>NC_069385.1:24056071-24670357 GCF_027475565.1 Acinonyx jubatus
AAAAAATTTTCCTAAAACATATATTAAAAATGTAGGAAGGATGAAAGAAAGATTTAATGTATAGAGATGGCTATATATACATGAAGAGTAATATTGAAATGAACTTAAATATGGAATTTCATCTGATAATGTTTTGCTTAATTATTGAAAAGATTAATTTCCACCATTTATGTATTTTATTCAAACAATGTCATGTCATTATACAGATCCTCCAAGAATCCCCGATATTTTTTTTTCTTTTTAAAGTGGTTTTTGTTGTTGTTGTTGATGTGATCCTCATGCCTGTTGGTATTTTTGCCTTATATAGTTCTCTTCCACACTGCAAACAGCCACTTAATAAGCATACATACGTTGGGGCCTATTATTTTGAAATACTTTTGAGACCTAGACACTATGTGAAGAAATACACAGTAGTTACATGGAGATATTAACCTAAGGAGGAGGGAGAGGGGGAGGGAGAAAGAAAGAGAGAGATGTCTTTTCAGCAGTTCAAAGGGTTTTATTATGATCAAAACCCATTTATTTTTGGTCATTCTTTATCACCAGTGCATAATGTAATCTCTATATGAATGAATACATAAATTATTAAATCAATTAAACACATCCCCAGGGGGAAAATAATTTGGGGTTGGAGTTTTAAAATTCTATTCTTATGGTAATGAAGAAAGAGAGAAAATTACCTTATACCTGTTTATTTAGAACAAAGAAATTAAAAGATTTGAGTTCACATTCTGAAGTGTGTGTAGATTCCAGAATAATGTTCTCCATTTCTATTACAGTTACTCTCAACAGTTTGACTCCAGTCATGACTGAGAATAAAAAATTCTGGGTTATGAACACTAGGGAGCTAGAATAACAACAGGAATTTTACCAATTTCATTGTTCAAGAGCAAGCTGAAGTTATCAGAATCTGGGGAAATAACTGAGACATAAGAAAGCGTACTATTTTTTGAAGGTTTTCAAGGTATTTTAACTGACAATAGTGAAGAGTAATATGCGTGAAATCAAATAGGTTTATAATGACAAGTATAGACAAGAGTAATAGCAATAACAAAGCTAATGAGTGCCATGCTGGAATAGGGATACTTGTATTCTGGCTTCCTATATGTCCTCTTGTCATTTTAGATTAATGACTTCAAACCTATATTTATTCATAATCAGCAAAGGATGAAGCATGGGCCTAATGCTAGGCTCCAATGCGGGTAGAGGCAAAGGAGCAAGAATAAGGAGCTGGGGTCATAGTGGCTACCCTGCCCTCTCACCCCAGCCCACAGCAGCATTAGGCATCAGAGGTAAGTTTGGCATGCTGACTTGTATGCAGGGGGAACAATGATTGTCAAGGCTTTGCCATCTAGGCCTGTGGTATCAGGAGTTAAAAATAATCCTCACCACATAGAACTCCATTCAGTTGTACCCCTTGACCTGTGCTGGAAGGAAACAATGTCAGTTTCTGAGAGTAAATTATCCAGAATAACTAACACTACTACATTTGAGGTGCAGGTCCTTGGTGCATAAAACCTGTCCAGTCATTATTTCATGGCTCTATTTTGTATATATTTCAGAGGTACTGGTGAAAAGGAAAAGAGTGAATTAAGGAAATTCCTCAGAATATCAGTAATCCAAAAATGAAAGGAGCAGTTAAAGTTCATTTTGAAAATGAATATGTTTTGAAGCAAAAATGGGTAATGGTAAATATAGGTTTTAAAAGATAAAATATTGCTAATCTCTCTCCTTGGTTTTTCCTTGATGTTCTTTGGAAAAACTATTTCTACAGTCGCCATGATGTGATTCTCAGGAAATGATGAAAGTACTTAAAAATACTAATATGGGTCAAAATGGGGAATTGGGAGAATTACAAAATGATTTATTTCTATTTGGAGCTAATTTAGAATTTGTTTAAGCCACAAAACATCTTTTTTCAGGGTTTGATTTTCATTTCTTCTTATTAGCACCTAATTCCCAATTTTCCATGTTTCATTTGTGGACTTGAGTTATTTTCCTTTAGAGGTAGGTTCAGTGTTCTTATCTATCTCCAAATTCTTTCAAGTGATTGCTCCAGGATCAGGTAAGGACCACAAGAACATGTTTTTCTTATCAAGTAATACAGGATGTAAAGGCAGAAGAATATTATAGCAATGCATACTATGACTGTCACTATAACTTACACTTTAAAACATATTAATTTATGTGTTTTTTTACACAGTATTGAAGGTGAGATCTTTCCTTGGACAGAGAGTAGTTTATTGTTGCTGGTGCTTGAGAGCCAATGAAGTATTAGAAAACCATCTTCAAGTTTTTTTATTTACATTTTAGCCAATAGAAGTTGAATTCTTTCATTGTCCTTTATATCCCCCACCACATCCCAATTCTATCAACTCTAATTTCCAGGAAATGCTTTGCACCTCATTTAAAAAATTTGTTTCAAAAAAAAAAATTAAAAAAAAAAAAAAGGGGCGCCTGGGTGGCGCAGTCGGTTAAGCGTCCGATTTCAGCCAGGTCACGATCTCGCGGTCCGTGAGTTCGAGCCCCGCGTCAGGCTCTGGGCTGATGGCTCGGAGCCTGGAGCCTGTTTCCGATTCTGTGTCTCCCTCTCTCTCTGCCCCTCCCCCGTTTATGCTCTGTCTCTCTCTGTCCCAAAAATAAAATAAAAACGTTGAAAAAAATTTTTTAAAAATTTGTTTCACCTATATAATTTATTTTATATATTTTAGTTTAAAAAATCCAATTCTGTTTAAGGGCACACCATTTTCATTTCAGATTAATCTCACCTACAAACTGAGTAACATGATCTGACTTCTCTGACTCCTATAACTTTTCTACTACTTGACAGTAACGTATCCTTTGTCATTTCCTTTAAAAATCTCATGACATTGAATTAATATATAAGCATATAAAGTGTTTGTTGCAAACCAGCAGATGTGTTTTGTCGAGTTAGGATAGTGAAATTATCTTTAAACTCATTTATAAATGGTTTTGGCTGAAAAGACACAGTCCAATTGACCAACTTCACCATAAATCCCTTCACACTATTTTACCTGTGTAGTCTCTATGAGAATTGGCAGTTTTATACTTCATTTAGAGTAGCAGATGTCTCACCTGATCCATAAGGAAGAGCAGATCTCAGGAAACAGATCAAACTTTGTCCAATTCCTGGGCCACCCTTTATTCCTTTAAAGTGAATCATATTCCATAAATCCATTTTCCCATTACAAAGGATGAGTAATACCACTAGCACTCTGTGAGACTATCCAACAAAACTCTTTGCAATAAGGAATTATTCTATGTCTGCATTCTTTATTACAGTAGCCATTTATTATGTACAGCTATTGAGCATTTCATATGTTAATATTAGTTTATCCAAAGAACCTCAGCTCTTTTATCCCTAAAACTAAGTAATATGAGATATTCCATTCTCTGTTGCCTTAGAATTTTGACTGGCTTGGATATCTTCTAGTTATTTGTCAGTCCCCAACATGTTCATTGAAAGCAAAAAGGCAAATGGTAGTCACTATCTAAGACCATGTGCCTTCTTCTGGGGTCAGTGTTGAATGCTGGCTGTGGATATAAAGGAAAGTTTTACCCCAACTTAAATTAATCTATGCCTCTTTCCAGAAAGCAAAGTATTTCCTAAAAACCCATGACAGTTAAATTTATTTTCTGTGAAGTAAGTTTATTGTCTGTGAATTTTATTTTCTGTGAAGTAAAATCTCATTAAATTCTTTTAATAGGGTGAGTAAGCAGTAGCGTCTTGGATGCTGAGCTCTTGCCCAGGGGCCTGACACTCTAAGAACTGACCTAGCCTACCATGTGCTGATGCTGGTGTCATTTTCCTCCCTGTCTGACCTTTAAAAATAACTCTCTTACTCTTCACAGGTGATTATAAATAGAACATATTTTACAAAGTCTTGAGGAAGGGAAATGAGGATGGTGGAAAAGAAAAGTAATAGAGAACATTGAGAAGAAAATTAAAAGGTACTTTTGATGTCTCGTTGTGTATTATACTTGGAAATATTTAGATGGAATGATAACAAAAGAGAAACAAGGACTCTAATAGGACTAAGAACTTCAGGGATCACTGCAGTAATAACTACTGTAGTTGTCTTCCTCACATTTTACATGTCTAGTTGCTACCTTGCTTTCTTCTCACAGCTTCTGACTGTAAGTTCTCCCTTAGGTTATCAATCTCATGGGTGCACTCAATCTTTACTCCAAACTACATCTTGCTTGAAATGAATGCATGTGACAGTTCTGGTTCATCTGGCTGGTCTTGACCCTAATAAGCCTTGCCAGACTATCCAACATTTCAAGTCTCCTTGCTTCATAAATACTTGCAGGGCAAATGCTGATGGCCCATGCTCCATCAGATGCATATTATTTTTTGTGTGTAGGAACCAAAATACAATGGCACTTTTTACTTTAGCAACTTTTAAAAGGTAGCAGAATTTGGACTGTCTTTTTTTCTTGAACTTTTCTGCTAAACTTATTGTTTTTATGATGGATCATGATCATTTCAGCTTTCCAAAATTTCTCTTGCATCCTATGTGGGCATTGGATTAATGTAAGGCAAATCCTGTAAAATACTACAATTTTCCTAGATGTGCAACATTGGCAAGCTCTTGCACTCCACAATTCCCCCCAGTTTAATCCAATTAATCTTCTACTTCTCTCAAGATATGAAGCTTGACATATAGTTCTTTCCCCAAAAAAATCTAAATAAATCTTTCCAAATAAGCCCTTCCCTTTTCCAACATATAGGCATTTACTCTCTCTCTGGGGACAAATACACCTCAGTAGAAAATGATTTTACAGGGATTTCTGAAGACTTGGCTGAAACCCTTCATACATTTATTAATCATAAATCAGGCAAAAGATTAATATGAAAAGCTCTATATATTTTTAAAATAGACTTTATTTTTCTAGAACACTTTTAGGTCCACAGCAAAATAGAGAGGAAATTACAAAGAGTACTCATAGATAGGCACCTGGGTGGCTCATTCACGTAAGCATCTGACTTGATTTTGGCTCAGGTCATGATCCCAGGCTCATGAAGCCGAGCCCCACAGCAGGCTCTGCGCTGAGTGTGGAGTCTGCTTAGGATTCTCTCTCCCTCCTTTTGGCCCTCTTCCCCACTCTCACTCTCTCTTTCTCTAAAAAAAAAAAAAAAAAGAGTTCCCATATATCCCGTATATTTCTGCCTCTACACATACATAACTTCCCCCATCATCAGCATCACCTCCCAGAGTGATAAATCGTTTTAGTTGATGAATCTACCCTGATTCATCATCGTCATCCAAAACCATAGTTAACATTAAGGTTCATCTTGGTACTGTACATCCTATGGGTTTTGGTAAATGAATAATACTATGTGTCCACCATTATAGTAAGATATGAAATAGTTTCACTGCCTAAAATCCTCAGTGCTCTGCCTATTCATCTTGTGCCTCCCCAAACCTTGTCAACCATTGACCTTTTTATTATTTCTATAGAATACTAGTACTAGTATTAGTATAGTAAAGTACTAGTACTCTACTATGTATATAGTATATACTAGTATACTAGTATGTATAGTGGAATCATACAGTATGTAGCGTTTTCAGATCGGCTTCTTTCACTTGGTAGTATGCATTTAAATGTCCTCTATTTATTTTAATGGATTTGGTAAATCATTTCTTTGCAGTGCTAAATAATATTCCACAGTCTAAATATATCACAGTTATGTATCCATTCACTTAAGATCTTGATTGCTTTCCAGTTTGGACAATTATGAATAAAATTGCTGTAAGCATCAGTGTGCAGCGTTTTGTCTGGATGTAACTTTTCAATTCCTTTGGGTAGTTACCAAAGAGCATGACTGCTGATTCATGTGGGTAGATAATGTTTTTGTTTTTGTTTTTGTTTTAATTTTGTAAGGAACTGTCAAACTGTCTTTCAAGGTGACTATACTATTTTGCATTCCCATCTGCATCACATGAGATTTCTTGCTTCTGCGTATCCTCATCATCATTTGTTGTTGGTGCTCTGGATTTTGGTCATTCTAATAGGTGTATAATGGTATCTCGTTGTTTTAATTTGCATTTCCTTGGTGACATATGATGTAGAGTATGTTTTCATAGGCTTATTTGCTACTTGTATATCGTCTTTGGGAAGCTGTCTGTTAAGGTCTTTGGTCCATATTTTAATCAGATTGCTTTTTTTCTTATTGTTGCTATATAACATATGGTGTTGAGCATCTTTTCATATCCTATACATTTGTCCAGAACAATAAACTGAAGTCCTAGTGGTTTTGGATACAGCAGTTGATATAATACATGCGCAGGAAATAGCTAGCAATAGGATAAAAAAGAATAAAGTGGGCACATGGGAGGGAAAGTGAGATTTGTCTTTGCCGTCATTTGGCAATCACCATGTTGTCCCCACTACAATTTTCTGGAGCTCCTGGTAAATGAGAAGTTAAAATATTGGTTGCTATTATGTGATATCAGGCATAAAGTGTGCTGTGTGCAATAGGTGGTAACTTCCAAAAACTGTCATAGACTCAGCCTAGAATTTTGATTCATGGACATTACCTCTGGATGTGTTGGAGAAGTAGAAGGAACTTTGAGAGAAGCAATAACACTATATGTAATCTACATCTATTTCTATATTAGTCTGTCCATCCATCCATCCATCCATCCATCTCTCTCTTAAAAATTAAATTTCAAAGCCAATAAAAAGTTAAAATGCTGAAACCGTGTAACATATTTTGTCTTCCTCAACTGGTAGGTATGAGGTATGCATGCTGACAAGGCCTAACAAATGAGTAATTTATGTGTCATTTAATCCCTAGAGTAGCTAGGAAATATAAAAATGAATTCATTCTTTCTCTTTTATTCCATTTAGACATAATTCCTTATATACTGCAAATTTTGTTTCTCTCTCAAATCTTTTTCTCACTTTTCCCTATCTACCTGTTTGTGCTCCCTTTACTAATAGCAGCATAAAGAATAAACTAAAAAAAAACAGTAGCCCAAATATTCTATTTGTAGATCACCAGTCTAAAGAGAATGAAGCATTCATTCTTTAATCTATTTCTTCTGCTTAAAAAATATAGTGTTGAACTGGATGGACTGTTGGCCTGGAAGCAGTCAGAGGCAGTTGGAACATTTTTTTTTCCTGTGAATTAAAGGATGAAAATTTGCTCCACAGGAAGTAAAGAACTGGAGCTAATCCCACTACAGCAAATCACACATTGAGATAGAGCTAAACACTGCCTGGGGACCCAAAATTAATAAAATTGCAGACTTAGGGGGGAAGGTGTACACAGAACAGCGACTAGATATGAAATACATCTTCCTCCTGTCTCAGGGTTTGATTTGGCAATTTACATGTGTTGCTTTTGTTGTTGCAGGACCTTGTAAATGCTAAAAACAAAGTTTAGTTTCCGAACTGATATTTTAGTAGCTGGCTGAAGAAAAGAACAAACTATCTGGCTGGTTACAGGGTAGAGAAGAAATAGAAGAAAGATGAAAAAGAGAGGGGGGGATAAAAGAGAGAGAGGCATCTACAACCACATTTAAAACAAGTGATGAATATAAATGCTAACCAGGGCTGCCAATAAAATGAAGCATCTTATGATAGGCTTAGTCTAGATGAAATTAACAGTTTAGCAAGAATGAAAAAATAACTATCAGAATGTTCAAAACATAAAAGGACAATATGTGTAGAAGTGTGTTAGATTTCTATGAACACAAAATAAACTTTATACAGTACAAGTATACCTTCTAGAGCATAAAGTCTAATGTGTCATATTACCTCAGATGTTTTAAGCACACTAACAATAATAACAAGTTATAAGCATGTCTGTTTCATTGCTTGTCAGTGAGGTACTGCTCTCAGTTTCTAGAGGTCACTCGTAGGTCCTTGTTATGCAGCTTCCTCCATGAGGAGTTCACAGCACAGCTGTTTGCTTCTTCAAGGCCAACAAGGAAACTTTTACTTCATGTCTCTTCCTCCAGGGAAGACCTGGACCCTTTTTAATAGGGATCACCTAATTTGACCTGGCCCACGCAAGACAATCTCTATTTTGATGAACCCAAATCAACTGATCAGGAACCCTAATCACATCTGTAAAATCCCTTTACATTTGCCATATATTGTAACCTAATTACAAGAATGAAATCACCTTAGATTCACAGATTCCATCAATAAGAGAAGATTATACAGGAATGTGCATGGGGGGGGGGGCAGATATTTTGAGGACCATTCTAGAATTCTGCCTACCAGACCATCTTTAACTAGAAGTCCAGTGAGTTCTATTTGGCCTAAACCTCTTTTACATATCTTTAAAATTGATTTCAAATGAGCTAAATTATTTAAAATGATGGTAGTTATAAGAAAACTAGACCTTCTATAACCTGAAATCTAACTGAAGCTATGAATAGATATGTAAAATCAGTGACTTGTAGAAGATATAAAATCTACAGTATCACATTACCTTACATGTTTTAAGCACCCTAACAATATAGCAAAGTTATAAGCTGAATCCTCAGAAGAATTAGAAAAACCCCTTCTAGGATTATGGCTTGAATTAGTGTCCTACGGCTTTTATGACAAAGTGCCACAGCTTAGTGGCTGAGAACAACAGAAGTTCTGAGACCACAAGTCCAAAGTTCCAGAGACAAGAAGTCCAAAATTAAGCTGTCAGGAGGGCTGTGCTCCCCTGGAAAACTAGGAGAAAGATCTTTCTTTTTATTTTCCTAGCTTCTGGTGATTTCTTGATGATTTTTGACATTACGTGGCTTGTAGATGTAGCACTCCAGTAACATGACAATTTTCTCCCTGTGTGTCTTTATATTATCTTCCCTGTGTATGTCTGTCTCTGTGTCTGAATTCCTCCTTTTATAAAATCACCAGTCATATTGGATTAACACCTACTCTAATAAGCTCATTTTAACTTGATTGTCCCCATAAAGACCTGTTTCCAAATAAGTATTCTGAAATATTGGGGGTTAAAACCTCAACATAACTTCTTGTGTGACAAAATTCAACCCATAATATGGGCATCTGTAATCCTAACAATTTAGGTACTGCAGACATGTTAGTAAATTTATGCACTCTGCCCTTATCTCCTTTCCTAGCATTGTCTCCCAATTCTAAGGTGGAACATAACTTTGTCATATCCGTTTTGTTCTTAAATATCTCTCGATTCTAAACACCTTCCTTCATCCCTACTACTATGTCTTTAAGCCAAACTTCTATCATCTCTTATTTGCACTCCTCAGTTGCCTTCCAACTAGTCTTGCATCTACTTTTGCCGCCCATAAAATCTCTTCTCTTTACTGCAATTAGGGATATTTTTCAAACAAAGTTCTTCTAAGACTCCCATTGTTCTGAGGATAGAAAATACAGTCAAACCCTTCTGGTAAGACCAAGTGAAGTGGTCCCTGGTTATCTCTTCAGTCTCTACTGAATCCAATCATATTCTTGCTCTCTTTGGCAGCTACTCATGCCTTCTCACAATATATTGGATGTACTATCCTGTGTTCTACCATAGGACCTTTGCACATTTTTTCTTCTCAGGAATGCTGTTTTCAACTGTCTTTTTCTTCCTTAACTTGATGAACTACTAGTAATTCTTCTAATCACATCTCTAACTTCACGTCCTTAGAAAAATTTTCCTGACCTCCCATTCTAGATGAACTTCCTTTGTTGTGTACTCTTATAGAAATGCACAGTTTTCTCACAGAAAACTCAACTTTCTTGAGATTATGTAACTATACTTTGGTAACTGTGATCATTTGAAAAATAGTCTCTGTTCCACTGACTCATACAGTTCATGAGATCAAAGAATGACTTTCATTTCTGCATTTTAGGCACAGTGTTTATCAACTAGTAAGTGCAAATATTTCTTCAATGAATAAAAGATTTTGCTTCATGACACAGAGTATTTGTATTCAATCAATTGAATGTCAGCTTTAGGCATACAACCCCAAGGAAGACAGAGAGCTGATCTGGGTAAATGATTTCCTTCTTAGGTCTTTGGAACTTATGGTAGAGCAGAACACTGGCTGGTTAGTGATGAACTGAATGAGTAAAAACATACTGGTTACATGCCTGGATGTCTGAGGTCAGTAGTATTCAGATGGAGAAAACTATCTTGCAGGAAATAAAGAAAGAAGAAAAGAAAAAGTACAATACAACAGTCCTGGCAAGAGAAATGAAAATGCAGACCATGTGGTTCTTGAGCAAGAGAGAACCTTCAGTTTCTGGTTTTTCTGTCCCCAGCTCTAGTCCCCTTAGCTGTGTTCACAGCTTTTATGTTGTGTGAAATTCTCCTGTTTCTGCATATCATGAATCCCAGTTAAGAATAATTCTGCCTGAATAACCAAACATGCCTTGACTCCACCAGCTCATATTCCAGTTTTCAAATGTAAAAACGATAATGTAAAAGAAAGCAAAAGAATAAATAGAAGCAAATTACTTCTACTAAAATAATGTTAAAGACTTTATGCCATAGACCCAGTGAACAAATATGTAGGATAATATTTTTCTAACACAGGACAGAGCTCATTTGGGAATGATTCACAGAGGAAAATACATTTTTTAACTTTAAGTTAGTAAGAGGAAAATTATGTTTTTCAATAAATTCTTCATTTCAGCAACTATCCATAAATTTATTTAAAATTCTCTGAGATGCATTCAACATTTCTTTAAATCTCTATATTTTCAGTGAAATATTATTTTGATTTTGGCTCTAATGATATTCAACTGTTTATCTCTCTCCAAATGTACCCAAAGAACCCTTCTATCGTGTCTCCTACTGAGCACAAAATATGCTAACATAGTCATTAGTGTTTCTAATTTAAATCCATTAAGAAGGGGAAGATAATATTGAAGATGTTACCAATTTGCAAAATAACCTAATTTATATGCATTTTCTACTCAATTCCTCAACTCTAGCTATGTTGCCAGAGCACTAAAATCACTTTAAACTGTTCTCTCAAAATATCCTGAGACCGTTTAGAGTAGAAACACATTTGTGATACAACTATTCTGTAGAGCTAAAAGAGGAAATAGTCGCACTTTCCCTCAAAATTAATACATAAAGAATGCATATCTATACACATGTATAACATAATGCTCACCTTCCTGTGTTCTTGTAAGTCACTGTTAAAAGTTATTTGATTCAGAAAGTCTTCCATTTTTACCATATTTGTTTGCCAGTGATTTTTTCATTTAGATTATACATTTTCCTTTGTTAAAAATATTTTTGAAAACTTTTAAAGTTGTCACGTATTAATAGGGTTTTAAAGATTTTTCAGTTTTCACTGAGGTGGATAATAGGTGATGAAAACTGTACAGAAGAAAAAAAAGTAATATGCTCTAGCATTGTGGATTTTTGAAAGCAAGAATTCCAAAAAATAAATTATGAACTGTGGCAGGTGTTGGTTTATCTATGTTATCACTTACACCAAGGGCTATGGTCCCTGACCTTGAAAGCAATCCATAAGATCTGTAGAATCAACAAGTTTGAAAATCTTGTTGCAAACTGGGCTTGCATTTCTGATTCTACCCTTAAAAATACTGTGGTGAATGACCTTGGAAGAAATTGCTTATATTCTCCAGTCTTATTTATTTTCTGGGAAAACAATATTTGTTATTGAGACTGGACTATTTTAAAAATTGCCTGTGTATAGATGAATGCACTTGGTATTTCATTTTGTGTTTTATTATACTGCCTCAATTTAAGATATATGTAGAATTCTTTCTGTTTTCCAGATGAAGATGAATTATGATGTTTATATTATGTTTAAGTGAGTCACAGACAACTTCATTTTGGATTTTAGTTTAATATATGAAATATCCCCCATCCAAAATATAGTCAAACCCACACGAGGGACATAAAGCAATTTACCATTATGTTGGTAACTATGCAGATTTTTTTGTTTATTTCTGGAATAAAAGTGTCATGCACTTGGAAAATAAAATACCTTTTATAGTAGCTCAGTCCTTTAATCTTTATGCTGTCATATAATTGACACTTAAATTGATTTTAACAATACTTTTAGAACATCAAAAACAGTTTATTTTAGAAATCAAAATAAATTGACATGTAAAATGCAGAAAAAATATTTTGCAGCATAAAAAAGATAATTTTTGTGTGATCCTCTCCCACCTACTTAGTCAAGTCACACATGTTAGCATCTTGGTTCAGATTGGAAGTGACCATGTAAGAAGTTCTGGAGAAGAGAAGGAAGTAGAAACTCCCAGGAAAATAATAAGAGATGTGGGTGGAGAGGGTTGTGTATTTCATTAAGTATGTTCTCTCACTGAATGCCTTTTTTTTACCTGTCTAAAGTCTATGCCTATTTTATGATTTCAGCTTAAATCCCATCTTCTCCATAAAAGTACATCTGAATGCTTTGGTGTCATCGTCATAAAAATAGCTGACATTATGTGCCAGGTATTTTTATAAGCATCTTTCAATTAATTTACTTACTTCTTCTAGCTACCTGAAAAGTTAGGTCTTTACACATGAAACCTTGGAGACTTTTAAAAGCCGATTTAGCATTCAGTCTCAGAAAGCATTATAGTTGGGATCCAAATTCAGAGTATCCAAAATCTGTATGCTTAATCCTCATGTCTAGAGGCTCTCTTCTTTGAACTATTGGTCTACCTAATTAATTTATACTTTTATTCTGTTTTATTTTTGTGCCATTACTCATCTTTTCGTACATACACAACTTACTTTACAAAGCTGGATGTAAAGTTTCTTGTGTACAAGGATGCAGAGAACCATACAGTAGTAATACTAAAGGAATCTGCTGAGTTTTTCTCAAGTAATGATAGTAAAAGGTAATCTGAGGACCTGTTGGAAAGCTGATCTTCTTCTGGGACATCTCCACAATTTAGACCAACAATCTTATTGCTGCTGCCATTTTGGATTGGGTAATTCTTTATTGTGAGGGCCTGGCCTGCTCATCCTAAAATGAATAGTAACATCTAAAGCATCTCCACTCTAGATGCCAGTGACACTATTCTCTCCCTGATCCAGGCTTGTGACAACATGTCTCCAGACATTACCAAATGTCCCATGAGGCACTAGATCACCCCCAGCTGAGAAACACACTGCTTTGGACAGATTTCTTGTGTATTATATTGACAAATTTTTCTTCTTTGTAAATTCTCCTTCTGTTCTCCTTAAAGAAGTTCAGCCTTATAATGAAACATACATCCTGTCTTCTCATTAATTTTCATGAGAACCAATAAACTATTTCCAGGTATCTACCAAGAGTCCTTTTAGTCTTGCCTCTACTTAGGGACACACATAATTTTTTTTCAACTCTTAAGGGAACATGTTTCCGTACCTTTCAACATCTTGCATCCCTTCCTGTTTTGGCTCTTCAGATTGTCCATGATCATTATAAAATATGAAACTGAAGACTGAAGTAATTTCTAGATATCTATTTCCTATCATTGGAATATTTTAATTCTGTATCTGCAACAAAATATTGCGTGAATTTTATTTATTTCTGACCTTATGGTTTTTAATCTAGTATTTTTATGAACAGTATTTTAGATCTCGTTTTATTTTTTGAAACTTGAAATGACAACTTTGTGAGATTAACATAATATAACATATCTATGTAGAAATTAATGATGCTTTCTCTACATAAATATTTTAAATTGTTTCTTTAAGTAAGCAATACATTCAATTATTCATATATTTTAAGTCACTGCACTCTAAGATGACCTTTTTTTTCTGAGTTTTCTTTGATTCCTAATGACCTTCATAGTACTTGACAAGTAAAGTAAAAATTTGAACTCAGGGCAATGGCTGTCTGCAATTTTGAAATGACTATGTGAGTTTAGTAATTTCTATGGAACACAAAATTAAAAGTTACATATAGAACATAATTATCTTAGATGGATTATTTGGATAAATTCAGCTGTAGATGGATTATTTGGACAAACTCTTCATGAGTTCAGTATATATAAGAATGAGATGGGTCATATATGAGTTGTGTTATTCGGAACAATTCCAGTGGAAGCCAGAACCAGAAGAAGATTTGAGAAAGAGCTGAGTATTTTAAGAAAATAGCAGTATGTTCTGGAAATTATCTATAAATTGAGTGGATATGAAACATCATGAAGAGTAAGAGATAGGCAAAATGGTAACAAAAAAGTAACCGGTTTAAGGAGATGCAAAAGGCATGAGGAAACCTTTTGGGTGATGGAGATGTTCTATATCATGATGCGGTAGTAGTTAAATGGCTGTGTGATCTCAAAGTTCACCAAACTCATAACTCATATGTGTGAATTTTAGTATATGTAAATTATACTTAAATAAAGAGGTTGGGAGGGGACATGTCAACAGTCTCAATAACAGTTGTGTAAAGTAGTCGGAGTTGGAAGCACCTGCTCTAGATGTCATTATCCCAGTGGGCAGGCCCAACTAGTCAGGAGGGCAATGTTTCTTGTTAAATGAACTTTTTCATAGAAAACTGTGACTGAATATTATTATTTTCAGTTTTTTGTACTTGGGAATATGTCTTGTAATGAATCCAGGGGAGCACATTAAGAGATTGAGACTGATATTTTTAAAGTATTTTCAAAAAGAAATATTTTTAAGTTGTTGGTAAACATTGTTGTATATTTATATAAATGTATATGAGGTTTTGACTTGCTTAGTATTTCAACATCACACATTTACAAATTATCACATAGTATCAGATTTCTATATTCTTCCTGATACTATAATTATAGTTCCATTAGCAAGTGGATGAGGCAATAATGCTAATACACAAAATTAAATTGCAGATTAACTCATTGCCATAGTAACCAGATGACACTGTAAAATTTAATCATAATTTGTTTTGAAGAGCATTGCCTTACAATTTTTTGTACATCAATAATTTTTGTCAACATCTTTGATATCAAAGATGTGAAAAATTGCATAATGATTCCAATTTAAGAAAAAATATTATTTTTAAAGTTGTTTTAATTTTTTTTACATTTTATTTATTTTTGAGAGAGAGAGAGAGACAGAGACAGAGACAGAGACAGAGAACAAGTGGGGGAGGGACAGAGAGAGAGGGAGACACAGAATCTGAAGCAGGCTCCAGGCTCCAAGTTGTCAGCACAGAGCCCAACGCAGGACTCAAACTCACAAACCATAAGCTGATGACCTGAGCCTAAGTCAGACGCTTAATTGACTGAGCCACCCAGGCACCCCTAAAGTTGTTTTAATTTTTTATGAGTAGACTAATTTTAATGAAAATTCAATATTAAATATGGTTTTGGACACTGAAATAGATTTTTATATGTATGTTCTGTGAGTTGAATTCTTGGATTACTTTTTTCTTATAAAATCACATATATATTCCAAATGCTAAGAACAAATGATGTGTAGATGTAAACAGCCAAGAAGAAAAATTAATTGCAGCTACAAAGAGTGAAATTGAAGCAAAATTATCAATAACTTTACATTTTTTATGATGATTGAAGTTAACAAGCTTTTCTACACTTAATCACTGTGCGAGGCATGCATTCATTCAGAGATGAATAAATAAATAGTATTCTACTTTTAGAAACTGTAGTCAACTGAGAATATATAAAACTTCTGCACAGTGAAGGAAAAAATCAACAAAACTAAAAGGCAAGCTACAGAATGGGAGAGGATATTTCCAAATGGCATATCTGATAAAGGGTTAGTATACAAAATATATAGAGTTGATGCAACTCAATGCCCAAAAACAAATAATCCAATTTAAAAATGAACTGAAGACATGAACAGATATTTCTCCAAAGAAGACATACAGATGGCCAACAGGCACATGAAAAGATGTTCATCGTCACTTATCATCAGGGAAATGCAAATCAAAACGACAATGAAATATCACCTCACCCCTGTCAGAATGGCTAAAATAAACAATACAAGTAACAACCAGTGTTAGTGAGAATGTGGAGAATAAAGGAACACTCACGCAAAGTTAGTGGGAATGCAAACTAGTGCAGCCACCTGAAAACCTGAAAACAGTATGGAGGTTCCTCAAAAAGTTAAAAATAGAATTACTCTACAATTCAGCAATCATACTTCTTGGTATTTACCCTCAAAATACAAAAATATTAATTCAAAAGTTTACATGTGCCCCTGTTTATAGCAGCATTATTTACATTAGCCAAATTATGGAAACAGCTCAAGTGTCCATTGACTGATGAATGGATACAGAAGTGGTATATATATACATATATACATAAATATTATTCAGCCATAAAAATATGAAATCTTACCATTTGCAAAAACATGGATGCAGCTAGACAGTATAATTCTAAGCAAAATAAGGCAGTCAGAGAAAGACAAATAACATATGATTTCATTCATATGTGGAATTTAAGAAACAAAACAAATGAGCAAAGGAAAAGAGAGAAATCAAAATACAGTCTCTTAAGTATAGAGAATAAACTGATGGTTACCAGAGGGGAGGTGGGGGGTGTGTGTGAAATAGGTGATGGGAGATTAAGGAGAGCACTTGTCTTAATGAACACAGGGTGATGAATGTAATTGTTGAATCACTATATTATACACTTGAAGCTTGAAACTAATATTACACTGTATGTTAACTAACTGGAATTAAAACAAAACTTAAAAAAAAAAGAAAAATATGCAAGCAAACATAATTAAAACACTACATGACAATTATATAGTAGAAATGTGTGCAATATGAGTAAGTGCTAGTATGAAGAGTACTTAATTCTGTCAAATGAATTGACTGAATATTCCCAGCAGTGGCACAGTTGATTGACTTGGAACTTGAAAAAATGGAGTTTACCAAATGTATCAAGTGATGGAAGTCATTGTAGCCTAAGGGAAAACAAGTTGAACTTTAGAAATTATACATAAAATTTTAGATGTAGGGCCACCTGGTTGGCTCAGTAGGTAGAGCATGTGACTCTTGATCTTGGAGTTGTAAGTTCGAGCCCCATGTTGGGTGTAGAGACTACTTTTTTTTTCAATGTTTTATTTATTTTTGAGAGAGAGAGAGAGCATGAGTGTGGGAGTGGCAGAGAGAGAGAGAGAGAGAGAGAGAGAGAGAGAGAGAGAGAATCTGAAGGAGACTACAGGCTCCGAGCTGTTAGCACAGAGCCTGATGTGGGGCTTGAACTCATGAACTGCGAGATCATGACCTGAGCCGAAGTCAGGTGCTTAATCGACTGAGCCACCCAAGTGCCCCAGGTGTTGAGATAACTTAAAATAAAATCTCAAAAAATAAGTAAGTAAAATAAAATTTCAGTTGTAAAATTATTTTTCCTCAGAAATACAAAGTAATAACACATTTTCTTCTAAATCTTGCTCTTGAGAAGTCCAGATTATCAATTATTTCCTTCACTGATGGTGCCTTTGATGTTGTATTTAAAATGCCATCATTATGCCCAAGGTCAACTAGCCTTTCTCCTTTGTCCTAGGCAGCCTTTAGTTTTGTGCTTTACATTTAGGTCTATAATCCATTTTTCATTAACTTTGTGAAATGGGTAACGTCTGTGTCCAGATCCATTTTCTTGCATGTGATATGTAGTTGTTCTAGCACCATTCGTTGAAAAGACTATCTTTGCTCTAGCACTTTTTTTGTTAAATTGAAGCATGATTAACACACAGTGTTACATTAGTTTCAGGTATACAATTCTATGCATTACTCAGTGTTCATCAAGATAAGTATAACCTTGATCCTCTGTATCTATTTTACCCTCCCCTCTGGCAATCACCAGATTGTTCTCTGTATTGTTTTTATTCCTTTGTCAAAATAAGTTCACAGTATTTATTTGAGTCTATTTCTGGGTTCTCTATTCTGTCCCATTGATTTGTCTATTTTTTCATCAACGCCATACTATCTTCTTTACTGTGGGTTTAGAGTGAGTCTTAAAGTTGGTTATTGTCATTCCTCCAAATCTGTGTTCTTTCAATATTGTGTTGGCTATTCTGAATATTTTGTGTCTCCATAAGAACTTTAGAATCAATTTGTCAATATCTACAAAATAACTCACTGGATCTACAGATCAAGTTAAGAAAAACTGACATCTTGACAATGAGTTTTCCCATCTACAAACATTAGCTGTCTGCCCATTTATTTAATACTTTGATCCCATCAGAGTTTTGTAGTTTTCCACATATGGATTTTGTACATATTTTGTTAAAACTTTTAAGTAAATATTTCATTTGGGGGGTATTAGTGTAAATGGTATTGTGTTTTTAGTTTCCAATTCTATTTGTTCATTGCTGATATATAGAATATCTATTTATTTTTGTAGACTTCTTCCCTGCAAGCTTGCTATAATCACTTTTTAGTTCTAGGAATTTTTTGGACAATATTTTTGGGTTTTCTACATAGAAAACAAAGTTATCTGTGAACATACACAGTTTTTTTCTACTTTTCCAATATGTTTACATTTTAATTACTTTTCTTGTCTTATAGAATTAGCTACGACTTCCAGTATGAGGTTGAAAAGGAGTGGTCAGAGGATACTTCCTTACCTTTTCCTGATTTTATTGGGAAATTTTCTAGTTTCTCATCATTAAGTATGATGTCTGCTCTAGGTGGGTTTTTTTTTTTTGTTTTGTTTTTTGGTTTTTGGGGTTTTTTTGTAGATGTTTTTTATCCAATTTAAGGAGTTCACTTCTATTCCTACTTTGCTGAACGATTTTGTCATAAGTGGGCATTTGATTTTGCCTCAGATTATTTTCTACCATTTATTGATATAATTTTGCTTTCTTAGCCTATTGATGTGATTATATTATTTGATTTTTGAATGTTGAACAAGTGTTGCATATGTGTGATAAATCTACTTGGTCATGGTACATAGATCTCTTCATACATTGTTGGATTTGTTTTGCTAATATTTTGTAGAGGATTTTTGTATCTATGTTGCATAAGAAATACTGGTTTGTAGTTTTCTTGTAATGTCTTTGTCTGGTTTTAGTATTAAGATAATGCTAGCCTCATAGAGTCTAAAATATTCCTTCTACT
Organism: Acinonyx jubatus; assembly: GCF_027475565.1. Classification (NCBI taxonomy): domain Eukaryota; kingdom Metazoa; phylum Chordata; class Mammalia; order Carnivora; family Felidae; genus Acinonyx; species Acinonyx jubatus. Next base: position 24,075,073 of record NC_069385.1, read on the forward strand.
TCTATTTTCTGGAAGAGATTGTAGAAAATTGGTGTAATTTCATCCTTAAATATTTCATATAATTCACCAGTGACTCTATCTGATCAATTTATCCATTTATTATCCATTTGTTACATTCTTACATAATTTGTGAGAGGGCTCTGTTAAACTTGTTTGTTCAATATGCCAAGTTTATTCAGATTCTGACAATTTATGAGTCTATTGCTATAACGAGATTATTTTTTTTTTGGAAGATGTACTTTTTGCCAGTGGGAGAAGCTAGAAGGGCATTGACAGGTAATTCAGAAATGAAATAGGAAGCTTGCCAACTGTCCAGATGACAGATCATTAAAAATCTGGGTTAAGGAAATCATGAAGGGAAATTTTTGAGAGAATTAGTTGCTGATTGTGTTTCCTAAGCCAAGGAAAAATAAATATTTAAGAAATATCAGCTGGTCAGATAAATAAAATGCTTCAGAGGGATATTTAATTTGAAGACTAAGAACTGGCCATTAAATCTGGTATTCAAAGGATCACAGATGACCTTAAAAAAAAAGTTTCATTAATGTGGCAGAAAGAACAGCTAGATTCCTACTAATCATTTAGCTGTGAAAAATGTGTAGAGATTAACTTGCTAATACTCAGTTCTTTGAATTTGATTCTTACAATATGTTAAAGACCCAATATACTATGGCACTCATTGTTTACTCAACCTATAATGTAATATTTAACTTGCATTTGTTTTGACCAATAATACTTCACATAGGTAGAAATGGAAGCCCTATATCATCAAGATAATAAATTTAAGAAATTTGAATATTGGGTATATTGAAAACTGACATAAAGGGATAAGAAATAATTTGTGTATAGTCTCAGAGGTAGATATTTAATCCCATTCCTTCCTTTTCTGTATTTTCTCTAGTGGATTCAATTAGACTGGCAGACTTATAAATCCTTGAAGCATGTTAGAGAAACTTCGGTAAGAGAGCTTTCATTGAAACATGTAATGTTATACATTTAACTTCACCACAAAAGAGTCATATAATTGACCTTTTTTTACTATAAAACTTTAAGAGGGTTTTTGACTTTTATATTGACCATATGCCAAAGGTAAGACTATGTCAGGAGATTTTAAGGGAAATTGACATTGACAGAGATTAGGAAACAACAGATATAGAAAATATGACAGACACTACAGGGTAACTTTGGTTGACATTCTGGTTGTTAATAAGATGGGAGCAACTGCATGGGGACTTTCAGAAATGAATGACTGATTTTGAATGTGACTTAGGGCTTTTATATGAGTAAATAGAATTACGAACATTTTCTTTCTCTTTTTCCTCTTTCTTTCTTTCTTTCTTTCTTTCTTTCTTTCATCAAGTGATGAATGACTACTACCATTAAGCTATTTCTAATTAAAAGAGACTTAGGAAAAACTTAATCACATATATTTGATTAGTCTTACTATATGCATCACTTGCTCCTTATAATCCAATTCAAATCACCTTTGAAAATAATCTAGTATGAGTATGTTATATAACTTTCTATTTGTACTAAGCAAATTAAATTACATAGTTAGATATTTTCAAATCAGAGAAAGCTATCGACTTTGTTAGTGTTGATGATTTAATGATCCTGGAAATATATCAAGTTATAAAAGTCCTAAATGGGGACTAAAAACATGATTTTATAATATTTGGAATATTTATAATATTTGGAATATTTATAATACTTGGAATATTAATATGAATATTTGGAATAATATTTGGAATATTAATAGTATTTCATATTTTAAATATAGAATAGATTAAATAATTGAGAAGAAAGAGTTCTGGGGAAAAATGCAGGTGTATTCAGAAATGTAAGATATTATATGATAAAAGGAGTTGACACGTTTTAAATTACTTGATTTAAAGATTAATATAAATCTACTGTATCCAAGGTAATGTGGTGTGATAGGATGGCTATATTGATGGATGGAAGACGAGAGAGAAACCAGAAATGTAACCTCTGGCATAAGGTCGATTTTGACACATTTACCAAGGAGATTAAATAGAGGAAAAAAATACTCTTTTCACCAAGTGACACTAAAAACAAGTGGTAACCACATGCAAAAAAAAAAAAAAAAAAAAAAAAAGCCCTCAACTCATACTTTGCACTATACATACATATAACTTGAAATGAATCATAGAGCTAAATGTAAAACACAAAACTATAAAACTTTCAGAAAATATAGAGGACATATTTGTGAATTTTAGTTATGAAAAGATTTCTTAGGCCAAAAAAGCACAACCAACTAAGGAAAAGATGTATAAATTAGAAGTCATCAAATTAAAAATTTTTACTCTTCAAAAACAAAGCTACTTGAAAGAAAATGACAAGCCTTATGCAGGAGGAAAAAAATGGTAATGCACGTAGGTGATAAAAAAATCGGTTAAGAAGATATAGAAAGAACTCTTAAATTTCTTCCCAAAGAAAACAGCTCAATTAAAGTGGGTAAAAGATTTGAACAGTAGTTTACTGAAGAAGATATACTACTGGCAAATAAGCATATGACCATCATAAGTCATTAAGGAAATGCAAATTACAACTACATATAAATAACACCACATGCCTATTAGCATTGATCAAACAAATAAGAACTGACATTTACAAATTATGTGAGGATTATGCTTGGGATTCTGTGTATGTGTGTGTGTGTGTCTCTCTCTCTGCCCCTCCCTTGCTCATGCTCTCTCTCTCTCTCTCAAAAATAAATAAACATTGAAATAAAAACATTCTGGTAAGGATTAAAAAACAACTGGCCTCTCATACATGGCTGATAGGAATGCAAAATATTATATCCACATTGCACAACAGTTTGATAGGTTCTTATATATCACTCAAGAATCCCACTCCTAGATACTTAAAAACAAGAATGAAAACATTACTCACACAAAACCTGTATGCCAATCTTTAGGGCAGCTCTGCTAATAATCCCTCAAAATGGAAACAACACAAATATGAATTGGTGAATAGTGAGCAAACTGTGGAATATTGATACAATGCATCCTACTCAGTAATAAAAAGGAATGAACTAGTGATATACAACAACATGGGTGAATCTCAAAATAATGATGTGAGTGGAAGAAGGTAGGCATCAAATGTATACTGTATTATTACATTTATAAAAATTCTGGGAAATGACAAAACTGTATGCCTGAAATCCAATCAGTGGTTTCTATTGACTGAGGGTGGAGGACAGGGACAAAGTCTGAATGGTCAGGGAGCTTTCAGGTTACGTACTTCTGTTGATACAGAAGTATCTTATGTTTAGATTGTGGGTATACAATTGTATGAGTTTTTCCAAATTCACAGAGTTGAGTGTAGAACTAGAAAGTTTTAATGTTCCTCTATGTAAATTATACTTCTGTAGGTCCAACAATTTATTTTGAAAACTTAGAATAAAAATAATATAGTTTCTCTGTGATTCCTGGCACTATCCTTGTACTTCTCCAGCATGCGTGTGTGATTTTTCATCTATCCCTATAAAAAAAAAATGTAATCTATAGTTATAGTCAATGTTTATCTCTTTATTTCTTGTATTTTTCCAAACTAAGAAGTATGTATCCGTTGTCTTTTCCACATCAACATAAAATTCTGAGGTCAATTTTATATTCTATTGTTGAATCAATTCAGTATCATACAATCCTATATTATTAGCATATTCCATAAGCTGTACCCAGTTTTTGTCACTTAAAGTTGTAATATCAATTTTGTTTTCCATTTAAAATAAGCCTATTATGTTAGCAAAATCAACATTACATGATCTGATATGCAAAAGTATCAGAGCATAGGGGAAGGAGTTCAGGCTGTAATAACAAAATAACCTTAAAATAAATCCTGGATCTATTAATTTTAGGGTTGTGTGGCTTTGAGTAAATTATATATTCTTTCTGAATTTGAATTTTCCTTACTATAAAATGGAGATAATTGATGCAGTTAGGTTATTCTTAATATTTCCTTAGAATATTTCCACTTCATATTGTGAAATGGTATTAAATGAATTTCTAATAGACATATCTTGAAATCCTACACTTAATAAAGTAGTTATTCTTTTGTTTTATTCTTTTAATTATTTGTTATAAAGTGGGATATGTTTTAAATATAGTGAAATTATGCAGTGAAATATATTTTTATAAAGATTTTTTAAAATTTATTTATTTATTTTGAGAGAGAGAGAGAGAGAGGGCAAATGAAGGTGGGGCAGAGAGAGAGAGGGTGAGAGAGAGAATCCATGCTATCAGCACAGATTTGATGTGGGCTCAATCCCACAAACCATTAGATCATGACCTGAGCCTAGATCAAGAGTTGGATGCTTAAGCGACTAAGCCACCCAGGACCGCTACAGTGGAATATGTTTATCTTATATTTAGAGCTTGATGAACTTGATAAATGCATACACCTTGGTAATCCACAGTACTGTCATGATATGGGACATTCCCATCATTGTATAGTGTCTTTGTACCCGTTCCCTGTCAATCCCCACCCCCACTTCCTGAGGCAACTATTATTTGGACCTATCACCATAGCTTAGTTTCACAAATTCTAGAACTTCATATAAGTGGAATCACATGTTATACACTCTTGTGTGTCTGATTTCTTTCATTTACCATAATAATTTTGAGATCCATTTACAGTATGGCTGAGTGGTACTCCGTATTATGTGCATATTAGTCATTTATTTCCTGTTCTTGAGCATACTGGAGTTTGCCTACAATGAATTAAGCTATTATGGATATTCTTATACAAATGGTTTTGTGGACATATGTTTTCATGTATCTTACATAAATATATAGAAGTGAAATCCCTAGAGCATAAAGTAGATGAATATTTATGCCTATAAGAAACTGTTAATTTTCCCAATTTATTTTACCATGTTACTATCCCACTAGTATTAGAAGAATGCCACTTGCTCTATATCCATGCCAACCACTGGCATCATTGGTTTTTAAAATTTTAGCCATTCAGCAGTATGTAGTGGCAACTCATTTTAATTTTAACTTTTATTCCCTGACTAGTAATGTTGAGCACATTTTTATACGCTTGTTAGCTACTCTGTCCTCTTTTGTGAAGCATCTGTTCAAGAATATTCCCAGTTTTATTGATTTGTTTGTCCTTTTATTATTAACCTATAGAATTCTTATCTACTCTGGGTACAAGTCCTTTATCTGGTAAATGAATTGCAAATAATTTTCCTCAGTCTAAGGTCTGCCAAATTGTCTTCTTAATGGTTGTAATTATATTAGCAGAAGCTTAATTTTCCTGAAGTTAATTTATAATTTTTTCCATTCTACTTAATCTTTTTTTCTGTTAGCTAACATATTTGATATGGAGTAAGATATATAAAATATTAAATAAAATGGTATGCTTACAGACAAAGCACATATTTTGGTAAGAATCTTTTCATAAGACAAGTGGAAAAAGCACAGGTGCTTATTCAAGTATAAAACCATTGAGACAGCAAATTGAATCCATCTACTATGAATAGCATTACAAATGTTGTTACATGCCATGAAATATAACTTAGACAACCACCAAAGATAAACTATTAAAGGACAATTGATACTTGCGTTATAGCAAAAGACAGCAGGGACATGCAAGGAATGTTAAGTACCATGGGTGAGAGATATTACATTCTATTCAAATTTAAAGAAAGGAATGAGAATATTTCATGAATATTATGTGATCTGTGATCTTAAATGAAAAATAATTTTCTCAGAACTTCTAATCTTAACATGATGTTTTTACTTATTCAGTTATTTATTCATTTCTGTACTCCCCGAATGTAATTCATTTATTTACTCAAGAAATATTTATTGTATAGCTACTATGTACTAGACTTGATTTGATTTAAAGACAAGGGAGTGCTAAAGTAAAGCCTCTGAGCTAAGCAAAGAGAGGATGCTTGCTGCTTGCCCCATTTTCTTCCTTGTGTTTTAAACAGTAGAGTTCAATTTAAAAAGAATGAGAAAAAGATAAAGAAGAAGAGGAAGAGAGGGAAGAGGAGGAGTTCTGGAAAAGTAACTACTTGTAAGTTTACCAGGAAAGCATTCAGGAACTGTTGATAGTTATCACATGGTTCATGAGTTCAAGCCCCGTGTCAGGCTCTGTGCTCACAGCTTGGAGCCTAGAGCCTGCCTCGGGTTCTGTGTCTCCCTCTCTCTCTGCTCCTCCCCTGCTCACACTCTGTCTCTCAATAAACAAACAAACAAACAAAAAAACAAACATTAAGAAATTAAAAAAAGAAAAAAGAACTACCGATAGTTGATAGTTTCTAATCTGTTAACTGAGCAACCTGAACTAAACAGTATGTGTATGTTTGTTTTTACCAAGTCTACTCTATGGAAGGAATTGTTAATTTGGGGATCTCAATAGCCCTGTTTATTTATTACTGGTATGTTTATTTTATGTAGGTCATAGTTGGTACTTAAGAAATGTTTGGGGGAAGGCAGGCAATTAGAAGACCATGAAAACCAAATGGCAGGGTTATTTAAATTAGTGATCAAAGGAAAATGTGACATTATCTACTTCTCATTTTTATAACTAGTACTTGGCATCCAGGCATTCCGATAGTTTGCGAGTCATTATTTCATAGTAGACTGATTATTTCTTAATGAAAAGTTTTTCTTTTTAAGAATAAGTAATTGTATTCAGAAAGTTCTGCATCATTCTGAGGAATATTCCTTGATACTTAATCTGTTAATAAGCTGAATTTAATTTTTTTATTTTATGTTTATTTATTTTGGAGAGAGAGAGAGAGAGAGAGAGAGAGAGAGAACAGGGGAGGGGCAGAGAAAGAGAGAGACACAGAATCTGAAACAGGCTCCAGGCTCTGAACTGTCAGCACAGAGCCTGACGTGGGGTTCAAACTCATGAATCCTGAGATCATGACCTGAGCTGAAGTCGAATGCTTAACCTATGGAGCCACCTAGTTGCCCCAGTTTCATTTTAAAGGTAGGTACGGTGATATGTCATCTTTAATTATGTTGCATATGCCTAAAATGTATAGCAGAACCCACTTAAACGTCCATCACAGGTATTTCTGTTTCCAATTATTATGCATAAGCTGTGGTAGACCATCATTTCCACTATTTCAACTAGAAAAAAAATGGTTACTATAAAAGTCATATTATTTTGGAATACATTAGAAAAGAGCTCTTCCCAGTTAAGTTGGAAGTCTTGTCTACACACTGCTTTTTTTCTTTTTTTTTTTTAATTCCCAGAGGGCATTTGGGATCTGGGCATGGACTGTGGATCAGGTTTGCCATAAGAGAAGGACTCTGCTGGTGTAAAGATAAGCCAGTAGGGCTTTTGATTGCTGCGTTGGCTGTTGTGACAGTTTGGAATCTGGGGAGCCTAAATGCAGAACTGCCAATTTTCTCCCCTTGGACTTCTGCTGAGTGCTGAGGCAGCCAGGAGTTGGGATGGAAACATGGAATGAAATTTCATACAGTTGAACAGTGCATAAAAGTCAAAGTCTTGGCAGAGACAGAGGGTTCAATAAACATGTGATTGGTCATATCCTTAAGGTCTTTGAAACCAGATTAAAAAATGAGACGAACATGAGTTTCAGCCTGTTTCTGGCCATATTTAAATCTTGAATGGATTAAGGTGATTAATTTATCACTGTCTACCTGAAAAAGAAAAAAGAGAATTTCTCAGAGGAAATTCACTTCAAATTTAGCCTCTTCTAAAAATAACAGTTGCCATTTATTAAAAATTGGGAGGCATATTTAGAAGCAAAGATTTGTGACCCAATGTAAAAAAATTTAATCTAAGGAAAAAGAGCCTGTGTATTTATATGATTTATATGTTAAAATTAGCAGAAAAGGTCTTAGTAATACTATTATAAGCATGTTAATGAAACTGGGAAAAAGCTTAAATATTTTGGATAAAGATGGATAATTTAAACAGAGAAATTATATTCATTTAAGAAGAATGAAATACGCAAACTAAAACTGAGAAAATAGTATGTGAAATTAAGGATTCATTAGATGTGTTTCAGCATCAGAAGAAAACAGCAGAAGAAAAGATCATTAACTTGCAGAAGAAAATCAATAGAAACTATCAGAACTTAAGTTCAGAGAAAAATAATGAAAAAGTAACAAAATAAACCCAACGAAACATGAGATACATGAAGGGTCAATATAAAGTGTTCTAATATATAAACTTTAGAGTTCCAAAAGGAGAAGAGAAAAATAATACAGGAAGAAATTGTGTTTTCAGAACTAACTGTAAATAATTTCCCAAAACTGATGAAAGAGATCAACCATATATTAAAGACATTTGTTAAACTCCAAGAAACAATTTGGAATTAATGTGGGAAGGGGATCAGTTATTTTAAGTATGTCATAATCAATTTGCTGAAAATGAAAGATAAAGAGAAAATCCAAAAAATTAGTTGAGGGAGAAAAAGCCAAATTATCTTTGAAAGGCAACATTAAACCTGATGGCAGAATTATAGAAGCCAGGAGACAATAAAATGATATTTTAAATGTGATAAAAGATAATTTTTGCTCTCTAGAATTCTCTAACCAGCAAAAATATCCTTGAATAACCAAGATGCTACATAGATGTTTTTAAAAATATAAGTTGAGAGAATTTGTTGCCAACAGAGCTGTACCACTATATACTAAAGAAGATCTTTGACTAAATCTAAATAATCTTGGATAAAAGCAGAAAATTTAAGAACAGAATAAAGAACACCCAAAATGGAAATTATTTGGTTTAAACAAACATTTCAATGATTATTAAAAGAGCAACAACAGCAATGTCTTATAGTTTTTTTTCATTAAAAAATTGCCAACTTAAAAACTTCTATTAATAATAATACACTTTTTTGGTATGTAGTTCTATGAGTTTTTTTTATAGGGTTTTTTTATTTTTAATTTTTTTTCAATTTACTTCCAAATTAGTTGGCATATAGTGCAACAGTGATTTCAGGAGTAGATTCCTTAGTGCCCCTTACCCATTAAGCCCATCCCCCCTCCCACACCCCTCCAGTAACCCTCTGTTTGTTCTCCATATTTATAAGTCTCTTCTGTTTTGTCCCCCTCCCTGTTTTTATATTATTTTTGTTTCCCTTCCCTTATGTTCCTCTGTTTTGTCTCTTAACGTCCTCATATGAGTGAAGTCATATGATTTTGGTCTTTCTCTGACTGACTAATTTCACTTAGCATAATACCCTCCAGTTCCATCCACGTAGTTGCAAATGGCGAGATTTCATTCTTTTTGATTGCCGAGTAATACTCTGTTCTATATATATACCACATCTTCTTTATCCATTCATCCATCGATGGACATTTGGGCTCTTTTCATACTTTGGCTATTGTTGATAGTGCTGCTCTAAACATGGGGGTGCATGTGTCCCTTTGAAACAGCACAACCTGTATCCCATGGATAAATGCCTAGTAGTGCAATTGCTGGGTTGTAGGGTACTTCTATTTTTAGTTTCTTGAGGAAACTCCATACTGTTTTCCAGAGTGGCTGCACCAGCTTGCATTCCCACCAACAATGCAAAAGAGATCCTCTTTCTCCACATCCTTGCCAACATTTGTTGTTGCCTGAGTTGTTAATGTTAGCCATTCTGACAGTTGTGAGGTGGAATCTCATTGTGGTTTTGATTTGTGTTTCCCTGATGGTGAGTGATGTTGAGGATTTTTTCATGTCGGTTGGCCATCTGGATGTCTTCTTTGGAGAAGTGTCTATTCATGTCTTTTGCCCATTTTTCACTGTTTTATTTGTTTTTTGGGTGTTGAGTCTAATAAGTTCCTTATAGATTTTGGATACTAACCCTTTTTCTAATATGCCATTTGCAAATATCTTCTCCCATTCTGTTGGTTGCCTTTTAGTTTTGCTGGTTGTTTCCTTCCCTGTGCAGAAGCTTTTTATTTTGATGAAGTCCAGTAGTTCATTTTTGCTTTTGTTTCCCTTGCCTCTGGAGATGAGTTGAGTAAGAAGTTGCTGTGTCCAAGATCAAAGAGGTTTTTGCCTGCTTTCTCCTCGAGGATTTTGATGGCTCCCTGTCTTACATTAAGGTCTTTCATCCACTTTGAGTTTATTTTTGTGTATGGTGTAAGAAAGTGGTCCAGGTTCATTCTTCTGCATGTCGCTGTCCAGTTTTCCCAGCATCACTTGCTGAAGAGACTGTCTTTATTCCATTGGATATTCTTTCCTGCTTTGTTAAAGATTAGTTGGCCATATGTTTGTGGGTCCATTTCTGGGTTCTCTATTCTGTTCCATTGATCTGAGTGTCTGTTCTTGTGCCAGTACCATACCGTCTTGATGATTACAGCTTTGTGGTACAGCTTGAAGTCTGGGATTGTGATGCCTCCTGCTTTGGTTTTCTTTTTCAAGATTGCTTTGGCTATTCTGGGTCTTTTCTGGTTCCATACAAATTTTAGGATTATTTGTTCTAGCTGTGTGAAGAATGCTGGTGTTATTTTGATAGGGATTGCATTGAATATGTAGATTGCTTTGGGTAGTATTGACATTTTAACAATATTTGTTGTTCCTATCCAGGAGCATGAAATATTTTTCCATTTTTTTGTGTCTTTTTCAATTTCTTTCATAAGCTTTCTGTAGTTGTCAGTGTTTTAAAATATGGATAGATTCATGTAAATATGACTACACCAACGATACACAGTAATTTCCCTTTAAAACATCCTTACATGTTCTAGAGTTCTTTATATAATCAGGATTTAATCCTTTGCTGAATATGTGATTTTAAGATATTTTCTCCAGATCCATGGCTTCTCACCAAATTAAGGAATACACTTAACAAATTATGCACAAAACTTGCACACCTAAAAGCATAAACCATGTTACAGATATTGAAAAGAACTAAATGGAAAGATTTATCATAATCAGTAATTGGATAACTCATTATTGCTATCAGTTCTCCTCAAATTGATTCATGGCTTCAAAACAATCCCAATAAAATTCCCAGCATCCATTTTCTTAGAAATTGATATGGTGACTTAATCAATTTCATTTGGAAATGCAAAGAAGAATGAATAGCCAAAAGCAATTTTGAAAAAGAGGAACAAAGTTTGAGGATTTCACTATCTGATTTCAAGTCCTACTACAACACTATTGTATTCAACACGATGTAGTGTTGGCATAAGCAAACACACATAGCCCATTGAGATGCTTCAGAATGTGCAATTTACAAGTCCACTCAAACATATATGGTCAATTGATTTTCAAAAATGGCACCAAGGTAATTAAATGTGGAAAGGGCAATCTTTTTATGAAATGGTGCTTAAACAATTGGATATCCATTATAAAATGAACTTCACCTTTTCCCTCACATCAAATAAAAAATAAATTTATAATCAATTGTATATTTAAATGTAGAAAACAAAAGATAAAAATTTAGAAAAATGCATAATTGCTATAGGCAAACATTTATTAGACAAAATACATCAAAATTGAAACTGTCAGGGCACTTGGGTGGCTCAGTCAGTCAGTGTCTGACACTTGAACTCAGCTCAGGTCTTGATCTCAAGATTGTAAGTTCAGGCCCCACACTGGGCCCCATACTGGGTGTGAAGTCTACTTAAAAAAAAAGTAAAGTTTAATTTATAGACATCATTAAGAAAATGACAAGGGAAGCTACCTATTGAATCTCGAAAATGAAAAGACAGCATATATGTGCCAAAGTCGTATATCAAAAATATATTTCAAAACTCTTTCAAGTCATTATGAAGAAGACAGACAATCCAATGAAAATACCCAAATATTTACTGGTACTTCATAAAAGAAGCTGGGCAATTAACCAACAGTTTAACATCAGTAGTTATCATAGATATATGAATTAAACCACACTGGGGTTCTACTCTATAACTTCTTTTTTTTTTTTTTTTTAGCGTTTGTTTATTTTTGAGAGAAAGAGACAGAGCGTGAGTGGGAGAGGGGCAGAGAGGGAGGGAGACAGAATCGGAAACAGGCTCCAGGCTCTGAGCTGTCAGTCCAGAGCTCGATGTGGGGCTCAAGATCATGACCTGAACTGAAGTTGGACGCCTAACCGACTGAGCCACCTAGGCACCCCATACTCTATAACTTCTATACAGGTTAATATAACAACACAAAAAAATGTTAGCACCAGTTGTATTTGAGAAGTTATAGTGCAATAAGAACTCTCATATATTCTCATACATACATTAGAAAATTGTACAAATACTACAGAAAAATGTTCAGCAATTTTTAGTCAACTAAGTTTACAGTTTATAAAATCCAAAAATTAATATGAATGATCACAAAAGGACTTACATAAGAATTTCCGCAATAGCATTACTCATGATGCCCCAAACTAGAAACAATTCAATGTCCATCAACACATAAATGGATAAACAAACAATGGTGCATAGTGTATGATTCTATTTTTTCAAATGTCCAGAATAGACAAATCTATAGAGATAAAAAGTAGATGAGTGGTTTCCAGGGGCTAGGGAGAGAGGTTATCACAATTGATCACTCAGAGGCATGAAGTTTCTTCTTGGAGTGATGAAAAAGTTCTAAAATGAGAGGGGTGCCTGAGTGGCTCCGTCTTGGTTTTAGCTCAGGTCACGATCTTACGGTTCCTGAGTTCGAGCCCTGCATCAGGCTTTGTACTGACAGCGCTGAGCCTGCTTGGGATTCTCTCCCTCCCTCTCTTGCTGTCCCTTCCCCACTCATACTCTCTCTCTCTCTCAAGAAATAAATAAATAGACTTAAAAAAATAAATACAAATAGACAGTGGTGATAGTTGCACAATTCTGAGAATATACTAAAAATGACTGAATTGAGCAATTATAAAGGATGAATTTTATGACATGTGAATTTTATCTTAATAAAACTGTTAAAAAATAAACTGTTATAATAACAAGATAATAATTACACAGCAATTGAAGAGAATGAAAAACTGGTATTCACCACAAGATGGTTTAATAAAAATATACAAATTAAAGGAAACAGATACAAGAGTACATGCTTTTTTCCTCCAGTTATATTAATTCAAGAAGAGGCAAAATACATAGATGATGAAAAAGAACAGTTAGGACAATTAGAAGTCAGAATAAATGTATGTCTTCTGGAAGGCAGGATGGATGTGGAAGTGGCATTTGAGTGTATCTTAGGGAAATGTTCCGTATCTTTGGTGATGATAGAAGTGCATATATAAATGTATAAAGAATAACACACACTAAGGATTATTGAACTCTATGAAATTTTTGCACATATAATATCCCTAAAAGAGTCAACACCATTTGTTGCACTGTAAAATTATATAGAGAGTTATGTAATATGGTATTATTTAATTTTATGGAAAATTCCAATGTTCATAAACAATTACTTTCCTTTACCTTGCTTATCATTATCATTAATGTACTTGTCAGTAATTATTTAACTGCAAATAGTACAATTTCCTTCTCTTTCCTTGTCATGACCTTGATGGTAGGGTGGCTGAGAAAAAGCTTAGGGAGCAAAGTCTGAACAGCTTCAGGTTTAAAGAATATCACTTGTTGTTCTGGGTAATATTTTTACTGTGATTCTATTTGTAAACTTTCCAAAAGAAAAAATATATATAACATTGGAGTAATGTGTAATAAACTATGCTGAGAATATTATAAATGAAAATTATTCTATAAAGCACAACTGGATGAAAAGACAGAATTATGAGTCTGCAGTAATACATTAAAACTATATATGGTAATCAGTGATGGGTGGAATTTTTCAGAAGTAATTCAAATGCTAATGAATCTGGTCAAACCTTTCAGCTGGGAAATGAGTGGACCTGTTTTTGTTGTTTGCTCTGCCAGCTTCCAATTTCTTTCGGCTGAGAAAATCCTTTTATGAATTAATAAAAGCTTTCCAGACTGAAAATAGGGGGATATTCAGCTTAATGGCTAGAATGTGTTGCCAGGATTTTGTAATTTAGACGGTTTGTTATGACTAGAACAATGCTCCAATGCATTGAACTTTAATGTTGAAATGTCAGCTTCCTACTGAGCAGTTCTGGAGCCAGGCCTACACCTGCTTGCTTTTAGAAGAGTTGTCATTTGCTTCCACCTCCAGCAAGCAGAATTTTGAAGTCCAAATGATGATAATATTAGGCATTTTTTATCTTCCAAGCATGCTAAAACATTTACTAAGAAAACCTGTGTATAAACCAAATTCCCTCCCTTTTTAACATTGGAATAAACAAAAGAAAAGGAGCAGGAAGATTCAAAAATCTGGAAAGAAAAGGTCAAAACACCATTGCATTTTACCTTGAATTCAAACCTTTTCAAAAAATAAATGTTTAGTTCTCCTAAAAAATATGACAATTTTTGAGTCATTACTTTTCATGTTGACTCATGAGGCATAATAGATGCAGTTCAATTTGCAGGGACTAGGGGTGACCAAATGTGGCTTGATATTAAAGTCAAACAACAAAGAATAGAATGCCTCCCATGGTACCATCTAGGAAATAATCTCTTTTAAATTCTCAATTTTATCCACAAGGCACTGGAAGAATTAATTTGAGTAATAGGTGAATTGTTATTTTCAAGGGATTTTTTAGTGAGTAATTTGAAATAGGGTTATGTCTAGTAATATTAACTACATAGCTTTTATCAAGTTAATTATCACCTCCTGTGGTGCCCTATCATTTTTATTCACTTATTCTTAGAAACTGTCTACTTTTGTAGGAAAAAAGAAAAGAAAAGAAAACAAAAAAAAACAAAAAACAGGAAATACATCTCTAGAGGGAAGGGGACACAGGAGATACCAGTTAGTGAGTCTTACATTGTGAAGTCACAGTGACTGAAATTTAGGCTCAGATCTGGACGATTACCTGAGGCATATGCATGGGCATCCTTTGACCATATACAAAGCAAAGCCTATTTTTAACATGAGTTTATTTGGGCTTTCTCTGGACATTTCTTCAATATCCATATTCATAATATCTTTCATTTGTTGCTATTTTTCCTTCAAATTTTTATTTAAATTCCAATTAGTTAACATAGAGTGTAATATTAGTTTCAGGTATAGAATTTAGTGATTCATCACTTACAATACCCAGTGCTCATCTCAACTGGCCACCTTGATATCCATCACCTATTTAACCAATCCCCCCACCAGCCTCTCCTCTAGCAACACTGTTTGTTCTCCATAGTTTAGAGTCTATTTTGATTTCTCTCTGTCTCCCTCTCTCTCTTTTTCCCTTTGCTCACTTGTTTTGTTTCTTAAATTCCACATATGAGTGAAATGATATGGTATTTGTCTTTCTCTGACTGACTTTTTTTTACTTAGCATAATACTCTCTGGCTCCATTCATGTTGTTGCAAATGGCAATATTTCATTCTTTTTATGGCTGCATAATATTCCATTGTATAAACACACCTCCTCTTCTTTACCCATTCATCAGTTGATGGACATTTGGGTTCTTTGCATAGTTTGGCTATTGTTAATAATGCTGCTATTAAGATGGGGGTAAATGTATCCCTTCAAATTAGCATTTTTGAATCCTTTGGGTTAATACCTAGTAGTGCAATTGCTGGATTGTAGGGTAGTTCTATTTTTAACTTTTTGAGGAACCTCCATATTGTTTTCCAGAGTGGCTGCACCAGTTTGCATTCCCACCAACAGTGTAAGAGAATTCCCCTTTCTCCGCATCCTTGCCAACACCTATTATTTTCTATAGGATGGGAGAAGATATTTGCAAATGACATATCTAATAATGGATTAGTATCTAAAATATATAAAGAACTTATAAAACTTAACATCAAAAAAACAAATAATCCAGTCAAAAAATAGGCAGAAAACATGGATAGACATTGCTCCACAGAAGACATACAGATGGCTAACAGACATATGAAAGATGTCAACACCACTCATCATCAGGTAACTATAAATCAAAACTACAATAAGATGTCCCCTCACACCAGT
Source organism: Acinonyx jubatus (assembly GCF_027475565.1). NCBI lineage: Eukaryota > Metazoa > Chordata > Mammalia > Carnivora > Felidae > Acinonyx > Acinonyx jubatus. Next base: position 24,091,003 of record NC_069385.1, read on the forward strand.
GAGAATGGCATGTCTATTGTATCCTAAATGTTACTTTTAGTGTTATTTTTATTTACAGTGGAGAACATAAAGGGAGTTGCAAAGTAATTGCTTTTAGAATTGCTCTCTAATTTTAAAAATCACACCAATGTTTTTACATTTGCTACTGACTGGAATGTATTTTTTAAACTATGTTTTCTAATGGTGACAGGAATAGGTCATTATCAAGTCTAAAACCTTCAGTTTAGTTTCTCCACAAACAACTGCACTTTTCCCATTTATATTTAATAAATTGACATCATATTTAATGAAACATGTAGTCACATAACAACTTGACATAAAGAGATGAAAGTAGTACAAGCAGAAGAACATGGATTTATGAAAAAGTAGGCAGCAAGCCACCAGACTGCACTGCCCTGTGGATTACCTAGTTGTTGTTCAATGAGGAATGTGTAGGGTGTGTCTTTCTGGCAAAATTATTCAATGATTGTTACTTAAGAGAGTATCTACTGTATAAATTAAGAGTAAAATAAGCCATATCCTTTCATTATATCCACTGATTGGATATGAAATGTTGACCAAGAATTGGAGTGACATTCTAAAATGGGGTTGGCTATTATCCAGTTTAAAGACAATTATTATTTTAAATTTGAAACGTTAGAGAACCCAGTAGACAAGATGTTCAAAGTGTACTCAAGAAAGAAGAGAAGACAGATGGAGAAGCAAACAAAACATGTCTGATCTCTTCAAGTTGCTAAATGCTTCACTTGGTACTCACTTTTGCTTCCATGTTTGTATTTTTTTTACTGTAATCATGTCTGGTGGAATATGCCTGAATATTTTCCTGTGTAATACGCAAGGAAAAAAAGTACATAAAATTTTCATTTGTTTTCTATTTCATTGGTTTCCTCTACAATGTCTTATCATCTCACCATAAGTATACAATAAACAACATTTTTATAATTTACCAATTTACTACTTCCATAACATTAACTAAAAAGATCATAAAAGTAGTGAATATTTTTAGATTCATTTTAGTATTATTTTATTCGTTGTTTATAATTACTTCTTTGTCCACAATACAAGACACACAAAAGTGAAGATAGTAACCGTTTTAGTGCTTTTACGTGACAAACACATTGTAGGTCAAGCTTTTGAAGACCTGTGTTTTTGTATCAGGTGAGAGGACAATAAAACATGGTAAGCATCGAGTGTTGTAAAAGACATATTTTAATTTTACAAGTGAAATCTAAAGGTAACGCAAGAGCAGTCGGATATCCCAATAGATGTTCTGACTATCAGAATATACAATTCAAGATGAAATGTCATTCCAGCAGATTATAGAAAAACATTATAGTAATTATGAGAGTTATGGAGCATGAGAAAAAGAATGGCAAAAGAAAAGTAGTTTAGATTTGAAACATCAGTATGCCCAAGAGCATACACGTGCCACTCATTATGCATATTTTTTGTTTCTAATTCAGTAAGCCCATGGAAGTATCTGGAGGTTTGCACTTTTAAACTAGAATGTTAGATTCATAAAATGTAATCTCTGTGAGAAAAACAAAAACAAAAATTTGTAACTTTTTTTTCACTGATATATCCTCAAAACCCAGAACAGTTCCAGGATTACAATATCTGTTCATTAAGTTCTGAATAAAAGAATAAACTAAAATGGGGTGTCTGGGTGACTCAGCTGAGTGTCCAACTCTTGATTTAAGCTCAGATCATGATCCCAGGGTCATGAGATCAAGCCCCATGTTGGGCTGAGTGTGGAGCCTACTTAAAATTCTATCTTCCTCTGTCCCTCTCCCCCACTCATGCTCTCTCTCTCTAAAATTAAAAAAAAATTAAAAATTAAAAAAAAGAATAAGCAAAGATCATGCTAGTATAGATTGACAACTAAATACATTTTGAAAATACTCTTAGTTTGATAATTAGAATATCAACAGGGGCATCTGGGTGGCCCCGTTGGTTAAGCGTCCAACTTCAGCTCAGGTCATGATCTCGACGTTTCTGAGTTCCAGCCCCACTTCAGGCTCTGTGCTGACAACTCAGAGCCTGGAGTCTGCTTCAGATTCTGTGTTTCCCTCTCTCTCTCTTTCTGCCCTTCTCCTACTCATGCTCTGTCTCTTTCTCTCTCTCAAAAATAAATAAATATTTAAAAAAAGAATATCAACATTGGCTCTGAGGACTAGACAGTAATTCAGATAGGAAATGCACAGTATCTGAGATTTTGTCTATCCAGGCTCTCATCCATAGAGAGACAATATATCTCCTATCTTACAGTGACTTTGCTCATTGTGATTTTGGAGTGGGTAACCCGCCTGCATTTTCCCCCATGTTTTGCCAGGAATAGGCATTGACTTTGTGTCCAAGGAAACCAGAATATTTCCTTTCCACCAGATTGGTTTAGTGGTAAGCACACAATAAAAGCAGTGTTGTTCATGGCTGGGGTTTTTGGTGTCCTTCTTTGCTCCCAAATGGAAATGGTCTATTTGGGAATTAAACCCAGAGCAGAAAAAGGAACCTAGAGCTACAGACAGAGATAGGGCCCTGGTGGATAATTTTTTGAATACTTGAATCTATCTCTGAAATCAAATCCACCAGTTTAGTAACATCAAATAATGTACTTAAGTTTCTGTGTAAACTACTTTGGGCTGGGTTTCTGTCATCAGAATTCAAGAGTACTGATTAATACACCAGAAATGGACACAGGTTAAAAATTGTCTTTGATACTGTGTCTTCAACTGCAGGTTTAAAATCTAGTAAATTTTCTGAGAACATGTGAGTGTGTATGTTATGTGTGTGTTGAATCTGCACGTGAATTATCACATAGCTTCAGCTGTAGGACATGAGGACTGCATATCTGTAAACCAAGAAGAGGATTTGATTTTGTTGACATATTTCCATTAGCTCCAGATCTGTTTTATAGTGTCCAGAACTGAATATCTTAAATTTCAGTCAGTTCCTGAGAAAGGTATTTTGTAAAGCACCCCTCAATGTTATGGGGCAGTATGAAGCCATTAGACTATGAAGTCCTTAAATCATGTCTCTGATAATCTGTTTACAGTAGAAGAGTTTTAAACGATATTTAATTAGTAAATAAATACATTTCTTCAGTAAACCATTTATAAAGGAAATATAATTCAGAGATCTAGTGACAACACTATGTCCTGGCTCAAGATTTAGGTGTTACTTTTGTAACTTATATCCCATTAACACTTTATGTAAATTGGCTGCTAAAACCTAGTGATATTATCTAAGAAATGAGCATTGTATGACTGCTAATTTTTAGTTTATACCCATTTTCAGAACTATTTCCAAGTAATCTTTGTTAAAGAATAAGGCATTACATAGTGTTGTAGACTCTAAGTCTCAAGTTCCTTCTTGTCTAGCAAGAGAGAAGAACGCAGGATTAAAAGTGAGAGATGGCTAATGTTCAGGAAAAGATAAGAGCCCTGAATAAGGGTGCTTGCCCCGTTTTTATCAGGATCAGAAGGCTTACAAACATGGCGGTGGACGTGCACAAAGAGAATGAATCTGTGAACATCAACTCACAGACATGAGGAAAAGGGGGTCTTGAAGATATTCAGGGTTAGGGGTTTGGGTTAATACAAAACAAAATCCTGGCAGCAGGCAGTCAGGCGGAAGTTGTTTACAGCGGATATGAGGCACCACCTCTGTTTATCTTAGCTAGCCTAGGGGATGAGACACATGATCCCAGAGTTAACAAGGCACCTTTCTTTTGTAAATCATCTCTGCTCTGGACAGCTTCACTCAGTACAGAGTAGTGGTCTATAGCCTAATTTACCAGTTTGCCTAATTTGGTCCTTCCTTCCTGTGAAAGCAGCTTTCTGGTATCGTACTAAATTGGGGGACACTTCTGCCCTTAATGCCTAATCTTGTTTATTTCATATGCCTATGTTCTATATTGAGGCCTTTGCCCCACCTTCCGCGCCTTCTCTATACTTATGTACCTAATCTTGTTTACCCAAACTTGGGTGTGTGCATCCTATGGCTTTGTAATTCTTTATGCTTTGTTAACCCATGCGTGTAATCCCAGGGAATTTCTAAACTCATTCTCCACAAAATAGGACTTAATAGAAAATTAACTTTTACTGATCATTACATTTTATTACCTTCAATTAATAATTTTTAGTGCTATTTTCTAAAGAGATATCAATTTACCCAATAGACATAGATAAATATGGAGATGGAGATTGAGGCATGACAAGGTTATCAATACAAATGGATATAGTAATTATCTATTGCTGTGTAACAAATGACCCCAAGACTTAGTAGCCTAAAAGAAACATTATATCACCCAGTTTCTATGGGTCAGGAGATCCAATGTGGTTTGGCTGGTGGTTCTAGCTCAGCATCTTTCATGAAGCTGCATTTAAGATATTGGTGAGGACTGCAGTCATCTGTAGGCTTTGGGTAGATGGAGTTTTCATATCCAAGATGGATGATCTCTCATACGGTTGGGCAAGTTCATCCTGGCTGTTGGTAAGAGGCCTTATTTCCTCACCACATGGAGTCTCAACCTGGCTATTTGAGTATCCTTACCAGTTGACAGCTGCTTTCTCCCAAAATAAATGATTCATCCCCTATTTCATTCTGAAATGCATCTACAAAATAAAACAAACACAAGCTTCTACAAAATACTGCTTGGGATTAATGTCAACCCATAGGCCTGGCAGGGTGAAAAGAATTAGGCATAGCTTTAACACCAGAGCTGAGCCAAGTTGCCCACCAGCTCTCCAACTGAATCTGCCATCTACCAGTGTCACAACAGGGCCCTACCTCCAAAGTAATATTGTAAGATCTGGTTTTTAGTGGTGCAACTAGGGCACAGACTGTCACCTGGGGACAACCAAAAATATAATGTAAAATAAACACATAGAGGAAAGGAAAGACCAAACACAGGAAGCACAGGAAGGTAGAAAACATGAGAAGGAGAGAAAGAGAAAGTACAAAACTAAACAGAAAAACACAGCAAAGCTTCCTAAAAATGTGCTTTCAAATGAAATGCCAAACATAAACAGGCATTTGAAGATCTAAAGCTAAGAAAGCCAAGAAAATTAACAATTAGAAAATGAATTTTATCCAAATGAAATAATTTTTACAGCTGTCTGATAAAAATAAATATATAGTTTGGTTATTATAGAGAATTGAACACTTGTGTGTCTTTAAGTTCCATCTTGGATCCCCAATGAAAGCTACAAGTAATATTTTTAAGGCATAAAATCACATAGATGGTTAAAACAGGAATCCAGAAAGCAGCTAAACTTTGCCTTTAGAACACTATCTTAAGCTGCCTTTTTCTGTTCCATATATAACAAAAAAAAAATAGTTGAAACAATTTTCAAGTTCCAAGCAACCAGTAGCAGTGAAGAAAATGTATTGTATAGTAGGTCAGTGAAATATATGCAGTTGATTCTCTGACCTCTGTTCAGCTAAACAGAATAGAACAAGGCTCTCTCAAGTAAATGTGGCATAAAGAAGAGTCCCTATGAGAAAAAACAGCTTAGATGGCTCTTGTTGGAATAAGTTTTCTGCTTAAAATTAGGCCTAAATTTGGGGAGCTCGGATGGCTCAGTCGGTTAAGTATCCGACTCTTGATTTTGGCTTAGGTCATGATCTTAAGGTTTGTGGGATCAAGCCCCACCCACATCTCTCTGTGGGAGTCTCTCCTTCTCTGCCCATCCCCCACCTGTGCTTGCTCACTCATGCTCTCTCTTTCAAAATAAATAAATATTTAAAAATAAAAATAAAGTCGATTTCACAGTTTGTGGGCTCTGTGCTGACAGCTTGGAGCCTGGAGCCTGCTTCTGATTCTGTGTCTCCCTCCCTCTCTACCCATCCCCTGCTCACACTCTGTCTCTCTCTGTCTCTCAAAAATAAATGTAAAAAAATTTTTTTTAATAAAATAAAATAAAGCCTAAAATCATCATCTTTTAATTCTTATCTAATATCAGTTTATAATCTCCTGAGGCTACTGAATATTGGAAAACCATAGAGTAAATCAGAGTTGCAATGATAACATTATATAAGTCTTTTTTACAGTTTGTCCACCTAATTGTGTTTCATAGTACTATGCCCAGTGATATTTTTTTGTCACATTTTCTTCTTTAGACTACAATAGAATAGTATTCTCCTGTGAGAAAAACAGTGTATATATATGATTACTAATTTCTTTCCTGTGTGAAATGATGATGTCTTCATCTTTGGTTATTCTTTCAGAATTGTTCTGATAGGGGTGTCATCTTCCAGATCATTTAGCTTCAGAGTTATTTTAAAAATCTGAATCACATTTTTCCAGAAGATTGCATAGCATATTTTCTATCTTTGAAACAGAGCATCTGGCACAGTGTACATGTATTTTGCTGCTGGCGAACAGTGTTCCTTTTTCTCAAATTAGAAATAGGAGATGTTAAGAGTTTTCTTTTAAATAAAGTATATATTTTTTAAATTCTTTTTTAAATGTTTGTTTGTTTGTTTTGAGAGAGAGAGACAGAGTGCGAGTGGGTGAGGGGCAGAGAGAGCTGGAGACACAGAATCTGAAGCAAGCTCTAGGCTCTGAACCGGCAGCACAGAGCCCAACGCAGGGCTCTAACTCATGAACCGTGAGATCATGACCTGAGCCGAAGTTGGATGCTTAACCAACTGAGCCATCCAGGAGCCCCAGAATAAAGTATATTTTTAAAAATATACCCCCGCTCACACACAGATACATCAAAGATACTTTCATTGAAAGTCAATACAGAAAGGACAGAGTAAAAAAGGGGTATCAAGGGATCAGGCAGACATGTATCAGTTCCCTAAAACATTAGTACTTAGGATTTTTAAAGTCTATATAATTCATGTCCTAAGGTATAGTTTGGATTTGTCACTGGAGATTGTGGTTAGCATTGTAATATGAGATACTGAACAGAAGACAGTCATGAAACTCTTAAAGGTATCTATATGCACCAAAGTTATAATAAAAGTTATGCTATAAAGTTGTTCTGAATCAGTGTGTGGTATGTGCTTCCTTCTCTGTGAATGTTGATGCCTTCTTCTTAAAGGTCCAAGTTAAAGTGAAAGGGGGTGAGATAATGACATCTAATAAATATCTAATATTTCATGTTTTATTCTGGGTTTTCAATCCATCAAAATTTTTTAGAATTTTTCAGATAACAGACTCTAACCACAAGTGTTTAGTATTTAAAAAATCAGTAGGGGAAATCTCACCCAGAAAAGGGCTGAAGTGGAATAAAAATCCCAAACTCTACAATATTGCTTATAAATACATATTGGCCTACAAACAAATTTTGGTTTGGTCAAAGTCAGATTCAGGACAATAGTAATAAGAAAAAAATAATTAAAGAAGAAGGGTTAACTTTAAAATTAATGTCACTGATGGATTCACTAATAATGGAAAACTTATTTGAACACTAGTATCAAAAGTTTAAACTATTAACTTCTGAATTTAGGAAGTAGTTTACATAGAACAAATGTTTTTCTTTCAGATTAAAATACCCATCTCTTTAACCAGATTAAGCATCAACTTTTCACACCCTCTTTTCCCCTACAGCTCAAATATAGAATTAATCACTTCCTCTTTAGCATCAACATAATGCATTGTTCATATTTTAGTGGAACTCCTATCACATTCTGATTTGTTTCCACATTTTTCTCCCTCAATATGCTGATGAACTCTGTGAGTCTGTTTTAATCGTTTTTGTATCCTTAGTACATAGCTGATACATTGGACAGTTAAAATGTCTTTAAATATATGCCAAAATCATGGTCTTTTGGTATTGGTATTATATTGGAATTACCAACTTTGTTTTCTGTAACTGGTACATTAGTAAAACAATTCCAAGATCTGGCACTAAACTCTTTCAGGATTAGTTGGATTAAAAAATACACACACTATACCTATCCATTTGAAATTAGATATATAAAAATTAAGCATTTCCTTTAAATTAATGCAATTAATAGATGTGAAATTTCTCCCAGTTGAAATAAATTTAGAATAAAGAACCATTAACTTGGATCTAAGAGTTCCTTTTAGGGGCGCCTGGGTGGCTCAGTTGGTTAAGCGTCCGACTTCGGCCTAGTGTCATCTCACAGTGTGTGAGCTGGAGCCCCATGTCAGGCTCTGCACTGACAGCTCAGAGCCTGGAGCCCACTTTGGATTCTGTGTCTCCCTCTCTCCCTGTCCCTCCCTGGCTCACACTCTGTCTCTGTCTCTCTCAAAAATAAATAAAAATTTAAAAGTTCCTTATAGTATACAAATACATCAGTTGGGGCACCTGGGTGGCTCAGTCGGTTAAGCGCCTGACTTTGGCTCAGGTCATGATCTCGAGGTTTGTTGGTTTGAGCCCTGCATCAGGCTCTCTGCTGTCAATACAGAGCCTTCTTCAGATCATCTGTCTCCCTCACTCTACTCCTCCTCCAGCCTCTCTCTGTCTCTCAAAAAGAAATAAACATAAAAAAGTATTAAATATATATATAAGTTTTCCCTAACTCTTCCTTTTATAATTATGTTTCAAAAAAATCTACTAAACCAGTTGTGTATAATGATTGTTATTATAGTTTAATTACCTTCTGTATCCCTCTTTTATAAGACAGAGTAAGTAAAAATATGTAGGTTAAGAGAAAGGCAATGTAAAATAGCGGATGGATTGCTGTCTTTGGGAACATATGATCAGAGACTGCTATATGATGGGTAAATTGCATAAATTTGATTGTATTTCATGTCCTCATCCTAAAAAGTAGATTTAGCATTTAGAAGGATATTACAAGGCGTAAACATAAATATATGTGTAAGTTGTTTGTACATGATAGGATTCTGAAATTTTTATTTTTTGCTAATCAATTGAGATTTAGCTTGACACTGAACCAAAAGAATTAAATTTATGTATTACTTTGCAATCATATGTAAATATACATAGCATTTTATTCTGGAGACCTCTTATGTTCAACCACAGAATGGAATCTGATCAAGGTCAGTTGATGGCAACACACACAAAATGGGAATCACTAAGAGAGGTAGTGTTATACTGTTGTCCATTTTTTTCTGTTAAAGGACTCCTAAGCTAAAAAGTACTAAAATACTTCTTTATATGCAGCTCTTTTTTCCTTGGTGCAAAACACTCTATGCCTATGATCACCAGAAATAATTTCCTATAAATTGCATACCTCTGCACAGCCTTTTTAGTAAATCGAATTCATTAGGTAAAAGGTACAGAAACACACACAAACCAATTGTAAGTGTACAGTTCTATTTTCTACTTCATTTACTTATGTTGCATCTTTTTATTTCCCTTTTCTACCTACTTTGGGCTTAGTTGTTTTTTATTTATAATTTGTTAAACAGATTAGATCATTAGTTTTAGATATTTCTTATTTTCTGATCTATACAATTAATACCATAAATTTTTCATATACTCTGTTTGACCTGCAATCCACAAACTTTTATATAAAGTATTTTTATTTGATTAAAAGATGTTATAATATCTCTTATAGTTTTCTTCTTGATTGAAATGTAACTTAGAAATCTATATCACTTATTTTCTAAATATTCGGAGGTTTCCCTGATACCTTTTATTGTTCAGTTTAACTGCTGTGAAGATTAAGCATATTCCATATGATACAAGTTGTTTTATTGCCCTGCATATAGTCTTTCTTGGCAAATGTCCCTTATGTACTTGGGGGAAAAAAAAAGTGGACATTTAAGTTGTTGGTGGGAATGTTCTATAAATATCAATTAGGTCAAGTTAATTCACAATATTGTTCAATTCTATATCCTTATTGATTTTGTTGTCTATTCACTCCACACACTCCCATCATTCTTTCAGAAAGTGGTGTTGACATCAACATGACTGTGGATTTGTCTTTGTCTCCTTTTAATTCTCTCAAGATTTGCTTTGAGTGAAATGAAGCTTTGTTATTAAGAGTAAAAACACTTGGAATTTTTTTCTTGGTGAATTGTTCCTGTTATCGTTGTTACATATATCTTGTTTTTCTAGCAGAATTCATTTTGAAGTCTCCCTTGTTGTTAGTAGAGCCGCTCAGTTACAGTGACCCTGGCTGTCCCTGCCAACAGATTGGAATTGTCAACTACAATATCTGGCTTAAATGCATAACTAAAGAATTTATACCTAATTGGCCTGGCACTGGAGAATTACCAGAATTTAATGATGCTCTGAGCATTTTTTATTTAAAGTATGCATTGAGGTAACACAGAAGGAGAACAATAATAAATTAAATATTTATCTTTGCCTCAAGGGTGAAAACACAATTTGTGGAGTGTGACAGATGGGATAATATTACATGCTCCACGCTTGCCTTGAAAAATATATTTAACCTCTCTCAGGTTGAGGGTTTTTTTAGTATTTTCTTTTATTATGGAATAGTCATATTTCAAAAGATTTTCTCTAATTTACATGTATGGCCTAAAATTATTATAAAGTAAGCACATGTTATTAAGTTCTACCTGAAGAAATAGAACAATCCCAAAGTTTTGTGTTCTCTTCCCTAATGGCAGCTGCAGGCCTGAATTTTGTGCATATGCTTCTGTAGTTTTACTACTTATGTATGCACTTTTGATACATCGTTTAAATATATTATTTAATTATGCATTTTGAACTTTATTTGAACAGAAACATCTTATCTCTGTATCTAGCAACCTATTAATCTATGTATGCTAATCTTTTATCACTTATTTTCTCTCTATTCTGTGTGTGAATATGTCCAGATGAGAGTGTGGATGTGAAGTATATAAATTTTGATCTGATTATAATTTTAATTTGTATTTTCCTATTAGCTTATTAGTTTTTGTCTTTTTTTTATTTTTAGGAGTCTTTTATGCATTCAAGGTAATAATGTTTTCCTTCACATATGTTCACCCAGTTTTTGGCTTCTGCAATTTCTTTTTGGTATTTAATTCAAGTAAATTTAAATTAAATCTTAATTTATTTTTTTAATTTATCAATTGTATATTTTTTTCATGTTACACGCTTTTGTTTCTCTCCAAGAGTCTTTTCTGTATCATGATTTAAAAGTGAGCTTATACATTTATATGCTTTCTTTAAAAGCTGCCATTCACGTCTATGTCCATAATCCAGTGGTTCTCAAATGGGGGTCATTTTGCCTTCCAGGAGATATTTGCAAATGTGTAGACAGTTTTGGTTATAATAACAGCGTGAAGAATTCTACTGGCAACTATTGAACAAAGGGCAAGGATGTTGCTAAGCACTCTAAAAGACACAAGACAGCCCTCCACAACAAAGAGTAATTGGACACAAAATGTCAGTAGTGTTGCTATTAAGAAACCATGCCTTGGGGCGCCTGGGTGGCTCAGTCAGTTAAGTATCTGACTCTTGATTTTGGCTGAGGTCAGGATCTCATGGTTTGTGGGTTTGAGCACTATGTCAGGCTCTGTGCTGACACAGAACTTGCTTGGGATTCTCTCTCTCTCCCTCTCTTTCTGCTCCTCACCTGCTCAGGCTCTCTCTCAAAATAAATAAACTTAAAAAAAAAAAAAGGAAACCCTGCCTTTATCTGGAAATTATTTTTTAATGGTCTATTGAAAGAAGTTTTGACTTTGAGATTATCTGTAGAAATAATGTAGTTTCATTTATTTTCATTCGTTTTAATGTTTTTCAGTAAAATTTCTCATTACCTCAATATGGATAAAGTCTTAACTATATGACAAAGTTATAGAATAGAGACTTAAATGAAGAATTAACTGTACATATTTATATATTTTAGTATTTATTCCTGAGCACTTTATAATTTGTGGTTCTGTTTTGAATGGTATCTTTCTAAAATTATAGTATCTAACTGTATGTTGATACATAGAAATGCATTTGATCTTAAATCTCGCAGCTGTCTAGTAAATTGGGCTTATATCTAATGACATTGCTAAATACTTGTTTTTAATAATTTTTATTTAGATAATTTACAGCTTTTCATGGGGTCAAATATATCTACAAAATATGAGAGCTTTATTTCTTCTATTTGCAATTTTCTTTTATATGTTTATGATTTTTAAATAAGTTCACTTAATATATTGACCAAAGCATTTTTGCAAAAGTTGAATAGAATTAGTGAAAGCAGATTCCTTTTCCAATTCTTAATTTTAAGGGAAATTGTTTTTATGTTTCATTATTAAGATGCTAGTTTTAGGTTTAGTTTTGTTTTGTAGATAGACTTTATCTGTTTCAAAAAGTTATTTTCTGTTGCTGGTTTGATTGGAGTCTTTAATCTCTGATGGATGTTTGACTCTATTAAATAACTTTATTTCACCTGTAGAATGAAATAGAAAAGTAGCACAAATGTACAAAGGTATTTTAATGATTAAATAAGGTGGTCAATGTTAAGCACTTAAGATAATGCCTGGTAATTAATGTGAGTTATAATAAACATAGTAGTTGCAATGGTGGTGAATAATTGCTCTTTAGTTCATCCATTAATTTGATTTTGTTTTATATTTAGCCTTTGATCATGTGTACAAAATGTTTTCATAGATGTTTATATCAACCAGACAAAATGGCCTGCCTTTGTCAATTACAAATATCTTTTTTATTTTGAAAGAAAAAGGCTATTAAACATATTGTTATTAGAGATTGCTTTATTATTTCATTGCAAATAATAAAGGACTGCTTGACACGCTTTCCCTCAGCCATCTGTGCTCTATCCGCACTCCCTTAGTTGGTAAATGTACTTAGGCTTCACAAACTATCCTAGTAGTCACCTCCTCTGGGAACTGATTTGGAACTCTGCTTCAGGCCAAATTGATGCTCTGTCCTCTGGGCTCTCAGGACTACCTGACCAAATCAGATCACAGAAATCATAGATCTTGCCCATAACAAACTTGCTAATGGTTCAAAGGATATAGGCAAATTTTAGCCATAGTGAAACAGTCCTTCCCGTGAGGGGTGTAAACTAAGCATACACAGCTCTGTAGGAATACCCTCTGTGTTCTGCATTATGCATATTTTGATTTTTGAATAACAAATTGACAATTTGTATAATGCATATAGATATATTACTCAACTGTTTCAGTGGTTTTCCTATCAACTACACAGAAGATAGTCTACATGACTAATCTCTTTCTTTAGCCTGCTCTGCCCCATATATGCATATTCTAGACTAATTTACAGTAAGTTATCTGGGTAAAGTTGGTATGTCCTGCTCAAACCCTTTTACATACAGGAACTCTCTGTTTTCTATGGCACTAGTATGTTTACAGAGCCTCTTTAAGGGGACAGAGGTTGGTCCAAGTCATTTATTTATTTACCTGGTCCATCTTTGGGCATGTAAGTTATAGACCAACATGACACTAACCTTTTCCTTTCCTTTTCTTTTCTTTTCTTTTCTTTTCTTTTCTCTCTCTCTCTCTCTCTCTTTTTTTTTTTTTTTGAGTGTGAGCACATGCATGAGTGTGGAAGGGGCAGAAGGAGAGAGAAAGAAAGAGAGAGAGAGAGAGAGAACCTTGAGGCTGCATGTCCAGCATGTAGCCAGATGTGGGGCTTGATCCCATAACACTGAGATCATGACCTGAGTTGAAATCGAGAGTTGGACACTTAACTGATTGAGCCACCCATATGCCCCAAATATAGATCATGATGACTTCTTAGCAGGGTAAAATTAACCTATCTGAGCTTCAGTTTCCTCATATGTAACACAAATATAACATTTGCTTACCATAGACTTATTCTGATAATTAAATGTGCTGAAGTAAATATGCAACTTATAACTGCATATTAATAAAGCACTGATCACTAGTGAATTATATTTATATATTTGTATACCTTTCACCTTCTCAACTTAGTAGCAAATTTTAGAAAGAGGAGACACGACACAGGATCTTTTAATTTTTTTTTTTCTAACCACACAGTGCAATGTTTATTACAAAATAAGCTATCTTAATGTCTAAGGGAGAGACAGAGACTCATTTTTTCTTTTAACCTTTAAACTTGCACTTCAAGATACTTTTATTATGAAATTGAGTTTTCTCAGCAGTATATTTTATTTTTTTCCAACGTTTTTTTTTTTTTTTTCATTTATTTTTGGGACAGAGAGAGACAGAGCATGAACAGGGGAGGGGCAGAGAGAGAGGGAGACACAGAATCGGAACAGGCTCCAGGCTCCGAGCCATCAGCCCAGAGCCTGACGCGGGGCTCGAACTCACAGACCGCGAGATCATGACCTGGCTGAAGTCGGACGCTTAACCGACTGTGCCACCCAGGCGCCCCTCTCAGCAGTATATTTTAAAGACATTCCTGTTCTGCTTCAAAGCTTTAAAATATTGCATGATGACAACAGTATTTCACAGTTGCATGTGTATTTCCCAATGTTTTTTTAAAAAAGTTAGATTCCAGGGCACCTGGGTGGCTCAGTCAGCTAAGTGTCTAGCTTCGGCCCAGGTCATGATGTCATGGTTCATGAGTTTTAGCCCCATGTTGAGCTCTGTGCTGACAGCTCAGAGCCTCGAGCCTGCTTCAGATTCTGTCTCTGTCTCTCTCTGCCCTACCCCTGCTCACACACTGTCTCTCTCTCTCTGTCTCTCTTTCTTCCTCTCTCTCTCTCTCAGATATAAATAAACATTTAAAAATTTTTTTAAGAAGACTTAAAAAGTTACAATCCTTAGATTAAAATTATACATATGAATTGATGTCTTCTGTAAGTGGTTATTTATCATTAATAATCAGGCGTTTTCATGACAAGAGTTATATAAATGCTTATTATTATGAAGGCTCAATTGATAATAAGTAAATCTATTTTAATCTCCATCAGATTTACCAAAGTGTAACAATTATTTGTTACATATGTAATAATTTCCTTATCTTTAGATGTCATTTTTCTTGATTCACTATTATATTTCTCGGGAATAGATGACATTGAAACTTGAAGGTAGAAAAAAAAAGGAATATGTGGTCGCTTTGACTTATCCAGCATTTATCTGGGCTATTCTCTATCTTCCTATCCTCAAATAATTTTTTAATCATAATTAAAAAAAATACCTTAGAAACCTGTTTGTTCTTAGGAGATAAAAGAATTTTAAGATATCCTTCGTGGTCCACATCCAGTTCCACTCTACCATAGTAGCTACTCTTACCACTATTGCCAATGATTTATTTAGACACACACACATTGAACATTTGCCCACGTCTCTCTTACTTGTTCAAGTTGTTCAGTATACACTGGGCATTTCCTTATTTTGTCAGTTGATTCCTGAGAAAGAACTACTTTCTTGACATTTCTTCTTGCTTGACATTTAAGTCACTACTTAAATAGATTTCTTTCTATTACTCTTATTGCTCATTTTCAGTTTCCCAGGATCCTTTTTTTGTTGTTAAAGTTTAGTTTTCTTTTTTTCAATGTTTATTACTTATTTATTTAGTGAGTCGGGGGAGGGGCAGAGAGCGAATCCCAAGCAGTTTTCTGCGCTGTCAGTGCAGAGCCTGATGTGGGGCTTGATCTCACAAACCCTGAGATCATGACCTGAGCCAAAACCAAGAGTTTGGTCACTTAACTGACTGAGCCACCCAGGCTCCCCTCCAGGATCTTTTTATTTTTTCTATGCTTTAAATATTTGAGTTTCCCAAAGTTTTATTTTGGTCTATATCTCTTCCTGACGTTATCTTTTTGCAGTTTCATTCATATCCATGTCTTCAATTAGCACACATATGCTGATGATTTAAAAATACTTATTTATAGAGACTACTTCAGCCTCTCTCTGAGGCCACGCGCACGCACACACACACACACACACACACACACACACACACACACACAGCTTCCCACTGATATTACCTAGTGCACATTTACACTGAATGAGTCACAATTCTTCAAACTTAACAGACATGAAACTAATTTCATAATCTCCTTTACCAAGAGTCATTCCATCTCAATTTACTATCGTGATGGGAGGTAAGACTATTGACCTAGGTATTCAGACCATAACCTTTTACCCTCTTCTTACAATCTTGCCCCAATAAAATAAATCCTATTTATTTTACTTCTAGTCTTTGTTGTACTTATCCATCACTGTTTCTAATACCTTCATGTTGACTCTTGTTGTTAATTATAAGGTGCATCAATGTGTCCTATCTGAGCTTTCTGTCTGTAGCCTCACCCTTTTTTTCTCTATAATGTTACTAGATGGATATTTCTAAAATACAATTGTATTTATGTTCTTATGTTTATATTCATATTACAATGTCACTTTTAGCATACAAGCTAACACTATTAGTCATCTAAGTTATTCTTAGTCAACCAGTGCTAGCTTTTCAAGAAAATATCCCCAAATTGACCATATATATCCTGGCTGTCTGCCCACTTAGTGAAGATCCTCAGAGTATGTTATAATAATCACTCATCAGGAAGTAACAGATTTTTTAGCTTCACGATTCCATTTAAATCCCTGAACTGTAAACAATGGAAACTAAAATGAATTAACTTTTTAAAAATCAGAAGTTTAATAATCTGAAAGGCAGCATAGAGTAATGATTTAAGTATGGTATGCATTGATATGGTAAATATTAAAGTAGAGTATAGATCCTAAGAATTTGAAAACCAGATTGGCCTCTTACTACCCAATTTACCATGGGCAAGCTACTAAAACTCATATTTATAACTCCATTCTCACCTCTATCAGTGGGTATAAAACTGTAAGCAAAATGATTCAGAGAAAGAGTTTGCTAAAAGCCAGTTCTTGAAAATACAATTTCCTAAAGAGCCAATTTGTTCAAATCAAACTAAGAAAAATCAACTTGCAAAAATACAATTAATTGAATGGACAATTTAACAGCAATAATAGGATTGCTCTCTTCTCAATTTTAAATCATTGAATGTCACTTTATAGTTTTCAAACCTAATGATTTAGTATCATATCTAATTTTTATTTATCAGAAATAAAACATACATTACAATTAAATTAGATTTCTAAAATATCTGGGATAAATCAGATGTATTAAAATTCCATGCCTGTAATAAAGAACAGTTTGGGGGGTGCCTGGGTGGCTTAGTTGGTTGAGTGTCCGATTTTGGCTCAGGTCATGATCTCACTGTTTGTGAGTTCAAGCCCCGCGTCTGGCTCTGTGCTGACAGCTCAGGGCCTGGAGCCTGCTTCAGATTCTGTGTCTCCCTCTCTGTCTGATTCTCCCCGCTCACACTCTGTCTCTCTCTCTCAAAAATAAATAAAGATTTAAAAAAATTAAAAAAAAAACAGTTTGGATATGCCAACGAGAAGAGGCAGTTGCAGGTAAAGAAGAAACCATTGAGTGTAGGAAAAGGAAGGAATGATAATATTAATGTAATGTGATGATCTGTATGTTTCATACTTAAATTTTGATATCATTTAATTATAAAGAGACAGAGAAGAATTTAAAAAATGATTAATATCTTAAAAATTACAAAGATGAAAGAGAAAAGTTTGACAAGACTAAATGATACAGAGGATTAAAAATCACTATGGACCAAGAATTTCCATAGGAAATAATCATTTTTAAAAATGATGAAATCTATATTATAAATAATACTATTATATTAAAATTTCAGTGTTCAAAAATATATCAATTATAATCATATTTCATATTCTTGCTAATGCTACCATATTGTCTGCTAATTCTGTTGAAACCATTTTTAGTAAACTGATAAATGTTTTAATTTGGCAAATTTGGAAAATTGAGACTCAAGTTGATCATTAGTTAATTGGATCTTCAACAAATCAGTCACTTGGTGAATTAGATACTGGAGGTTTTTACATTAGCACTGTGTGACAGCTTAAAACCATAAAAATAGTTTCTTATTCATGGCATTATGCTAGGGGGAAAATGCCATTATGCATGTAAAATTTTGGCCCATAGTAAGTAGCTAGCTATTAGTAACCACTGATATATATTTATTATACTTGGTTTCCTATTCTTATTGTTATTGTTATCGGTGTTAGCACGGCATGATTATTATGATCTTGCTTCTGCCTAACTTTGCAGCTTCATTTGTCATCATTTGTTCAATTCTCCAAGTTGTACAGAAGAAAGATACACCAGAACAAATCTTGACAGAGAATGGAACAGTTCTAATGGACCTCATCATACAAATGGGTGCTTTACTTTACCCAAGCATTGCAGGAGTGTTATATTAGCACCTGCTCATACATCTAGTAAAAACTTCCTGTTATACCCCAAGAAAAGAGGAGAGAAAGTTTTGCCTAAGAAACCAAGAAATTTACTGTGAAATAAGTGATCAAAACCAGATAGATACCCAATGCCTCATTCTGGAAAGTGAAGGATAGCCTGGAGAAGGCTCATTACAAGAAAAGGGGAAACATGAGTATCAGTGTTCATAAAAAGAACTCAACAATATGAAAGAAAGGTCTGAACTGGTGTACTGAGCTCAACACAAAGACACAAGGATTGGTTTGAAATTGCTGATCTGCTAACAGTTTATATTAATATCGGAAGTCCAGCAAGTCTGACAGAGTGAAATGATTTATAAATAATGACCAAGCATGTTGGGAAAGCAAACAGACATCTTGCCCTGATATCATTGGGTCTATTTTCATTATTCTTTATAACCAGAGAGTGATAAAAATGATATATTAATTTTACCCTGAGATATCCGAATCAGGATAACAAAATAAATGTAGTTTTCGGTCATTTTCTGTATGCTCACTGATGAAAACAGCTTTATCTTTGATTTTCCTAAAACTGTGACAATCATTGCCAGATATTATTTTATCAAATAACTATCCAATATGATCAGACTATCTATAACTTTATTAAACACATTTGTTTAAAGTACTTAGTGTATTTTTAAACTTGTTGATAAAAAGAATCTTAAAGTCTGTGCTTTAAAAAAAGCATTTGAAAGTAAAATTTTTTCTTACTTTTTTTCTAGTCTTTATTTCACAAATAACATTTCCACCGAGATGCTCCAGTGGATCCAGTCACTAGCCCTGATTATCTCACGCTGTTGACAAAGGCACCACCCATGGGCTTCTTGCACCCAGCGCCACATTCTTCAGCTTGCACACTGGCTTCCATCATTCTATTAGAGAGCTTCCATTCCAATCCTGAGAGAGTTTGAGTTTCTGAATCAGGTGCTTTGCCTCTCACTGACTCTCTTTCTGGATTGTCTCTAGTATTTTCCCAAGATGATTTCTGATTCCAAATCTGGTTTGGCTTTTATTTGGCCACCATTTTTTTTTCAAATTAATGTTTATTTTTGCAAGAGAGAGAGAGAGAGAGAGAGAAGAAAGGGCAGAGAGAGAAGGAGACACAGAATTCAAAGCAGGCTCCAGGCTGTGAGCTGTCAGCGCAGGGCCTGACTTGGGGCTCTTAACCAACAGAGCCACCCAGGTGCCCCAGACCACCATTTTTACTCCTGGCTTTGGTTTTGGTTTTGGTTTTGGTGGTTTTGCTTGTATAGTCCAAGCATTTTTAGGTGTTTATGTTTGATGAGTTTTTCAAATGTTTTTGTTTTTTTATTTGTCTTGAGAATTCCGAGTTTTCCTGGCCTTTGAGTCACTTGCTTCTGTTTTATCATGTCACAAGACTGTGGTTTAGTCAAGTTGAAAGTAAAGCTTCTGTCACAGCCCATGCTGTTGCCTAGTTGTTTGCCAATTGCTGATAGAATCTTATGTTATTTGTTTACTTATGTGCCACCATGAACTCAAATAAGTCACAAGAAAAGAAAAAGAAGAAAGAATTTATGTCCAGTAGAATAAAGAGCCCACATGAGACACAGAAAACATCAGGATATGCCTTTGAAATTGTCTGTGTCACTCTGACCTTCTGTTCTGGAACTGATGCAACCAATCAGTCCATTTTACTAAGATACAACAATTTGTGTCCTATATTTATTTGACCGATGGCTGAAAATTGTAACACTGAGGTTAGCAATCTCTGTGTGTCTGCCTACACTTAAATGAGAAAAGAAATAAAAGTGTTGTTCCTCTCCAAAAAGAAATGTGATTTGTCTCTTTCTTACCAGGATTTGTTTAGATTTATGGCTCTTTCTGTCTGTGTAGCTTCCTTATTCTTTCACTCTCTTTTTCCTCTTTCCTTTTTTGGAAAATTTGTATTTATTAATTGGCCAAAACATTTAATAAATGGTCTACCCTTCAATCGTGCCTAATTCAAAGACTCGTATCTATTTTTAACAGAGAGAAATAGATGTATTTTTTTTTTTTTTTTTTTTTTGGTCTTTTAAATTACAGGTTAGAAGATGCAGAGCTCGGGCACTAGGGCTCAGTTGTTTAAGTGTCTGACTCTTGATATTGGCCCAGGTCATGGTCTTACAGTTTGTGACACTGAGCCCCACATCAGGCTCCATGCTGGGATTCTCTCTCCCTCTCTCTCTCTGCTCCTCCCCTCTCCCCCATGCCTCTCTCTCTCAAAATAAATAAATAAACCTAACCCCCACCCCCCAAACACACAAAGAAAAGGCAGAGCTCTAACTTCCTATGTAAGAACTTCGCCCAGTTAAAATAACAGTTGTATGGATCAATGTGAGTATGTTTTGGAGTGAGAATATTAATGATGCAGCGTTGGTTGCTTCTGGTCTGCAGGAAGCTTTAATCACTTCTTGAGGCATCTGAAGGGCTCAAAGTA
This sequence comes from Acinonyx jubatus, assembly GCF_027475565.1. Taxonomy (NCBI): domain Eukaryota; kingdom Metazoa; phylum Chordata; class Mammalia; order Carnivora; family Felidae; genus Acinonyx; species Acinonyx jubatus. The sequence goes on from NC_069385.1 coordinate 24,111,603, forward strand.
CATTGCCTCCCTCTTATCTTTTTTTTTTTTAATTTTTTTTAACGTTTATTTATTTTTGAGACAGAGAGAGACAGAGCATGAACGGGGGAGGGGCAGAGAGAGAGGGAGACACAGAACTGGAAGCAGGCTCCAGGCTCTGAGCCATCAGCCCAGAGCCCGACGCGGGGCTCAAACTCACGGACCGTGAGATCGTGACCTGAGCTGAAGTCGGACGCTCAACTGACTGAGCCACCCACGCGCCCCGACCTCCCTCTTATCTTAAAAGAAAATAGAAAATCTCTATAGAAATACATAGATAAGCCAAGTCAATATGTGAGAATATGCTGTGTGTGCTAAAAAAAAGATGTTAATAAACCTATAGCTTGACCTACAATCTAACTGAACGATCACTAAAGAAAATAAAATGTAATCAAATAAGGAAAAATTCAAATATGAACTCCTTCAGATTTCTACAGCTTGCTCCTGATTCTAAGGTTCTTCCACTGTGTAAATATAAAATACTTTGTGAACAGATTTCTATAACTTTGCCTGTTGTTTTGCTTATTTATTGCTGTTTAGCAAACTACTCCATAATTTTGTGGCTGAAAACATCAGTTTATTATCCCTGTTGGATATGTGTGTCCACTAGACTCGATTTGTGGTTATCCTTTCAGATATCTCAGGAAATTTTAGTAAAATAGTGGCTGGGTCTGCAAACAACTGAAGATTCCATTGGAGTGTTCACTCACATGGCTGGCAATTGATGCTTCCTACCATCTGGAAGTTCAGGCTGGGATCACTGGCAGGAAAAATTATACTCGGCCTATCCACGTGGCTTGGGTTCTTTATGGTTTGACAGTTGAGTTCTGAGAGGGAATATCCCCAGAGTAAATGTTCCAAGAGGCCTGCTTACTGGATGTTGGGATGTTGGAAGTCTTCCTATGACTGAGACTTGGAAGTCACACATGTCTCTCCCACCACTTTGTTGGTTAAAGCAGTTCACAGGCTCAACCCAGATTCAAGGTGAGGTGAGGTAGACTCCACATCCCAATGCGAGGGGGGTGGGGGGGGGCGTGTTGCAAATTAATTGCGGTCATAGCTAATTAACTACAGTTGGCCAAAAATTATTTATATTTCTCACACATGGAATGGACACTCCTCTCTCAAGGCCCTTACACGCTTCACCTATTGCAGTATCTAGACCAGACTTGAGATCCAGAAGCTCATGTTAATTAAGTCCAGGTGGGAGGCACTGCCTTAGATGGAGTCCTCAGGTACAGATCCTTGAACCAGATCATTTGCCACTGTGAGCCACTTTATGAGAAATGGCCTGGGGTTTTTTTTTTGCAAGGAGGTTGAGGGCCTGAAAACATCTTTTCATTTTGAACTATCTCTGATCTTTTCAGTCTAAGTTGACAGTGTTACTACTGATACCAAACTCTTAACATGGTTATAAGTTTCCCGGAGATCTTTTTCAGATTCACTCTCCTAAGATAAAGCTACTGCCATAAATCCCTTTGAGACAGAGGGAAGTGTGGGTGCTGAAGACCTTTTGTTTACTCTAAAAGTCAAGGAGACACACAGAACCCTCACAAGCCCTTTTATTTAGCTAAGAGAGATTAGGGGTGCACAATTAAGATACTTAGAATTCTTTTTAACTAACTGCCTTGTCTAAGAGTCTCTCCTTAAATTTTTCAGAAGCCTTAACAAAGGTGTTAGCTACACCTTGGATCAGGAATTTATGCTAAGCCACCCTAAGATCTTGATTTTGCCCTTTAAAACTTTAACTTCTCACGTTGTGTTTGAGTTTAGACTCTTATAACGGAGCCCAGGGCAGGCAGCCTGTCAGCGGCGGAGGTTTGGAGCCGGGGCGTGGCCACGAGCTCGGCGGCAACTTCCACCTCCTCGACCCCACCTACCCAGGTCCCAGGGCTGCAGGTGGACCGGGTCTTCGAGAGTCCGTGCTCCGAGCGAAGCGCAAACTCGCGGGTCCCGCTGGACTGTGGGGAGTCCTGGGCTGAGGGCGAAGGGGGTGGAGGACACCATGGAGGGGATGCTCCTCAGGCTGAAAGGGTTTGGAAGCCTGACTGACATGTTGAGGAGTGACGCTCAGCCGCTGTTGCAGGCCTAAGCGGACCTTCTTCAAGATGGTTGGGCGCCACTTATCCTTCCTGGAAGCGCATGTGGTGCAGGCCCAAAGGGACCACGAGGCTTTCTGCTGCCCGTGTTGTACAGCACGAAGGACTACTTTTCCGTGGACGCTGGGGAGGCGACCGTTGGCAAGCTTTGTGGGCCTCCCATCCTGGAGGAAAAAAGCCATCTGGAGCAGCAAGGGTTCTTTCTTTTTTTATTGCTGATTTGTTTTCTGAATTGCCTCCCTTGCTCTGCATGAGAGCACGGGGTTTGGAGAAGCCCTGGCAACCCATGTGCGGAAGTGCCTCGGAGAAGGCATTTTGTCCCAGAGTTTGGCCTTCCGGGTGTTGGAGATGGTAAGGCAGTCAGGTGTGAGGTGCTGTGGCGGATGGATGGCGGGGACTAAGATTTCTTTCTTTCCGAGAGGCTTTGCAAGGGACTCCTGGCGAACTCACTTGGTGCCGCCCGGGCGGCGTGGCTCCCAGGCTCTCTGTGTTGGTTCATTTGCCTGCAGACCCCAGTGCCTCTGAGGCATCTCGATAAAGATGTCAGGAGGTTAAAACAGATCAAAACAAAAAAGCACAACTCCCTACGAGAGGTGGCACAAGGAAAGGACATCCTAACAGCCAGCATTTCATGAGGTTCATCTGGAAGCTGAAGAACATTTTGTGACCTATCCTCAGATTTTTTGCAGACGTTGAACTCTTTCGGCCAGTTTCAAGGTAAGAGAAAACTGAGTTACAAAGAATTCATGGCTACTTTACACCTAAAGAAGAGTAGTAATAAAGATTACTGATAATTGGAAATCTCATATATAAAAAAAAACTGTTTTGATTAGCTTACAGAAAATAATAAAGTGCACATGTAACTTTCAAATAAGACAATTCAAGAATTTTGAGCAAAGAAAAAACTTGCTTTAAGCATATTGGACCTTTAAGAAAGATTCAGACACTTGCTGAAGCGGTAACTTGATAAAGGACTGTCTGTGAATTATCTTAATTATCTTAACGACTTTGCTTGTAACATATAGAGTAAGGGAGTGTGAAGTAACCTTAGGCTAATAAATGACAAGTAAAAATACAATTGTCTGTCCAATGCAATGGAAACAATTATTTAAGACTTAAAAAAATATGCGTATATATATATATATATAAAATGTGTAAAACATGTAAAATATGTATACGTATATATCCTAATATATGTGAATGCTTGAAAAACTTAAATTAGTTTAATTTTTAAAAAAAATCAAGTGTGGGGCGCCTGGGTGGCTCAGTCGGTCAAGCAGCTGACTTTGGCTCAGGTCATGATATCACGGTTTGTTGGTTCGAGCCCCACATCGGGCTCTGTGCTGACAGCTCGGAGCCTGGAGCCTGCTTTGGATTCTGTGTCTCCCTCTCTCTGCCTCTCCCCCACTTGTGTTTTTTTTTTTCTCTCTCTCTCTCTAAAAAATAAATAAAATGTAAAAAAAAAAATTAAAAAATAAATCAAGTGTGTTGTGATTGGGTAAAATTGTGAAAAATGTTGGAAGCATAATAGTATAATTTACAAAAGATGAGTTTATTTTCTTATGGAAGTCGAATTAGTATTTTCTGAATTTCCTAAGGTGGTTTTTTTCGTCAGATTTTGTTGACGGCGGTGTTTGTGTTTTCACAAATGGTTTAAGTCACGAAAGTATAAAAAATATGTAGTTAAAAGATAGTAACTGACGTCTACTAAAACTGTATGCTCTTATGGGGTTTGGTTATTGTTGAACATTATCTAAATTTAGTTTTTCCACTTAAAATATCTAAACAAATTCTGTTGGAAAAAGCAAAACCTTTTTCTTTTGGGAAAAAAAATCATAATGTCAGTAATAATTTGTGTTTTTTGTGTGTGATAGGAACCAGATTAAATTAGGTTAAATTAAATTTCTAGAAAAGTACATAGAAAATGTAGGGGGCTTTGGGTTTGACAATGAGTTTGCAAATAACGGCCCTTGAAGCATGATCCAGAAATATAAAAATGATAAAATGTGATTAAATAAGACTTTATTCAAAGTAACATTTGTGCTCTGCTAAAGATGTGCCTTGGTGGCTCTGTTGGTTGTGTCTGACTTCAACCCAGGTCAGGATCTTGCAGAGTTCTTGAGTTAGAGTCCGCATTGGGCTCTGCTAACAGGAGAGCCTGGAGCCTGCTTCAGATTCTCTGTGTGTGTCTCTCTCTGTCTCTCTCTGCCCCTCCCTCGCTTGTTGTGTGTGTCTGTCTTCCTCTCTCTCTCAAAAAAAAAAAAAAAAAAAAAATCTAAAAAAAAGTTTAAAAAAGAGAATCAAAAGACCAATTAGGCTGGAAGAAAATATTTGTAAACTGCCTATCTGATAAAGACCCTGTAGTCAGAATATAAGGAGAACTTTTAAAACTCAAAAGTTAAAGAAGAAAAAAAAAACAATTGAGAATGGGAAAAATACATGAACAGACATCCCACTAAAGAAGAAATACAGATGACAAACATGTGAAAAGATGTTCAACACTGTTTGTCATTCAGGAAATGCAAATTAAAACAATGAGATATTACTTATTACAAACTTTTTATGGCTAAAACCCTCCCCCTCTATCCCCTCCCCCATGACAGTATTAAATGCTGGCAAGAATGTGGAGTGACAGGAACTCTGATTTACCGCTGGTGGGAATGAAAGAGCCATTTTGGAATGTCACTGATTTACCCAATTGATTTGAAAACTTAAATCCACTCCAAATCTTGCATGTCAATATTTATAGCAACCTTGTTCATAATTACCCAAAACTTGAGGTGACAAGATGCGCTTAAATAGGTGACTGTTGTATATCTGTTCAGTGGAATTTTATTCAGTTAATAGAAACTGTGAGTTATTCAGCCACAGAAAGAGATCTTAAATGCATATTGCTACGTTAAAGAAATCAGACGATGAAGAGTACATTTCCTATGCTTACAACTATATGAAATTACAAAAAAGGCAAAACTATTGAGCTAGTAAAATAAACAGTGGTTGGAAAGAGTTGGGGAGATAAATAGGTAAAGAATAGATGATTTTTCAGACAGTAAAACGATACCGTCTGATGCTATACATGGCATTATACATTCATTAAAATCCAGAGTATTCATAGCACAAGGGATGAACGTTAATGTATGTAATTTTTTAAATTTCATTTAAAATGTCAGGGGATCTGAGGAAAGACTAGAGACTATGACAAGAACTTGTGTATTAAAATGCATAAAATGACCTCACTGAAGAGACTGGGAAGAAAGGTGGATGATCTAAGGAACTTTGGAAATGAGATCTGTAAGACTAAAGGGGAAAAATATTCACATAATGCTGTATCTGACAGATAAAGTTCTTATCTGTAGGGCTACAGGCTAACAGTTCTGATCTTAGCCATACATATGTATTGGAATTGAACAATTAAGTAAATGGATGGCAGATGATGGTAGCCACGTTTTTTACCTTTGGAGTGGAAAATCTACAGATTTTCAAAAGGTGGAGGGTAGAGTGAGTGATCCAAGTAGTAATGGTTTGAGTTGGAACCATCAGTATGAACTGTTGTTTAGCTTAATATGTAGATATTGATGATTATGTATAGAAATATTTATAGATGTGTGTATACACACACACATAGGTTTGTAAAAACATATTTGTATACACTCAACTGAGAGGGCTTAAAAGAAAGAAATTCCAGTAGCAAGGAGCACAGGTCTTATTTGCTAATTCTGTTCTCCAATAAGATGAAACCAGGTTCCTTGGAGAAATGGGTGATTCTCGTGATAGAGGAGCCAACTGAAGAGGTTCCGTTGGCAAAAGCCAGAACAATTTGAGCAACAAAATAAATCCGAAGTAGAAAATACATATCCAAGATAACATACTGATATAAATAGATGATAGAATAAATCAATATGTAAATAGAGGAAGAGACAAATCTCCCAAACATAAGAATTCTTTGTATTTTATATGAGCATTCTACTCTCAAAGAGGGAGAGCTTAACTCTCTTCTCCTTCAGTGTAGGCTACATACAGTTAACTTTCTTCCAAAGAATACAGCATGGAAAAAGGGAAAAAAAGAGTAACTTTGAATAGAGAAACCTAACAAACACCACCTCAGCCAGATGATCAAGGTCAAAATTGACAAAGATAAGTCATATTGACAGGATATACCCTTGGTAAGATGTGATAAAATGATGGTGTCCTCTCTGAGAATTACCTCTCAATAACCCATAACTCCAGCTTATCATAAAAATATCTGGCACGTTCTAATAGTGAGGCAGCCTACAAAATACCTACCAGTACTTCTCAAAACATGAAGGTTGTCAAAAGGAAGGAAGACTTAAGAAACTGCCTTAGCCAAGAGGAGCCTAGGGAGACAGGATAAGTAAATATAATATGTTGAAGAGAGGGGAGGAAGAACTTTTCCTCAGTACAAGATTCTTCCAGTTGGACTAAGAATTAAATTTACATGAGACAGATAAACAGGAAAAAAACAAAAAAACGATTTTTTTTATGTCCACACAGAGGCCCAATAATGAAATTGAGACACAAAAAAAATGAGCCAAGCAGGCAGGCAGTTTTTATATAAATTTTGGACAAAGATACAGTAGATCTGGGAGGAATTAACAGGACAGAGAAAACTTAACTTTAGGAACTTCAATTAGTATGACATTTTAAACAGATTTTGGGTTGGAGTACTAAATTAGTAAAAATTAACAAGGGTTGTTTATACAGCATTCTCGGCTCTAAATTCCTATTTCTGGTGACAAGGATGTCTCTCAACCTCCTGATTCAAGGGGGTACCTTTCACATGGGAGATTTATTTCCTGCTTTCAGGGAAACAGAGGAGGGTCTGAGTATCCATCTTATACAGGCTCTTAAGTAACTTTTATTTAAAATAATATGCCAGGGGCACCTGAGTGGCTCAGTTGGTTAAGTGTCTGACTTCGGCTCAGGTCATGATTGTGAGGTCATGATCTCATGGTTCGTGGGTTCGAGCCCTGCATCTGGCTGTGTGCTGACGGCTCAGAGCCTGGAGCCTGCTTCAGATTGTGTTTTTGTCTCTCTCTGCCCTCCCCCACTTGCATTCTTTCTCTCTCTCTCTCTCTCTCTCTCTCAAAAATAAATAAACATTAAAATAATATGCCAGAGTGGCATATTTTGGGGCAGCCTGCCCTTGGCCCTACAGTGGTATCCTGTTTGGGATTGTGGAACTATTACAAAGGGATTAGATAAAAACAAAGGGAATCTGAAAAATTACAGACTTTAGTTAATAATAATTTATCAGTATTGTTTAATTAATTGTAACATGTACTAAACCAATATTAGACGCTAAGGGGGAGAATGGGGTGTGGTGTGTTTGAGTATCCACTGTACTCTAATTTCTCTCTAAAACTTTTCTAAAAATTAGTCTATCTTTAAAAATCTTAAAAACAAAAAACAAACAACATGCATAGCTCTGGAAAGATGGTCTGACTGACAGGAGGATGAAAATGGTGATTTGCTAAAGTGCTAGTGAATGACAGTGCTCTGTTTACCTCCACAGTTTTATAGTTTGTCTGTTTATGGGAACAAAGGTTGGTTACGCTTGTTAACTCTAGTAGATATAACCCTTTAAAAATACGAGAAGATATACAGTTTGTTATCAAAAAACTTGAGGGAAATTTGTTTTCAACTAACAAGTTTGTAAAAAAAAATTAAGTTTATTAAATATTGACTAAGGTAGTTGGGTCAAGTTAAATTAATCCATAGTATGGCTTGTGACTCCTTTATTATTTAAAAAAAAATTTTATGTTTATTTATGTTTGAGAGACAGAACATTAGTGGAGCAGGGCAGAGAGAGGGAGACCCAGAATCCAAAGCAGGCTCCAGGCTTTGAGCTGTCAGCACAGAGCCCAAGGCCGGGCTCAAACTCACTAACCAGGAGATCATGACCTGAGCTGAAGTCTGACGCTTAACCAACTGAGCCACCCAGGCACCACTTGCTTGTGACTCCTTTAATGCCAAATGTTACATGGATTGTATGCAACGAATAAATAAGACTTTTTTCTTTCTGTTAAAATGACAAACATATTTTTGATTATATATCCTGTTCATTACATGAAAATGCAAAAAGGATATTCCATGATTAGATCTATGAGATTCCTTATATCACCAAATGCTCTCACTTGAAAGCCTGTTTTTATGAGCCTCTTTTTTTATTCTTTTCAATCACGAACAAAAGATTTTCTAAATCAAAACTGAAACAATTTCTTCTCTTTAGATATGTAAGACTATGACCCTGTCTTGTATAAGTCTTTTTGACTTAAATTCAAATTTAAGAACTCAAATTCAGGAAAAAAAAGTTTAGATTTCTTCACCCATACTGCCTTTGAGATTTCCCTGATAGTTAGTTAACTGACGCCAACATTTTTTTTCTCTTATTTTATAAAAGAAAAAGACATGCCAAAAATTTATGTATACCTGGCAGTTTCTGTATTTTTAATTAGCTTAAAATATACAAACAGCTGTTCTAGTTATAAAGCTTTCACTCTGGAAAGTATTGACAAATCAAAAGAAACTCAAACATGGTCCCTAGGTTAAGTAGTTACCAGTGATATGTTAAAATTATTTCAGAGTAGTGTCCCTTACAGGATAGATAAAAGCACATCATGTTCATGTAAAAAGACTGTCAGTAAACTGTCATGAAATTGATATATAAATTTATTTTGTAATCTCTTGTCAATTCTTGACAAGTACGACAGACCTGTTATGAGATGAATTGAAAGTCTCTGGAGATTTGTCAGTAGCTCACTGTTAATACTTTCTTACTTCAGAGTTATCATTGACTTAATCTTTAAAAGTTGATCATTATCTCAATAGAGGATTCCAGGCTTCTATGTGAAATATCAATAATTTATAATAAATTAACCAGAATCTTTCAGTCTTATTATTGGCAGATAGTTTCTGCTCTTCCCTTACACTTGTCTATAGGCCCCTTAAGAAGTATTCTGGAAGAAATTTCAGAAGAATAATAGTCTCAGTAAAGAGTGCTTACTAGGTATTTTTGTCTAATATTTCAGGCACTGGATACATTGACTGGTTTCTTAAGTTTGAGCTGACATTGTCACTATAAAGAGATCCTTTTCATTATGTGGAACCAGGTCAGGATTTCTAAGACAACTTCATGAATGTAGACTCTTAAATATACCATGATAATCAGATCAAGAATAATTAATTTCCTAGGACTGAATAAACCATTAATGGTGGCCAAAATTCTATTTTCTAATGAACATAAATGAAATAACCCATTCTTTTCTTCTTTAGCTGGCATTAAACATTAACTTTACAGATTATATTTGTATGAACTATAATGAAACACTGTCTAAATAGTTTCTTGTTCAGATTGACCCTGTACAATTCAGAAAATACAGTGCATAAAACTTTTAAGTGTGAGCTAATGAATCAATAGGAAAACTTAATGAATCTGCAGAGAGTGTAAATATAGGTAACTAGATAAATAGATTTGCCTTACCTACAAATTACTCAGAACTATAAATATAAACAAAATACTCTTATGAGAGGTATTCTTACTGTTATTCATGACCATGTTGTTATTTAGTAAGTTCATTAAGAATCTGTGTTTCAGATGAGAGCTGTACTTCGTTTATGTATTTGATACACATAAATGTCTTATGTCTTCTCAGAAAACTAGCATATATTTTATAGCTAATGGAAACCTATACTTATAAGTCATAACAAATGTTTCTTCCTTACAGGCCAATTACATTCACACATATATTAATTTTAAAAATAGAGGATATCTCTAGATTGATTGGTCTGCAGACAGACCTGGTACAGATGAATCATATTCTGTTTCTAGCCTTGAAGAGTCACTCTAAGCTTCTAAGGACCATGAAAACCTTTTCTAGCATATAACTGTCACTCAGTTATGATTCAATCAACAAAGTTTAGAGTATCTCCATACAGACATTAACTCTAAAGCCCTGGTATCATACTTTTCTTGTTTTGTTAACCATGACATAGAGTTTTTATATATTAATCATTGTATTGTGTCTGTGGCATCTGTGGAAAAGAAAGAGTAAGAAACCCAAAGCATTAAATGAATGATATTGAAACAGAAAATTACTAAATGCAGTTATGTGGTCAAATTGGGCTCCAAAGGTGGAACATATCTTCAAGGAAGGAATGATAAACAGCAAATTGACACCATGCCTTGTCATTATTGGTAAGCAGGGATATAACATTCCCCTGTCAAAAGTAAAAGAAAATAATTTTAAAAACCACTTTGAAACTTGAGATAAATAATACGAATGGCAACTAAAGAAACAAAGTCAGAGTTTTATCATACCTGGAAAAATACAAGAGATGTACCGTCTCTGTACTGTCAGATGGTCAAATCGGTCATACTAATATTTTCTGAAAGAGCGTCTTAACTCTCTGTCACTTGTTTCCCCCATTACTCTACCAGGCTTATCTCCATTGATATGAAATCTTCCCTGAACTCCAGAGAGATTGGTGGCTTCTCTTTAATGGTCTCAGTGTATCTCCTGCATACCTTTGTTAATATGATTAGCGTTTTGATGTGAATTCTCAACTTCTGTGTTTCCCTCATTAGATTATAAACTTGATGAGGATTAAATCTTTTTGATATATGTCCCCAGTGAATGGCATAAAAGGCTCTCAATAAGTATTCAATTAAATTATTTGTTGGTAGATTTGTAAAAATAATTCCTAATTTTTTTCTTCCAAGCTTGTCTTATTTATTAATATAGGGCATATGATGGCTCACTGTCACTTTGTAAGAGGACTTTCTCTTCATAGTGTTTTTATACTTTCCTCCAACTATTTTTAACTAACCACGGATAGTGTTTTAACATAAAGATATTCACAGGGTGGACTCTGTGACATATAATAAATTATTACTTTTTTTCCACTTGAAAACATAACTGCATAGTAAAACATAACTCTTTACTATGCAAGAATGGAATTTTCTGTATAAACTTTGTTACATTTCTCAGATGAGAAGAACATTAGAATTTTATTTGACTTAATTTGCTTAGGCTTGAATAAATTTAATTATACATCTGTGACTTAGTTATTATCAGGAATTTAAAGAACTAGTAGTATTCTCATGAAACAACAGCATAATTGAGGAATGAATGTTAGAATACCCTAGAATATCTTCACTGGGCAGATTCCTGGATTTGCACTTAAAAATGGTGCAGAACCACAAAAGAGAACCACAAAAAGAAATGGCTTTAGCTGACTACTGAGAAGTAGTTCTCTTCTAAAACCAGTGTTGCAAAGCCCTGCTAGTGAAAGTGTGGCAAAAAGATCAGTGCACACCAGAACAGTCAGTTATTTATACAATTCCCAAAGGAAAGATTTGCGAAACTTAAATGAATGCATATATCCAGGTTCCTGTAAACTAAATGACATTTGATTGCCTAGGTAAATCTTATTTACCTAGTATGTATAGAAGCCAAACAGTACTATGTGAGTAAACTAAGAGCAAAAGACAATGAGTGTCAGCTTGTTTTTCACTGTTCTGATATATAATATTTCACTGGATAATCTGTGGACTCTGGTGTTTGCTATGCATGTGTCATTTCCTCTACCTGAATTGACTCCTCCTCTCATTCTGTTCCCAGTCATACCTTTTGGTGTACCAATACGAATTTACAAAATGCTAGTCACCCTTACGTTGTAGCTCAAACATTTATAACTCAGATGTCAAACAGATCTATAATCCATATTCTTCTGCCAGATTATTGCATATTCTAAGGGATTTAGATTCGCTTGCTCCCAGAGGGATCTTGTTTCACCTGCCTTTTATTGCCAGGATCCGTTTCTTGCAGCACCACACTGACCCATACTTTGAACTTGTCCCCATTGTCTTGATTTACACACATATCTTCATAATGATAATTAGACATCCCTGTCCTTCAAAACATCTTTTAATTTTTTATGTACCAAGGCTTCTGTCTGTTGATATACAGCTTGGCACTTTGGTTTACTCCTGCCCCCTTGCAGCAATCACGAAGATACTACTCTCTCCTAATTATGCAGTGCAAATCTAGGGACTGACTACAAACTCATGTGTAGACTCCTTTCCAACCCTGCTATTGGATTTGTCAAACCACACACTATTTTCTCTATGTCTCACCTTTTCATAGACTGCAGAGTATTTAAGAAATTATGAGATAAGCACAAAGTTTGGTTCCCCAGTGAAACAGATTATTTCAACTCCCTGTACACCCCTACCCACATTTAAAATCCGGTAGTAACTGTGGTAGGTACAGATGTTTAAATAGTTCCATGCTTTCACACTACCAAATATTTCTACTATGAAATCTTTTTGAGATTCACTCGGAAGAGTTAGGTGAATGCTTTTCAAACCAAGAAAGTAAAAGGTGGAATCTCTTTTCCAAATAAAACATTCCACAGATTTCCAGGATGCAAAGCAAAAATGCATTGATTGCAGTGAGGGTTAGTGGTGCCCGCAGCCCTGTCTTCTTATACTGCTCTTGTCTGCAGCATTTGCAGCAGCATCCCCCAGCCAGGGCCTTGAAGGGCCCAAGTGCCCCTTCCTCATGATTTCCAGGAATCCTGTATGTGCTTGTATTTTAAAAATTTTTTTTAACAACGTGTATTTATTTTTGAGAGACAGAACAGAGTGAGAGCGGGGGAAGGGCAGAGAGACAAGGAGACACAGAATCTGAAGCAGGCTCCAGGCTCTGAGCTGTCAGCACAGAGCCAGACGCGGGGCTCAAACTTGAAAACCGCGAGATCATGACCTGAGCCGAAGTTGGATGCTTAACCGACTGAGCCACCCAGGCGCCCCTGTGCTTGTGTTTTAATGTTCATTATGTTGCACCGTAATTGTTTTGCTTTTGGTGTTCTCACCAACACTGACATTCTTGTATTTTTGTTCCCCAGCAAGGAGGAAGTGTGTTTTTTAAAATATTTTAATGTTTATTTATTTTTGAGAAAGAGGGAGAGAGAGTAGGCAGGGGAGGGGCAGAGAGAGACAGAGAGACCCAGACTCCAAAGCAGGCTCCATGCTCTGAGCTGTAAGCACAGAGCCCTATGCTGCACTCAAGCTCAGGAGTACCTGAGATCATGAACCGAACCGAATTTGGAGGCTTACCCGACTAATCCACCCAGGCATCCCTAGGAGGAAGTGTTACATTCAATGATGTGTCTCCAACACCATGAACAGTGCCTGCCATACAACAGAAATAAAAAACCACTAGTTGAGTATACACAAATAAGTTTATAAATTACAGGTTTTCATTTGTGGAAAATAAAAACAAAGTACGATTCCTTACAATAAACTTCCTTGCCTATACACAAATCAGAATGCAAAACATCCAGTTACTCTTATTTCATTTGAATTTAGTTTAAGTGTCCCCATTTACAAATTAGCCTCTAGAAAAATCCTGTAGCATTAGAAATCTAAGAATGCTGTTAGGTCCTTCTGTTATAAGGGCTTTTATATATTTCAGTGATTTGCTTTATAATACTGAGGCTGACTGAAATCTTGCACAGCTGGGAAATAATTTTTCCTTTTACATGTTCTGTGAATATCTGTCCAGCTTATGTTTTACTAAAAAAAGTCCCTGAATGTATATCTGGGTTCCACAGACAGTACTTTTGAAAATGCGAAGGCCAAAACAAGTGTTTAATAAAATAATGGATTCTGGACTATTGAAATTTAAGTGTAGAAAAAAAATGCAGAAGAGATTGTAACTGTTACCCCAACTGGTGAAGTTGGTTGAACTGAACTGTAAACTCTTTGCAATTTAATTTCTTTTTATTAAAATAAGCCTCATGTTCTAAGAAAAGAATCACAGAACAAGAATAGTGAGGTGAATCATTTATTTCATTTCCCTGCATCACCAGTCCATCTGTAGCTGTCAGAGCCTGTACTAAGGTGTCTTCATTCTCTGACAGACTTGACTCTGCTGCTTTGCAAGGTGAATCATGACACATGTATAAAAAGTATCACATCCTCACATCACCATGGGAATAGAAAGCTTCACTTGAATTAAAAATACACCGAGCTGGCAATATCTATTTTCAAATTTTTCTCTCTCATCTTTGATGTCGCCAGCTGCAAATTCATGGGATTAGAGCAATTCTGATTCAGATAAAACAATTGATCCCGAATTATTAGAATCATGAGAACTGGCCCGTGACAAAACCAAAGAGTTGGCAAAGCTTCTTATTGGCTACCTGACCTGCCATTCTAGACCTTTTCACCCTTTTCTTCAGAGGTGCTGTCATTGACTTTTCTTGGGCCTTTTTTTTTTCTTTCCATTTTACACTTTGATAATTTAGAGAACAGGAATGATCTGGACGTTGTGAAAAAACAACCAGTAGGGCTGTAAATCTACCTCAAGAAAAATGACCTTCTCCTTCCAGTCTTGGAAGTTGCTTTTCCACTTCTCACATAGTAAAAGGATAACCTGCAATTTTTTCAAAATACAGAAGCTTTTAATTCTTTTTTTGGTTAAATGCAATGAAGATATTTGTGTATGTTCTGCACAATTGAATGATTTATATCCATATCTGTCTACATTCATTCTCTCTCTTACATATTACCTTTCTATTTATCTTGAAACTATTTGGCTTAAGGTGTGGGTAGAGGTTTAATTAGATTTATCTCCAGCTCCTCTAATGATCAACTTAGCTAATCACCTCAAAACCATTGTTAAATGTTGATTTTCATTGCCACTGGTTCTCCCATTCAAAATGAAATTGACTTCAGGGTGCCTAGGTGGCTCAGTTGGTTAAGTGTCCAACTTTGGCTCAGGTCATCATCTCACAGTTCGTAGGTTGGAGCCCCGTGTCAGGTTCTGTGCTGACAGCTCAGAGCCTGGGGCCTGCTTCAGATTCTGTGTCTCTCTCTCTGCCCCTCCCCTGCTTGTGCTCTGTGTGTGTCTCTCTCTCTCAAAAATAAATAAAAATTAAAAAATATTAAAAGAAATGAAATTGGCTTCATCCTAAGCGTGAAGTTACTAAATATTCTTCTGAAAATTTAGGGAAAATCCATATATACGTCAGTTAGTTCCCCACTGCTTCTCCAAATATCTAGGGGCACTGGGGAGAATTAATTATTGCAGTAAGTTTCTGCATACAAGCCACATGGTGTAGAGGAATCTAGGTTAACTCCAAGTGTGTTTGGTCAATTTGTTTTAAAAAGCATGTAAATGGATAATCCTAATCGTCATTTAAGTATTTTTGAATATTTGTGGCTGTAAACAATGATATGTGTCATTTGAAATATATCTCTAGGTTAGAAGTGGAGTAGAAATGGAATTGCCAGATCATAGATATATATTATTTTAAATTTTGGTAGATTGTTGCCAATTTGCACTCTGTAGAGGTTATGTCAATTTAACCTTTCACTGACATCTGAGAATACTTGGCAAATATTTGATAGATTATTGCCAGTTTGCTCTCTGTAGACGTTGTCAATTTAACCTTTCACTGACATCTGAGAATACTTGGCAAACAGATTATCAACATATTTTTCATCTTGATATAGATACAGGGATATCTCTTTCTATTTCTCTCATTTTGAATAATTAGTATTTTTTAGAGCCATTTGAATTTTTGTCTCTTGTTCAATAAACAGTGTCTTATTTGTATTTCAATTGGGCTATTTATTGGTCTTTTTAATGTAGATTTGTCTTAACTCTATGTATTTAGGGAATTATTCTCTTGTGGTATTAATTATAAGCCGGTACCATAATTCTGTGTTTATCTTTTATTTATGGATTTTTTAAAATGTATAATATTTGAATATGGTAAAATCAGTATTTTTTATTTCAGGGTTCATTCTGAGCATATGTTTAAAAAATTCTCATCCTTATTCTAGCATTTTTCTAAAATTTTTATAGATTTATTTGATACTTTTAGAAATTTTTTGGATTAAAGGATATGGCATATATCCAGTTATTTCTAGATGTCTTTCTATCTCAACACTATGAACTGAATAATCTATTTTTACCAGTGAAATTTGATGTGATCTTTATAATGTATTCATTTCCAATATATATTTGAGATTATTCCAAATTGTCTATTCTGCCTTATTCCTCTGTATGTCTGTATATCTTGCTTAAATATAATATTTTATTAAAATTTTTTAAGTGTTTGTTTATTTTTGAGAGAGACAGAGATAGAATGCGAGTGGGTTAGGGGCAGAGACAGAGGGAGACACAGAATCTGAAGCAGGCTCCAGGCTCCGAGCCGTCAGCACAGAGCCCAACGTGGGGCTCAAACTCACAGAACTGTGGTGAGATCATGACCTGAGCCGAAGTCAGATGCTCAACCAACTGAGCCACCCAGACACCTCTAAATATAATATTATATATTGTATTTATACATAGGACATCTTTTCCCTTGGTATTATTTTATCAACTTTGGATATTCTCTCTTGATACCCTACTTTTTAGTGGTGTCAACTTTTCTCTTTATCTCTGCTCTCCCTATCCCATTCCCAACCTGTGTCAGTCAGCTCTATTAAACAATCCAATCTTATGCTGACATATCTTCCTTCATAGATTCAACATCTTGATTTCTACACCACCCAAAGTAGAGTGTTTAATTCAAGATTTAATCAGTTCTCCCAATTTATATTTAACCATTTGCATGACATAGTTGAGTTTGCTTTCTTGTTTTTATTTTTTTAAGTTTATTTTGAGAGAGAGAGAGAGAGAGGGAGAGAGAGAGAAGGCTAGTGGGGTAGGGGTAGAGAGAGAAGGAGAGAATCCCAAGCAGACTCCAGCCCAGGACGATCCTGACATGGGGCTCAATCCCATGAGATCATGACCTTGAGCTGAAATGAAGAGTAGGACACTTAAGTGACTGAGCCACCCAGGTACCCCTAGTTTGGTTTCTAATTTAAGCATTCCTTTTATAAACAGTGTTTGGTTTGTTTTTCTTGTAGTGATGAGTTGCTCTGATTATTTTTATAGAAAAAAGAAACACTACCACTTATATTTTCCAGTTTCTTCATTTGTATCTACTAAAAACCTATATAATTTTCTTGAAGGCATTCATCTTGAAGCTTTCAGTGACTTCCTGTTTTAATTTGAACCCATTGCATTTAAGACCAATTGCCTATTTTTGTAATGGAATCTATGGGAAATTTAAATTTTCCTCTTTATTAGTACTCCTGTTTTGTTTCCATAATGTCTTCACTAATTTTCTTTAAAGGGTTGTGTTGGAAACCAACTTAAGCCAATTTCTCTTTGGTAATTCTCTCACATATTACTATCAGATTATATTGAAAATAAAAGCATTTATTAACAAGTACTTATTAATAAGATGGCAATGAACATTGGTAAAACAACTTTTGTAAGTTTGATATAAATTTCTTTTATCTTAAGTGTAGTGGCCACTAGACATAAATTTAAGGGATATCTGACAACAGTCCAAGGCAATATGCTCTAATCCTTAAAATTGCCATCAGGCAACCAGAAAAACCTTCAAAGTGAGATTTGCTTAGGAATCAAACTTGGAGCACCATACTTAATGGTAGAAGCTACAGGTGTTACTGTCTCTGATGTATATAATTAACACCTTGAATATAATTACCCAATATACATATCTTGAATATACTACTTTTATCAACAAAGACTCATTTTTTTAAATATAGACATTATTTTGGAGAGCAGTTTTAGGTTCACAGAAAAGTTAAAGTACAGAGAGGTTCTGTATACTCATCTATCTCCACAAACACACATCCTCTCCCACTGTAATATCCAGAGTGGAACATTTGTTACAATTGATGAACCTACATTGATGCACCATTATCATCTAAAGACAGTAACATACATTAAGATTTACTCTTGGTGTTGTGTTTTCTTTAGGCTTTGATAAATGTAAAATGACAAGTATTTATCGGTATAGTATACAGAATAATTTCACTTCCCTAACAATAATTTCACTCCTGTTCCCCTATCATTTTACTCTTCTGTGCTCTGTTTATCCTTTTCTGCTTCCTTATCCCTGGCAACCATTGATCTTTTTGCTGTCTCCATAGTTTTGCCTTTTCCATAATGTCATATAGTTAGAATCATGTAGTATGGAGTTTTTACAAAATGGTTTCTTTTACTTAGTAATATGTATTTGAGGTTCCTCCATTTCTTGTCTTGATAGCTCATTTCTCTCTAGTGCAGAATTATATTCCACTGTCTGGATATACTGCAGTTTATCTATTTACCTACTGAAGGACATGTTGATTGCTTCAGAGCTTTGGCAATTATTAATAAAACTGCTTTAAACATTAGTGTGAATGTTTTTGTGTGGACATAAGTTTTCACCTTCTTTGGTGAAATACCAATGAGCACAACTGCTGTATCATATGATAAGAGAATATTTAGTTTTGTAAGAAACCTCCAAACTGTTTTCCAAAGTAGCTGTACAATTACATATTCCTGCCAGTAATGAATGAGAGTCCCTATCGCTCTGTATCCTCATGAGCATTTAGTGTTATAAGTGTTTTGGATTTTGGTCATTCTAACAGGTGTGTATTTTATTGCTTCAATTGGCAATTCTCTAATGACGCGAGGTAAAGCATCTTTTCATATGTTTGTTTGCCATCTGTCTATCTTTGATGATATGTGCATAGCCTTTGTTCATTAATTAAGTTGCTTGTTTTATTATTGAGTTTAAAAGTTCTTTGTGTATTTTTTTTAATGTTTATTTATTTATTTTGAGAGAGAGAAAGAATGCAAATGGGGGAAGGGGCAGAGAGAAAATAGGGAGAATCCCATTTTCTGTGCTGTCAGCACAGAGGCTGACATGGGGCTAGATCCCACGAGAACCATGAGATCATGACCTGAGCTGATATCAAGAGTAGGACACTTAACCAACTGAGCCCCCCCCCAGATGCCCCAAAGTTCTTTGTGTATTTTGGACAACAGTGTATCAGAATGGTCTTTTGCAGATATTTCCCCATGGAAATATTTCTCCCCCTTGGAAATATTTCCCACCCCCCTTGTATTCTCATTCTCTTGCATCTTTTGCATAGGAGACATTTTTAGTTTTAAAGAATTCAACGTTATGAATTACTTCATGAATTGTGCGATCAGTGTTATATCTGAAAAGATATCACCACACTCTGTTATCTAAGTTTTCTCCTATGTTATCTTCTAGATGTTTTATAGTTTTATGCCTATTATCCATTTAGAATTAATTTTGTGAAGGATGTAAGGTCTATGTCTAGGTTAATTTTTTTTTTTTTTGCATGTGGATGTCTAGTTGTTCCTGCATCATTTATTGAAAAGACTACCTTTATCCTTACTCCACTGTACTGCCTTTGCTCCTTTGTCAAATATTGGTTGATCCCATTTATTTGAGGCCATATCTGGGCTCTCTTTTGTTTCATTGTTAATATTAAAAATAAAACTGCCAATTAGTTTTACCAGCCAAAGATGGGTTTATTTGGGAATAGCAGAGCATTTCAATCTGGAACAAGCAAGCTGCAGCAAAACCATAGGCAAGTCCAGAGAACAAAGAACATTCTTTTATAGAGGAAAGGGGGAGTTGGGAGAGACTGTTATAAACTAAAAGTCCATTGGTGTAAACTGGGAGTTTGAAGTATAGTGGCTTCTCATTGGCTGAGGTTTGGCCATCTCTTACTGGCTGGAATGTTGCTGGGGCAGGAAGAACTCTTGCTTCTCTCTCCTGCAGGGATAGTAAAGTAGCATTGACTTGCAGGGTTCCTCTTTTCCTGTTAGGTCTGCAGTTGACTCTAGTGCTGGGTATGAAACTCCATTCTAAATGAGGCTTCCTTATATTAATTTTCACAGATATATTTTTTAATTTTTTTTAACGTTTATTTATTTTTGAGACAGAGAGAGACAGAGCATTAATGGGGGAGGGTCAGAGAGAGGGAGACACAGAATCTGAAACAGCCTCCAGGCTCTGAGCCATCAGCACAGAGCCTGACGCGGGGCTTGAACTCACGAACCACGAGATCATGACCTGAGCTGAAGTTGGCCGCTTTACCGACTGAGCCACCCAGGCGCCCCTTCACAGATATATTTGTCTTATCTTTTGCCAATGCCTCAGTGTCTTGATTACTGTAGCTTTTTAGTAAGTCTTGAAGCCAGGTAGTGTCAGTAGTCTGATTTCATTCTCTTTAAAAATTTGTGTTGTTATTCTGGGTCTTTTACTTTTCTAATAATTTTAAATTTAGCTTGCCAATATCTGCAAAATAACTTCCTAGGATTTTGATTGGAATTGCATTGAATCTATAGATTAATTAGGGAACAACTGATATCTTGACAATATTGAATTTACTACCCATGAAGTATCTCTCCATTTATTTTGTTCTTTGATTTCTTTCATCAGTTTTACAGTTTTCCTCATAAAGTGCTTTATATATTTTGTTACATTTATACAGAAGTATTTCATTTTTGAAGGTATTAATGTAAATGGTATTGTGTTCTTAATTTCCAATTCTACTTGTTCATTGCTGATATATAAAAAACAGTTGACTTTTCTATGTTAACCTTGTATCCTGTAACCTTGCTATAATTGCAAGGTTCGAGGAATTTTTTCATAGATTCTTTCAGAGTTTCCAGATAGACAGTCATGTCATTTGCAAACAATAAAGTTTTATTTATTACTTCTGCAGATGTATACCTTTTATTTCCTTTTCTGGCCCTATTGCATTAGCTAGAATTTCCAGCACCGTTTTGAAAACAAGTGATGAGAAGAGGGACATCCTAGCTTCATATATGATCTTGGTAAAAAACACAAAAACAAAAACAAAAACAAAAAAAACCAAAAAACTTCAGGTTGCTTATCATTAAGTTTGATGTTAACTGTAGGTTTTTTTGGTAGATACCCTTTATTAAGTTGTAGAAATATTTCTCCATTTCTAGTGTATTGAGAGTTATTATCATGAATGAGTGTTAGATTTCCTTAAATTACTTTTCTACATCTACTGATGATTGTGTGAATTTTCTTCTTTAACCTATTGATTTTATGGATTCCCTTAATAGATCATTGAATGTTAAGCCAGTCTTACATAGCTGGGATACATAGCACCTGGTCATGGTGTATAATTCTTTTTATACATTGTTCCATTTTATTTGTTAATATTATATTGAGGACTTTGTGTTTATTCATTGGAGATAGTGGTTTGTGTGTATAATGTGTCTGCCTAGTCTTGGTATTAGCATACTACTGGCCTTGTAGAATGAGTTAGGAAGTATTCCCTCTGCTTTCATCTTCTGTAAGAGATTTTAGAGAGTTGGTATACTTTCTTCTTTAAATGTTTGGTAGAATTAACCAGTGAACCCATTCCAGCTTAGTGCTTTCTATATTCAAAGGTTATTAAGTATTGATTTAATTTCTTTGATATGGGCCTGTTCAGATTGTCTCCTCCTTATTATGTAAGCTTTGGGAAATTGTATATTTCAAAGAATTGATCCATTTCATGTAGGTTATCATATTTATGGGTATAGAGTTGTTTGTGGTATTCCCTATTATTCTTTAAAGCTCTCGATGTAGTAGTGATGTCCCCTCTTTAATACCTGATATTAATAATTTGTTTCACATTTCCAATGCATGACTGATTGAGACATTGTTGAGTTTTAATACTGACAAGAGGCTGGGCAAAGATTTATATCTTAGAGGGGCAGAGAAAGAATTTATAATTATAAGGTTTTTTTTTTTAACGTTTATTTATTTTTGAGACAGAGAACATGAACGGGGGAGGGTCAGAGAGAGAGAGGGAGACACAGAATCCGAAACAGGCCCCAGGCTCTGAGCTGTCGGCACAGAGCCCAACGCGGGGCTTGAACTCACGAATCGCAAGATCATGACCTGAGCCAAAGTCGGACGCTTAACCGACTGAGCCACCCAGGCGCCCCTATAAGTTTTTAATAAAGATAAATGCTGTAAGAAAATGGAGGTCAGGGACTTATAGTCAGGAAGAAACCTATCTATAGTTTAGTCAAGTTGAGGAAAGGTTAAGGATATCTTAAGTAGAAACTTCTGATACATAAAAACCATCTCCCTAAATTGTATACCTTTTATAGCATATATTTATACCCCAATGCTTATGCTGATGTGTTTTAAAGTAAGTTACCAGTATTTTAACAGTGTTTGACAAGAATGTTTTCTGAGTCTTTCCTTGTCTGAAAATGTCTAAGCTTTTGCCTCACACTTGATTGATATTTTGGTTTTGTATAGAATTCTAAATTCAAGCTAATTTTCTTGAAAATATGAAGAATTTTCTTTATTTCCTTCTAACATCCATACTTGCTCATAAAAACCTGATGATAATGATTCTTCTTGTTTTGAAGGAGCAGGATTTTCATTATTTGTTTTTATTGGCTTTTTGGATTGCTGTTTAAGATTCTTGGTGATATGGCTGGCTCTTTTAATATATATATTCAGCTCAATACTCAAGGTGTACTCTCAGCCTGAAGAATCATAGTTCTTGAACATTTTTGATGGTTTCCTTTCCTCCATTAAAAAAATTATCTTTTGGTGGATATTAGACCTATTTTACATATTTTTTGTTTTTTTCACATTTTATTTTAAAACAATGTATTGATAATTTCTGTGAATTTTTCATTCTAATTAATTAGCCAACAGCATACTGTTTGTATTGTTGCAATATAAATATAAATTATTATATCAGTTAATTAGATGTTTTTAAAATATTTACTAATTTGTTGAATATTTATCTCTTATTTATTTATTTATTTATTTATTTATTTATTTATGTCTTTTTTATATCTTTTATTTCCTACAGTCAGGTTTCCTGTTTTTCTCTTCTGATCTCTTTTACAAGGTTTTTTTTTTTAATCTTTTTCTGATGCCCTTATTGTTCATTTATATTTAATAATAAGGAACTTATTTGGATAATTCATGTTTGTACATTTGTTTTTTTCTGAGCAACATCTGTAAGGAAGCTACCTGAGGTAGGTGAATATTGTGGACTACCTTGATGCAAAGAATACATGTTGTTAGGGTCCAAATCATGTCTTACTTCGGCATCTTCTTGAAGTCCTAATCCCCATTACCTTGGAAAGTGACTATATTTGGAGATGGATTCTTTAAAGAGTTTATTAAGTTACAAGAAAGTCATTAGTCTGAGTCCTAATCTGAGTGGTGTCCTTAAAAAAAGAGGAAATTTGAATACAGACATGTAGAAAGACTGTGTGAAGACACAAGGATAAGATGGCCATCGAAAAGTCAGAGAGGGGCCTCAGAAGAAATCAACCATACTGACACCTTGACACTAATACATAAGGCTTAAAGGTTTGTAAACAGGCAGCAACTTCTGTTTATGTATTTTACCAAATCCAGAATGTTAAGGGTATTCTTCTGTTCGCTCTGAAAATCATTATTAAATTTCACTAATTAGAAATGATACAAGTAATGTTTACTAATATAAAAATGCAATGCAACTAGAAATGTGACAAAAAAAATCTACCTGGTTAGAAATAAGAATCATTTCTTAAAATAATTTTTGAGTCAAGGAAAAATACAAGCCCCACTTTCAAAAATAAAACATTTATAGAAACTCCTTATATCAGCATCTTTATGGAAGAGTTAAAAGAAAGAAAGTCACTAAATATGCAACTCAAAAAGTTAGGGAAGAAAGAAAGTTAGGAAAAGATCAACAAGAAACCAAAAGAAAGTGAAATGAAGGAAGTAGTAAAACCAATCAATCAATCAGTGAATTAGAAGCCAAAAAAAAAACCCAAAAAACAGTTGATAAATCCAATGTTGTCTTAAAAAATGAACAAAATAGACAATAACTAACAAATCTAGGGAAAGAAAAACAGTAAAAGAATACATACCCAAAATAAGATATAGCAAGAAGAAGATAACTCTCAAAACATTTTAATAATCCTGAGAGCATTGTCCCAATTCTATACCAACACATTTGAAATGTATAATTTTCTGGAAAAATATTCTTAATCAAAACTGACCCCAGGAAGGAGTTTTAAACAGCCCAGTCTTTACATAAGAAACAGTATATTCTCAAAGAGCTACCCCCTCCAAGTGATCACTTGGCCTAGATGATGCTTTAAACATCAAAAAATACCACTGTTATTTAGATTGCCCTACTGAATAAAGGAGGTGGAAATTCCTTTTATGTACTCAGATTCCCCAGTAATTTCTCTGTGTTCTCAGCTTTGTTCCTGCCCTTCTGCGATCTATTCTATAATACAGGATCTTGGGCCTCACAAACCACAGTTTCCAGACACCCATGCAAAATGATTTTTAGGTTCTGCAAATGGGATGTGCCAGTGGAAATTTTGGTAGAATTTTGCAGAAATAGAGAAGTGATTTTATCTTCCTTTTTTTCCCATGGTGTTTCACAGTGCAGGGAAACTGGAGCAATGGTTGGGTTCAGAGTGATGAATGGCAGAGACAGCTGCAGCCAGTAACAAGAGCCTGGGAATGTTGTCTCCTTATTTCCTCCTTGGGCAGTGTGGTTCCCAGCACACAGCCTTGGCCTAGATGCCCGTGATTATGGATTCCATATCTGGCAGCTTGACTCGAATAAAAGCTGTAACAATTGTGACACAGAGATCCTGGGTTTGCAGTTGGGTTATTTATTGGTTTGAAGTAGTGACTGAATTTTAGTAATGTTACTTTCTTCTCTTTTATTCCTCTACTACTTGTAACTCCTGTAACTCTATGCACTTTATTCCTTCTGTTTGAAGTACGTAGAATTGTTTGATTTCAAATAGATTGTAACAGATGCACTGATAAAATATTAATACATAAATCCAATATGATTTCACATAAAGTATAACTGTGAACCATTCTTATTTATGCAAATACTGATGCAGATATTTGAAATAAAATAGTATTAGCCAGTAGATGAAAAAGACATTAAAATTAATAAATAATGACTATAAATGAGATTTATTTTAGTAATCCAGGGATGGAACAAAATTAGAAAATCCATTAACATAGTTTATGTTTTAAATGGATATAAAGAGAAAAAAATCATATTATTACCATGAAAAGTTCTACACAAAATCAAATACCTTTTCCTAATAAAAACACTCAATAGAAGAGTAATGGATTCAGTGCTTTTCAAATATGAATAATCCATATCTTAAATAATGGGAAATGCTGGACTACTTTCTGTTAAATTCAGAGAAAAGGTAAATAAGGCTCATTTTTACTTACTCCAGTTTTCAATATTGTGTTGAAGATCTTAAAAAATATAATCAGATAAAAGAAAATTATTAGAGGTGTGAAAGTTAGGAAAAAAGGTAAAACTCTCCCTGCAGATGATATGATAGTTTACCTGAATACTATCAAAAAATCAAAGAAAATTAGAGGGTTGTGGAAAGAAAGAGGGAGGGAGGGGGAGAGAGAGATGCAATTAAGTACCAATAAAAAAACAAACAAACAAATGTTTTAATATCGAAGGTCTTTTCATGGTTAATTTTATGTCACCTTACCTAGGCCACAGTACCCAGTTATTTAGGCAAACATTATCTTGTATGCTTTGGTGAAGGTAATTTTTGATGAGGTTAACATTTGAATCAGATTTTGAGTAAAGCAAATTACCCTCTATAACGTAGGTGAGCCTCATCCAATCAGTTGAATATTTTTATGGAAAAAAGTCTACTCTTCCCTGAGGGATAAGGAATTCTGCACAGACTGCCTTCTGATTTAAGCTGCAATATCATTTCTTCCTTGGGTCTGCAGTCTTCCAGTCTATCCAGCATATTTTGGATTTGTCAGCCTCCATAATCATGTGAGTCAGTTCCTTAAAATCTCTCTCTGTATACCTATGCTTCATTGGCTCTGTTTCTCTGGACAACCCTGGCTAACACAGTCCTCATATATAAAAACAGTACCCAGTTAGAAGGTGTAATCTATGGGAGGATAAGATGACTGAATATCACAGATGTTCATTTGCCCAAGTCAATAAAATGTAATGCAATCCCAATAAAAATATCAGCTTTTTTGGGGGAGCGAGGTTGGGGTGGTGGTTATGGGGATAGATAAATTGATTCTGAAGTTCATATGGAAAAACAAATATCACTAAGGAGATTTCTTTAAAAAGTAATGTTGGAAGAGGGCTTAATTCAATCAATGACTATAATTAATAACCCAGCATCCCTAATTAAAAGAGTGCAGTGTCAGAATGTAAATGAACAAACCAATAAGTAGGGTAAAAATCCCCAAATAGATAATGGTAGATATTAAAAATATAGCATATCATAAAGACATCTCAAATCATTGGGGAAATGATGGATTTTGTCATAAATCATGTTAAGAATTCTTGATAGCCATTTCAATATCATGATGTTGAAACTTTATTCCTCAACAGGTAGCAGGATAAATGTCAAATAAACTGGAATTATAATTCTAAAAATGTAAAACAGAAGTACTGGAATAAAGTGAGTGAATTTTTGTGTAACTCTGAAACATGAAAAGTTGCTTTACCTAACTTATTATAAAATATAAATTAAAAGTAAAACTCAAGTATCAGGGAACAATACAGAGGTTTGACAACAAGCCATATGGCTAAAGTTTTGGAGAAGGGACAAACACAATGCTCTGAGGAGTATAAAATGTTACCATTGCTATGGAAGAAATTAGCAATATTTAACAAAGTTAACTATGCATTTCATTGTTCCCCAGCATCCCAACTTGCAAGAACCTACCCTGAAGATAAGCCTCTATAAATGCAAAACAACATATGTGCAAGAATATTCACCATGCATTATTTGTAACACCTAAAAATTGAAAAAACAAATGCATTTCACCTGAATGGGATATGTTTAATAATGAAGTCTCATGCATTGTGAAAAAGTAAATAAAGGGGCCCCTGGGTGGCTCATTTGGCTGGGCATCCAGCTCTTGGTTTTGGCTCCAGTCATGATCTCACGGTTTGTGAGATGGAGCCCCGCATCCAGCTCTGTAACAATGGAGACTGCTTGGGGTTCTCTCTTCCTCTCTCTCTGCCCCTCGCTTACTCAAGTTGTGTGTGTCTCTCTCTTAAAATGACTAAATTAACTAAAAAAAAAGAAAAATAAATAAACTATTTGCAGAAGTTAAAAGTAATAATAATAATAATAAAAACCCAGCCTGGATTGATAAACCAAAATTTAATAAAATTAAGTAGCATTTAGGGAGTGATGTGAAACTAGTGAATGACATACCGCAAGAAGTGAGTTTTCTATGCATATCTCTTGTGGACACTCTTGTATGCTAAAGAGACCCTCATCTTTGTAACTGTAGCTAGCTCACTACTCCCTGATAAAGTATAGCAGTCTTCTCACCCCTCCATTCTTGCTGAAGACTACTACTAGTAAGACAACACAGACTTCAGGCTCCATTCCCACTCGTCATAGCCATTGGACCAATAACTAGGTTTAAGTCACAACATAATCAAGCCAGGGAACTGCTGCATTGAATATGAGAAGAAAGAAAATAGACGTGCCTTCTAACAAAGACACCAATTATACCTCCTTTTATTTTAATAAAAGTTAATGATCTGCTCTTAAGTGCTTTTTAAACTTGAATACATAATCCATGGAGGTATTATCCATGACTCTCTGGCCTGGCATGTCCATATTTGGAGTGAGTCAGCTTATACTCAGTGATGAATAGGTGGAAAGTGTCCAACAGACTTTGTTCAGGAAATGCAATTGATATTTTCAGGAACATAGCCGGAAATTTGGATTTACATACATAAGTGGCAGCTATCCTTATCCCCCTCTTCACCGCCTGAAGCAAAAGTACGGGTTCATAAGAACATTGATTCATAGAGGTTCCCATGAATACAGGAGCATGTTTCATTGATGGTTTGGTTAAGGTGAAAGTAAATGGTGCCCAGTGGGTGAGAGGAACCAGCCAGCTCCATTCCGTTGTAGAAGACTGACTACAGTAAGAGCTACGCGGCTCAGAGAACTCCATTGCCTCAGACAGTGCTCTCCAGGGCCAGGCTTATATTTTTCCCGAGTCTTGGGCTGTTGCCAATGGCCCAGCCATCTGGTCTGCCATTTACTTCAAAGATTGCAGACTACTAGATTAAAAAATCGGCCTGTTGGGACTTGAGAACTGTGAAAATAAATTCTAATTTCAATCCAACAGTCTGATTCACTCTTGTTGATGCCCATGGTAAGAGCCTGTTCCCTAAGACTTACTGGAATAAAGCTGTTGATCAGGCCTGCATCACCATTGCCATTTGGATTTATCATTGCACCAAACATCTACCAACACATCTACCAACAGAGAATGGCTGTATGGTAAAGGACTATATACTTATCATTAAGAAGCTGCAATGCATTCTAGATTTGGACCTTTTGCCAAAAGGCCCCTTTGTCTCAATGAAGGAGGCCATATTGAATGAGATACTGACTCTGCCTGCTTCTGGCAAATTGACTATATTTGATCTTTGACCCTGTTCAGGCTACCAGTGGTGCCTCCCTGCTGTTGACACATGTTTATGTTATTTGTATCTGATGAGCTTTTTCTGGCCATTGTTATGGCTCATCAAACTTAACTGTTCCATTTTCATCTTAACCATTTGTAGTCTGACATTATTATGCCCTTAGTTTGAAAGACACCCACCAATGGGCTGATAGTCTGTGTATTTCATGAACATTCATATTCTCTATCAACTGCAGGTTTCTGGCACTGCTGAGCCCTCTAATTAACTCCTTAAGAATCAAATCAAAAGGATTTCTGATTCTACCTCCCTCCCTCTTTATGGTCCACAAGCCTTAATAAAGCAGTTTGGTCACTGAATGTAGCCATCCCCTGACAGGGTTCACTACTTCTTGGTCACCTACTGGTTAATGACCAGGGTAATAGTGGGGAGTTATGTAGACTTAATTTGAAGATTTTGCCTTGCACTCCGACCATTCCTAAGCATGGTGCATCTTTTTTTTTTTTTCCCCTGACAGCAAATCCAGGCCATATGGGTGTGTATGTCTTCTTGGTGGCAGCCCAGCTAAAAGAGAGGCTAGTATATTTAAACGAAATTCTGACTTAGTCATCCAGATTCTCTTGTTGGATTGACATCCTAGATCAAAAAGATAATGACACCTTGGTTGGTACACTGCTAGCCAAGTACCACATAATGACCTATGTAGGCCAAGATAGGGTATATAATGAGTCTGTAAATTTTATAAAAATTCCTTTTTTCCTTTTATACTTGGCCTATTCCAGATGAAAGGTATAGGAGTAAGTAGAGTATGAGTTGAGAAATGGTGGAGTTAATAGCTACTAATATGAGACACTTATTATTCCAGAGACATGAAAGGAGAGCAAAAATCCCAATGCTTGAGGAGGAAACAGCTTAGACTCCAAGGGAGTGGGAAACAGTGCTCTTTGTCCCCTTTGTCCCAAAGTACAGCCTGATAAAACAATCACTGAGCAGCAGTTGTGACTAGTAATTGACCTGCTACTCAGTTTGTCATCTCCATGCATGTGCTTTGAAAACATAAACTAGTCATGTAGACTTGACCAGTCCTGGAATATTCTGATGTATTAGATGCTATCAGTGGTATGTTCTGAATGTGGAGTCTCCACCAAACATATGGGCCAGCACAATTTTGTTTCAGTTCAGTGGATACAAATTTAAATGCTTTTTCTGATACCTGAGTAGCTCTGGGTTAATGCATGATGGCAAGAGGAGCTTCAGTCATCTGGTGACCTGGCCCATGTGGCTTAACCAAATAAATGCAATCATGACCCAAGTCAGGTTTAACAATAAATCCTGAATTGCAATGACCTACGATCCTTCAGGTTATATGTTTGTAGTTAGAAGATATGGGGCCATAGAATAACTTTCCTTTATGGGATGGTGCTTTTGGCCCATCTGTGATTCACTGTAATAATTGACACTGATATGATAAATCAGAAATTCAGTTTTCACTGTGAATTGAAATGGATAAAAGACTGAACTTATACTACATCTAAGCCATCTGAATTAAGACCAATTAGTCTCTTCTAGGGCTTATTCACAGTTGGCTGAATCTGTGACTATAAGAGGTCTAGTTTAGGTGAATGCAGAATGGCCTCATTTTGACACCTGGATTCTGGCTAAAGGCAGCCTTTCTCAAATATTTACTAAAAATGGGATCAATTTGGTCCTAGCCTCTACTGGTAAGAATAATCATAGTGGCCAACTGAATAGCATACACAAGTGGAAATTTGAGTTCAGCCAAGAGCATATAGGAACAAGGGGTAGATTGTAGAGAGACATAATCTACCACAGGCCCTAAGCATCCCTGCATAACCTTGTGGTGCCAAGAATTCAGGGCCCTGATTGCTCTCTATCTGGCTGCTTTTCAGGGTTTAAGTGAGCAACCTTGAGAGACAAGCTACTCTTTCCATCTGGTAACAAGAACAGTTTTGCACAGCACTCCTCTGCATCACATTTTGTTACCTGTGGGACTTGGGGTCAAGGGAAACTGACAATCAATGATGGTCATGCCCCTCGGTGTGTAGTATGTAATAACATCCTGTGTTTCTGATTCAGAAGTCTCAGGTGTTCTCCCAGCACCCATGAATGTAATAGGATAACTTAATAGCTTCTAGGTGGGACAAAATCACATTACAGTTATGACAGTAATTTTCACCTTTTAACTGATAAATTTATTCATCTTCTTTTATTATGATTACTGGCATGTGAGGACTTTTCCTTTGCATCTTATTTTATATATTTCAATTTTTTCATAATTTTTAAGAAATTTTGCAATTTCTTACATTTTCATAAAATATTTTTGTCAGCTCCCTGTTTGGAAGTTTTTTATTCTATTTAATTCTGTGATAATTTTGTATAAATTTTGTCATGGTTTCCCATGGTAATTTCACATGTAAATTGAGCTCAGCCTCTCATGAGAGTAGTTCTTGGCTACCAATTCCCTGTTGAAACTATTACTGCTATCGTCTTCTACCACCTTGAAGTTACCAAAACCAGTAGGATTCCCTGGTGAGTTTTTTTTCCTGGTTGATGTTTTCCAGATCATCCTTTCAATGAGGATGCAGTCTTTATAGCTTTTTGCCTCTATGATAGAGTCACATATAGTGCTTCCCATTTCTCATGGCCCTAAAGGTTATTCTCCTATGTTTGAGTTTAAGCAACAAAACCTTGGGGTCCTGTTATTGGCATTCATTCTAAGAACAGTTATGACTTCCATGTTCACTTGCCACTTATTATTTCTATTCTAATATCTGTAAGCTCAAAATTTCCTTTATAAAATGATTTAATAAATTCATATCCTTTGACAAGTATTATTTTTTTGTTTCACAAAGATGGATTTCCAAACCCTGACCAGGAGTGATGTCAGGATAGGAGAAGCCAGCCTCTAAACCCTCACTGAAACACCAGTTTTAATAATCACTTGATGAGAAGACCTTTACGAGAGTAGAAGTCTAGCTGAGAGGTTCTAGCACCTTGGGGAAGCAAAAATTGTGAGAATTAATGCATATTCCTGGGATATGAGGATGATTCAATATATGCAAATCAATAAATGTGATATGTCACTTAGCAAAAAAAAGGATAAAACCCACATGATCATTTCTATAGATGCAGTAAAAGCACTTGACAAAATTTAACACCCATTCATGGTAAATTGTCAACTAATTAGGTATAGAAGGAATGTACCTCAATATAATCAAGGTCATATATGCTAGTCCCTTGTTAACATTATACTCCATGATAAAATCTAAAAGCTTTTTCTTGAGTATTAGAAACAAGACAAGGATGTCCACTTTCACCACTTTAAGTCAACATAGTACTAGGAGCTGTAATCTCAGAAATTAGGTAAGAAAAAGAAATAAAAGATATCTAAATGAGAAAGAAGAAGTAAAATTGTCTCTCTTTGTAGATGAAATGTTCTCTTATAAAGAAAACTCTAAAGACCCTACCAAAAATGGTTAGAGCTAATCAGCAAATTCGATGAAGTTGCAGGAAACAAAGCCAACATACAAAAATGAGTTGCATTTCCATATACCAACAATGAACTATTTGAAAAAGAAACTGAGAGAACAATCCCATTTGCAATGGTATCAGAACAATAAAATACTTAGGAATAAATTTGGTCAAATAGGTGAAATATTTCTATACTGAAAATTGTAAGACACCAATGAAAGAAAGTGAAGAAGACTCAAATAGAAGAATATCCCATGTTTATGAACTGGAAAGAATTAACATTGTTAAAATTAAAACTGGCCAAAAGGATCTACAGATTCAATAGCATCCTTATCAAAACTCCAATGTAATTTTTCACAGAAGAAAAGAATCCTAAAATTGACATGGAACCATAAAAGTTTCCAAAAAGCTAAAGCAGTCTTGCACAAGAAATAGAGAAGCTGAAGGCATCATACTTCCTGACTCCAAATTATATTTCAAAGCTGTAGTTATCAAAATAATATATGCTATTGGCATAACAGACATATAGGTTGATAAGACATAATAGAGAATCCAGAAATAAATCCATGTGTGGGCTAACTGAATCTCTAACAAAAGTATTGAGAGTACAAAATGGGAAAAGGATAGTTTCTTCAATAAATTGGGAAAAATGGATATCCACTTGCCAAAAAATGAAATTGGACTCTAATTTTATATCATATACAAAAAACAACTTGAAATGGAATAAAGACTTAGATGTAGGACCTGAATAATAAACTCCTAGAATAAAACTTGGGGGGAAAGCCCCTTGATATTAATCTTGGCAAAGACTGAATGTGACACCAAAAGCACAGGCAACAAAAGCAAAAATTAACAATTGGGATTACATCAAACTAAAACATTTCTATATAGCAAAAGAAACAAGATAAAAGTCAACTTATTAAATGGGAGAAGATATTTGCAAACCACATCCTTGATAAAGGGTTATAGCCAAAATAATATAAATAACTCATGCAGCTGAATAGCAAAACAAAACAAAAAAGCAACCCCCAAATCCAACTAACCTATTGAAAAAATGGGCAAAGGACCTGCATAGACATTTCTCCAAAGAAAACCTACTAATGGCCAACAGATATATGACAGTGTACTCATCATCATTAATCATCAGAGAAATTCAAATCGAAACCACAATAAGATATCACTTTACACTGGATGAATAAATAATAATAAAAAAAAGGATAGCAAGCATTGACAAAGATATGGAGAAAAGGGAACTATGATACATTCTTGGTGGCAATGTAAATTGGTCTGGTCTAGCCATTATGAAAAGAATATTGAGTTTCTTCAAAAAATTAAAAATAGAACCATGTGATCCAAAAATCTCACTTCTGGGTATTTATCTAAAGGATCTTAAAGATATATTAGCTTTTCTGTGATCATTCAAGTACTATTTAAATAGCCATGGAACCATCCTAAATGTCCTGATGGATGAATTTATAAAGAAATTTATATACATGCAATGGAATGTTATTCAACCTTAAAAAAGAAGGAAATTCCAACATTTGTAACAATATCGATGGACATGGGTGATATTTAGCTAAGTGAAATAAATCAGACACAAAAAGACAAATGCTCTATGTTCTCACTATGTATGGAATTAAAAATTTTAAAGAAAATCTAAAATTCACTATGTATGAAATTGAAACTCATGGAAGCAGATAATAGAGTGATGGTTAGCAGGACTAAGGGAAGGAGGAAATGGGGAGGTGATGTCAAAAGGTATAGGATATACACGATAAGTTCTGGAGATCTATGATAGAGTGTAGTGCTTATAGCTAATGATACTGTATTGTTTACTTAAAAATTGCTAGGAAGGTAAATCTTATGTTTTCTTAACACATAGTAACAAGAAGAAGAATAAGGAGAGGAAGAAGACGTGGTGGTGGTATTGTGGGAGGAAATTTTGGGAGGTGATGGACGTGCCTGTAGCCTCATGGTGGTGGTGGTTTCATGGGTATGTACCTCCAAACTCATTGATTTGTATATATTAAATACTTTACATATATCAATCATACCTCAGTAGAGTGGTTAAAAAATTAATAATATGTAAACAAAAACCCAACAAACCCTGTTATTATGAGTGTGGGATAGATGTTATGTCACCTTTTTGTTACAAGAGCAAATATTTTAAAGTTAGGAGGATATCTTTATAATCTGATAAATTCTTGTTCTTTTATTGCCAGATTTTTGGGTATAAAATGGGAAACAAATTTGATCTCAAAAGCTAGTTGAAGGAATTAAATGAGTAATCTGTTTAAAAATCCAGTAGAATGCCTGGAGAGGAAGTACAGTGAGTGCCCCTCCCTAGATTTCCTCGCTTCTGTTAATAGCACCTGCATTTGCATCTGGGAAACTACCCTTCCTCTATTCCTCACATTCGTATTTGAATCATTCTTCAGATTTCCAATTCCTGGACAGACTAAGTCAGGGGGGGCCTGCTCACCCCATAAATTTGAATCTTGAACCAAGCAATCTGAAGATGGACCTTACCAATTTTAAAAGTGGTACTCTGAAAATTCCTTTCATAGGTGTGACTTAGATTCTCATGCCTGTCATTTTGGAGTCCCAGTGCATCAGAGTTTTCTTTTTTGCTTTGGAATTCCCATAATTTTTCAAATAAATTCTGTTCTTGCTTGTGCTAAAGTAGATATCCATTGGTCTTACAATTAAGTATTTCTAATGGATATATTTGAAATTAATAATCATCAATAAGAATCCATTTATTTAACAATATTTGTTGAATATTTTTGCACTAGGCACTTCATGGTTTGCTAGAGATATATGAAAAAATTCCGCACTCAAAATTTTTATAGTCTAGTTTTCATATTCTCCTTTTATATCTTTCTTTCTGTGTCTTCATTTCATGTCCTCATTGTAATTGCATTCTTCTAGAATTGTTTAAATATCTGAAAATCAGATTTCATGGAGGATGGTCACCTGCATTTTCCTTCTCTTTTAGACCCTACACACTGCTACCTATGTTTTCATGCCTATGATCCCACTTTTACTCTCTATAGAGGTAGAATCTTTTGCATTCCTATTAGCCACAATTATAAATTTAAGTGAATTATTAAATTTGAGATGGTAGCATAAACTATACAGGGATTAGAATTTTCACAGCATCAGTGAGCTTTTATAATAAATTATTTAGAATGTGAAATATTTCTTTCTCTCGCACTCTCTTTCTCTTTTGTCTCTTACCTAGTTGGAATTGTGGATCTGGTAGGAGTACCCACTGAGGGCCTCACTGTGTCTGCAGTGAGGTTCAAAACAAAGTAAGGAGATTATGTATCTCAGAAACAAATACTTCTTCCAAGGGGTCATTACTTCTGATTTTCTTTGATTTCATGAGGTTGTTCCACTAGTATACTGGCACTGTATTCTAATTCCTCTGGTATTTTCCAGTACTCACAGTGCTACGATGGAAAATTCTAAGCCCAGGGTATCAGGGTATGTTTGGCTTGATTCTGATTCAGGCCTAAAGCTAACAGGGGAAAATGCTGTCCTTAAGGCTCCACATGGCCAGTCCACTTCATAAAAGTAGGAGACTTCAGAGAAATATGGCACTAAAGATAGTACCTTGTGAAAAAATTAGTTGGTAGTAACTTCTCTATAACTATGTCTTATCTGAGGTGTGTAATTTATGGTTTCTATTTACGATTTTTTTTAAAACTAAGCAGTTTTACTACTACATTACCTGGCCCACAATTGTGGATCAGACATTAACTGAGCATCTGATAGATTCCAGACACTGTTTCTGGCACCTTAAGCATAACTACCAATTAAACAGACAAATTTCTGCTCTCAAGGGAGAGACAATAAATAAGTGAAACAGAAGAGCATAAGCATAGGGTTTTAGAGTATGAACTGTGGAGCTACACTGCCTAGATTGAAATCACAGTTTAGCCACTTTCCCCCCAAGTTTTATTCTAGGAATTTATTATTCAGGTCCTACATCTAAGTCTTTATTCCATTTCAAGTTGTTTTTTGTATATGGTATAAAATTAGAGTCCAATTTCATTTTTTGGCAAGTGGATATCCATTTTTCCCAATTTATTGAAGAAACTATCCTTTTCCCATTTTGTACTCTCAATACTTTTGTTAGAGATTCAGTTAGCCCACACATGGATTTATTTCTGGATTCCTATTATGTCTTTATCAGCCTATATGTCTGTTATGCCAATAGCGTATTATTTTGATAACTACAGCTTTGAAATATAATTTGGAGTCAGGAAGTATGATGCCTTCAGCTTCTCTATTTCTTGTACAAGACTGCTTTAGCTTTTTGGAAACTTTTATGGTTCCATGTCAATTTTAGGATTCTTTTTTTCTGTGAAAAATTACATTGGAGTTTTGATAAGGATGCTATTGAATCTGTAGATCCTTTTGGCCAGTTTTAATTTTACTTATTTTATGTTATGCTATTTTATACGCTAGTGGGAGTGGAGCAGAGGAAGAGAGAGAGAAAATCTTAAGCAGGCTGTATGCTCAGAGCAGAGCCTCATGACCCTGGGATCATAACTTGCGCCAAAATAAGAATCAGATGCTTGACTGACTGAGCCACCCAGGCGCACCTTGACAGCCTTATTTAACATCTTGACAGTGTTATCATCAGATATCCAGGTCTCAGATTAAATTGGGAAAATTATTCATTTCCTACATAATTTCCATAATGGGCTTTTTTCTCCCACTGATAATCATAATATCAAAATATTTTGGGGTAAAAAATAAAGAGCTTTTTTAGAAATTTATATGACATGGAAAGTTAAGCTCATGTATCTTATGCTAAGCAAGTGAAAAGTAAAAATGTTTACTGTATTTAAAATTTAATAATATGCAAAAGATATGTTTTATAAGATTTATAACTGTGAACCTCAAGATGCCTTTTGAAGCAGTAGGGAAAATTACTAGATAAGAATCCCCGTTGTCCTTTGTACACAATCCTCCTAAGCCTCAAAATAGCTCTTATTATTTGCTTTCTCAGTGTATCTGCATATTTTTCTTTATAGAGTAAGGCCATATTTTTCTGTATTTTCACAATAATGCCATTCCAAGGAAGTTAAATATTTATTTCACTTATTCTTGGCAACACTTTAGTATTCTTTCTGTGAAGTAATTTCTGGGGAGTTAAAAATAGTGTTTAAAAAATCACTTCTACTTTCAGCCCAGACTGTGAGACACATTCAAAATATGATTTCCAAAAAGTGCAGGAGGTATGTAATGGAGGTGCTTTCTTTTTTTTCTATGGCCAGTGAGATTCGAAATTTCAATTTCTCCTTTCTGACTTATCTGTTGCTTGACATGCTCTATAAAAATAAATTGTCTCGTCTTTGGCTTTCTACCTGCGAATCTTCTACATTTAGTAAGTAAAATGTTAGGGAAAGTCTTTGAGTCTGTTGTCTGAGGGTGTCTCATAATTTTTATCAGCAAATTTATAAAGCCAGATACATTTTATTAAATGTTTATTGAAAAACTTTGTGCCAGAGAGGTTTGTTTAATGAGCAAATGATTTGAACAGAGAAGAGTCTGTTTTTCATATATGGCATGAATATTATTTATGACTCAGTTCTGAATAGATAATAGGAAAGACAGGGTCTCTGCCCAATGAGAGGAAAGCAATACCAGTTTCAACACCTCTCACGTTTTTAGGCAACTGGTGGAAATAAAACAGAAACTGTCTATTCTTCCACATTAAGGACAATATAGTATAGAGTGATTTATACTGCTGTCTTTTCGAGGATTCGTTAGTGTAACATTTGACAAAAAGAAAAAAACAGCAAAATATTGGCAAAGTAATTTCAATGGCATCTGGAAGTCTCATACTCACTTCTACTTCTTTTAGATTCTATACTACATAATACATTTTTCCTTCAGATTTTCCATTTTATCATCATCATCATTCTTTTTAGAACCAGTTATGTTTAATGCGATAACCCACATAGGAAAATGCAAAAATAGTAATTGATAATTAATGTGATTTACTAAATAAAAGTACTATATTTAAATGTAAATTTTTGTTATTTTTTACATATAAAATGTAAATTTTAAATGTAAAGTTACTTATTTATTTTTTTAACTTTTATTTATTTTGAGAGAGAGAGTGAGCAGGGAAGGGGCAGAGAGAGAGAGAGAGAGCAAGAGACAGAATCCTATGTAGGCTCCGTGCTGTCAGTGCAGAGCCCCATGCAGGGCTCAAACCCACTGTGAGATCATGACCTGAGCTGAGATCAAGAGTTGGATGTTTAACCAACTAGGCCACCCAGGCTCCTCTAAATGTAAATTTAAATAGAATTTTTATAACAGGAATGTAAAGGGAGGCAAATGTTTTTATTTACATATATAAAATAGTAATTTTTTTAAAAAAAATTAATGTTCATTCATTTTTGAGAGAGAGAGAGAGAGAGCGAGTGAGCACAAACAGGGGAGGGCCTGAGAGAGAGAGAGAGAGGGAGACACAGAATGTGAAGCAGGCTCCAGGCTCTGAGCTGTCAGCATAGAGCCTGACGTGGGGCTCGAACTTAAAACCGTGAGATCATGACCTGAGCCAAAGTCTGACGCTTAACCACTTAACTGACTGAGCCACCCAGGTGCCCCGTATGAAATAGTAATTTTAAGAAAGGGAATTTTATTTGTTTTAGCATCTTTCCTGACCAGGTCATCTTTCTCTCTCATCTCCTTCCCTTCACTAAAATTATACTTCCTTGTGGGAATACTGAATTATAGTTCCTTCATGATGTACTGGAATTTTTCTTCTCATGCTTTTTGTTCCCCTGGCCAGCTGGTGGAGAGGTGAGGAAGGAAGCATTATAATTTGTATTCATGCAGAATCTCATTCTTTCTCCATTAATATTACCTTTTGTTTTCATTCACCAGCTACCAATTCCCATGTATTTATTAATTTTTTGTTATTTGGTGTTTTCATTATGCTACCCCAAACTCTCAAAATGCTATCCATCATTCTTTAATTCATTTTAACAATATGTATTTGAACCTCCTTCAATTTATTGCTCACATGTCACCTTTTACCAGACCTACCTGACCACATATTGTCACATGCCTGCCCTGTCCTGTATTCCCAGCTCCCTTCACCCTGGTTTTAATTTTGTTTTTTTTTTTTATAGTATGCACTTCATTTCAACCTAACATACATTTTATTTAGCAATCACTTATGTGGTCCTTTCTCTATGCTGGACACTATCCCCAGTTACTTATAAATATTATTTAATTTTAATAATAACCTTATGAAGTACCTTTGTTTAATAACTAAGGAAACAAGCACAGAGGGTTACTGACCTGCAAATATTAGAGAGCTAGAAAGTGGCTAAACTGTGATTTCAATCTAGGCAGTGTAGCTCCACAGTCCCTACTCTAAAACCCTATGCTTATGCTCTTCACTTATTTATTATGTTTCACTTATTTATTATTTGTCTCTCCCTTAAGAGCAGAAATTTTGTCTGTTTAATTTGTAGTTATACTTAAGGTGCCAGAAACAGTGTCTGGAATCTATCAGATGCTCAGTTAATGTCTGATCCACAATTGTGGGCCAGGTAATGTAGTAGATCAAAAAATTATAGCTTTTCTTAGGTCGGGAGAGAAGATGAAATAGATATTAAATGAATAACCTCAAAAATAAGTACCTAGTTTCAAATATTGACAA
The DNA here is from genome assembly GCF_027475565.1 of Acinonyx jubatus. NCBI lineage: Eukaryota > Metazoa > Chordata > Mammalia > Carnivora > Felidae > Acinonyx > Acinonyx jubatus. The sequence continues at coordinate 24,151,312 of NC_069385.1, forward strand.
AAATTTTATAGGGAAACAGAGTTTAACATGGCCACATAATTTTGACTGGATTAGGTTAAAACATCTTGTTGTAAATAAATCTTTGAAGTCTACTCTAGACCTGAAGGGTTGACTAGAATTTATCCAGATAAATTGGGGGAAATGGCTTTCCTTGACCTAGGAAACTAGATGTGTTAAGTGTAACAGGTGAGACTGCATCTGAACTGAGTAGTTAAAATTCCAGTACAATTGGGGCACCTGGGTGGCTCAGTCGGTTAAGCGTCCAACTTCAGCTCAGGTCATGATCTCACGGTTCATGGGGTCAAACCCCATATTGGGCTCTGTGCTGACAGCTCAGAGCCTGGAGCCTGCTTCAGATTCTGTGTGTGTCTCTCTCTCTCTGCCCCTCCCCTGCTTTCTCTCTCTGTGTCTCAAAAATAAACAAACATTAACAAATATAAAAAAATATAATTCCAATACAATTGGAAGGTATAGGTAGAAAGGAAGACCTGTAGAAAGGAGACTATGAAGCTATCTAGGAGTTCTATTGTAAAGGACCTTAGAGTTCATGTTAAGGTGTTTGGACTTTATTTTAAGATATTGGGAAGCAAAGTCTTCAAGTCTTCAACAGTTAACAAACATGATTAGATTTACATTTTCAATATCTGAATGCAGTGCAAAGAATAGATTAATAGCAAGTAAGAGAGAAGTAGGCAATATGAGATGCTACCCAGCAGTAGAGTAATCTCAGCAAGAGATGGCAGTGTTTTAAACTAGGATTGCTGCAGTGAAAATGAAGAAAACTGCACATTCAGGAGCGGAATCTGTTAGACTCACATGTTGATTGATACTGGACATGAGGGAGGGGGAGGCATAGAACAGAGGGTTTTCTACATTCTGGTTTGAGTGACTGATCCTGCTGCCATTTAACCACAGGGAAAATAGAAAATAGGAGAATCACGTTTTAGGAGGTTAATCATATGTTCCATTTTGCACAGAGGACATATCTATGTGATGCTCTGGAGAAATATCTTTTGGGCAAGAGATTTGTCATTTCTTAGCACATTGAAACTATTACTACTAGTTAAAGCTGTTGGAAGAAATTTGACTGGTGAGATCTTTCAAAGTGAGAATAAAAGATTACCTAGGAGGATGAATGCCTTCATGATAACAGAATTGTAGATATGGCTAGAGCAACAGAAGTCTGCAACACCCTGAGGATGGATGGCAAAATGTAAATTTTGAGAATGCTTATCACAGTGTCGTTCATGGTAGCAGGGGTGAGGAATCAATCTAAATATCCATCACTAGAAAAATGGATAAATGTGATAGAAGTGTACCATGTATTACTATGCTTTTTTTAAAATAATGAACTAAAAATACAAAAATGGGTTGATTTTAAAATATTGCACTAAGTGACAAGACTATAAAATAATATATATAGAACATTGCCACTGTGTGATTATTTATACACAAGTAATGTGCACACTCGTGCACACACATTATGTATTTTTAAATGATGTATGCACATCCAGTTGAAGATATTAAATCCATTACTTTGGCTATCTATAGAGAGAAGAAAAGGGAAATTATGCATTTGAAAAAAGAGAAAATAAGTGTGTTTTCCTGTATTAATGTTAATAGTGTGTCTTTGTTCTGAGATTTAACTTTTAATTCTCTGAACTTGAGTTAAAAGACTGTGAGAAAGGGTGCCTGGGTGGCTCAGCTGGTTAAGTGTCTGTTGATCTCAGCACAGGTCTTGATCTCAGGGTTGTAAGTTCAAGCCTTGCATTGGACTCCGTTCTGGGTGTGAAGCCTACCTTAAAAAACAAAAAACAAAAAATAAGGGCACCTGGGGGGCTTAGTTGGTTAAGCGACCAACTCTTGATTTCAGCTCAGGTCATGATTTCATGGTGGGCGAGTTCCATCCCTGCCTTAGGATCCATGCTGACAGTGCTGAGCCTGTTTGGGATCCTCTCTCTGCCCCTCCCATGCTCGCTTGCTCTCTCTCTCAAAATAAGTGAAATAACCAAAAAAAATAACAAACAAAACAAAAAAAGCCAAAAACAACTAAACTGAGAAAACTTCAGATTACTGTCAACAGAATCAACTGCTGGCATGATGTCAAGGAATATAAGGATAATGAAGTATCTGTTGGCTTTAGTAAAGCGGTAGTCATCAACTGCCTTAAAAACATTATGTGCAAAGAAAGCCTAGGCCTGAGCCAGATTGTCTGATTCAGGGATAAGTTAGAGTGGAAAAAATATGCCATTCTTTATTTTTTTTATTTTTAATTTTTTTAAATTTTTTTTAATGTTTATTTATTTTGAGACAGAGAGAGACAGAGCATGAACGGGGGAGGGTCAGAGAGAGGGAGACACAGAATCCGAAACAGGCTCCAGGCTCCGAGCTGTCAGCACAGAGCCCGATGCGGGGCTCGAACTCACGGACTGTGAGATCGTGACCTGAGCCGAAGTCGGCCGCTCAACCGACTGAGCCACCCAGGTGCCCGATATGCCATTCTTTAAAATTAAGTAGGAAAAAAAATATTCTGGAGGCTGGAAGTTCAAGATCAAGGTGTTGGCAAAGTCAGTTTCTCCTGAGGCCTCTCTCCCTGGCTCGTAGATGGTTACTTTCTCTCTGTGTCCTCACATGGCCTCTTCACTGTGTGTGTGTGCACAGAGAGAGAAATCTGGTGTCTCTTCCTATTCCTGTAAGAACATCAGTCATATTGGATTAGGAACCAACCTTTATGACCCGATTTAATGTTAATTACCTTTTTAAAGGCTTTATCTCCAAATAGTCTCAGTGGGGGTTTAGGGCTTTCATATATGAACATGGCAGGGATGTAATTCAGTCCATAATGTAGAGTAACTTGCAAGAAATGAAAACTCACAATTTTACTCCAGAGGCGGTTTCAGTTTATATCCAAAATACCCACTTTGGTACAACTCAGAAAATCATCTTGCCTCAAACTGGTGAAACACCTACGGCTTACCAAAGTAGCAAACACAAAACGCATTTAGAATGCTTTTACAACTCAGGGCACATATGATTCCCAAGGAAAAATATGTCCTACTAAAGATGAGTTAATTAAGGACAAAAATTTAAAAGAGGTGAGTAAATAAATTATTTGAGACAGTAGATGCAGCAAACAACTATGGCAACTGGTTTAAAATGTTCATGGATGCAAATGAAGATAGAAACCAAGGCAATCAACCCCCCTCACCTACCTACCTTCCTTCCTTCCTTCCTTCCTTCCTTCCTTCCTTCCTTCCTTTCTTCCTTTCTTTCTTTCTTTCTTTCTTTCTTTCTTTCTTTCTTTCTTTCTTTCTTTCTTTCTTTCTCTCTCCCTTTCTTTCTTTCTTTCTTTCTTTCTTTCTTTCTTTCTTTCTTTCTTTCTTTCTTTCTTTCTTTCCCTCCCTCCCTCCCTCCCTCCCTCCCTCCCTCCCTCCCTCCCTCCCTCCCTTCCTTCCTTCCTTCCTTCCTTCCTTCCTTCCTTTCCATTGAATGAAAACCAAATAAAAATTCCGGAAAGGAAGAAAGTACTAAAAAGTATTGAAATAGACAAACATGCATGATTAATACATAGGAAGAGGAAATAAATATGAGAGAATCATATTAAAGTACATGTCAAGGGGCGCCTGGGTGGCGCAGTCGGTTAAGCGTCCGACTTCAGGCAGGTCACGATCTCGCGGTCCATGAGTTCGAGCCCCGCATCGGGCTCTGGACTGATGTCTCAGAGCCTGGAGCCTGTTTCCGATTCTGTGTCTCCCTCTCTCTCTGCCCCTCACCCGTTCATGCTCTGTCTCTCTCTGTCCCAAAAAATAAATAAATGTTGAAAAAAAAATAAATAAAGTACATGTCAGATAGAATGAAAAGGACACAGAAGGAGAAACATAGAATGACTTATTTCTAATAATATGTCCAGAGGAAAAACGATTAATGCAAGTGGGACAGAAGCAAGTTATGAAAATTGTGGCTAACAGATTTTCAGAATTGAAGATGATAAGCCTGCAGATTGAAGGAGAATGGAGAGGCTTCAGCAGAATGGCACAAGAACATCACAAAACTGTAAACTTAAATGCTCAGAAGTCTCTTAATTAATTTTTACAAAGGTTAAAATTACTTGACTGTATTAAAAAATCAAACTTTATTCTTCTCATGCTGTTTTCAAGGTTGAATTTAATTCAAATATTATGACAGAAAAGTTGAATGCAAGTGTAGTGAAAAAATATATTACCAGGAAAACCTTATGCAAAATAAATCAGTTATGTGAATCTTGGTACCAGACAAAAATTTATTGAACTGAAGAAAAGCAATAGGTATTATTTGTAAGATCATTTCTTAAGGAAAAATGTAAAACCAAGAAATCATGAATCTGTATCCATTTAATGATAGAGCCTCACATTTTAGGACTTAAAGAAATGGAAGAAATATAAAGAGAGATAGAAAAGCTATGTAGTTGGCATTTTATTGTATTTCTCTCAGAAATACATCAATCAAGAAATGATATGACAGAATATTTGAACAACAAAATGAACATACATGATACAATTGACATATATGAAATCTTGCACTTAAAGGATCCAATTGTAGTTGAACATGTCCCAGGCAAAAAAAAGAAATCACAACAAATTCTAAAGAATTTCTATATTATAAGTCACACGCACTCCCCATTAGTTCATAAAATTAGAAATCAATAGCAAAATAACCAATGAATTAATCATTTAGAAATGTGTAAGTGCTAAATAATTCATGTTAAGTGGAAACAATGGAGATTTAAAATAATTTGAATTTACATATTAAATCAGTACGTGTAAAATTGGGGACATGACTAAAATGTCAATTACAGAGATGTGTATTTTTGGTGGATGTAATTATAAAGAATATAAAATTAATGAGTTGGGTAGTCACAAAAGTAAGTAACCATGGAGTAAACTAAAATAAAATATGAAGAAGGAAATAATAAAAGAAAATTAGAAAATTAGAAGAGACTTTGACACAAATTAACAGTAGAGATGATCAACAGTAACAAAAAAGTTAGTTTCTTCAAAGGACTGAAGAAGTAGTCCCAACTCTGCAAAGATTATTAGCAGCGAAAGAAAAACATATAAATGATGTTAGGAATGAAGGAGAAGACAAAGCTGCACATAAAGGAAATCATATTTTTAAAAAAACAGAGAATGCTATGAATACATTTAGTTCAGTAAATCAAAAATTTCAATAAAATCAGTGATTTTCTAGGAAAATGAAAATACTAAAAGTAGTACATAGAGAAATAGAACAATGACCAAAAAAAATACCTTAAATAAATTATATTTTTTAATAGCATGTCTACCTCCATTGCAATAGCAGTACCAATGAAAAATTCTGGTTTAAACACCAAGTGTAATATTCAGCAATAGCATAGGAATGCCAGTAGGATTAATATTGTTCAACCTATCTAGATGTATAAATATTGGAAAAGAGGTGATTAATCTATTCATTTTTCTGATAATGTGTCTACAGAATTAAAGACTTTCAGGTAAAATGAAACAAAATTGAATTATAAGGGAAGTTGCTAAAGTGGCAAAAAACAAAGCAAATACCATTTTTAAAATAGTTTTATGTTATTTATCTACAACTAGAAATAGTAAATGAGGAAAATATCTAGAATAGAAATAAATTTGCCACTCTTAAGAATTGATTTAGCAGCAATGTTTAGGACCTAAATGAAGAAAACAAACAAAAAATCCGTTGAAAAACTGAAGCAGTTGCTGAACAAATGAAAAGGCAGTTAGTTATATGCCTGAGGAGGAATTGTGAATAAGATAAAAATGTCAGTTTTCCAAAGAATAGTATATTCATTTTCTGCAATTCTAATAAAAATTCCAGAACTTTCAAATTTCAAGTGTTAATTTACATATGAAGACTAAAAGTCTGAGACTTACCAAATAATTCATAGGAAAGGAAAATAGTGATGGATTGATTGTCATTTCAGGTACTGAAACATATTATAATAAAAATTGCATATTTGTAGAGAACTAGACATGTATCATTGGAGCTGACTAGAGCCTTTGAAAATAGATACAAGTAAATGAAACAATTTAACATTTTATAAATATTATATTTCAATTCACTGAGAAAAGGATGGTAATGTAGAAGTATAAAGGGTGTCCTTATCTGAAAATGCTTAAATATATTCAGCGTGGATCATAAATATGGACCATAAACTACAAAACATTAAAAAAAAGAAGACCGTTGAGGGTATGTATGTTTATCCTGTTATGAGAGGAGCTTATTTTGGTCAAGTCAAGATGCAGTACCTATAAATTGACAAGTCAATGTACCTTAATTTTTAATTGTATTTTTTGTGGCATAAAAAAAAATATTTATTTTGAGGGAGAGAGAAGGAGAGAATCCCAAGCAGGCTCCATGCTGACAGCCCAGAGCCTGATGCGGGACTGGGCCAAACTCAAGAGTCAGCCTGACTGAGCCAAAATCAAGAGTCAGATGCTTAGCCGACTGAGCCTGTCAGGTGCCCCAGTGGCATAAAAATTCTTAAAAATCAGTTTGAGTGCAAAAATATTTTCTGTGCATGAGAGACAGATAGATACTTTTTTTCAACACACAAAGTATACTTAATTACCCACAACACAAAGACAACACCCTAATGTTTGTTAAATATAATAGGTAATATATAGGTGCACAAAACCAAGTGGCCGATGAACATATTTCATCTGATGAAAATCCTCACATTTCCTGTTAATAAGGGAAATTCAAAATTAATAACTATGGTGTATCATTTTATACCACTGATTTGGTTAATGATTTTGAGGTGGTAACACCACAGCTGGCAGGAATGCCATAAAACAAGTACTCTCATACCTTTCTGAAAACTATGCCTTTATTAAGGACCCCTACATAGCACTACAAACTGTCCAACCATCCATCCATTCGTGCATCCATCCATACATCCTCCCACTTGTTGAACACATGAACAAACATGTGCCAGGAATGCTGCTAGGCATATATATTCAAAGATTACATCGCAAAGGAGAGTGTATTAACCAGACTTCTTTTACTTGGAAGAGACAGAAGCCCAACTCAAGGTAGCTCAAGAGAAAAAGAAAATGTGTTAATTTATGTATCTGATAACTCCTAGAATTAAGAATGCTGGGTTTAGAGACTCAAACGAGGTAAGCTGGTCTCCATATCTCTGTCTCTTGGAGAGAGTATTTCCATATGGATACACCGTGATCACCAACAGCCCATTAGTCATATAACAGCATATACCTTCCCCTCCATCACTTTGTGAGAAAACTCCTTGAGAGTGCTCTGGCTCTCTGGAACTGTGCAAGCATGAAAGAGTGACCAGATCCCTTGATTGCCTGGTTATATAGTCACCGGGGTGATGGTTAAGGGAAAAGATATAAACACACTAAAGCAGTGGAATAGATTGCTCAGGAAGGAGAGATTCTCTTTCCCAAATAGATATTCTAGATTGGTTCCCTCAAACTTTATTCCAGTCTCCCATTTGTAGAAAATGAAGAGCTAAAATTATATCTCTAAGAGTTGTTTGCAGTGTGGGTATTGATCATGAATTAGGTTTTCACATTAGATTCACTGAAGCAAAATTTAGAGGGAACGGGAAGGAAGACATGTTCCTGTAATTTTGGAGTGTTCCTACTGACAAACAATATTGTGAAAATGTGAAGGTTTTTTTGTTTGTTTGTTTTTGTCTTTTTTCTTTCTCTCTGAAGTGTATCTTTCTGATATCCACTCTCTGGCTTCCCCAGAGGTGGTTGCTGTATGATCTTTCTTGTAGCATACAGTGGCAGACTTGGAGAGAATAACTGCTCTAGGGGTGTATTATGTATTGCTCTGTGAGTCCTTCAAGGAGGGAGGTCCAGCCTAGGACCCACTTGTTTAGAAAATTCAGTAAGTAAACAACGAAACCCTTCATTAGCAAGGGTGAAACCAGTAAGCACTTAAATTCCTTTCTGATTACAATGCCTACAGAAGGATATTCTTTCCTGGCCAACCATACATGAACAAAGGGTTGAACAGAGATTCTTGGTAGACAAACCCTAACAGATATCCATAATGTCTGTGCCACCACTTGTCTGAGGAGCATCCACATCCTATCTTCTTTCCATATATATATTATAAAAAATTCTGACTATCACAGGTAGAGGAGTTTTAAAGATGATTATGAGTCCACTATGTACTGACTGAACAACTAAGACACTCGACCTAAAATTAATAGCAACGACTGTTGTATTTCCCTTTTATTAGTTGTTCCAAATAATAAGATTGTATGTAAAGGTGGGTTATATTTATGACATATTTTCTGAGAGGAATTATTTATATTCTCTTTATGAAATTCAATGAAATGAAGGAGAAATGCTGATGGTTAAGATAAAAGATGGTAAAGATAAAAGGTAAAAGATGTATGTGTCTATGTGTAAAGGTTAGGTTATGCTTGTTTGTACATGATTTTCTCTGAAGAGTATAATTTGTTAGACTACATTTCATTACTGGGCATTTTTTTTTTCATTAAAGGACACTGAATTTGTTAGGATAAATATTCTGGCTTCTCTCCATTTTCAGATTTAATAACTGAGCCAACTGAATGCATTTTTAACGTCAATATCTCCCTAGAAAATGTACTAAGTAACATTTATTGATGTGAGTACAATAGTTATTAAAATGTCAATCAGATTCTTTAAATTATACCCAAAAGCATCTGGTGAAGCAACTGAACTCACTCTCATTACATTATGAAAAACAGCAACTGAGAATCAGATCAATAGCCTGAGTTTAGATCCATAAAACATATACCTGAGAAAAGGCTGTTTTGGGGAATTTTAGATAATTGTTTATATCTAACTAGATAAAGTGAAGAGTGTTCTAAGGATCAATTTCTAATCACTCTCTAAAATAACCGGCCCTCATTTCCTCCTCCAGGATTTATAAACTGAGAATGAATTATACATGTTATAAACAATGAAAACGTATGAAAGAAAATTGGTATAAGAATCCATATTTCATAGTAGATGGTAAAATCGATGTCCAACAGTTTAAGAAAAATGTTACTCAGATTTCCTTTATTTTAAGATCCATCAATGTGAGAATTTTCTTTCACTTTTTACTATGATAGTGAAATCTGGAAAATGAAGAAAAGCAAGGGAGAAGAGTATCTTAATTTCTGTCATTTCTTTGTATTCTCCCTTGAAGTGCCTGAAAAATTCCCCTGATTCTCTTTTTAAAACAATGTTATTATTTTTTATTCAGGACACATTACAGGAAAATTCAAAATACAAATATTTTCAATGAGTTTTATCAAGATATAACTTATATACCATAAAGTTCACCTTCTACAGTGTGCAATTCAGTGGTTTTTAGTAGATTCACAAAGTTGTACATCAGTCACAACAGTCTAATTCCAAAATATTACATCATCCACTCCCTTATAGCTTTTAGCAGTCACTCCCCATTTCTCCTTCCCCCTATCCCCGGCAAATACTAATCTGCTTTCTGTCTCTATAGATTTACCTATTCAGGACATTTCATATAAATGGAATTATACAGTATTTGGCTTCTGTATCTGGATTCTTTCATTTGGCACGGGGTTTTCAAAGTTCATTCATGTTGTAGATAGAATCAGTACTTCTTTTTATGGCCAAGTAAGATTCCATTGTGTGGATAAATGGTAATTTCTTTTTCTGGTTAGTTTATCTCCTACCTCTGCATCCCACCCCTTTTCCTTACTATTTTTCTCTCAGACCTTTTTCTTCTATTTCACACATTGCAAAGATTAATCACCAATATGCTTAATGTAATCTCGGGTCAAGACTTGATTACTTTGTCTTTCTAGATCACTATGCTTTGTAGTATATTGCCCAGATCTCAGCTGCTTATTCTGCTAAAGTAGATCAATTGTAGAGCGTATCAACCAGAATTTGAGTTTCACAGCATGGTTGTGTTCTTATGCAGTTTGCTTTGCCTAATTTTGTTGGTTTTCCTCCCTTTTGTACTTTACCAGGGAGTGCTGCTTAAGCAGGTGAATACAATAGGGTTGGCTCCCCAGGCTAAAACTCCTAGCCTGACATAGTCCAGGGCAAAGTGAGGGAGAAAGAAGTGTTAAGACAAAGCCCTCTATCTTAACTTTTCTTTTTCAGAGCCATCATTTTTCAATCATAAGAAATCATCATTTTTCCCTGTAATTATGTGTAGCTTTATGTTAGTCAGATCTGTATATGATTTCTGGCGTTCCCATGAATTGAAAATATCAAAGGAATTACCTGTATCTTATAGTACTTAGTTTAAAACATTTTTTTGGAGGGGAATGCTAAAAGTTTACGTCATGGCCATAGTGTATGGATTTTTTTTTATGCCCATAGTGTATGGATTGGAAAGAAGGATGTCCCTTGTCTAAGACAGTGTTTTTGCAGTTTAAAATATTCGTCTTCATTTAGGGAGGAAATATCTCTGAACCCTAAAAATGAGGCAGTAGTGTCTAATCCCATGATTTTTTTTCTTTCTGATGGATGAACTCTGGTTGTATTAGTCAGGATAGGTTAGGTTATATTGTAGAAACAAGCAACCCTCAAATTTCAGTGGCTTACAAAAGCAAAGTTTAGTTTTTATTCAGTCTACATGTCCATTGTAGGTAAGTTGCCAGATAAAATACTAAGTGTCCAATTTTGAATATCAGATAAAAAACAATTTCTAATATAAACAAGTCTCATGCAATATCTGGGATATACTCATCCTAAAATGTTATTTACTGTTTATGTGAAATTCAAATTTAATGGATGTGCTGTATTTTTATTTGTTGGATCTAGCACCCCATAGTTCATCAGGAAAGCACTGTTCATTGTTGTCAGTTTCATGGTTGCAAGAATGGGAAATGGAGGCCGTGTTCAACCAAGTATTGTTTCTTTGACCCCATGCTGTTAACTCATACATTATATTTCCATTTCATTTCATGTGCCAAACCAAGTCTCAGAGTCAGTGAGGTTCAGTGAACATTAAAAAAATAATACAGGCCACCGCATCAGAATTAGAGAAAGTTTCATTGATATGGATACAGAGTTTAAGAGAAGATGCATGCATTCAACACATATTTCTGAGTGTATAATGTATGCCAAGTATGCCTGGAAATTTAGCATTTAACTGAATTACAGATAGCATCTGCCCTCATGGAGATTACATTGTCAGGAATAAAGATATTTCATACATAATTACAAAGCTATTAACTAAATAGGATTATGTTAGGAACAGAGAACAACATTAAAAGGGACAATGAAAGTCCAGTATTGAAAGGCTTAACAGTATGTGGGAAGGTTAAACATTTTTTGATGGAAATGAATTTATAATGACACTTAAGGATGGGTATGAATGAACATTATGAATAACAAAGACAGTGAAGGTATTTTAGGCCATGAGTTGGCAAACTAAGGCCTAAACTAAGGCCAAATCCCACCTGCTGCCCTTTTTTGTAGATGAAATTCGACTGGAGTACAGACCTATTCATTAAGTATTGTCTATGGTTGTTTTTGCACTATATTGGGTAAGTTGAGTCATTTTGGTAGAGACTTTAGGGCCCACAAAGCCTAAAATCATTACGCTTAGGCTTTCTATACCAACAAAATTTTTTGAGGAACCCTGTTCTGAGTAAAATGTAGTCTATGGATGAAGAAGCTTCACATATTCACAGAATGAGAGAACATTGGTCTAGCTCATCCATGATGATGTGGCTGGAGAGACAAGGAATGTCCAGATCACACAGTGGTATGTAGAACATGTTAAGGATTTTGTCTATGCATAAAATAATGGCAACAGAGAGTGATCATAATTAAATTCTTATTAAAATTTGTATTCTAATAGCTGCCAGAACAGTTGAAAGGAAGGCATTGATAAAAACAACAGGACTAGTTTGAATCTGGTTACAGAGAGATGATGGTGGTTTGAAATAGGGTGATAAGAGAGAAGGGACTCGAATGCAGAAATTACAAACTAATGAAGTTAGACTAACAAGATTTGGCATTTGATTTGATGTGGGGAGTGATGGAAATGAGGAGTTAGGATCAGGACAGTCAGGATCAGAGCAATGCCATTTACTACAACTATGAAGAGGAAGAGGAGCATGTCTTTTGTTTTCTATAGTGAGGGAGTCATAATTTCAGTTTTCAACATGTTACTTAGAGGTTCCAGTGAAACATCCAAGATGCTGAGAAACAGCTTGATATACTAGTTTGGAATTCAGAAGACAAGTCTTTCTGGAGATTTAATTTAGAAGTACTTCTTGAAATCACTGGATTTTGGATTAGGAAGGAGGTAGAAAGCAACATTTAGGCTTGTTTAAACTACACGTTCCTACCCATTTTTTACTTGCTTTCCACCTTTTGTTACTGACTTAGCTAATGATGAAATGCTCTGTCATTTCTCTTTTGTTTTTCGTTTTTATTATATTTTATTTGATTTTTGTTGCTTCTATGAATTTTTCGTGATATTCATGAGTATTGGTGTGTTTGGTAGAAAAGAATTCAGAGACTCTTTCCTTTCCTGCCAGAAACTATGTGATACCACAAAACTCATATCTTATCCCTCATTCATGGGATTGAAATAAGTAAAGGGGGTGAGATAATGACATCTGCCCATCAAAGATGAAAAATGCAGTTGATAAGGTATGGGGTGAATCGGTCAAATGAAGACATTTTTCAAGGTATGAACTTCTGAGCACATTTACCTGCTGATGGCAGTGACAGAATAAACAGTGCAATTGGAGACACAGAAGTGAGCAGAAGAAAAATAACCACGAATATGCTGTAATTATGGGTATGGATAGATGACTTCAGAGGATGCTAGAACAAACCTGTTTTTTGAGGGGGAAGAAAAGAGAAGTTTGTAGGTTTGTGATTGGGAGGATGTAGGTAGGATAATTACTATTGCTGTGTTAAGCAGATATGGGAAAGGTAGGGAGATAAATGTGGGGGTTTGAGAAGCATGGAAAAAGTTAGAATACCTCTCAGTGCTTGGGAAAGCAAATTGATGGTGAAAATGTAGCAGAATTGTCAGGCAATGTTAATATGGAATCATAGTCTCATCTAGATGCATGAACACTCAAGAGTGTATCAGTAATTTAATAGCAGAAGAAAGGTTATATGAAACGATATTGGCGGTGGTCTTATCCTGCATTCACTCATCTTTCTGGATAACCTTTTCCTCCAGTTTGATCCACCTGTACCAGTTCTCCTCTCCCACTGAATTTAGGCATATTGAGGGACTCAGATCAGCTTTGACCCTAAGTCAATGACAAGGAGAATCCTCACTCCCAGAAACTTCAATTTGCTTACAGAACCTATAGATCCCCATTATCTCTATTGATAATCACAAGTCCAGGTCAAAGTTACATATTTTTATTGTGTCTACTCCTTATCTTTATCTTAGCCCTACACTGTCCAGAATAGCTGCCTGACATTTTTGTGCCTAGGACTCTAACCTGGATTTTCAGTCTTTCATTCTCTCTTCCCGAATCATTTTAATATTTGCTAAACTAGTGCTGGTTTTTCACAGAATGAGAAAGATATGCTCACTTTTTCCTACTTTCCTAAACTCTGAACTTCCCTGTTCCAACTTACGTATCTCTCAGATTCTCTATCCATTTGTTCCTTTTTCTAAATTCAATTTTGGCTTGCTCTAAGTATGCTCTTTTATTGTTCTTCCCCTGGTTGGATTTCATTTGACCTCTACTGGACCAGTAAAATAGAAACAATAAGTGTGATTTGTTAGAACCCTGTCTTCCCCACAAAGTAGAATGTATTAATTGCCTGAGAGGAAAGAAGCTGAAGAGGGGTTTGGGCCCTTGTTAATTTCCATTTAATTTTAGCCTCAGAGGTCCTTAAAGGCAGTGGTTATGTCTGCATGTGAATAGGGATATTTAATCAGTCCAGCCTGTCAGGTTGATAGTAGTGCTTATCAAGAAATTAGAGAAAAATGTGCTACCAAGTCCATCCTCCTGCCATAGAAGGAGCAACAAATCAGATGTGGAAAGTCAAACACTATGATTAAAAAGCTCATCTGCCCTAGGGAGTCTTTCATATATATATATATTTAATATTCAGCCCGAGTGTACTACTGTGCAGACAGCTTTTTCTATGTCTTAACTGGTTTTAATTATAATACCTCCTGCATTGAGAAAGCAGATTTTTTTTCTTTTAAGTAATACTGATTAATAGTATTTTGAAAGTTGAGAAGTAGAGAATTGAGTCAGAAGAAGATTTTGATGATTTTCAAACAAGTACCTTTTACTAGACACATTATGAAATACCACCTGAAATGTATATGATGTGTTAGTATTTCAGTTCCTCAAGGAAGTGTCTATATCTTTTTTATTTTATTTAGTATATTCTGATAGTCTTAGATTATGCAAAGAAACGCATATTCTTCTCTGTTGCCATATGTGAAAGCTCTCTATTCAAAATGCATTTCAGCATTAAAGCTTTTGCCATGAATAATAACAATTGTGTGTTACAACACCTTACGGGGGTAGGTATTTTGTTCTAGGCTATGTTAGTCTAAACTATTCAGATTCTCTAAATAGCAGAAAAGCACTCTTTGCATGGCTTGGATCAATGATTTTGAGATTATACAGTTCCACTTAGCCCAGCATTCTTACCAGAGAATATGGAGAATCCTTCAGTGAGTCTTAGGTTCTTTTTCCGATAGTCTTTTTAGCCATGAACTGTCAATAAAATTTGGCAATGTTAGTTAATTCTGACATATTTGAGTACTTAGAACCAATATTCCTGTGCAAGGAATCCATTGGCCAATTTGTAGAATGCCCTTGTTTGTCTTAGCAGCCAGAAGATTACTGGCGGGGTCTATTACTTTTCTCTAAGCTGTGAACTGATTGTTTGCCAGAATTGGAACTGGGAGGGCAATTTCTTTCTCTGTTTAAGATGCCTGTTTCCGGGGCGCCTGGGTGGCTCAGTTGGTTAAGCGTCTGACTTCGGCTCAGGTCATGATCTCACGGTTCATAGGTTTGAGCCCCGCGTTGGGCTCTGTGCTGACACTTCAGAGCCTGGACCCTGCTTTGGATTCTGTGTCTCCCTCTCGCTCTGCTCCTCTCTCTCTCTCTGTCTCTGTCTCTGTCTCTCTCTCTCAAAAATAAAACATTAAAAAATTTAAAAAAAAAGGTGCCTGTTTCCTGGGCACCTGTGTGGCTCAGTGGGTTAAGCATCTGACTCTTGATTTTAGCTCAGGTCATAATCTCATGATTCATGCGTTTGACCCCTGTGTTGGGCTCTCTGCTGACAGTGCACAGACTTCTTGGGATTCTCTCTCTCCTTCTCTCTTTCTGCCCTTCTGTCACTGTGCTCTCTCTCTCTCTCAAGGATAAATATACTTTAAAAAAAGAAGCCTGTTTCATTTTAATTATGTATCTCTTGATACATAATTGAAGTCTGGTCTGTACAAAAGTCTCAGAGATACCAATATTTCTCTTTCCTGAAGAAGGAACTAAACTAAACTAGTTCACCTCTTCTTCACACCAGAACTACATTAGTCAGTGTTTGTTATTGGAACAGAACCAGTTAAAGATGGAGATAGATATTTATTTTAAATTTATTTGGCTCTTAAGATTGTGAGGGCTGGCAAAATTATAGAACAGGCCGGCAGAATGGAAATTCTGGTAAGGGTCGATGTTGCAGTCTTGACTCCAAGTTTCATGGGGAAGCAGGTTAGAAACTCAGGTATGGTTTCTATGTTGCAGTTTTGAGGATAATTCTGTCTTAAGGAACCTCAGTCTTTGCTCTTAAGACCTTCAGCTGATTGAATGAGGTCCACTCATATTTGGGGAACGGTCATCTCCTTGACTTGAAGTCTTCTAATTTAAATGTTAATTACATCAAGAAAAATAGATTTACGGCATCATCTAGATTGGTGTTTGACCAAATAACTGTACATTGTGGCCTAGCTAAATTGACATATACAGCTAACCATTACAAGGACATTTTGTTTTTAAACTTCTCACCAATCGAATCTGAAAACAACTGGAAATGTTTGTGAGAAAAATAAGAAATACAGATTTCTAGGATGAAAAGCAAAATATTTGTCAGCTCGTTTTTCTACAAAAAGGTCTAAATTCCTCCTCTAAAAGTGTCTTTTCAGTATGGTGTCCTGAATAGGCTTGTTGAGACATAAAAGAAAAAAAAAAAAAAGGAAGAAATCAGGCCATCAGATAGGATTTTCTGGAATTACTTCTGTTTTTTCCTTGGAAATCTAATGCATTCATCTGTATGAAATTTTTTAATTGAACACAAGTTTTTCTCTTCTCTGCAAGGTCATGAGTAAAATTGCTCATAGAAAAACTGGGGAAAGTTGTATCTAGTGCTGTAAAAGAGGAAATGGTGTCACCTATTCAAAAATATTGATGCATTTTACCTAGGTATCATCAATGTGTATAGATGAAGTAATATGAAAAGGGGATCCAGTGATAATTCAGAGATTTTACACACTACTTTGAGTAAAACACCCATTATAATAAAGTTCATTCTAAAAGGATGAGAAGCTGAGAAGGAAACAGAACAAAAATTAGCCTGAGACCTAAAAAAGTATGTCTAGATAACAACATGCTACATGCATATTCTGAAAAAAAAATTTTTTTTCCTATGGTAAAGGTAAGTAAATTTGAAGTCACCTCTTTTATGTTT
Organism: Acinonyx jubatus; assembly: GCF_027475565.1. NCBI lineage: Eukaryota > Metazoa > Chordata > Mammalia > Carnivora > Felidae > Acinonyx > Acinonyx jubatus. The sequence continues at coordinate 24,167,994 of NC_069385.1, forward strand.
TCCAAAAAAACCCAGTAAAATATTGTATTCATGAAATATGCAAAATGAGTTAATGAGACAACAGTCTGTGATGAGAGAAAGCAGGAGCAAGAGCGAGAATGAGAACGAGGGAAAGAGGAGGCTGGTTTTAGGACAGAAGAAACGAGAATTGGATAAAAAAATATCAAATGCTAGGAAAACAGCAATGCCGTATATCTGAAGTTGAAAATAATGTGAATTAGATATTTATAGCTACAGCAGTGTAGGACTAAGACTTTGATTTTTTTGAAATCTCTTTTCAGTTACCAAGACAGGGATGATGTTAGGTCCAATCCTGGAGGGGACCAAAAAAAAAAGGCAATCCAAATATAGGACCCTAACATTGTTTTTTGATTTACCCATTAAGGCACTTTGCTTAATTTAAAACTCAGTCTGTGAGACTGAACAGCTGAATGTTTCGTGAGACTCAGAGGATAAATGGAGTTTATGGTCTACAAGTAAGAGACTCCTGTGTGTATACCCCAGAGTTTCAGGGGGAAAATTCAAAGGGCTAAATGCTCATCCCCCACAGATACTAAAGGCCAATTTCAAATCAATTTAATCCCTATTAGATTGGAGTCATCCTCCCCTAATATAGTAGCTGCTAAAAGCAGGGGGTGAGGGGAAACCTTTCTAGAGGAAGGTAACATCAACAACGCTCTCTACAGCGTTTTCCTGTGGAGCTGTCTGTAATTAATAAAATTAATGAGCTTGCAAAAAGACAAAATATTATTGGAAAAACAAAAGGAAAATGATTTTAGAAACTGACCCATGGAGAAGTTGTTAGACATAGCTTTTAAAACCACTGTTGCTAACATGTTCAAGAAATTAAGTAACAAGCTGTAAATTTTTGGAAACAATTGAATGACAATTACATCACTAAAATAAGAAAAACACGGTAGGTGAAATTAGGAATCAATACATGAATTTTATAGCAGATTGCACAGATGAGAGAATTAGGGGACTAGAAGTGAGATGAGAGGGTAATATCTTACCTGAAGGACTTAAAAAGGAATAAAAGAAAAGAAGGAAAGAGACATATAGGATATAGGAAAGAGTTTTAACATTTTTAACTAGTCTCAGAAAGAGTGCCTGAGAGAAACTGATATTGGATGAAATAATGACAGAATTTTCCAAGCCAATAAGGTTAAATAAAAAGAAAACCATGTCTAAGAACAACATAATAAAGACAAAGAAAAAAAAAGATTATCATTAAGTGAGCAGCTCTAATATTAATACAATGCAACTGTCACCTGGAAGCTAGAAAAATATGAGATTACTTAAATTAATGAAAGGAATAAATGCCAATATAAAATCTTTACCATACAAAAGGGTTCTTCAATAATTAAAACAAGTTTTCAAAGAAAAAACTTTAAGAAGTCTTTAGTAATACACATGTAATAAAAGAAATACTAAGAAGGAGTTTTTTAGGCAAAAGAAAAATTCACATGGAAGTCTGGAAGTTCAGAACGTGATGCAGTACAGTATAAAGGGTAAAAATATGAATAAAACACAAAAACCTATAATGTAAACCCCAAATATTAATATCTAGTGGAATTTAATGTGGAGGATTAAAGTTAAGCACAATAATTGCACGTATGTGATGTAGAGTAAGTGAACCGAAAGTATTTCAAAGTCCTTTTATTGTCTAGAAGGTGATAAAGGTGTGTGTGTGTGTGTGTATCACATAATATGTGTATTTATATATAATATCATACAATTATATAATTAAATAATATTAATACTGGGGTTTCTTACCTGTACTGGAACATAGTTCTGTCCATGTGCAAAACATTTTATTTAGATACAGTGTCTCCCTTACATATGGAAAAGGTGGAGTTTAGCCACTTTATTTGTTTGATACACAATATCTAAACCAGTAACAATTTGTGACATGTAAAAAGACAGAAAAATGTGACTTACTGACAGGTAGAAAAAATGTTACAGCAGACAGACAAAAACCAGTTATTGAAGTTAGGAAACAAAGACAAATAATGGTGATAAATATAGACTTAGTGTCTATATTTTACACCAGCAACTCATTTTGAGAGAAATTCAGGAAGTCTGAGTGAAATGATACATTATACTCATGGGTTTGATGATTAAAGATTAAGATTGAAATTCCTCCTAAATTGATCTTCAGATCCAAAGCAACCTAAATTAAAATTCTAGCAGGATTCTTAAAATAGAAACCAACACATTTATTCTTAAAATGTATATGGATAAAAATAGACCTAGTGCAGCCGGAACTGTCTTGCAAAAGGAAAAACAAGTTGGAGATCTTACTCTGACTCACTGCAAGACTTACAATGCTTACAAAATTATGACCGTGTTATTGGCCTAGGAATAGACACACTGATTAATGAAACAGAATAAAGAATTTAGAAATAAAGACGCATATAATCAAGTGATCCTTGACAAAATCACCAATACAATCCAATAATGAAATGAAAATCCCCTCTCCCAGTGATCCTGGAAATGAATGTCCAGATGACAAAAGAATGAATTTCAACCTAACCGTATGCCTCATGACTCATGCCATACACAAATTAATTTGAGGTACATCAGTGACTTACATGTAAAATGATAAGACTGTAAAGCTTCTACTAAAAAGTAAATGTGCCTGTGTTTTGTGTTGGTTTAGCTAAGCTAGAACTCATTTCCACAGTTGTCTTTTCTGCTCAGTTCTACATTAGCTAGCATGGGCTACAGGAAACATTTTAGCTGAGACTTGGAAGGCAGAAGTAAAGCCGACACTGTATTTCCTTTTTACGTAGTAAGTTGGTGCGTGGCACCAGGTGCCATTGGAGCACGCATACATTTTCATATATCGAGTCCCCCTTGTTGGCAGGTGGCAACAGTTAGGCCCTATGATCCTCTGGACACCACATAGATCAGTAGAGGTGACTCCCAGATTGGGTCTTTGGCTAAATACAATCTCTCTCTGTATTCACTCTCTCTCCCTCTCAGAAGTTTTGGTACCTCAAAAGAAACAATCATTAAACTTGAAGACATCAATAGGCACTCTCTAAAATGGCACACAGAATCAAAGAAAAACTGAAAAGAGATCACTTGGAAGGTACCTAGCAGGGTGTGGTGTGTGTGAGTGTGTGTGTGTGTGTGTATGCATATGTGTATGTGAGTGGCTTAAGGTAGCCTCTTTCTGGTGTTCATTCCCTTCTTCTGTTACTCTGTGTCCTGAGCGAAATACTAAATACACCACTAAAATACAGCAGTGGTGATAGGATGCATGTGATTATGTGATTATATTACATAAGATTGTATTGTCCTCTTGCTGGAATCCCTCATTCTCTTTCTAGTCTTGAGGAAGCAATAAGACATGTTAAAAAATCCCATGTGGGAAGAAGTATAGGCAGCTTTTAGGAGCTCAAGGTGGCCTTTAGCTGTCAGGCAGCAGAAAAATAAAACCTTTAGTCATAAAGCCACAGTGAAATGAAGTCAGCCACAACCTGAATGAGCTGGGAAGTGGATCCTTCCCCAGTCAAGTGTTTAGATGAGACCCCCAAGGTGAGGCTGACACCGTAATTACAACTTTGCAGAGGATATACCTTAAGCTGCTCCAAGACTCCAGACCTTCAGAGACAGGAAATAACCCTGTGTTGTTTTAAGCTGCTAACTTTGTGTAATGGTATATATGTGTGTGTGTGTGTGTGTGTGTGTGTGCGTGTGTGTATACACACACGCACACACACACATATATATAATGAAAGAAATATGTTGACCTACTTTTCTAGATTGTCCATCTAGAATCAATCTATCCTCTTTATGTAAATTTTAAATATATATTTTGAACCAAATACAAGTAATAAACAAGTAACAGAAACATATCTAGAAAACATCCAGATTTAAAACATTCTATTAAAAAAATTAAGGGGCACCTGGGTGGCACAGTTGGTTAAGCGTCCTACTTCACCTCAGGTCATGATCTCACTGTGGATTCAAGCCCTGTATTAGGCTTTGTGCTGACAACTCATCTGGACCCTGCTTCAGATTCTGTGTCTCCCTCTGTCTCTGCACCGCCACTGCCCGCCCTGCCTCCACCCTGCTTGTATTCTGTCTGTCTCTCTCTCTCTCTCAAAAATAAATAAACATTAAAAAGATTCTAAACCAGCAGACTTCATAATTAACCTTAGATCAAAAAAAATCTCAAAAGGCATTAGAAAACATTTTCACATAAAGATATGTGAACACAAAGCATATCAAAATTTGTGGAATGAAGTAAAAATGCATTAGATATCTATAGTATTAAATGTTTATTTGAAAAATAATACCTACAAATAATGATCAAAGCTTCTATCTTAATTGGAAAAGGTATAGTCCTATGTCTGCCTACATATGTACCTAAGTGTCTATCCACCTCTTTCCTCACTCTCCCTCCCTCCACACCTTTCTCCTTACTTTCCTATACCTTTCTATCATCACTCTATTTTTTTCTCAATAAGGGTCCAGACGGCTGAAAGAATATTCAAACCAATAGCTATTGCAGTCCATTTCCTCTGCTATTTCTTTGTAGTAGGCCTGTTCTGTCTTCAAAAGAATGGGCAATATTTGGTTAATTTCATTTCATCTAAATTTCATTCCTGAATTCTAGGGGGACAGAGTATCAGAGAATGTTATTTCATGGTTAGCTTTTTTTTGTAATTCCTCTAGTAAGCTTTTCTGTGGCAAGTAAATCATGTAAACATTCAGTTGCTGGCAGGCATTCACACTGTTTCCTTGTGCTTCTAATTTATTGAACTGTATCTTCTTCTGTGACACCTTATGAAAGCTACAGCAGTAATCAAAGCTTCCCTGTCAGGGACTTATGCCAACAGCATTTGTTCAGCATTGTTATCAACTCTGGTTTTATAGATGATCAGAGATTGTGTTTTTTCGGAGCTCTGTGATACTTTACAATCTAAGTGAATATACAATTATAACTGTCCAGCCTACTACCATTTCTTAACAATCTTAGTCCCCTCAAAAGTGTTATGGCCCACATATTAGAATTGCATATAAGAGCTGTTGTTAGGCATATATGGAAACTTAACAGATATTTAAAAATAAATATGGATTTATTTAAGTTACTGTTTACTGTGATCAAACTTTGGAGCAGTTCAATTATGCTAACCTTGCATACTATTTCTGCAGCTTCTGATATAATCACCAGAAAAACTACCTATTTATTTGGGTCTATATTTTTAAGATTATAGTTATTATGATGAATACAATATTTATAAGTGCACTGATTCTGAACTTTATTGAGAGTTCAGGGTATCCTTCACAAATGTAGGGCATAATTGTCAGAATTTGAATGAATTTATGTAAGGGGCTGTTGTTGATCTGGTATTTTCTTTTGAAAATCAAGGGGTAAAGTGAAGGTTTAATGCTATGAAAAATTTTATTTTATTTTTTTTTAATTTTTTATTATTTTTTTAATATATGAAATTTATTGTCAAATTGGTTTCCATATAACACCCAGTGCTCATCCCAAAAGATGCCCTCTTCAATGCCCATCACCTACCCGCCCGTCCCTCCCACCCCCCATCAACCCTCAGTTTGTTCTCAGTTTTTAAGAGTCTCTTATGCTTTGGTCCTCTTCCGAAAAATTTTAAAATATGCTTAGAATCTGAACAAAGATAGGAGTTAAAGTGAAAGAAATGAGTAGATTTAGATTTCCTGTGGGAGGAAAAAGGTGGCAGAATTCATAAAACAAAGTGAAAAGAAAACAAAACTATAAGTTAAAAATGACCCAGAGTTTTTAGTTTTGTGTTCACTTTTTTTAAATCCATCATTATTTGTAGGTTAAAAGCAGGAGAAATGGGAAGAGGGAGGAAACAAAATACATTTGTGAGAATCAGTAGCTTTCTTATAAACAGAGTGCTAGAAGGCATTTGGTTGAGGTTGAAAATCCGGGGGGGGGGTGTCAGCTAGATTGTGATAATAATTGAACCCACGGCTGGGAGTTATTTTCTAAAAAGTCTAGTAATAAATTATGACGAGCAGTTTGAAAGGAAGTAAACGAATGTTCCTTGAGTGTTTCAGTATGTCAAACGCTGTGATTTCTATTTGTGCTTATTATTAGTTCATTTTACAATATGTTCATTAGTTAGAGAACCTAATAGATAGTCATTATTATACTAATTTTATGGATGAGGAAAAGTGAAGATCTATAAGAGATTAGGGAAATGTTTAAGGTCTCATAGCTCATAAATAAAGGAGTCTGATCTCTATCTCTACTTTGACTTCAAAGTCCGGGACTTTGTATTGTAGCAGATTTCAAACCGCAGTCTGGCATTTTATACGAGAGCAGATTTCAACCACATTTCACCTCTGACCAATTCTAGCATACCTGGACATTTTATTATATATGTTCATACCATTTTAATTTAAAATCATAATTTCTTAAATTTAAAATATATAGTTTATATATTATAATTAGCTTTCTTAGTAGAATTTATGATACTATTTGTAAATATTCATGAAATATCTACATGATTCTTGATGACAGCTTTCTTGGAAGGTCAAATTTCACATGCTGTAGGTTTCTTTAAATATTCTGATTTCTACTAAATTTGAAAAACGCAGTCCACATTGAACAATGTTAACAATGGCAGGGATTGTATTAGAATTTTTTGAATATCTGTGTTGAGTATGGATTCTAAAATTATGGAGAAATTTTCACTGAGAGCTTTGTGCTCTAATTGATGCTAGTTGGTGAAAATACCATTCTTAAAAAGTGGAAGATGGGTTGTTTAACCTGAAAGAAGCAGTTACTGAATGTTCAATTTAAATACATTCAGCTGTGAATAATATTGAATATTCTGTAAGCAGTATTTCTATATGGACTTTATGCCCAATAATAATTCATTGATTTACTTGTTAGGTAAGGAAAGAAAAAGCTCACTTAAAAGAAAAATGACAATTTTTATTAAACATTTTATTGAGTATAGCATACATAAAGAAAATGGTACAAAACTACGAATGGATAGCTAGGTAAAATTTCACTAAGTGAGCATACTTGTAAAGCCAGCATACAAAACTTTAACATTACTGTATTCTTTTCCCCAAAGGTAATCACCATCCTGCCTTCTAACACCATAAATTACTGTGGCCTAATTATGAGCATTATATAAATGAAATAGACATAATTTTTGTGTCTGGTTTCATTAATTTAACTTTAAACTTCATTTATTTAACTTTATATTTGTGAGCTCGATCTAAATTGTTGCATGTAGTAATAGGTCATTCCTTTTCAGTTCATCGTGGGAACACATTGTATGGATATAACACAATTTATTCTTTCTAGTGTGTCCAGGCTTTGCTTACTACAGGTAGTGCTTCTCGTACATGTATTTTGGTGCAAAATGTACCTGTTTCTGTTGGTTTTATGTATATGAGGGGAATTCCTGAGTTGTGGCTTATGCATTTATTCAGCCTCTGTAGATATTGATTTTTTAATTGCTTATTTATTTTTTTAATTATAGTTGATGCATAATACTTTAGCTTCAGGTATATACATTGTGAAATGCTTACCATCTGTCACCATACAGATTTATTACAGTATTATTGACTCTATTTCTTATTGCTATACTTTATATCCCTGTGACTTATTTATTTTATAACTGGAAGTTTGTATCTCTTAATGACCTTTGCCTATTTTGCCCATCCCTTCACCCCCTACCCCTGACAACCACTAGTTTGTTCTCTGTATATGTGGGTCTTTTTTTCTGTTTTGTTTGTTCATATGTTTTGTTTTTTAAGATTCTATGTATATGTGAAATAGAATGGTATTTGTCTTTCTCTGACTTACTTCACTTAGCATAATACCCTCTAAGTCCATCCATATTGTTGCAAATAGCAAGATCTTTTTTTCAAGATTCTTCTTTAAAAAAAATTATTATTATTTATTTTAGAAAGCATGAACAGAGATGTGGGGCAGAGGGAGAGAGAGATAGAGCCTGAAGCAGGTTCCAAGCTCAGCACAGAGCCTGATGCAGGGCTTGATCCCATGACACTGGGATCATGACCTGAGCTGAGATCGAGTCAGATACTCAACCAACTGAGCCACCCAAGTGCCCCTCATTCTTTTTTATGACTGAGTAATATTTCATCACATGTATACATACCACCTTGTCTTCATTCATTTTATCATTGGACACCTAGATTGCTTCTATAACTTGGCATTTGTAAATTATGCTGCAGTGAACATAGGGGTGCACATGTCTTTTTGAATTATTTTTTCATTTTTTGGGGGTAAATATCCAGAAGTGGAATAGGATCATATGGTATTTCTATTTTTAAATTTTTCAGGAACTTTTATACTGTTTTCTGTAGTGGCTGTGCCAATTTACATTCCCAACTACAATTACATATTAGATACTGAATTTTCTGAAATGGTTTCACCAATTTAAATTCCTACAGCCATGTAGGAGAGTGTCAAATGCTTTGCCGTTTCCTGCTAACACATTACTATTTAGCCATACTGGAGTATAGGATCATTGATGATTTTAACTTGCAGTTACCTAATGTATTTACTCATTAATATCAATATATTTTCATATATTTATTTTAGATTTGAGTGCACTTTATAGTGGGGTGCATGTTCATTCTTTTGCCTGATCTCCACTAGGTTTCTACCTATTTCTTTCTGATTTGATAATTTTTATATATTCAGCATACAGATCCTCCATTATGTCTGTTGAGATTATCTTCACCTCTGACATCATTTTAAATCTAATAGAATTTTCTTATTTTCCATAATAAAGTTTTTGTTTTGTTTTGTTTTGTTTTTGTTTTGAGAGAGAGAGAGAGAGTGAGCAAGCACACGAGCGGGGGAGGATCAGAGGGAGATAGAGAATCTCATACAGGGCCCATGTGTGGAGCATGATGAAGGGATCGATCCCATGACTCTGGGATCATGACTGGAGTTGAAATCAAGAGTTGGACAGTCCACCGATTGAACCACCCAGGTGTCTGTGCAATAGCCTTTTATTTGGGGGAAAAATGTAGTTTGCATGTAAAGTTGTAAAGATAGTACAGGAAAGTGGTAAAGATAATACAGATAGTTGTCATATACTACTTATCAGATTTGAATTCCCCCTAGTTACCATACAAATGTAGTATATTTGTCAAAACTAAGAAACCAGCATTGACACATTATCATTAACTAAGTTTCAGACTTTATTTGGGCTTCACCAGTTTTTTTTTCTTTTTCTTCATTAATGTCCTTTTTCTATTCTAGAATCCAATCTGGAGCACCATATTGCATTTAGTTGTCATACCCTTTTAGTTTCCTCAGTTCTGTGACAAGTTCAGTCTTTCCATGTTTTTCATACCTTGGAAATTTTGAATACTGGTCAGTCAGACTGGGTTTGTCTGATGTTTTTCTCATTATTATTATTATGATATGTTTTGTTTTGGAAAGAAGACCGCAAAGGTAAAGTACCTTTCTAATCACATCACATCAAGAGGTACAAAATGTCCACATTACATCAATAGTGATGTTAACCATCATACTGTCTTTTAATGAACTTCAGTCTTAATGCAATCTTGTTTAGCAAGTTTGTCTTTTTTTTTTAAAAGCTATACATGTCAAAAGATCATGAAAATTATCTCCTATATTTTATTCTAAAAACATTGTTTTACATTTCAAATTTAGATATATAATCTACCTTAGAAATCACATAAATATAGCCATGTAATTAACTTCTTAAAAATGTTTTTTATTTTATTTTTATTTTTGAGAGACAGAATGTGAGTGTGGGAGAGGTAGAGAGAGAGGGGGACAGAGGATCCAAAGTGCGCTCTGTGCTGACAGCCGTGAGCCTGATGTGGGGCTCAAACTCATGAACCATGTGATCATGACCTGAGCCAAAGTCAGCTGCTCAACCGACTGAGCCACCAGGTGCCCTTATAATTAATTTTTTTAAATAAAAGATAAAGTTTTAAGATTACTTTTTTATGCTAATACTCGATTGATCTGACACCAATTTAAAAAGATAATTATTTCCCTATTGTGCACTGATACACTTATAGGTCACATGACCATCTGTCTCTGTGTGGATCTGTTGTCACACTTCTGTAATTATTCACTGGAGTATTTACCCCTGCTTACATCAACACTACACTTAATTACAGTTACTTTCAGTAAGTAATGATATCTGGTGTTGTAACTGCCTTCATTTTTTCAAGTGTGCCTTGGGTAATTTGATCAAGTGTGGTCCAGTATAAATTTTAGACATAGCTTATCAGTTTCACAGAAAATTTGTGGAAAATTGTCATCTATACAATATTTATTTTTTCTTTTAGGAACAAGGTTTCTCATTTCTATAAGTAGCATTGCATACATTTCAGTCTTATTTCTAGGTGCTTGTTATTTTTGATGTTAAATAATATACCATTTACAAAATTTAATATCTATAATATGTCAATGTTTTATAGAGATAGCATTGTTTTTTTTAATATGTTAGTCCTCAGACTTGCTAAATTTATTTATTCTAAATGGCTTATATGCACATGTATTTTTGTGTTTTACATGATTCTGTTACTTGTGAAAAATGAGATTCTGTTTTTCATTTCTAATTTTATACTTTTTGCTTTTCCCTTGCTTTGCTGCTGAAATCTTTATTATGATGATGAACCAAAGTTAACTTTATACTTTTTGCTTTTCCCTTGCTTTGTTGCTAAGATCTTTATTTTGATGATGAACCAAAGTTAACAGTTAATAGTTGACAACTAAAAATAATGTTTGGTATAGGAGTTGTTGAAAGTTAATCAGTTTAAGAATAAATATGGAAATTTCATTTAATTCCTACATTGATAATTTTTGAATTTTTTTTAATGTTTATTTCTGAGTGAGACACAGCATGAGTGGGGGAGAGGCAGAGAGGAAGGGAGACCCAGAATCCGAAGCAGGCTCCAGGCTCTGAGCTGTCCGCACAGAGCCCGATGCAGGGCTCGAACTCATGGACTGCGAGATTATGACCTGAGCCAAAGTTTGGATGCTTAACTGACTCAGCCACCCAGGTATCCCACTAGTTTTTTAAATTATAGGTGTTAAATACTGTCAGATACTTTTTCTGAATTTCTTAAGATTATTTTTCTCCTTTTATTCTGATATTGTGGTGAATCACACTGATTGATCTTCAAATGTTGGACAACCATTTATTTTTGGAATAAAACTAGATGATATATTATCCTATTTTATATTATTGGACAGTTTACTAAATTTGCATCTATGCACATGAGTTTGTCTGGAATTTTTCTTCCTCAGAATGTTATTTCATGTTTTGCTATTAAGATTGTTAACTCAGGACTTGGTCCTGGGTAACTTGGTCACTTAAGTGTCTGACTCTTGATTTCGACTCAGGTCATGATCTCACTGTTCATGGGTTCAAGCCCCATATGGGGGCTCTGCTGTGTCATCACGGAGCCTGCTTGGCTCTCTCTCCCTCTCTTTCTGTCCCTCCCTTACTCACTTGCTCTCAAAATAAACTTGAAAAAAAAGAGAAAGACAGATATCATATGTCTTCACTCATATATGGATCTTGAGAAACTTTAACAGAAGACCATGGGGGAAAGGAAGGGGAAAAAATAGTAACAAGTGGAGAGGGAGGGGGGTAAACCATAAGAGACTTTTAAATACAGAGAACAAACTAAGGGTTGATGGGGGGGTGAGGGGAGAGGGAAAAATGGGTGATGGGCATTGAGGAGGGCACTTGCTGGGATGAGCACTGGGTGTTGTATGTAAGCGATGAACCATGGGAATCTACCCCCAAAACCAAGAGCACACTGTACACACTGTATGTTAGCCAATTTGACAATAATTTTTATTAAAAAAATACGTTAACTCATAAAGGATAGGGGACATTTCCATCTTTTACTGTTCCTTAGAAGTGTTTGCATAAGAAGTCTTGACATTTGGAAGAATTTAGTAGGTAAGCCATATGTTCCTGGACTTTTCCAAGTTTAAAATTTAAAAAAAAATTTGTTTTAAGTTTATTTATTTATTTTTGAGAAAGACAGAGACTGAATGAGCAGGGGAAGGGCAGAGAGAGGTCTGAGAGAGAGAATCACAAGCAGGTTCCATGCTACTAGGGCCCAATGTGGGGCTTGAACTCATGAAACCGTGAGATCATGACCTGAGCTGAAACCAAGAGTTGGACACTTAACCAACTGAGACACGCATGCGCTCTCCCAAGTTTTAAGTAATGGGTGACTGTAGACTTCTCATCAGAAACTATGCAAACCAAAACACAATATGAATGTTTCAAAAGGCTGCTAGGGGAATAAAAATGAATAAAAAATAACTGGAATATATTTCCAGCAAAAATCTCTTTCAGAAATGAAGATGATGCAAATCATATGCCATATCAGGGGTTAATATTCAAAACGTATAAAGAACTCAATAGAAAAAACAATCCTATTAAAAATGGGCAGAAGATCCAAAGAGACATTTTTCCAAGACATACAAATGACCAGCTGGTACATGAAAAGATGTTCAGCATCACCCTAGTGTTGATGAGAATGTGGAGAAAAAGGAATCCTTGTGTAGTATTGTTAGAAATGTACATTGGTGCAGCCACTCTGAAAAACAGTATGGAGATGACAAAAAAAGTTAAAAATAGAACTACTGTATGATCCAGCAATTCTGCCTCTGGGTATTAATCCCAAGAAAACAAAGTCACTATCCTAAAGAAATATCTGCACCACCCTGTTCATTACATTACTTATAATAGTCAAGATATGGAAAAAACCCAAGTGCCCACTGATAGACAAATATAAAGAAATTATAATACGCATACATATACACACATTGGAATGTTATTTAGCCATGAAAAAGAAAGTTATCTTGCCATTTGTGCAATGTGGGTGGACCTCAAAAGCATTCTGCTAAGTGAAATAATACAGAGAAAGCTATTGCATGATCTCACTTACATGTGGAATGTAAGAAAGAAAAGAATGAAATGATAAAACCCTAAGCTTTAGATACAACGATCAGATTGGTAGTTGGGAGAGATGGGCTGGGGAGAAGGAGAGGTAAGTGAAATGGATGAAAGGAGTCAAAGGGTACAAACTTCCAGGTATATAAAATAAGCCATGGGGATATAATATACAAGGTAACTATAGTTATGTGTTTTAATATGTAATAATTAATGTAACGTAATAATACGATATTGCATGTTTTAAAGTTGCTAAGAGAGTGGCTTAAAAGTTATTGTAAGAAAAATAATTGTAACTGTGGTGACAGATGTTGAGACTTATTGTGGTGATCATTTCACAGTGTATATAAATATCAAATCATTATGCTGTACATTTGAAACTAATATGTTATGTGTCAATTACACCTCAATTAAAAAAGAAAGAAAAATATGAAGATGTGTTAAGGGAACTAAAAAATGAGAAAAACTTTTGCTAAAAAACCTTCAACTCCAGTGAATGTTAAAGGAAGTACTTCAGGAAGAAGGAAAATGGTACCAGATGGAAATTTGGATATCTATATCTTTATATAGAGATGCCACATTTAGTGGCATTATATTTTTTCAAATCAGAGTATGATAATTAATGATGCTTATAAACACAGCACTAAGAATAAAATGAAGAGATATAGTTTACATAAAAAATGGAATCTTTAAATATCACACGCTGAAGAAGCATAGCATTCCCACAACTTAAGGTATCTATTAGCCTGTGTTTTCTTATCATTTCCTTATTTTTTTATATATATTTACGCTTGCCTGTTTCTGAACTTTTAGAATTATATGGTATACATTCGCAGTGAATTTTCATTTATTCAAGTTAGTGTTTGTTTTACTTCATTTTCATTCATCTAGAGAATGCTGAGTATATGAATACTACATTATTTATCAATTCTATTGTCAACGGGAATTTAGGGTTTTTTTTGCCTTGTTTTGTTATTTCAAATAGGAGCTCAGGTTTCTAATCAACATTTTTTTTGGTCTTCTTGTAAAGGCATCCAAAAGTTTCTCTGTAATTTAAACTCAGAAGTGGAATTTATGTGTCTTAGAGTATGCCCATGCTCAATATTATTAGGTAATCTCAAATTCTTTCTAAAGTCTCACATACCTCAAGAGAGTATGAGTATTACTATTTCTCCATATCTTAACAATGTTATGTATTTTCAAATCCAAATTTGGACCAGTCTTGTGGGTGAGAAGTATTATGATTTAACTTTGCATTTCATGAATACCTAGGAGTTAACATTCATTGATTTGTACATTGATTGATAATGTGGTTCTCTGACAAATAAATATGGTGTTTTTGTCACTGATTAATTTAATTTTAGACACTACCTCAGATAATTACCAGCAAAACAAATGTTACATTGATTTGATGATTTTGAATAATGTAATTGCAGACTAGAACATATTGTATAAAGGCTTCATAAAGGCTCAGATATCAAATATCTTCTGTCCTATTCTTGAAAATTTCATTAAAGATATGGGGGGTCACTTTTCTGGCCATGTCCATCTGTCTTAAAACCCCTAAACATAGTGGTGGAGGTGCCTAGGTGGCTTAGTGGGTAAATGTCTGGACCCTTGATTTCAGCTCAAGACATCGTTTCATGGTCGTGAGTTCAAGCCCCACATTGGGGTCAGTGCTGGGTATGGAGCCTGCTTAACATTCTCTCTCTCTCTCTCTCTCTCCCCCTCTGCTCCTCTCCCACTCACTTGTGTGTGCACCCACTCTCATACTCTCTCAAAAAACAAGCAACAAACAAAAAACACCACAAAACCCTAAACAAAAAGATACTTTTCCTACCAGCACTGTTCAAAGCTGCAGTTACAAAGGATGCATTTCTGTTTTTACCTTGAAGAAGAATGAGTCAATCCTATTGTATTAGTTTCCAATGGCTGCATAACATGTTACTGCAAATGGAGCAGCTTTAAGCAGCACAAATCTGTTCCCTTCCAGTTTTGGTAGGTCTGAAGCCTGGCATGACATGAGTGGCTTCTGGACTCACCAGGCCAAATCTGGGGACTATGATCCTCTTCCAAGTTCATTTTCATTTTATGTTTTCCACATGGCCCCTTCCCACATGTGCATTAGTGGCGCATTTGAGTCTTTCCTGGAATTTTAACTTCTTTGACCACTAGCTAGAAAATGTTTTTGGTGGGGGTTTTTCTTTTCTCTTTCCTTTTTCTTTTTTTGCTTTTAAGAAGTCATGTTATTAGACTACCTTAATAATCTCTCTTTTGGTATATCATACAGCATGATCATAAGTGTGACAGTAGGGTATTCTGCCTACCAAATTATCCAAAGCCCATTGACATGAAAACATTATGCTGAGAAAAATATCTCTTTGTAGATGAATTAGGTAGGGGCCTGCTGACGTAATATGATTAATATATGTTGTAGAAAAGGCAACCTGTTTAAAATTAACCTTCCTTTCTTCCTTCCTCACTTCTCTCCCATCTGACCTGCTGTCACTCATGAATTTTATCTACTTGGCTAGTGGGACATTTATTTATTCATTTGCTTATCAAACATAAAACACACTGCATATCCTAAAGTATATAAATAAGAAAATTTCTATCATTTTAAATGTTGCACTAATACCAGGGAAACATCAATATGAGCTATCTGGCCTGTTAATCTGGATTAATCTGTTTAAAGAATGATATAATAACCCCATTTTTATGTAACATGCGATATAGGAATCTGTTTTGGTGAAGAGTAGGAGGCAAGAGTTTTATGCATTGACCAGTGCTAAGAAATTAGTAGTAACCCTATATAGCAAAAGGATATCTCCAAGGGGAAATTTCTTACTGGATGGAAGTGATAAGGAGGAATGGTAGAATGGACACCTGGGACCAGAATATATTCATTTCACATTCATCTCATGTGACATCTTTACTTTTAGTTATTTATAAACACAGAGCATTCTTAGTGATTAACAAGTGTGTGAAAGTATTTTAAAACTGTATATGTTATTTATATTATATATGTATATATATATAACATATTTCTTGTTAGAAATTTAACTATATATTTATATATATGTATGTATTCTTCCTTATAATCTGAGTTACTCATCAACATATTTACTGGTTGTATAAAAAATACTAAAAGGAATTTTAATTTTAACTCAAGAATACAATATCTCACCACTCTTATATTAAACCATATAATTTTAATTTTTAATTATTAAGTGAAGGTAATGGAATTTGAAATTCCTTACAATTAGCCATAAAGATAGCAGGAACGTGCAAGTAGAGTATGTAGACTATATTAAAACTGACCACTAGAGTGAAACTCTTAAATAGGGTCCATGAGCAGGAGATACATTAAGCCTTTTGAAAATGTGAACGTATACACTTTCATCCCTCAGTGCACTTCTCCTTCCTTCTAAAATAGTCTTGAATTCAAATAAGTTTGAATAAAGCAAAGGTCTTATTATCTATCGTGTAACAATTATTTTTGTTCTTGTACAACATCTTGGTTCCATGAAACACTGGAGAATTAGACAGTGTTTACCTTTTCAATCCAGAAAGAACTAAATGCAGCAGAACATATATACTATTTAATTAAACTAGAAGAAAGATTTATGAACATGACTTTCTTCTCTCCCCTTAGACCATGCATATTTTCTAATGAAATTAATCATAAAGTGTAGTTTTTTATTTCATCAAGATAAACTTTAATTTGTTCAGCTTTTTATCTCTGCTTTTATTTCTTGGCTTAGAGTCTATTGATAAAATGTTTTTGAAATATAAAAAAGAATCTATTTTGGGGCACCTGGGGGGCTCAGTCGTTTAAGCATCAGACTTGATTTCTGTTGAGATCATGATCTCATGTTTCAGGAGTTTGACCCCTGCATCAGGCTCTGTGCTGACATTGTGGAGCCTGCTTAGGATTTTCTTTCCCTCTCTCTCAAATAAGACTAAGAAAAAATAAAAAAATTACAAAAAAAAACAACAACCCTATTTTATGCTTTTTTTTTTTACTCCAGTTTGCTTCTTTGGTTTGCTTTTTAACTAATAACCCTGTATTATCTAAGCCTATAGAATATTTTTCCAGTTTGCCATATGTAAGTTTGTAAAGTCCACTGGAATAGCTATTTCACCTGCTATAGGTGCCAACATTTCAGAAAAAAAAAATGTCGGAAACATTTAGATTAGAACAAATGTCAGGAACAATTAGATCAATTCTGTGATTCCTTAAAAGAAAATACCTTATTTGGTTTAAAATTTTGTGAAGATCTCAAGAATTGATTATAGACAGAGGCATTGTGAATAATGTTGCAGACCCTATTGTAAGATGTGTTGCATCCAATAAGATTGCTATGAGTTTTTTGGCGTCAATTGATCAGAAGTCAATCAATTATTTTTAGACAGTATTCACAAAATCTTTTTTGTGGCAAACAATATTCTTGATTAATACATTTCTGAAGTTTTTCTTGAGAATGATGAATCTGAAAAGAGATTAGGAATGTTCCCATTTAGAAACTTTTTTCACCTAAATGGAATGATTTAATTAAAGTTTATTTTTTGCTTTTTTATAAATAGCTGGTGAATAACTGTAACTGTTGCTGAAAATATATCAAATATATTTAATGGAAGACTTTATCCTCTATGTATCATAGCTCTTTATGGCCCTGGAAGAAGAGTTTGAGAGTTACCCTTCATGTCCACTTTTCTATTCCCTTTTGATCCCTCCGTTGTGGAGAAGAATAATTTAACTGATTGCTGAATTGAGCAGATGCCAATATTTAGTGAGCTGCACAAAGTAGGGAATACATAACTGTATTAAACAATACGAAATGGACACAACATAGCCTATAGGGTCCCTCTCTTGTTTTTCTCTCCTTCTCCTTCTCCCTCACTCTTCTCCTGTTTCATGGATTTTAAGAAATGATCATATGGCCCTTGATTTCCTCCATTAGACAGTAAGAAAGCAGGCTTCAGCAAGTCTTTTCCCCCCAAGATTCCCTGATTATGATTAAATTAGTGAACCAGTGTTGTGTGCATCACTGGGCTAAAAGTTTGGCAATAGAGTTTTACGAGTACCAAAGATGATGTGGTATTTTCATCTACATTGACCTTTTCAAGATGAGAAAATTAATTATAAATAATCTCTTACTGATAAAAACAGCAATACTTTGTATTGTCAAGGTTTCTAATATGCTATTTCAAATTATTTTGAGAGCTCTTTGATTCAAGGTCATTTTTAAACTAAAAAAGTACTTGTTTTGGTGAATTGGTATTTTGGGCTATTCAGTAGTTGGATTCTCTTAGACAAGCCATTACTTTAGAAAGGGAGGCTCTTTATTTCACTTTTCTAATTGGGACATTGGAGTCAAAGATATAAGGCCATATAAGATCACATAAAGTCGTGTGGGACAATAACTTTGTGCCAGAAGGAGGGACCGCAAAAAGAATTGAGTTAATATATATTTTAAATACCCTATAAAGTGATTTGGAGTAGATAAACTGAATAATGATGGAAGGCTAGCATCTGTCAACTGTGGTACTATTACTTATTTGAAGTATGACTAAATTTCTAAAATGGAAATTTGATGAGTTACAAGATGTCTGCAAAAAAGCAAAACAAAACAATAGACAAGACTTTTTTTTTTTTTGGTTTGTTTTTTTGTTGTTATTTTTAAAAACATCAGAACCAATGATCGTATACTGTTTCTTTTTTCCCGTAGGAGCAGGGCCATTTGATCATGTTACAATAGACCATTTACAGCCAGGCCAGATAAATCTTTGGCACAGCACTCGGCTTCTCTAGTTCATATTTTCTTTATATGCCCAATTATAGGTTTGTATTATGCCATTGATTGTTCTTTATATGTGTAACTTAGTGATTTTTCTGAATGTTTTAAATATCTAAGCTTAAAAATATTTTTAATGTTTATTTTTGAGAGATAGAGTATGTGTGAGCAAGGAAGGAGCAGAGAGAGAGGGAGACACAGAATCCTAAGCAGCGTCCAGACTCTGAGCTGTCAGCATAGAGCCCGACGCAGGCTCAAACTCACTAACTATGAGATCATGACCCAAGCCCAAGTTGGACACTTAACAACCCAGGCACCCATAAAGATATAAACTTAGAGTGACATATTTGTGTTCTTCCAAATAAAGTATTTTTTTATATAGATATCACTGATTTCTAAAAACACTCTTTTCTAGGCTGATAAACTAAGGTGTAGTTTCACTAAGTGTTTGTAATTTAATATTCCCACAATAAGTATGCTCTGTGACAAAGAGATCTAAAATGAAAAAGGAACATATTGAATACTTTTCACTCTATATTTTTATTCTAGTTTCAGAAATAATCACAGTACCAATAGTCTCTTGTGAATTTTTGAGTTGAAACTCTGATTTACCAGTGTGTAATAAAATACATCTAATTTATATAAATATTTCTAATGGAATGGATATTTAACACAGCTTTATCTTAATCATAATCTTACAAACACAGAGTGACACAGAGCCCAGAATGAATACTATTATTAAATCATTGATTTTAAATGAAGCTAAAATAATTCTTTGCATCTCGTTTATGTAATTCTTCAGGTTATAATAGTACATAAATATCACTCAGAGTAGAAGTCTTTCTTGATCATGATTTTTCCCTTAGAAATTATAAAAAGCTTTTTATGATGCTGGTAAAAGTACCTAGCATAGTATTTGGAACAGAGACAGTGCTGAATAAATAAGTCAATACTAGGATTGCTATTTTATTATAAGTAATAATTTAAAGACTAGTCTGTCTGAAACAAAATCTTAAATTTTCTCAATTCAAGTTTAGGCATATCTGTATAACCATAGTAGGAAAAAACATGGGTAGATGTTAAATACCAAATATAATAGTAATTTAAATCTCACAGTCTAAATTTCACTTTAATGCTTTGCATGAAGAAATAAATGGCCTGTCTTCAACAAATAAATGTGTTAGACAGCCTTTGTTGGAACAATATGTATAGATTTTTAAAAGAATAATAGGCTTTATTTTCAGAACATTTTTAGGTTTATAGAAATATTGAACAGAAAATACAGAGAGTTCTCATATACTCCCTTCTTCTCATCCCTACTCACAATTTCCCCTAGTTTTAACTTCTCTCGTTGGTGGTACATGTGTTACAATTAATGGACCAATATTAGTGGTTAATATTAACTAAAGTTTATACTTTACATTATGCATTGCACTTTGTATAGTATATTTTTTGGAGTTTTGGCAAATTCATAATATCATATATCATTACACTGTCTTACAGACATTCTCCCAGTCTTGTATATTTTAATTCAATACTTAGTGCCTTTTTTATGAAATCATTTGAGTCATTTCTTTTCTTGCTTTCTACCAAGAAATCTTTTTTTTTTATTTCTGAAATCTTCAAATGTGTATGAATTCTGTGTACTAAAGCTCCCGTATACTTGACTGTGGTTGCATATCAGCAGTGTATACCTGTAATTTTTCATTCTTAATGCAGAAAGGTTTTATAGGATTTTACACTGAAAGGCTAAAATGATAATACGCTTCTGAATATTAAGAAAATTAAGACAACAAAAACTAACTTCATTTGTATAATTTCATATTCGTAAAATCATTAAAACTCATCATCATAATAAAAACATCTATTATTCAGGAATCAATAATTTCTAGTTACTGTGATGGGTGTTACACATGTATTATCTACCATTCTCCCAGTCCTGAAGGATGTGTTTGTAAAACTTACTGGTTAAGAAACCAGTGCTTATAAATATTAAATAATACATCCAAAGTGCTACAGAACACTAAAATTCAACAACTATGCCTGATGCCAGCCCCTCTGAACTTTGCATTATACCATGAACAAAAAGTATTTTTATATGAAACGAAAGGTGAAAATGTGGAAGTGGAGGGGAAAGGAGAAAGAGAAGGAGGAGGAGAATAACAGAAAGAGAAGAATCAGGAAAAGGCCAAAGAGGAAAAAAAGAGGAAGAGGAAGTAAAAGAAGCCTTATTAACCACACTGATTATACTCTTCCTTTTTAAGAAAGATCTTTAACTTTGAATTTATAAAGATGTGTATGAATCTGTAAAATCATTTTTAAGTGTATTTAAGTGTACTAATCATTTGCATTGTCTAAAAATTACCCTGCTGTGATTCCTGAGTAATGTCAATTCAGTTTTCCTGTAACAGTGTAGGTGGGGTGCATGATAAATCAGAACTCTCAGCAATTCCTCTCGGAAACTTTCACTTTTTAATTCTTATTTTCTAGAGAGAGGAGAGGACCTTTAAACTATGACATGGCATTTTCATATTTCTTCTTTTGAAAATATCATGCTCTATTTTCTTTCCTTTTCCTTACTGAGCCCCCTTGTGGTAGGTATCTGTAACTTGTCCTTTGGGACAGCTTTTTAAAGGCGTAACATTTAATACACAGTACTTATTTCCTGCACGAATCATGTTGCATTTTAAAATTTTATAATTTGTAAATGCAGTTCACTGTGACAGAAAAAATGATTTATACAATTTTTAAAAAGTATTTTTACTTGTTAAAAAATAAATATGTGTGTATTTATGGTATTTCAATATATATGATGTTTCTCTTGTTGAAATATGCCTATATCCATCTATGTACATATATACATACAATGGAGTTTAGTATTGAATATATATTAATTAAAGATACTATTAAAAATGCTAAGGTCATAAAATGATTAGCTAAAATATAATTTTAAATAAGGTATGTTTCGGCGAGACTTGATTCAGTTACAAAAGGAAAACTATTTTCCTCATGGTCATATTCTGTGAACTGTTATCAATATATCTTTTGGTTAATAGACATCAGAAGCATCAAAGCTACCTATATGATATCTGTAGAACGGCCTGGGGAAATCTACCTCTTAGCAAATGTAAGAATTAAGAGAACCACCACACAAAAGGAAAAAAAAAAAAACAGACTGGTAAGTATGTTAGTGTGTTATTTTTTAATAAATCAAATGTCTATCAGAGTTTCTGACTCCTTTTCCCACTTCTCCTTCTGGCTCTCCACCTGGGTTGTATTCCCAAAGAAACTTGCTTTCAAATGCCAATACCTAATTTTATCACTTATTGCTTAAGATTTTAACTTTTTTTCCCCAAAGTATTTCAAAATTTAAAGAAATAATTTCAACGGGCAGAATTTTTATGCTCATCTTGAGCTGCTGGGAAGATTCTCACATTTATTCAGTGCATATAATTAAGTATGGACTTGGCACTGACTAAAGCCCCAGATGTTTATATGGGTACCTTTATTAAGCAAGGCACTTATGGAGCTTACTCTATGAGAATGCAGTAGTCATGGAGGTTATTCCATCAGAAGGCAGAGAAATATGAAATATCAAGTGTATTACATATAGTAAGTGTAAATATTGTTTTCTGGAGTTTTATTTTTGCTTGTTTGTAGGTGCATATATATATATATGTTCTAGGTCATAATTAAAAAAAAAAACAGTCTTATTGTGGTCCATGTTGAAAACATTTGAATATCACCACAAGATATCCTGATGAATGTTGTTCTAGATTAGAGATAAAGCAGAATAAAGTTATTTAAACTCTAATGTTAGCATTCAAAATTAGAATGGTTTCAATATATGCCATAGTAGAGAATAATTCTTTTTATGCTCTGAAGATTATTGAAAGTCTCTGGTTTCCTTTTGAAAATTAAGTGCATTATTATTTGATAGTTCATGTCTTTCCTGTTGGTGGCACTGTGCACATAGGAGTTAAGAACTTATGGTAAAGGACACTTTATTTCTAGCTATAAATTCATCACTTGAATGATGCCTGTCTTTTTGAAAATTCCAGAGCAGCACTTTATAGCTCTCTGAACAATAATGTTCTAATATTTTCTAAAATATGTTTCTATGGTATCCCTTAATAACTCACTGACAGTTTGGTGATTTCTCTGAATTCAGCTGAACTACTTTAAAAAAAAATTACTGAATCTTGATTGTCTAATTTCTCATGAAGTATTTGTAAAAAAAAGAATTACTGTTGGGTATTTCAGGCTTCTACCCATGACACGGTCTGTCATAACCACAGCTAACAATAAAGGCATGAGGCAATCAATGAAGAACCATCAACTTTGTGATCTATTTAGATGATTTATCAATTCCTTTTTATTGTTTTCAATTCATGATGTATTTTTGTAACAAGGAAACTATATGCTGAAAACAGAGTTGGAAGCCAGGGAGACAACAATATTGAAGATGTTTTCTAGAATCTCAATTATGGTCTTTGAATGAGTAGCTGGCCCTCAAGTTAGATAAAATAGGATAAAAGGAATCGATCTGGTGCAGCTAATTCAGATAATGATGAAACATTGAGATTCAAACAAAATAGAAGAAAACATTTATACAATAGAAGAGGTGATCTCAAATGGCACTTCCCCTAAATGAAGAATTTAGTCAATTGATATTACTCATCACAAATGGTGTTTGGTTGTGAATGTCTGCTACTCGACCTTAAAACAATACAGATATCTACATGTAATGTCAATATCATGTTTAGTACGTTGTCAAATACAAACAAGTATGTTGATCCTGAATTGAGGATCACATTGACAGATTAAAGGAAACACCAGATTCTTCAGTCTGTCAATGGGCATTAAATTTAACTCCTTTATAGCAAAATATTTTCACTCTTTCTTTACCTTAATCATTTCAGTCCATATACAAAACAAGTGTAAATGTTCTTTGGCTTTTAAAAAAACCAGTTGGCTCATATAAAGAATATTTTCCAGTAACCAGGCTACTTTAAGTGCAAAGAAAAGAAAGTCCCACTTAAAACCTCTTTGTTGCAAGGCAGATGAGCAGTGCAGATAAAACCTAAACCATATGCCAAAAAAACCTCACAAACAAACAAAAAAAACAAAACCAAAATCCTATATCACTGTGTCCTACCAAAGCCGTTTTATATAATTTTTCAACAGAATTGTATACCTTTTCATGTTAATATCAAAGTCACCAAATTACAAGTCATGAAAACATAATGGCATATCTATGTTTAATTATGTATTATTCCATTTTCTAGAAAGTAACATTGATGTATAATTTGCCCACAATTATATTAACTTATTTGTGTATATCTTAGAAAATAACATTCCTGAGGCACCTGGGTGGGTCAGTTGGTTTAAGCGTCTGACTTCAATTCAGTTCATGATCTCACAGTGTGTGGGCTTGAGCCCCACATTGGGCTCTGTGCTGACAGCTCAGAGTCTGGAGCCGGCTTCACATTCTGTCTCCTTCTCTCTCTCTCCCACTTGCACTGTCTCTCTGTCTCTCAAAAATAAACATTAAAAATTTTATTTAAATAATAATATTCCTAACCTCACAATCATTAATTCAACAAAACCACTAATGGTAAGATGGATACTCAGAGAAGATGGTACTGAGGAACATCAATAAAATCCTTAAGGAAATTACAGGGTAGATGACATGTGATTTAATACTCTTTCCAATCTGTGTTTAGAGGTCAATTAAATATCTTCTTTTTCAATGCACTTACATTCAGTGAGAATTTCCTGAATTCATCATCTTAATTGCCATCCTAAAAGTAAATTCCTATAGTTATTTAATCATCAGACTCATGTTTGGTGTTCTTTTCACTGCCCTCCCATTTTTTATTAAAATATTGTAATTTTTAGATTATATATACTTTTAGTTTTGAAATCCACAGCAAAATTGAGTAGAAAATAGTTTTCATTTACTCCCTGCCCCAACACACACAAAGCCTCCCTCACCAACAGCATCCCAGACCAGAATGTTACATTTGTTAAAATTGCTGAAGCCGCCTTGAAATTGCTGAAACTATGTTGACATGTCTTTATCAAAGTCCATTGTTTACATTAGATTTCACTCTTAGTGTTGTGCATTGTATGGGTTTGACAAAAGTATATTGACATGTATCCATCATTATAGTATTGTACAGAATATTTACACACCCCCCAAAATCCTGTGTTTCCCCTATTCATTCCTTCTTTACACCTCCTAGCAAACACTGATGTTTTACTGTCTCCGTAGTTTTGCCTTTTCCAGAAGATCATGTAGTTGGAATCATAGAATAGGTAGCCTTATCAGATTCTGTTCTTTGCCTTAGCAATGTACATGTAGGGTTCTTCCATGTCTTTTCATTGCAAGATCATTTCTTTTCAGCACTAAATAATATTCATTTGTCTGTATATATCATAGTTTATCCATCCACATACTGAAAAATATCTTGTTGGTTCCAAGTTTGGGAAATTATGAATAAAGCTTCAGTAAACATCTGTGTGCAGAATTTTTTTTTTTTTTTTTGTGGACATAAGTTTTCAACTCCTTTTGCTATACCCAAGTACAATTATATAGTGTTTAATTTTGTAAGGAAGTACCAAATTGTCTTCTAAAGTGGCTGTGCCATTTTGTACTCCCACTAGCAGTGGATGAAACTTCCTTTCACTCTGCATCCTTGATGAAGTTTTGGGGGTTATAGTGGGGTTTGTGGGGTCCGGAGCTGACGGCAGGCTCCCAGTGGAGGTCCTGTGGCCAGAAGCAGCTAGACAAGAGATGTGGAGGTGATCACGTTAGACCAATGAGGAGGAAACCTCACACGGGACTCTTAAGATTAGCAGCCATGCTAGTCACTTAGGTGGCTGTCCCATTCCCGACAGACAGCTTTATATAAGGACAAGAATAAAGAGAGGGCATCAAGTTTCTGGGTGTTATTACCATTCCAGCCAGGGTACTAACTTCCGGCCAAAAGGCAGTCTTTCTCCTCCCTGTAGAGTAGCCCTGTAAAGTAGTGTAGAGAATTGCAGCCTGAGCAATAGACATGAAAGTGTTCCAATAAGACCATACTTCTCAAAAAGCTCCTGAAATGAGAGTAAGTGAAGAAAAGAGAAATACTCACTGAACTTGCACTGAAGCTCAGAGTCCAGATAAAAAGACTCCCAGTAGCCCCACATATTGGGCACCAGATAAATGATGAGGTTTTGGGGTGATAGTGGGGCTCATGGGGTCCAGAGCCAACAGCCCAGATAGAATTCTTGGATACGTCTTTGGTACAAAGGCATGGGGACAGGATCCCTGGGCAGAAAGAGCTTCCCTGGGACCATGAAGAGATACTTGGGAGTTGGGGGAGGTAAAGTCAAGGACAGGTTTCCAATGTGATTTTCATATGCTGAAAAGGACTCACTGGATCCTGGAGGCCTAGCTATTGTCAAGCTAAGGTTTTTCCCTGTAGCAAAGCATTAGCATTAAGGCGGTAGGGAGTTCCTGGAGAAATGTTTTACTCTGCCAGCCTCAAGTATTTGCCAATGGGCTGCAGATTATAAGGAAATTTAATTTTATCTGCCATTTCCTTCTGCCTTTGTTTCTCACATTAATCCTTACCAGTGTTTGGTGTTGTCAGTGTTCTGGACTTTGGCCTTTGTGTTGAGTGAATAGTCGTATTTCATTGTTTTAATTTTTAATTTCCTGATGACATATGGTTTTGAGCATATGTAATTTTACATGCTTAATATACCTATTTGACATCTGTGCATTGTCTTTGGTGAAGTGTCCAGAGCTTTTTGTTATTTTTATGTCTAGTTTTTCATTTTCTTCTTGTTGAATGTTAAGAGTTCTTTGTGCATTTGAGATAACAGTTCTTTATCAGATATATCCTTTGCAAATATTTCCTTCCAATCTGCGGCTTGTCTTCTAATTCTGTTGACTCCAGTTTTTTATCAAGGAGACTAGTATCTATTGAGTGAAAAAAGATGACCAGTATTGGGGAAGTAGAGCACACAGAAAAAGAGAGAGAGAGAGAGAGAGGGAGGGAGGGAGAGAGAGAGAGAGAGGAGATTGTGGACTGATTTGCCCAATTTTAGTTCCCTTCTATTCCAATTTAAGATGTTGGAAAGTTAAAAACAGCATTTTTCAGATTCCATTTCAGCTAGGATTCTTTGTGCAAAATTGATCCATCAAGAAAATACTTTCATATGAGATTTCAGGGCAGAAGTCAGTCAGAGGCATCTTTTGTCACTGTTGAAGTTAGTAGTGAGATCAGGATTTGTCAGTGTTTACATACAATGACAGTAGTTGGGCTCTGCATACAAGCGTTCATTCACTTGCTTCATGGGTATGAGAGTCAGATTGTGGGGCAACAGAGGTGGCGGCAATAACACCCTAACAGCAGATCTCACCTTGTAAGTGGTGGTCTACTGGTAGCTCCTGAGGACCTTCTGATAACTTCATAAGCATATCTCTATGGATATTAATTTCCACAAGACTCCTCTAATCCTTTTATATTTACCTACTACCTGGTATCAATTATTTATAAATTTGTCATACATGGTAATAATTAATGAATTATTTGAAATAACTGATTTTTTAAAATGAGCACTCATTAATTATGCATAATAGTTAAAATATAAACATCTCAACATGTTGTGAGTTGTATAACTTAATGAGTTTATTACATGGATAAAAATCTTTGTTTTAAAGGAACTCACAGTCTATTTGGAAAGTTAAGACCTAATTTAACAACCTTAAGTAACAAAGCAAAATTAGGGTATCAGAATATACCCTAATTTGGTGTCCCAATTCCTTCTCTCCACATCTGGTTATGATCATCTATTTGACATCTTTCACTATAACTCCTCATTCACATCTGGGTCTTTATTAAATTTATATTAATAATATACTAATTTTCTTCTTTGCCTCATTTGAAAATATTTTTCCTCTTGTATTAAGCGTAGTCTAAATTAGAACATTGATATTTTTATTTCTTATTCTGAACACCAGTGAAATCTTTTGGACAGAGTTTGCAGGAACTCTGCTGGACAGGTTGCTAACATGGCTCTGAAAAAAAAAGGGAAGCGTTATTTTAATACAGAAAAATATCAGGAGGGGCAGTTTGACTTTATAGCATCCTCTATAATATTTATTTGTCTATTCCTCATATATTTATTTATATACATTGATCAATCAATGATAAAGCAAACTACATACATTTCATGGGCCTCTGGACTTTAGATTCTAGAGGGGAATACAGACATTATATCAGTAATTACAAATCAGGCAATGATGGAAAATGAAGACAACAGTTAAGAGATTTGTAGTAGAAAACCTAATTTAGTGTAATTCATCGGAGATAGACTCACTAAGAATGTGACATTGCATTTGCAAAGGCTTAAAGTCAGTATAGTGTGTGTGCCTCTCAGCAAATTAAAAAATGCCTATTGTGTTTGTAGCAGCACAGCTTGTACAGGGTGGTTTAACATGAGATTGGACTGGACCATTAATGGCTTTATAAGCCAAATGTAGGGATTTAGCATGGCACTTAAATATAATTAGAAATCATAGGGAGATATTCAAAGAAGTAACATGATCAAATTTGAGTTAATTTTTGATAGTCCTGCAGAAAAAGACAAAATATTAATTAAGAAACTAAGAAATCAAGGCAGAGATTAGAAAGGTTGTAATAAACGTAGCGGTGGCTAAGCTATTTAGAAATCCAGAGCAGACTGGGGAATAATTAAGGAAGTAAATGCTTTGAACCTAAAACTGCTCTAAAAAATTAAAGTATTTAAATAAACAAAACAGATACATCTGCGCCTGCCTGACTAGACAGAGCTCCAGGAGGACCAGGGATGTGCTTTGTGCTTCTTTGCAAAATCCACCATGCTCTGCACTTGGACAACTCTCAAAAAATAACTCAGGATTGGAAAGATGGTGATGTAGGAGGACCCTGGGCTCACCTCATCTCATGGATACAACTAGAGAACATTCTCATCAGTATAAATAACCTAGAAAATGACCTAAAGACTGGCAGAATAAATTCCACAACTAAATGAAGAGAGGAGGACACATCAAAGAAGGTAGGGTAAGAAGGGTGGAAACTCAGGAACTAAACGCACTTGCAGAACTGTCCATGGGAGGGAGGGGCGCTGCAGACAAGGAGGGGAGACAAACATACCCCCACAATAGGAAGTCTGCACAGGGAAGATGAATCCCTATAACATTTGGCTTTGAAAACCAGGGGGGCCAAATTTTGTGAGTTCTTAAAACCAGTGGAACTTAAAACCTTGAAATTAAAAAAAATCAACACGCTGGGCCCTAGCAGAGCCAGGAGGGCTAGAAGGAACTGAGTTCCTACCCTTAAAAACACTGCACAATAAGCAGCCCGCAGAGATACAGCTAGAGGCAGCAGTTTGAAAGGTGCCTGGGGCTTACAGAAGGGAGTTTTTTTTACTAATCCAAGAGTATGTCCTGAAGGGACAGAAATCTCTGGGTAACCCCTCCAGGAACAAAGGAACTGGCAGGTGCCATGTCCCTCCTGTGTCCCCAGTGTAAACACACCCATCTGAGGGACTTGCTAGCACTGCCATCCTCTCCCTAATCCTCCAGCCCCCCATGCTGTGCTTTCACCCGTCCACCTCTTCAGACAGCCATGTCAGTCCCAGTGCTGCAGGAAACCTCCCACAGAGGACCAGGGTGTGCAAAGCTTGCTAGCATCACTGCCCCACTGTACCACTCCCCCACACTGTGCTTTGGATGGCTTTTCCCTCTTTAATATGCACTTGGCCAGAGCCCATATAGGGTAGACCTGCAGGTCTGGCAGTATACAAGCAGCCTCTATAGTAGCCACCACCACTCCAGAGTGACTCTTACCTCAGAAAGAGCGAAAGATAACCACACACACCAGTCAGATGAAGGCCCTAGAAGTGGGCTGGAGACAGACAACTCGTATGACTGTATGCCTGCCCACCAACAAAAGCTTCTTAGAGGACAAGTCACAGAAAGCATCCTGCAGTTTGGTGGTGCTACATCTCTGGCAAGCACCTGGTGTGACTCGGCTCAAGCCCAAGGTGTCCCCAGACTGACCCACTAACACCATAGGGACTAACCACTGCCCAAAACAGGCAAAGAGAGCCATTGGATTGAAGGAAGAAGTGGCTCAGCCATATAACAGCATGTGTTCATCTCACATAGGAGACACCCGTGAAGCTCCAGGTTCTTGTGAACAGGGGACAGTGCACAGCAGGGCACTACAGGACCTCTTTTTCATAAGGCCATTACTTTCAAGTGGAGATCTAGCTATCTTTCCTAACACAGAGTTAGACAAACTGAGGACAGAGGACTATGTTCCAGAAGACAAAGGACAAAATCACAGTAAGAGACCTAAGAAAGGCAGAGATAAGCAATGTGCCTGATAGAAAAATTAAAGTAATGATCATAAAGATACTCATTGGACTTGGGAGAAAAGAGTGGTGGTTACCAGTGATACCCTTAACAGTGAGATGAAAAAGAACCAATTAATGACGAGAACATAATAAGTGAAATTAAAAATACACTAGATGGAATAAATGGGAGAGTAGATGAAGCAGAAGAACAAATCAGTGATGTGGAGGACAAAGTAATGGAAAGTAATCAAGCTAAGCAGGCAAGAGAAAAAAAAATTATGAAAAATGAGAATACACTTAGGCAAATCAGCAGCACCATCAAATGTAATAACATTTGCATTATAGGGATTCTAGAAAAAGAAGACAAAAAAAGAGCACAGAAAATTTATTCAGAGAAATAATAGCTGGAAACTTCCTGAATCTGAGGAGGGTAAAGAAATCCAGGAGGCATAGTCAGCCCCTAACAAAATCAGTCCAAAGAGGTCCACACCAAGACAACAGTGTTTAACATGGCAGAAAGTAGTGATGAAGAAAGAATTTTAAAAGCAAGATAAAAGAAAGCAGTTACTTACAAGGGAAGCCCCATAAGGCTATCAGCTGATTTTTTAGTAGAAACTTTGCAGACTACAAGGAAGTGGCATGATATATTAAAAGCGCTGAAAGGAAAAACAAACACAAAAATAAAGACTTGCAGCCAAGAATAATCTATCCAGCACGACTATCATTCCAAAAAGGATAAAGAGTTCCTCAGACAGACAAAAGTTACAGGAATTCATGACCACTAAACCAGCCCTACAAGAAATATTAAAGGGGGACTATTTGAGTGGAAAGGAAAGACCATAAGCAAGAATAAAGAAAAGTAAGAGGCACAAAAGTAGTAAAAATAAGTATGTGTGTACAAGTCATTCAAGGGACTCACAAAAAGATGTAAAGTATGATACCATATACATAAAAGTTGGAAGGAGAGGAGTAAAGTATGGATTCAAACTTAAGTGACCATCAACTTAATATAGACTGCTATTTGCAAAAGATATTATATATAAATCTAATGGTAACTACAAAATAAAAACCACTAATAAATATGCAAAAATAAAGATAAAACAATTTCACTCATTTGTGGTATTTAAGAAAGAAATGAACACAGGAAAACCAAGAAACAGACTCTTGAATATAGAGAACAAGCTGATGGTTACCAGATGGGAGGTGGGTAGGGGGATGGGTAAAATAAATGGTGGGGATTAGAGAGTACACTTACCATGATGAACACTGAGTAATGTATAGAATTGTTGAATCAATACATTGTATACTTGAAGCTAATATAACCCTGTATGTTAACTATCCTGGAATTTAAATTTAAAAAAACTGAATAAAAAATTAAAAAAAAAACCCATACAAAACAAACAGTAAAACTTTGAGGATACTCCCCCAAGAATTAAGTAATCCATCTATGGTAGAACTACCAAGGGTAACTGGCAAAGCCAGGGTGGTAAACATTGAAAAGTACAATCTAGGTACAGGTTAAGCATTGATTTGATATTGGCAGGCTTTGGGAAAGCTTTCTAAATATTTTCATACAAATGAGTTCTGACCCTTTTCTCAAGACTTGGCAATGAGCCATAGTATCTCAATACTAAATGCCATTTTTAAGATTGTTTAATAAGGCTCCACTAAAAGGGAGAAGCATAGGAGAAGGTAGGAAGATGGCGGTGTAGGAGGACGCTGGACTCACCACGTCCTGCAGATTACTCAGATTCTACCTACACCTGCCTAAATAACCCAGAAAACTGCCAGAAGACTAGCATAATGGATTGTCTGGAGCCAAGCACAGACGAGAGGCCCACGGGAGAGGGTAGAAAGGGTGGAGAGGCGGTGTGTGCTACACAGACTGGCGGGTGGGAGCTGGGGCAGAGGGACAGCCTGCCGGCGGAGCAGAGGCCCCGAGTCTAGCTTGCAAAAGCGGAGGGGCCAGACGGAGTATGTTCTGACAGCAAGCAGGACTTAACATCTGGAAAGTTATAAGTTAACATCTCTGCTCGGAGAGCGGGAAGGCTGGAGGACAATTGGAGGGAGAGTTGTTGAGCCTCGGACGACAGAGCTTAGTTGGCGGGGAACAAAGCTTGCCAGTGCCATCTCCCTCATCTATCCCCAGCCAAAATCCCAAAGGGAACCAGTTCCTGCCAGGGAACTTGCTTGCACTGTGCAAACACCCAACGCTGTGCTTTTGTGGATCCATCCCTCCGGCAGCGGGTCTGACTCCATCCCGGTGCCACAAGGCCCCTCCCGAAGCGGATCACCAAAGGATAAGCGAGCTGAGCCTGCCCCTCCCGCCCCTGTGGGAAAAGATATTTGCAAATGACATATCGGACAAAGGCCTAGTATCCAAAATCTATAAAGAGCCCACCAAACTCCACACCCGAAAAACAAATAACCCAGTGAAGGAATGGGCAGAAAACATGAATAGACGCTTCTCTAAAGAAGACATCCAGATGGCCAACAGGCACATGAAAAGATGCTCAACGTCGCTCCTCATCAGGGAAATACAAATCAAAACCACACTCAGGTATCACCTCACGCCAGTCAGAGTGGCCAAAATGAACAAATCTAGGAGACTATAGATGCTGGAGAGGATGTGAAGAAACGGGAACCCTCTTGCACTGTTGGTGGGAATGCAAATTGGTGCAGCCACTCTGGAAAACAGTGTGGAGGTTCCTCACAAAATTAAAAATAGACCTATCCTATGACCCAGCAATAGCACTGCTAGGAATTTACCCAAGGGATAGAGGAGTACTGATGCATAGGGGCACTTGTACCCCAATGTTTCTAGCAGCACTCTCAACAATAGCCAAATTATGGAAAGAGCCTAAATGTCAATCAACTGATGAATGGATAAAGAAATTGTGGTTTATATACACAATGGAGTACTACATGGCAATGAGAAAGAACGAAATATGGCCCTTTGTAGCAACGTGGATGGAACTGGAGAGTGTGATGCTAAGTGAAATAAGCCATACAGAGAAAGACAGATACCAAATGTTTTCACTCTTATGTAGATCCTGAGAAACTTAACAGAAACCCATGGGGGAGGGGAAGGAAAAAAAAAAAGAGGTTAGAGTGGAAGAGAGCCAAAGCATAAGAGACTGTTAAAAACTGAGAACAAACAGGGTTGATGGGGGGTGGGAGGGAGGGTGTGGGTGGGAGGGAGGAGAGGGTGGGTGATGGGTATTGAGGAGGACATCTTTTGGGATGAGCACTGGGTGTTGTATGGAAACCAGTTGACAATAAATTTCATATATTGAACAAAAAAATAAAATGCATTATATTTGAAAAAAAAAGGGAGAAGCATAGATGTGTAAGGATTTGTGGAGTTGTTAGTTCATTATTTCAGTGGCATATGTCAATTTAAAAGCCAACAGATTAGAATGTTTCAAGAAGAATGGCATGCTAAATTCTGGCAAATACTTCTGAAAGATTAAATAATAGAATAAATTATGTACTTCAGATTTGGCTAATGGAAAGGTAGGATTTTCAGATAAATAGTCAAGACAAGCAAAAGTTTCCCGGGGAGGGGGGGAATTGGGTAATATAAAAAAACTGGGTAATTATAAGAATTAAACTGGAATCTGACTGCTTATCAGCAGTATTGATGCTAGAATACAGTGGATGCTGCAGTATCCTTAGGTATACTCAGGAAAAATGATTAAAATCTTTAATATTAAAATTATGCGAACAGGCTTCCAATCAGTTTTTCTCAGACTTCTAGAGACTCAAAGTTTTGGACATTCATCTTCCTTGGGAAGTTTCTTCGGCAAGCCTGGGAACAGAACAAAGTTGAAAATGAAAAAAAAAAGTTTAATAGAAAAAAAATGTCAAGATGATATTAGGCAGTAGACCTAGAAAACAAGAGGTACACTTTGGAGCACAAAATCTATGAGTTTTCAAAAATGATGTATTTAAAAAGATCATTATGGATTTCAATCCACAAAGAAAATAAGTAAGTACTAGAAATTGTTGGTGACATAGGAAAGGAAGTACAGTAAAACCTTGGACTGTGAGAAACTTGTTCTGCAAGATAAGCAAACATTTCTAATAAATTTTAACTTGATAAATGAGCAGTGTCTTTCAATACTAACAGTACGTTACACTGAATGTCATATGATCACACCTGAATCAGTTGTTCTTCTCTCTCTGACTGAGGAGGGATTGTGGGTGATTGTCTCCCATGCATGGATGCTTGGTCTCAGGCCACGGTGTTTGGCAGAAATCAGTTATTTTTCAGAACAGTAGAAAGTGCCCCCAACTGGCTCAGTGTATTTTTTGTCACTTCAAAGCACCTATGGACAGTCCTTTGCTTTTCCATACCAGGTGAGCTTAGGAGTGCTTTGCTTCATTCTAGGTTAGGCTGCCTGAAGATACAGACCCTTTCCTCTGCTGCTTTATTGCCAGTTACATTAAATACAGTATATGACAAGAGTTTACTAATAGTGTACTATAGTATAGTCAATATCTGTTAGTAATAGTGAAAGTCATTCTGCACAATAACCTTCCTCTCTCTTGTCTCCCTCAAACCAGCCATAAAGGTTTCAAAGGCAAGTGCAGGTTAATTTAAATATTTTTCTTTATATTTTGTATTTTCTTTATTATTTTGTATTATATTACAGTATTATAATAATTTTTATGAATATTTTTGGGTTGTAGAATGAATCATCTGAGTCTCCATTATTTTTTATGGGGAAATTTGCTTTGATATATAAGTGCTTTGGATTACAAGCATGTTTCCAGAAGGAATTATGCTCACAAACCAAGGTTTTATTGTATATAATATTTTTTCAGCATTAAAATGGAAGGTAGCAGACAATCTTTGGAGCTTGGCACAGGGACTTGAAAAAAGCCAAGGTGCAAATGTAAAGCAAAAATACAAATTTTGAGCAAAGGCAGACTCTAAGAGAACATTTTTAAAAATTCTTATTTGTGTGTGAGAGAGAGAAAGAGTATGAGAGAGGGGCAGAAAGAGAGGGAGACACAGAATCTGAAGCAGGCTTTAGGTACTGAGCCCGATGTGGGGCTCCAACTCCTGAACTGCGAGATCATGACCTGAGCTGAAGTTGGACGCTTAACGGACTGAGCCACCCAAGCGTCCCTAGAACATTTTCTTTGAGAGACTATATGTTACATCAATGGAAAATTAGCAAATGAAATCAGTTAGCTCTGTGTTGAACAATATTTTTTTACTAGTAATGTAAATATAACTTATTTATTTTCAACTTTTAGATCGAAGCCATCAATAGAGTACAGGATAATTGATTATGATCACAAAATGTAAATGTTATTTATCTCACAAAATATAAAGTAATAACTAAAAGAAATTTGAAAATGAAAAAGTGTGGAGAAGTGAAAAGAAAGGGGAAGATGCTATCATTTTCTTCGTAAAAGTAGACCAGAAAAGCAAGGTGGAAGTGGAAAATGAGTATGTTAACCATATTTTTGAGAGTTTTAATAGTGAAGCAAGAGAGAGATGTGGGATTAAAGAGGGTGAAAGTAAGAGAATTTGGGGAGGGGCGCCTGGGTGGCTCAGTTGGTTAAGTGTCTGACTTCAGCCCAGGTCATGATCTCGTGGTTTGTGAGTTTGAGCCCTATGTAGGGCTCTGTGCTGACAGCTTGGAGCCTGGAGCCCGCTTTAGATTCTGTGTCTCTGTCTCTCTCTGCCCCTCCTCCACTTGTGCTCTGGCTCTCTCTATCAAAAATAAATAAAATGTAAAAAAAATAAATAAAAAAAAAGAATTTGGGAGATATGTTTTGGTTTTCGGTTTTATTTATTTAGTTTTTTTCAGGACAAAGCATGTTAGTGTACTGGCATGTGTAATTGAGTAAGGAAGGGAAAATTGAAAATACACGAGAGAGCAAACCACCTAAGGGCTATCCTTTTGAGATATTATGAAAAATGGAATTTGGATCATTTTAAATCTTTCCATTAATATGTATAGAAGGCAAACAAACTGAATATTATAAAAAATTCAATTTGCTTAAAGTCAATCTGATTGTCTTGGTGAGAAGAAATGTTTTATCACGAGGAGTATCATGTTATACAAAGT
Source organism: Acinonyx jubatus (assembly GCF_027475565.1). Classification (NCBI taxonomy): domain Eukaryota; kingdom Metazoa; phylum Chordata; class Mammalia; order Carnivora; family Felidae; genus Acinonyx; species Acinonyx jubatus. The sequence continues at coordinate 24,204,243 of NC_069385.1, forward strand.
ATGATGGCTGTTTCTTAGTTTATTGATGGATTGATTATAACTGAGAACCCCAAAATATAGGTCCTTACCAGAGTTCCTCTTGGTCTTCACAAGCAAACTTTGGTGCAGCTTTACCTGTGAAGCAATGTCATTGAATCTCTGAGAGAGGTGTAATTATGACTATTTTTATGATATTGTCCATGTGAATTATATGTTTTCTATTTCTACTGAATAATTGAGTTATTAGTAGAAATAGACTTTCTCTAACTATTGAGATTTAGATTTTCTCTTATTATGTAGATATAGATTTACTGTGACTAAATTAAGTCTTTTAGTTATTTTAGAGTGCTTATTATTGCATATTTGGACTCAGGCGTGATAATATGATGGCTAAAGATCCTGATTGGAATAGTATGAAATCAGGATTAGTTTACAATAACTACATTGTAGCAATTCATGTGCCTTTCAGCAGTAATCCATTTCATACAAGGAAGTTCATATATATAGTCTGCCATATACTTAACTAACATATGGTTCTTTATTGGATAACACAACAAATATGTTGTTGTTATTTTCACTTTGCAAAAACACCAAAATAAATGCTTGCCCTTAGCTAATAAGTTGCTTTATATATTTTTACTTACAAAAGGAACACTTTTAATATTTCCACCCAAAAGGTTAATGTATAATGACCATTTAAAAACAAAAAGTAAGCTTTATTGAGGTAAGGGTAAATGTGGTATCATTTAAGAAAGAATACATATATATTACATGATTTGATATTAATATCATTACATGCATGAATTTTCTGGTTTTTGAAAGTATACACCTGGGAGTATTCTAGTATGTTTGGATTTCTATCATTGGTAGGTTTGTATACTATTATGTAACAAAGTCAATGGGTGTTTTTGGATTGCACAAGCTATGAGTCCTGAAAGCGATTTCCAGATATCTTGTCTATAATAATGCCATGCCGGCTCTGTGCTCACATATTTAGGATCATAGATGTGTGTTGATGTGGAAGGAAATACTTGGCCAGTATAACAAGCAGAAAATTTACTGGTGAATTAGGCACACAAATTTTCTTCTTGAGAGGGTGGAAGAGGGAAACTACTCATTCTAGAGAAAGGAAATTACAAAGCTTAATGCTCTTAAGTAGTTGTCCTTCTATGGAATGTAAATTATTTCTTTATCATATGGTTCAATAAGAGTATTCCATATCAAATATAGCAAATATGATTAGCTGCATTATGCTTTGAGGAAACCATTTATGTGGACCTAACTTATGAATATAAGGGTAGAAGTAAAATTGTATAAATAGTGATATAGTTAATATTATTTACCACCCACAGCTATCTATCATACCTCCAAGAGTCCTATTATTTCAAACCACTATACTTTTTTGTAATTAAAAATAGTTTAGAAATATAACACACATACAGAAAAGTACACAAATATCAATACAGCTGGTTAATAATCGCAATGTAATTTGTGCGACTTCCACATAGGCATGAACCAGAATTTTATGAATACTTGAGAAGCTCATTTCACATTGCTTCCCAGTCCCTAATCTTGCATGTCTGTTTTCCAGTTATTCTAACAAACTATTTTTGGCCTATCATTAAGCCTTATTTTAATGCAATCCTACAAGGTACTTTTGTGTGCCTGGATTCATTTCTTAATCATTATTTTTGTGAGACTTTCCCATGCTGTGGCATGCTACAATTGTTCATTTATTTTCATTGTTAGATAGAGTTACCTAGTAAAAATATACCAGTTTACCTTTTCTAGTAGACATGTAGGTTGCTTCCAATATAGAGGTATTATGGATAATGTTACTATGAATATGCTTGTACACATCTTTTGGTGCACATGCAAACATGTTTCTGTTGGCTCAGGAGTGGAAATGCTTGTTCAACAAATTTAGTAGAGAACACTAATTTTTTTTAAAGTGATTTAACTAAAACACATTGCAACTAGAAAAATATGAAAGTATTTCTTTCCATTCTAATCACCATTTGCATTTTTCAGTCTATTTAATATTAGATGTTCTAGTAGGAGGCTAGTGTTAGCTTATGTTTCAATTTTATTTTATTTTATTAAAATTTTTTTTAAATGTGTATTTATTTTTGAGGGAGGGGCAGAGACAGAGTGTGAGTGGGGAAAGGGCAGAGAGAGAGGGAGACACAGAATCTGAAACAGGCTCCAGGCTCTGAGCTGTCAGCACAGAGCCCGACATGGGGCTCAAACCCACGAACCGGGAGATCATGACTTGAGCTGAAGTCTGATGCTTAACCAACTGAGCCACCCAGGCGCCCCTCAATTTTATTTTAATGATATTTTCATTTTTAATGAAGTTGAATACCTTTCATAATTTGTTGGCTATCTGCTTAATATTTTTTGTGAACTGCATTCTCAATTTTTGTATATCTATTTCTTTGGGATAATATGTCTTATTTGAAGAGTTCTTTAAGTATTTACTGGATACAAGTTGCAAGTGTTATTCTTTCATTTACTTTTTCATATTGTTAACTGGGTTTTGATGACTAGAATATCTCAAATTTCATATAGTAAAAATTGCCAGTACTTTGTGTGTGTGTGCTTTTGTTTGTATGTGTATGAATTTTCACATATATTCAATTGTAATTTGTTTTTATCCATTATATGCGAGAGAAGTCAAGTTTCAATTTTTCTTATAAATCAAAGCATAGAAAACTTTTTTGAAAGGGATCGTGTTATTACTGCATCACTATGATTGGTGGTATGTACCTAGCAACAGTGATAAGCAATGGTAAGCACTACATATGTATGGTCTCTTTGCAGCTACTCAATTCTCCCACTGTGGTGTGAAAATCATCATAGATAATACATTAATAAGCAAAAAAATGTGGCTGAGCTTCACTTAAATTACAGATGCTGAAATTTTAATGCTATAGTATTTTCATATGCAGTGAAATAGGAATATTCTTTTTTCTGTGACTGACGTTATTTCTATCTTAAATGTTTGATATAATTTTTCAAATAAGCCATTGTGGCCTGGAAGATATTTTTATGGGAAGATTTGTAATTAAGAATTCAAGTTATCTAATAGAAATGGGCCATTTAGACGATGTTTCTTCATTGTTGTTTGGGAATTTATTTCAGTAGATTTATACATTTAATGAATTGTTTTAATAAATTTAATAAAATTATAAATTTATTTCTTATTCATTTCAATAAAGTCAAATATATTGTTATAAATATTTTCATAATATTCTCTTGTTAATATTTTGTTGCCTATGGGATCTGTAGTTATAACCCATCTTTAATTACTGATATTATTAACTTTTCTTTTTTGTGTTATCAACTTTTTATGGATTTTTCAGAAGAAAAACTTTGTTTTCATTGATTTCTCTGTTGTTTCCTTTTTTGTTGTTGATTTGTACTTTTGTCTTTATTATTTTTTATGTTTTTTTACTTTGGTTTTAATTTTCTATTTTGGCGTTTTTATTTTATGGTGAAGCTTAGATCATTGATTTTAGATCATCCTTAATGTAATTTGTATAACTCAAAGCTATAAATTCCTTTTTAATAACTTTTGCATCATCTTACCCATTTTGATATGTTGTGTTTTTATTTTTACTCAATTCAAAATATTTTATAATTTGCCTAGTGATTTGTTCTTTGATCCAAATGTTATTTAGAGATATGTTTGTCTGTAGTTCAGATAGAATTGTTTTGGATTTCTGATTCTCTGCAAATCGTTCTATTATATTCAGAGCACATACTTTGTATTACTTTTATCCCTTCCAATGTATTGATTTAGACAGAACATGGTCTAAATTGTTTAGTGTTCCACAAGTACTTGAAAATAATCTGGGTGCTGCTCTTGTTGGGTGGGGTAGTTTATAAATACCAGTTGGCCCAATAATGCAATTTTTGTTTTCAGAGTTTCATTTTATTGCCTTTTCTATCCACTTGTTCTATCAGTTCTATTGAAATGTCAAAAAATTTCACTGTAGTTGGGATTTATGCATTTCTCCTTTATATTTCATCAGTCTTTGTCTCATATAAATGAGGTTCTGTTAAGGCATACCTAGGTCTGTTGTGACTTCTTGATGAATTGGCGCCTTTTTATTAGGAAGTATTTCTCTTTATCACCAATGATGTTGCTTGTTCTGAAAATTATTATGTCTCTTATTAATATAGCCACTCTTGGATTTTTATTTATTTTTCAGGATTTTAAATCTTAGGGCTCATATAGCTTTTTAATTTGGCTTAATTGTAGCCAGTGGTGTATTTAAAGTGCATTTCTTGTAAACAGTATATAATTGGATGTTTTAGACTAGTTGACAATCTTATCTATTCCAGTAGTCTCTTCTAAATTGGTTGGATTTAAATACATTATACTGCTTTGTATATTCTAAATGTCCATTATATTCTTTACTCTTTGTTCTTTTTGATGCTCCATTTATATCAATTGAACATTTGTTTGTGTTCCATTTTCATTTCCTCCATTATCTAACTAGATTTACTTTTTTTTTTATTATTGGTTAATCTCCATATACATTTTGCAGCTTTTCAAAGTTTATCTTCAAATTATTATTAGTATCTCACCTATAACACAAAATCCTTACAATAGTATAGTTTCATTTCCTTTCTACTCTCCTTCATGCTATTGCTGTCTTACCTTTTTCTTCTACATGTTTATAAACATCAACATATAATGCTGTTACTTTTGCTTAAAAATCAGTTATCTTCTATAGAAAATATAAGCGAGAAAACAAAATTTCATGTATCTACCCCATATTTATCTTTTCTGACCCTCTTTACTCCTTACTGTTAGTACAAGTTCCCATCTGTTATTGTTTCCTTCTGGTGAAGGCCTGTCAATAGCGCTTTTGGTGCATGGACATCACCAATGAATTATCATGCTTTTGTTTGTCTGAAAATCAATTTTTACTTTATCTTCATCTTTGAATAATATTTTCTTTCAAGATGCCATTCCATTGTATTTTTGGTTTGCACAGTTTCTGATGGAAAGCTTGCAATGAGTTTTATTTATGTCCCTTTGTAGGTGATATTTTCTTTTCCTTTAGCTATTTTTAAGATTTTTCTTCTCACATGTTTTCAGCAATTTAGTTATGATGTGCTTTTGTTGCAGCAGAGAAGGAGGCTAATTTTTGTGTGGACATTTATCTTGTTTAGGACTTACTTGTTTTTTTGACTCTGTTGATGTATATTTTCTTCAAATTTGGGAAAATTTTGTCCACTATTTAGAAAAACAAAACAAACCTTTTAACCTTTAACTTTCTCTTTTAACTTTCTCTTGTCCCTTAATGATGTGTATGTTATACCACCTTTTTTCAGGTTTATTCTCTGTAATGTTTTATGGATATTTTATTTTATAATAATCTAATAACTTCAGATATTATATTTTTGATATGGAAGTTCCACTTTGTTCTTTTTTTTTCCTACTTTTTCTTGGCATTACATTTCTGTTTCCTTTCAAATAAGTATATGCATTTATAATAGCTATTTTAACATTTTTGTAATTCCATTATCTATGTGTTCAGTGACTTTTTCTGTTGACATTTTTTGGATTGAATTTCCTGCTTGTTTGTATATCTAGTGATTTGTATTTGATGTTGGAGATAGTAGATACTGAAATAAAAATGTCTGGACTTTTATGTCCTTTAAAAAGTGTTCAGTTTTGTGTTGACAAGCATGTGTGGGTCAATCTGATACCTCTGATTCATGTTTTATGCTACACCAGGGTAGATTTTAGCTGCTTTTCACTTTCTACTAAGGCTAGATTCCTTTGAGACCTATACTGAATGATAATGTTACCTGTTACTGGATTTTACATTTATTTTTGTAGGATTCTTATGCTTCTTATACTGGGGTGAGATTTTGGTTATACTGTATACGGACATATCTATGAAGCATTTCTGCATTTCCACATTTTGAAAATATTTATTGTCATCTTTTCTTCTTTGAGTACTTGTCAGCAATTACCTGTGAAACATACAAAACTAAAATTTTTATTGACATATATATTTTTTCAACTTTTTTAATGTTTATTTATTTTTGAGAGAGACAGAGACAGAGCTTGAGTGGGGAAGGGGCAGAGAGGGAGGGAGACACAGAATCCAAAGCAGGCTCCAGGCTCTGAGCTGTTACACAGAGCCTGATGTGGGGCTCGAACCTACGGATGGTGAGATCATGACCTGAGCCGAAGTCAGACGCCCAGCCGACTGAGCCACCCAGATGCCCCTGTTGATATAATTTTAATTTCAATTCATTTAATGGATTCATGATTATTACAGTTTTTTATTTCCTATTTATTAATAGGCATGTAGACAAATCCACAATTATTTGGAGTCATCTGTATATATATATTTTTTGACTCAGTTCTGTTTCATTGATTTCTTTATACACCTTTTTGTCAATGTTATACTCCTTCAATTACTATGACTTTGCTTTAAATGACTTGAAATCATATGGTGTGTCTCTTGACTATATTCCTCTTTTTAATAATATTTTGAAATTTCTAGTTATTTGCTTTTATTTTTTGTGCTATGTGTGAAGTGGGATATTCTTATTGGAATACTGTTGTTGAATGCTATTATTGGTAGACTGATGAAGGAAAACTGTGCATTATAAATCTTAAGGCAGCTGCTACAAGTTTTAAAATAGTTATGAGTAAGAGCCAATTTTAGAGATAACATGGATTCATGAAAAATACAAATGAGTACAAATGTAGGAAGAAAACAAAAATGATTAAAAAATTTAAAAGTGAACAGTTAACAAGATAGTATGTTTTAAATGAGCTATATAAGATTATTTTAAATATAAATGGTCTAAGAACATCAATTAAAAGGCAAAAATGGCATTTTAATATGAAATTCATTCTTAGGTATATGTGATTAATAGAAAAGTCTCTCATAATATAAAGACATTGAGAGGACAAAAGCTAAAGGATGGAAAAAGAAATGCATACAAACCATTGACAAAAGAAATCTAGTGTGGTATTTATATTATACCAAGTAGTGTTCAGAATAAGAACTAGAAACAGGGAAAGTGGGGGACATTACCTAATGTTGATGGAGTTGATTTTTTAAAAAGATATAACAATTGTAATTGTCTATACACCTAATAAAACACAAGGATCAAAACCTGATTTAACTGAAAGGAGAAACAGAAACATTCATAGTTGGAGACTTCAAAACTCCTCCATCAGCAGTCTGCCAGCCTCAGGGTTGTGGGCCCAGAACTCTTCTAATGGACCATTCTCCTGTCTTTGCCTCTGTTGAAATAAAGAACCTAATCCTTAGGTTTATCAGAAACAAACCAGAAACTATGGCACCACTGTGGCACAGTCAATGGGTTAATTCAAGCCTGAGTTAACTTTGGGGTCTTCAAACACCATATAACAACCATTAAGCTGGGGAGTTTCCCAACCCTTAGGATACTTAGTTGAGGCTCTTTGAAGCAAGTAGTTATAAATATTAGTAGAATACAATCCCTCTCATCTAAGATTATCCAGTGGGCAAAAAGAAGAAAAAAAAAATGAATAAAAGTAAGAGAGAAATCTGGATACAAGAAGACAAAACAATTAAATTGAAAAAGCCTTCACAATTTAACCCAAATGGAAATCTAAAATTTACTAAAATTATTTATATAACAAATAGATAAAAAGGTATTGGTTTTTGGATCCCTATAGGTTCTGGATTAACTTTAACATCTGTTGAAATGTACCAACTGTCAAATTTTCATGGCCTTAACCACTTCTGGAACTCAAATTAGAATTATACCCTAGGGTTTCATTAAATTTATATGTGTTCACTATATCTTAGGGGAGTTACTTATTATTTAAAAAAAGACAAATAAATATATATGCCTTATCGTAACCATCTAGAGTATTGCCTTGTTGATAATCTTAGCACCTAAGTTTAAGACAACCTCAAAGTTGTCATGGATACTCTGACATATTTATTAAGTGACAAAGTGAAATTAAGTCCTGTGATACTTACCAATTGCCTTGACAAAATGGGACCCCATGAAGCTTCTCTACCCTCACCTTCCCCACATGCTGCCCTCTATTAAAATAGTTAATACAGTCCAATGTAAAGTAAAATAAGGCCTTTAGGGATTGAGAGATATTATATAAGCATTATTGAAGGGGTTAATGTCCCCATTAATTCACTGCTTTTATTCCTAACAGCCCAATTTGCCCAGGTCTTAAACCTAGAAACAATGACTGTTGCCTCATAGTGAATTACCATGACCATTCTGCTGTGGTCCTACCCGTTATGACCCCCATACCCAAAATTATTGAAGTTACTGACTCCATCTAGTTACCATCCAGTCAATATTTTCTATTATGGATTTACCTAATCTGTTCATTATCTATTTCAACAGCCTCTGAGACTCATTTTATCTTCACCTTTACAGACACAATACATTTTTACCTGGCCACCCATTGGAGGAATTCAACACCTCTGTTATCCTACAGAATTTTTATAGGCAAAGAGTGTTTTTGAATCAATATGGTTAATTGGCTAATATGCCCTCGTTTACCATATAACATAGGTAGTGTTTATTTCATATATACTCTTTTATACTTATTCTGAGCTTGATAGATGCTTGAAGGTAGTCAGACTTTTGAGGCCTTTTTCTTTTTGCTGGAAAATGTTAAACTCTAGATCACCTGCAACTTAATGTTTCCTCAACCATGATTTTTTAAATCAGAGTTAAATTTTTGTTATGTCTTTTATTTTTGTTATCTTTTAAATATTTTTTTATTACTTAAAAAATATTAATATTTATTTTTGAGAGAGAGACAGAGACAGAGCATGAGTGGGGGAGGGACAGAGACAGGAAGACTCAGAACCCGAAGCAGGCTCCAGGCTCTGAGCTGTCAGCACAGAGCCCAATGTGGAGCTCAAACTCATGAACCGTGAGATCATGACATGAGCCGAAGTCAGACGCTTAACTGACTGAGCCATCTAGGCACCCTAGGTTTTTTTTTTTTGTTTTTTTTTTTTAATTTTACTTTGTGAGAGAGAGTGCACAACGGGGCACATGAGTGGGCAGGAGGAGAGAGAGAGAGAGAGAGAGAGAGAGAGAGAGAGAGAGAGAGAGAATCCTAAACTCTGACAGTGCAGAGCCCAAAGCAGGGCTCAATCCTATGAACCTTGAGGTCATGACCTGAGCTGAAATCAAGAGTTGGAAACTGGATGCTCACCCGACTGAGCCACCCAGGTGCCCTTTGAGATCTTTTAAAAAGGATTCTGACTCTTGCATACCATATTTGATTTTTGTCATAAATAAAAATAGCATAAAATCTTGAACTGCTGAAACTATCTCTCAGAGATATGTACTTTTTTTTCTGTCATTTGTTATTATAAATAAATTGAAGGCCAACAGATTTGTGAGTAACCACTAATCTTCCCTGTTTTGACACTTGCAAATAAGTAAATTTAGAAACTTATTTAATGCAGGAGATGATTGCTTTTATTAAATATTATTATTATTACTTCTATGAATTTATTTCAAAATACCAATAATCCATAATTTGAATTTATATTACCTTTCCTACATTTGAATAATTTCCTTTCATTTTATCTTACTTTTGATGATTTCATTGTAATCTGAAGGCTTTCCTGATTTTTGCCTTTGTACATAATAATGGTATTTTAAAAATGATTATACAGTTTGAATCTAATATGACTTGAAATATCTCATTGTTTTTCTTTCTTTATTTTCATTACTTGAGTCATGACATATCCTTACTTACCAGTTCTCTTTTTATATTTGTTTGAGTGGCTTTATTATTGTGTTCTTGTGTTTTACCTTTGGTTTTATAAATTTCTTGCTTTCTTGAATTGTGGATTTAAAACAAACGCTTCTTAAATATGTATGTCATAATTCTTTCTGAAACCACATTGTTCCTAACATCATCAAGGCAACATTTTCATTATTTTTATAAAAATATTTACTTATCCTTGAATCAGATGTTTGCTCAGTCCCAATATGTGTATGTGTACATAATGGTTTGTTTTTGATCTCTTCAATGTTACATATTGTTTTTAATGTTTTAAAGTATACCAGGGAAATTTTATTCATGTGGAAAATAATATTCAACACATTTTCTTGTTAATTTATTTAACATTCCTTTACTAGATGCTATTCTATTAATTTAATTCTAGAAATTCTATACATTTCTAAAATGTATACTCATCACATAGGTAGAAAAGTAAAAGATTTACTTTCCATAAATGACTTATCTCAAGTGAAACATGGATCACAAATTAATAAATTTTAGTAAGCATTGGTAAATTCATACATTTTAATGTCAAACCATATTTTTAACATTAAAATATTTTGAATATGTAAAAAATATAAAAAAGATCTCAAAATCAGTGTATTGATAAATAAATAGTATTATTTACATATATCATTTTTAAAATATAAACATCATGAGCTTAATTCTCATTTTTTTTTTGTTACCTCTATGCTGTTTCTAATACTTTTCCTAGGATTAAAGTGATGTTACGAAACCCAGAAGAAAAAAGAAAATGTTTTAGAGTGGTAGACTTTGCAGATTTTGTCTCAGGATATAAGACTTGATTATATCTTCTATGTGATTCAAATCAAAGACAACAATTATTAAATTGGCATCTTTTTTCATGTATTATGTTAATATGAAACCCTTCACCTTGATCTAATTTCTTACAGGCTGGTTCTTTCAGTTTTTTTGGTGAGAGTTAAACATAGCACATTGTCATGTTATTATCCTATATTGGCCTGTTTTGTTAACATTATTGAAACCCCATGTATGAGGAGATGGTTGATTGACACTAAATTAATAATGTTTTACAATGAGGAGAGGACACATTACTATAACTCCAGTCCACAAAGACTATCTCAGTCCTTCTTGCCATAGCTCATTTTTACCACTAATATTTATTATATCCACATATACAAAGTACCCATCCATTTTGGTCCTGACATATATTGCATTTCTAAAGATGTTATCTCCCAAATATACAACATATAAGCCATACACTGACTCCAAACAATTAGTGAATGCCACTGTCTGTTTCATTATGGTATAAAGGAACTACACAAACCAGAATATTAGACATGTAGCCTCTAATGGTGCAAAGATATGCAGTGTATTTATTCTTTGTTTTGCAGTATTGTGGCTTATTTTGAAATCATATTTAAGAGTAAGTGCTGATGAAGGCTCCAAGACCCCTAATGCATAATAAATATGTGTCCTAACTGAAATGGGTATTTAAGTTCCACAAAATATGGTGTTGGTATAATATAGGAATGCTTTCCTTATCTCTGTTGGGGATATTCATGGAAGTAGAATAATAATATAAACTAAGTACTGCTAATTAGCTATTATTCGCATCAGAGGGATTACATATTAATAAAGGTCAGAAATCAAATACTTCATTTTTGAGTATTTTTCTGACTAGATGAGCCAGAGTTTCTTCTAAAATTCCCGTATTGGAAATCTGCTTTTCCTAATGAATGCTAAAATACTAAGATTCTTAATATTTAAATATTAGTATTCATAATACTAATGATATAATTATTAATATAATTATTATTAATTATATTAATAATTATATTATTATAATATATAATTATATTAATAATTATTATATTATAATATAATTATTAATATAATTATTAATACTACTAATATAATTAATAGTATTCATAATACTAATATTCTCCTTCTTACTATTGGGACACTTGTCTCTAAATAAAAGAAAGTATTGAGGGTCATAATTTATCTTTATACAAGGTTCTCCATTCTAATGCAGAATTATATTTATATGGTAATTATATATTATGTGATATTATGTGATATATTATGTTAATATTTATTATATTATAATATTTTGTAACATATATGGTCAGCACTGAATCATTTGTCAATTCCAGTGACTTTCCATCTTCCTTTCCAAGTCATTTAGGTTCATGTGTTTTCTAAAGAACATATCCCAGTAAATTTTCAATAAACATCAGCACTTGTTGGAAAAATTTTAACATTTTTTTAAATCTTTATTTATTTTGAGAGAGAGCATGAGGGAGAGTAGGGAAAAGAAAGAGGTGGTGGGGGGGGGAGAGAGAGAATCCCAAGCAATCCTGAGCATGGAGCCCTATATGGGGCTCCATCCCAGCATCATGAGATCATGACCTGAGCCAGAATCAAGAGTTGGATGCTTCACTGACTGAACCACCCAGGCACCCCTTAACATTTTAATTAAAATTTGATTTAGTTAAAATATGTATTTCATATTTCTTATTAGTTGCCTGTTTATAGCCCCTAACTATGTAAAATAATAAACTGGGTTGGTTTTGTCAGTAGTTTCATGGTAACAGTAGATTAAATTTATGATTAATCAAGGAGAGTGAATAGTGGATTCTAAAGTCCTATCATCTGAATACTTCCAGTGACCATAGAGGCAGATTTTACACTTCCTCAATCTTTACCTGTTTCCCAGAACTGATTGATGCTGTGTCAGTATGCACACATAAACACAAACATCACGCCTTTGAACTATTTGCCTTTAAAATAGTATAAGATTCAGTAATACTTTTGCTTAATATTAATTAGCACATAGTCATTCCCTGGTTTTTGAAAATAAAAAAAAAATTCTAACTTATGTAAATGAATTTCACTTGCGCTGCTTTGTTAGTTAAACAAGCAAACACAATAGAAAAACAAAACAACTGTGTCAACAAGTGTTCAGCCAAGCTATTCTGACAGAGCTCTAGAATATTTAGTTTATTAATGATCCAGGTTGGAAGCAACACAGTATTGAGGGATTTTATTTGGTTGTAATTATGGTAAGCTGCTAGGTACTTTAGACATTCTGCTGGGAACATATTTACATTTTCAGAAGCTTCCTAAGGAAATCTTTACATATTTACTTTTTCGTTTTGTCAGCAAATTGTTATGTGTCTATACTTTGACTTCAGTGAATAAATGATAACATTGTTTCATGACTAATGGGGTTCACAGAGATTTAGGGATTCTATCCCCTAGTTTTTTCCTTCTATCCCCTAGTTTTTTCCTTCTAAAACAAGTGTTTCACTTGAGTAAGTCTTTGCAAAGTTGAACCTCAAATGTGTTTGTCATCTGTAATTCTATACATATTAAAAATAAATAAAGTCAACTGCAGAGATTCTTGAATAAAAATATATTTGGCCAAGGTTGACTTGTTTTAACTTATTTTTGCCTGTAGGAAAGGAAAAGCATTTTCAGTAAAACAGCCAGACACAAGATGTTTCTCCAGTTCTAGCTAATCACTCCATCAAGTAGCATGTATTGAACAGACCATCGGAGGTTCTTTTTATATCTGGGAAAGTGAAATACATAGAGTAAACTAAGGTGAATTTTCAAGATGAACAAACACAAAGCATACATCAACTATTAGAGATTTTCAAAACTGGATTGGTCTAAAAAATAGCTACTGTTTATTTGTGGTTCATTTTATTTCTCATTTAGAAACATCCTCAAACGGAAATGCCAGGTAAGGGGAAGATTCAGGAGCTTATTTTACTATCTGTCAGAAATTTTCAGTACCAGATCTTATTTGAAAACAAAACAAAAATTCTAACAATAAGCAGAAGAGGATTCAATTTCCATTTTAGAAATCTTTATTTATTTTTCTGAATATCTTTCTTAAGGTTTAAAACATATTAAAACAAACATTAACAATGTGAGTAAATTTTCTATTGCCTGGAGTAATAGTATTAGCTGATAATGGTTATAATGAATATTTTTTATATTAGAGCTCAATGATATGTATTAGAATAAATTGCTCATAATGACTTACATTGAGGATAGTAATTCAAAAATCCTCATATTTTGGGTACTCTGTTCTTGCTGCTACAAGGGAGAAGAAGCTTTGAAATGCACTTTGCAGACAATGAAGCAGTTGGATCACTCTCAGGTTTCTGAGGAAAGAGGAAAGCAATTAAAAAAAAAAATACCTGAGAGTAGCAACAAATTGACATAAAGAGGTCCTAAAATGTATCATCTCAAATTAGGCTTTCCCTAGTACTGGTTAATATTATCCTCTGTTCTTTTGAACTAAAATATGCAAAATTTTAAAAATGGAACAAAAGTGATCCAGGATGTATATTTAATTTATTGATCCCATTAAGACATTGTAGTTATACCATTTTGTAGAAACATAATTTAGTACATGTTTCTAAATTTTTACATTTTTAAGGTCTTCTAAATAAAAATACTATTAACCTATCTGTATTTTTATATTTAAAGTGAGGTTTTTCTAGACAGCATCTAATTTAGTCTGATAATCACAGTCTTGTAAGAGATATCTTTACATCATTCACATTTAAAGTGATTATTGATATGGTTGTATTAAAATCTATCACAGTGTTTGCTGTTTTCTTTTGTTCCGTTTGCTCTTTGTTTTTTCCTGGACTTTTCCTATAAATAGGATGTTACAATATATGGTAATTTTTCACTGACTTCTTTTAATTAACATAATGATATCAGATTCATCTATGCTGTAGCATGTATATGTCTTCATTGCTTCTTAATGCTGAATAGTAATATTCCATTGTATACATATATTTTATTTATCCATTCATTAGTTGATGGATGTTTAAATTATTCCACATTTCTGCTCTTATGAAGAATGCTGCTGTGAATATTTTCATATTTTTATGGGAATGTTTTCTGATCTCTTAGATAATATATACCAATGGCATTGCTGGTCATATGGTCACTCTCTATGTTTAACTTGGTGAGGAACTGCCAACCTGTTTTCCAAAGGCACCATACCATTTTACATTCTCACCAAGAATATATGAGGATTCCAATTTTCCCAGGTTTTTATCAACACTAGTTATTGCTTATCTTTTTTTTTTTTTTTTATTGTGACCATCCTATTGAGTGTGAAATGGTATTCATTGTGGTTTTGGTTTACATTTCTCTAATATCTGATGATGTTGAGCATTTTTCCTGTGCATATTGGCCTACTGTGTACCTTCTTTTGCGAAAAGCCTATACAAATCCATTCCCATTTTAATTAGTTTATTTGGTTACTGTTGAGTTGTAAGAGGTCTTTATTCTGGAAGCACATCCCTTATCATAGATACAACTGGGAAATATTGTCCCCATTTTTCAGTTTATTGTGCTAACAAAGGTTTCTAAATGTGAAGTCTAATTTACCTTTTTTTCCTTTCCTTTTATTGCTTGTGATATTTGATTTCATATATAAGAAATTATTCCCTATTGAATTATTGCCAATGTAATTATATATTTCACATATAAGAAATTATTGCCTATTCAATTATTGCCTATTGCCGATTGAATCGAAGGTCATTGAGATTTACTCCTATTTTCTTCTAAGAATTTTATAGTTTACCTCTTACATTTGGATTTATGATTTTTATTAAGTTTGTTTAATTATTTATTTATTTCTATTAATTTTTGAAATATTTATCTTTGAGAGAGACGGAGAGACAGAGCGTGAATAGGGGAGGGGTAGAGAAAGAGGGAGACAAAGAATCTGAAGCAGGCTCTGGGCTCAGGCATAGAGCCTGGTGCGGGGCTCGAACTCACGAACCGCAAGCTAATGACCTGAGCCAAAGTCAGATGCGCAACCAACTGAGCCACCCAGGTGCCCCAAGTTTATTTATTTATTTTTAATTTAATTTATCTTTTTAATTTACTTCCAAGGTAGTTAGCATATAGTGCAACAATGATTTCAGGAGTAGATTCCTTAATGTCCCTTACCCATTTAGCCCACCCCCCCTCCCACAACTCCTCCAGTAACTCTGTTTGTTCTCTGTATTTAAGAGTCTCTGATGTTTTGTCCTCCTCCCTGTTTTCTTATTATTTTTGCTTCCCTTCCCTTGTGTTCATCTGCTTTGTATCTTAAAGTTCTTGTATGAGTGAAGTCATATGATATTTGTCTCTCTCTGACTGATTTCACTTAGCATTATACTCTCTAGTTCCATCCACGTAGTTGCAAATAGCAAGATTTCATTCTTTTTGATTGCCGAGTAATACTCCATTGTGTATATATATGCACCACTTCTTCTTATCCATTCATCCATCAGTGGACTCTTTCCATGCTCTGGGCTCTTTCCATACTCTGGCTATTGTTGATATTGCTGCTATAAACATTGGGATGCATGTGCCCCTTCAAAAAAGCATACCTGTATCCCTTGGATAAATACCTCGCAGTGCAATTTCTGGGTCGTAGGTTCTATTTTTAATTTTTTGAGGAACCTCCATACTGTTTTCCAGAGTGGCTGTACCAGTTTGTATTCCCAATAGCAGTGCAAATGAGATCCTCTTTCTCTGCATCCTCACCACATCTGTTGTTGCCTGAGTTGTTAATGTTAGCCATTCTGACAGGTGTGAGATGGTATCTCATTGTGGTTTTGATTTCTATTTCCCTGATGATGAGTGATGTTGACCATCTTTTCATGTGTCTGTTGGCTATCTGGATATCTTACTTGGAGAAGTGTCTATTCATGTCTTTTACTCATTTCTTCACTGGATTATTTGTTTTTTGGGTGTTGAGTTTGATAAGTTCTTTATAGATTTTGGATACCAACCTTTTATCTGATATGTCATCTGCAAATATCTTCTCCTATTCTGTCAGTTGCCTTTCAGTTTTTCTGGTTGTTTTCTTCTCTGTGCAGAAGCTTTTTATTTTGAGGAGGTCCCAATAGTTCATTTTTGCTTTTGTTTCCCTTGCCTCTGGAGACATGTTGAGTAAGAAGTTGCTGCGCCCAAGGTCAAAGAGGTTTTTTCCTGCTTTCTCCTCGAGGATTTTGATAGCTTCCTGTCTTACATTTAGGTCTTTCATCCATTTTGAGTTTATTTTTGTGTATGGTGTAAGGAAGTGGTCCAGGTTCATTTTTCTGCATGTCGTTGTCCATTTTTCCCAGCACCATTGGCTGAAGAGACTGTTTTTATTCTATTGGATATTCTTTCCTGCTTTGTCAAAGATTAGTTGGCCATACGTTTGTGGGTCCATTTCTGGGTTCTCTATTCTGTTCCATTGGTCTATGTGTCTGCTTTTGTGCCAGTACCATACTGTCTTGATGATTACAGCTTTGTAATACAGCTTGAAGTCTGGGATTGTGATGCCTCCTGCTTTGGTTTTCTTTTTTCAAGATTGCTTTGGCTATTTGGGATCTTTTCTGGTTCCATACAAATTTTAGGATTATTTGTTCTAGTTCTGTGAAGAATGCTGGTGTTATTTTCATAGGTATTGCATTGAATATGTTGATTGCTTTGGGTAGTATTGGCATTTTAACAATATTTGTTCTTCCTATCCAGGAGCATGGAATCTTTTTCCATTTTTTTTGTTTTCTTCAATTGATTTCATAAGCTTTCTATAGTTTTCAGTGTATAGATTTTTCACCTCTTTGGTTAGATTTATTCCTAGGTATTTTATGGTTTTTGGTGCAATTGTAAATGGGAACGATTCCTTGATTTCTCTTTCTGTTGCTTCATTGTTGGTGTATAGGAATGCAACTGATTTCTGCGCATTGATTTTATATCCTGCAACTATGCTGAATTCATGGATCAGTTCTTGCAGTTTTTTCGTGGAATCTTTTGGGTTTTCCATACAGATTATCATCTGTGAAGAGTGAAAGTCTGACCTCCTCCTGGCTGATTTTGATGCCTTTTATTTCTTTGTGTTGTCTGATTGCTGAGGCTAAGACTTCCAATACCATGTTGAATAACAGTGGCGAGAGTGGACATCCCTGTCTTGTTCCTGACCTTAGGGGGAAAGCTGTCAGTTTTTCCCCATTGAGGATGATATTAGTGTTGAGTCTTTTCATATATGGCTTTTATGATCTTGAGGTATGACCCTTCTATCCCTACTTCTTTGAAGGTTTATACAAGAAAGGATGCTGTATTTTTTCCAATGTTTTCTCTGCATCTATTGAGAAGATCATATGGTTCTTGTCCTTTCTTTTATTGATGTAATGAGTCACATTGTTGTGCAGATATTGAACTAGCCTTCCATCCCAGGTATAAATCCTGCTTGGTCATGGTGAATAATTTTTTTTAATGTATTGCTGGATCTGATTGGCTATTCCCTTGTTGAAGATTTTTGAATACATGTTCATCAGGGAAATTGGTGTATGGTACTTTTTAGTGGGGTCTTTGGTTTTGGAATCAAGGTAATGCCGGCTTTATAGGAAGAGCTTGGAAGTTTTCCTTCCATTTCTATTTTTTGGAACAGCTTCAAGAGAGTAGGTGTTAACTCTTCCTTAAATGTTTGGTAGAATTCCCCTGGAAAGCCATCTGGCCCTGGACTTTTTTTTTTTTTTTTTTTTTGAGAGAGAGATTTTTGATTACTAATTCAATTTCTTTACTGTTTATAGGTCTGTTCAAATTTTCTGTTTCTTCCTGTTTCAGTCTTGGTAGTTTATACGTTTCTAAGAATTTGTCCATATCTTCCAGATTGCCGAATTTATTGGCATATCATTGCTCATAATATTCTCTTATTATTGTTTTTATTTCTACTTTGTTGGTTGTGATCACTTCTCTTTCATTCTTTATTTATTTGGGTCCTTTCCTTTTTCTTTTTGATCAAACCGGTTAGTGGTTTATCAATTTTGATCATTCTTACAAGAACCAGCTTTTGATTTCATTGATCTGTTTTTTGTTGTTGTTGTTTTTGTTTTTTGTTTTTTGTTTTCATTTGGATAGCATTGATTTCTGCTCTAATCTTTATTATTTCCTGTCTTCTGCTGGTTTTTGGTTTTATTTGCTGTTCTTTTTCCAGCTGTTTAAGGTGTAAGGTCAGGTTGTGTATCTGAGATCTTTCTTCCTTCTTTAGGAAAGCTTGGATTGCTATATACTTCCCTGTTAATACCGCCATTGCTGCGTCCCAGAGGTTTTGGGTTGTGGTGTTATCATTTTCATTGGCTTCCATGTACTTTTTAATTTCCTCTTTAACTTCTTGGTTAGCTCATTCATTCTTTAGTAGGATGTTGTTTAGTCTCCAAGTATTTGTTATCTTTCCAAATTTTTTCTTGTTGTTGATTTTGAGTTTCATAGCATTGTGGTCTGAAAAATGCACGGTATGACCTTGATCTTTTCGTATTTTTTGAGGACTGATTTGTGTCCCAGTATGTGGTCTATTCTGGAGAATGTTCCATGTGCACTGGAGAAGAATGTGTATTTTGCTGCGTTAGCTTGAAATATTCTGAATTTATCTGTTAAGTCCATCTGGTCCAGTGTGTCATTCAAAGCCATTGTTTCCTTGTTGATTTTCTGTTTAAATGATCTGTCCATTGTTGTAAGTGGGGTGTTGAAGTCCCCTACTATTATGGTATTATTATCAATGAGTTTCTTTATTTTGTGATTAATTGATTTATATATTTGGGTGCTCTCACATTTGGAGTATAAATGTTTACAATTGTTAGGTCTTCTTGGTGGATATAAGTTCATTGTTATATATGATGTGAGTTACAGGATATGAGGTCTTTTGTGTGTGGATATTGTGTTGTCTGAACACCGTTTGTTGAAAAGACTTTTTTTTGTCACTATTGAATTGTCTTGGCACCTTTGTCAAAATTTAATTGGACATGAATGTGAGGGTTTTTTTCTAGACTTTAAAATATTTTTCATCAACCTATTTGTCTATCTTTATGCCAGTACCACATGTGTTAATTACCATAGCTTTGTAGTAAAATTTATTATTATCTTTGTTATTATTATTTGGATTCCATTAAGGACAGTATTCATAGCAAAAATCTCCTTATGGCTGAATCATCTCTCAACTTAGTCACCTCTCTTATGGCTGTAGTTCATGAGTAATACAAATGGCATAATTTATTTTGATATTTTATTTTCATTATATACTAGGGAATATGGCATCTAATTTTGTGACCCACATTCTACAACTTTGCAAGAAATTTAGTTTAACTTTATTTATTTATTTTGAGAGAGTGAGAGCAGGGAAGGGGCAGAGAGAGAGGGAGAGAGACTCCTAAGCAGGCTACATGCTATCAGTGCAGAACCCCATGTGGGACTTGATCTCATGAATCATGAGATCCTGACCTGAGCTGAAATCAAGAGTCGAGTGCTGAAACGACTGAGCCATCCAGGCATCACAGGATATTTATTTTTTTAAATTTTTTATTAAGATTATTCTTAGCTAGTTTTAAGTATATAAAATTTTATATTCAAATTACTTGCATGTAAATCTTATGTTTATGTTGTATTAACAATTTTTTTGAAAATATAATACTTCTACCCTGTAAACATAAGATACAATTAAATTAAAATTAATTTCATGTCTTTATGAATGAGACACTTATTGACATTTATTAAACTAGAGAATGAACAGCATAAATGTGAACACACCATAGGTTACAAAAATTAACATTATGTCTGGTACATAGCAGTAGAGGAACAATTGTTTATTGATTAGAAGAGATCTTTCTGGAAAATGTATATCAATTATGGAAGCTGCTTACCTCTGCAACTAGTATATCCATCAGTCAATTATTCAAATCAGTAAGCATTGACTTGTCATTGTTATAGACATGGGATATATATCCAATATTTATGGCTGGAAAGTATTTATAGTATGTTATAGATATAAACAATTAAAGAGGAACTGTTTATAGTGATAAGTATTAAAATATAGACAATCTTCCTATGTTTTATCAGATAAGAAGTAAAGTTTAAATTAATTCATTGAAGATAAGTAGGGCTGATATGATTAGAACTTCTGAGGATTCCTACTGCTGCCAACTGAACTTTAAATTATCTATCTTCACTAAAAATAATTTGTTTCTATTACTCAAATTTTATTTTAATACTATCTTACAACACAAGTATTTATGAAAGAAGTTTTGAGAAGAGTAAAGATACTGAGCTGAAGATATTTTTGATGTTAATCCAATGCTAATTATTAATGGTGAGAGAGAGCTATTGAGAGAACAGGAAAGAATTAAGTTGCAAGATCTCTGGTCCCATTGCCTTAAAGAATGTTGACATTCTTATAATAGATCATTGTTGCTGTCTCATCTTTTACTCAAATCCTGTGATACATTTTGGGAGGAGTGGGATTAGATGAGTGCTACTCCAGTTGCCCATCTAGTCCCTCAGTGGTTTGAGGAAGAAGTAAGGGTAGTGATAGGGCTTCAGACCCTCTCTTCTAAACCAGGGTGTGTAATGCATATATTCACAACAGTTTTTCTGTTCTCAGCCATCATGACCTCTCATCATAAAAATTTCCAGTCTAAATCTGCAAACTTAGAGTCCAGCTTAATACCTCTCATTGTGTGAGAGCAGAAGCTGATATATATATTTAGTAGGAGAAAATTCTCCCAATAAAAATATGATATTTTTAATTAAAAAAATTGATACCCAGAACCAAATTAGTCACTCTTTCTTCCCCAGATCAGTATTTTTGTTGTACAGAATGAGGTTACATTTGTCAGCAGGAGGAAAACAGTATCCTAGCACTCAACACTGTGTTTATTCTGTTATAAGCACAACTACCTGAGAAAATTAACTAGTATTAGAGAGGAAAATACTCCGCTTGAAAGTAAATTTGTGCACAGACCCTGAGTTAAATATTATGTTCCAGTGAGATTGGCAAACATCAAATATCAACAATAAGGAAAAAGTCACTGAAATTCTTAAGAGCAAATAATCTGCCATTCTCCATTTCTTTATCTGAAAGTTATCTGCTCCAGCTATCAGGAAGAGGCTGTCAATCAGCTCTATTGCTGGAATGAAGGAGTAGATGGTACAGTTTAATTTTATTATGGAAATTGATTTGCATCTTTTATATTTCTTGATTGAAATCTTTCCAGGTAATGGCATTGAAGAAGACTCATAAAACTGCCATGACTGGGGTAATAACTATTATTATGATCAAATTTAATAAAAAAAAAACTTGCCTGCAATATGGGAACTATGAATAATTCATGTATACTGTTGCTTAAAATGTGATAGAGAGGAAAAGACTTGTAGAAAAAATCTTAATGTATCCAGACAGGGATGATAATTGGTTTTTGCAAATAATGAATACTTCATGTACAAACCAAGACTAACAAGGCTAGAGGAGAGGACTCCACACAGAGGAAATAATACCACATACCTGATTTTTGCTGGATAAGAAGGATAAGTGCATTTTTTAAAACAACTGTCAGAAAATGTATATTCTAAAAATTATATGTTAGAACATCACAGTGTTTCTTTTACATAAAGTATTGGGGAATTTTAAAATGCCTGTATTCTTAGAGAACAAACCGATGGTTACCGGAGGAGACGTAGGTGGAGCGGATGGGTGAAATAGGTGAAGGGGATTAAGAGCACGCTTACAGTGATGCGCACTGAGCAAATGCACAGAATTGTTGAATCACTATATTGTCCACACTTGAGACCAACATAACAGTGTAT
The DNA here is from genome assembly GCF_027475565.1 of Acinonyx jubatus. Classification (NCBI taxonomy): domain Eukaryota; kingdom Metazoa; phylum Chordata; class Mammalia; order Carnivora; family Felidae; genus Acinonyx; species Acinonyx jubatus. The sequence goes on from NC_069385.1 coordinate 24,226,666, forward strand.
ATTATCTACGCTGGAAATAAAAGTAAATATTTATTTATAATAATAAAAATTTCTTCCCAGAAAAAAATTGTGATAAAGTCTATATTCATGCTTGTGAATAACCTATGAAAAAATGACCATGGACTCCAGTGATCAAATTTAGCATTTTCCTGTGTATATTATTTAATCGTCTGAGAGACCTAAAAATCCAAGTTAACTCGAAGGATTTGTACCGATTCAATATTGGGGCAATATTTGTTTTGAAAAAAAAAACGGTTAAAATGTTATTGTTAATTTATTTGACATATGGAATTTTTACATGCAGAGCTACATCTCTAGCTATAATCTAATTCTCTATATAAGTTTTGTTTCAATTTAATCTTGTCTCTTTTAACTTTGTTAATCGCTCTTTTTCCTGCTTTTATTGGCTACCATCTGGTGGAAAAAAATTGCAATAGCAGAGGAAGGCTAAATATAGGTAATAAGACAAAGGTTTTAATTGTAAATATGATTGTCACATAACACTACTGATATGGGTAGCAAGCTTAGTGTTAAAATCTTGTTAGTACCATACCCAGTTCACTTACAACTATGCCTATTCAGCTCTTAAATATTTTAAAATTTATATTTGTTTATGTATAACATGGCTATCATACTTTAACAAGTTCTAAGGAGGTGGGGACCAATTTGTTTTAATTATTTCAGTGTAACCAGTATGCCCTGCCATAGACAGACTTATTTTACAGACATTGTTTCAGCATAATTATTAATAGTACCCCCTTTCACTCTCAAACTATACTGTATTAAATAATAAATTATACATTCCTTTTATATATAATCAGTACTTTGCATGGTACCTATGGCCATATTATGCACTAAACATTTTTAATTTTTTCAGAATTTCTATTGAGTTTTATTTTCCACTTATGTTAGATAATTTGGCATAGATTATTTGGGGATTCTACATGAAGACAACATCAAGAAAATAAACTTTTTAATTTGAATAACAATGTAATAGTTGACCAGTTACTTCGCATCTCATTATTTTGGAAGTATATTAAATAGATGATAGCTTATAAAAACTGAAAGTTTTTCTGAAGAAGTTAATAAGTACAGTGTAGAATATAAACATCTATTCTTTGGTGATTAGTTCATCATGTCTCAAAACTGATCTCCCTGCACTTGTGAATAAGTGGGCTGAGAGAATGATTTGATAGGTACAATGCATTGGTAAAAATACCTTACATTCCATAATCAATATAAGGCAAAAGATGTTATAATAATATCACATATACATATAGTGATGTGTATATCATGTGAGCAGAATAATTATATTAAAATTTTGTTAAGAATACATTCTCACAGAGTACTGCATAGTACTCCTTTTGATTAAGCTCATAAAGAGTTTATAAATCTCAGAACTTCTTATTTGTATTTATATCATTTAGGTTGTAGATTTTTATCTTTAAAAAAATAATCCAAAAAATGTTATTATTGCTATTTAATTTTTAAAATGTTATGATGACCCCAGAAATCACGTAGCCAATCTACTTGATTTTAAAAGCAATAGAGGTTATATTCTAATCTGATGTGTGCTTATTTCTTTATAAGTTACAACAATTAACTTCAAAATGCTTTGAAGTAATATGACAATGTAAATAAACAACTGTAGCGTTAAAATTTGTTGCAGTTAGTTGAGTATTTAGCTATAGTTAAATCATAAACCTGTCGTTCAGTTTTGGTTCATTTTCTGTTTATTCTTAAAAGATTTGTTAATCCTAGCTATTAAGAAAGAAATCAATGTTAGAGTGGCCATGAGAATTTTTTAAATTTTTGAATTTTGAATTTTTTAAATTAAGAATTATATAAGGGGAAAATATAAAACAAACAAACAAAAAACAACTCGTTGTTTCTTTAAAATATGAACTTAATGATGTTAATAAAGATAAAATATGTTATTTTATGTGTATGTAATATATAAATATTTTTTCAATGTAAGAAAATTCTAATGATTATGATCTATATTGTTATCCATATATACCCATATATATTATATATAATGTAGTTTATATATAATATTGTAGATAATAAAATATATATATATCAGATACCATATATCTTTTTCTTTATAATATGCATTCAGGCAGCCTTCTCACACCACATCATCTGCCCCTTTCAGGTCTCATATTTTGCAACACAGAAGTTTATATATTTATAATAAGATATATTAGGAAATACTAGTTGATACAGTAAAATTAAAGTTATATAAAAATCATTTATAAAACCCTTAATATTCAACTCTACATAATAGTATGTTGTAAAGGAAAAGCCACATGATCTTTCTTATAAGTGAGGTACCAAAAAAACCCATCTAGGACTGTATTTATAAATAAGTATTCTTTTAAGTTCTCAAATGACTCTACAGATAACTAAGATATTATTAATATAGGAGTTAAGCGTAAAAGAGAAATAATGGCTGTGGTTTAAATAATGGTGCATATATATAAATATACAATCTTATTGAATTTCTTGGAAGATGCTAGGAAAATAGTTTATTATATGAAAGCTGTTAAAAAAGTATTTAAATTCCCATTTTCCTGTATAAACTGTATTGTGTGGTAACCAAAGATTTCATGAGAGAAAGTTTCTTTTTTAAACATAGCCAATAAATTAATAAGGGTATTAGCATTAGTGTGTCACCATTTTGCAACCCTGAAGTCATTAATTATATATAGGTAATTGTCATCAATGGTTTCTAATAGAGCAATGTCAAAAACCAGCCATTATGGACTTCTGATGCAAGTGCTTTGCATCTACTATATAAAATTCTTTCTAAAATTGAAAAGTGAATCTGTGGATCTGTTGATTCACATAGAATAAGAAGGCAGAAAAACATGTTAAAAGACACAATAGAGAGGTGATCAGGAAAATTTAGATTGTGTGAAACTATGTAGGACGAATAACCTATTTTCACAAAATTCCCAGAGGGAAGAAAAAAAATTAAAAGGAGAAAAAGAGAAATACATAAAGAGAAATCTAAGGGACACACTGGCTAATTCCATTGCGTAGACCTCATTTGTACCCTGATCCCAACAAACCCCCTGCAAAACTCTTATATGAGGTAACTAGAGAAGTCTGAAAACTCACTGGGTATTTGATGATAATTAGGAACTAACTTTAAGGCAGTTGATGTAATTATCATCATGTTTTTGAAAGATTGTTTAAGAGGCACATATGAAACATATAAAGAAAAATTTAATAAAATAGTTTTTTAAATAATGTGAGATTGGGTTAATTAGTGGGGATAAAAATAAAACAACATTGGTCATGAATTTTTATTCATCGAAGCCAAATGATGGGTACATGATACATGGTTAGATTTCTCTCTTTTTATGTGTACATACAGTTATATGAATGTATATTCTTATATATGCTTATATACTTACTTACACATATATGTGTGCATATATAATTGTATGTTTTACATAGATATTCTTAAAGTAGTCCTATTTCTTTTAACTTCTTTCCTTAATGATTTTCTTTAATGTAAACATACCTTAAATTTTATATTAGACTTGGTAATATTCAGTATTGAGATAGGGATGCTCTCTTTGGATTATATTTTTATGTTTTGGTGTAACTTATTTAAACAAATGAAAAGAAGGAATTTATAGAAATGCATTTTGTGTAAAAGAATGACATATAATTTTAACCGAATGGTTTATGGACGAAACGTTTGAATGACAAGAATATTTCATTATTTGCACAGAAAACTCTGCTTATGTGTTTCAAGGCTCCAATTATATCCTTTTTATTCTTCAGAAATTGCATTTTAAATCCTTAAGATGATGCAGTTTGCTGCATCCCAATGTTATATTTTGCAAGACTTTTTATTCCCCAGATTAGTACAGTTAGGCAATGAAGGGGGAAGCTAAATACATTGGAAGCAAGGGCATTTCGATTGCTAGGACAAGTCATATTGATACATTATTTAACCTGAAATGAGAGAATTCTTCCCTTATGAGAAAACTACTGAATATTAACTCTAAAGGTATATCCTTTACCTATTTAGTTCAATATTATGTATTTTTTTAGTTCAGGTTTTAAAAGGAATTTTACATGAGGTAAAATAGAGACCAATGATAAAAGTTGTGGTAAAAATGATTTTGCTTAGGCTCACTTTTAAACTTTAGTGGGTTGTTAATTTATGCATAAATGTGTGCTGCATTAAACATGCTTGCTATGATCAGTTTCTATGACAACCAACAGGCTGGTAGATTATATTGATTTGTACACTATGGTTTCCAAGGTCGTGACCAATTTATTAGTCCTAATTATTGTAATAAAATGACTGGCAAGAGTAACTGTAAAATAAGTGATAGCAGTTCACCATTTAAAATATTCTTACACTCCAAAGGGTGTTTACATGCCTAAAAAAATCCTTATGCTAGTAATTGGGGAAGGTAAAATCAAAGAATGGGTCTAAAATACATATTAAGCTAATGATTTAAGTTTAAAGAACCAGATTGGTTTTTATTTGATATAAGAAGGGTTGAAATATTTATTCACCAAACTGTATTGAAAAATGATCTTAGTAACTTTCAAATAACGTAATGCTTAAATAAGCTGTGTGTCTTATTCTGTAACAAAATAGTGCATAAATTGTTTCTTACAGTTCTTGAGGCTGGTAGCCTGAGATCACAGTGCCAACATGGTTGGGTAAAGACCCTTTTCTGGGTCAGGAGTGAGCTAACTCTGTAGGGTCTTTTTTTGCAAGAGCACTAATCCCATTCATGAGGACCACACCTTCAGGATCTAAGTAACTCTTAATATCATCACATTGGGTATTGATTTCAACATATGGGTTTTTTTTCAGGGGTATGGCACAGTCACACTATAGTACCTTCTTACCATAATCTTTATCATTTCCTCAAGACATATACCCTAAATAGCTTTTCATTAAAAAAAAATGGCAATTGCAAGGAAATAATGTGGAATGATTGTTATTTAATTCTTTGTACAAACACACGCAAGGGCTCTAAAAAGTCTAAGTAGTTTCCTGCTTCTGAGATTATGGACTGGGGTTGGCAACTTTGCAGTGCCCACAAAGTTGCAAAATAAAATAAGGGTGTAAGGCTTTGGCTCCCAGAGCTGCACCATGATGAATGGCAACAACTAGCATCTTACAAAAGGCAGCAAAAAAGAGAGCCAAAAAGAAAGTAGCTGACCCATTTTTTAAAGACACATTGATGTGAAAGCAACAGCTATGTTTTATATAAGTAGAGCTGGAAAAAAGCTAATCTGAAGGATTCAAGGAACCAAAATTGCCTCTGATGTGTATATTGATTGCATCAAGGGTAGTGTTTTTGAAGGGAGACTTGCTGATTTGCAGAATGATGAAGTTAGAAAAATCATGCTAGTTACCAAGGATGTTCTGGGCAAAAACTGCCTGACCAACTTTCATAGGATGGATTATACTTTTGTGCTCTGTGATAAACAAACAAACAAACAAACAAACAAAAAACAGGCTGATTGAGGTTCATGTTGAAGTCAAGAATTCTGATGGTTATTTGGTTCTTCTACCCTGTGTTGGTTTTACTAAAAAAATGCAACAGTAAGACTCAAAAGACTTAAGTTCAGGACCACAGGTCTGCAAAATCCAGAAGAAGTTGATGAAATTCATGATCCAAAAGTTGTAGACGAATAACTTGCAAGAAGTGGTCAATAAATGGAGTGGAGAGCATTGTAGAAGATACAGAAAGGCTTTCCAATTTTTTTTATCTTCTCCATGATGTCTTTGATAGAAAAGTAAAAGTGCTATAGAAGCCTAAATTTGAATTGGGAAAATTCATGGAACTTCATAGTGAAGGTAGTAGTTCTGAAAAGCTACGAAGGGTGAGACAGGTTCTAAAGTTTAACACACTGATGGGTATGACTCAGCCGTCCAAGAATTTATATAAAATTCAGACTTTTAATGCTGACGAAAAGTCTCATTAAAAAAAAAAAAAAGTAATGTTATCAATCCACTTTGGGGAAGAGACTTGAACTTGATTTAAAAGTACAAATTCTTTTAAAATAATCCTTGGAAATTCAGGATGCTTGGGTGGCTTAGTCAGTTAAGTGTCCAACTTCGGCTCAGGTCATGATCTCAAGGTTTGTGGGTTCAGCCCTGCATCAGGCTCTGTGCTGACAGCTCAGAACCTGGAGCCTGCTTCAGATTCTGTGTCTCCTTCTCTTTCTACCTCTCCCCCACTCATGCTCTGTCTCTCAAAAATAAATAAAAGTTAAAAAAAATAAAAACTAAATAATCTTTGGAAATTCAAAGTTGCTATTTCCAAATGACTGTAATATCCATATTTATACAAATGTCATTTCAACCTACCTTTCCAATTTCTCTCACGAAATGTGATGAATAAATATTTTAATGTATTTGTTTTTAATGTGCTTTAATGTATTAATGTATTTATTCATATTTTCCTTTATGTTTAGTAATTTTTTTATATTGGTTCAGAAATTCTCACTACTAATGTGACTTACTCCTATATTTACCCCTAAAGAATCTTTAGCTTTAGATTTTGCAGTTCACACTTTTACATTTACATTACATCTCTAAGTTCTTTAATATATGCTGGTGAGGAAGCAAATAAAATTTGTTTTCCTACCAGTTTCAAATGTGTGTGTGTCTGTGAGTGTGCAGACACATTTTGGGGGTTCCTATTATTTTCTGGTTATAAATAAGGCTATATGCTATTTTTAAAACTGCCTTTCCCCATACAATTTAGAATCAGTTTGTCTATTTCCACAGACTATCTTTTGACATTAGCACTGGAATTACATTTATTCTGTAGCCCTATTCAGTAAAAATTGACATCTTTGCAATCCATCACTCTGTATATTTAGTTATTTAAAAATCTTTAAACTTTAAAATGTTATAAACATAAAATTTTTATTTAAAGTTCTGTAACAACTTTTGTTGGATTTTTAATGATTATTTTATAGTTATTATATATAACATATATATTATATAATAATGTATATTATTAGTATAATATATATATTTTATTATATATCATATATTATTATTTATAGTCTTTTTAAAATATATTCCTGAATTTGGCTAATAAATATTTTCTTATGATTTTGTATCCTTGTTTATGAGTAAGATGGGATAGTAATTTCTTTTCTCATACCGACTTAGCAGATTTTAATGTTATGCTACTAAATTAGCTGATGACTGTTTCCTTTTTTTTTCGTTGTCTGGAAAAAAAGTTAAGAGTAGAATTATTTGTTCCTTTAGAGTTTAATAATCAAGTAAAACTATTTGAAACTGCTGTTGATCTGTATAAGAACATTCTAAAACACTGATTTATTCTTATGGGATTACGCAGGACTTTTTTTTCTAAATTCAGCTTTTAGAAATTATGTATTTCACAGAACTTATTTGATCTCAGTGCTAAATAACTTGACAGCTTTGTTCATAGTATTTTCCAGTAATTTTTAATATCTATAGAATTAGTAATTTTTAAAAAATTTCTGATGTGCCTTTTTCATTTCTTAATTTTCCAGATTTTTGTCAATATTATCAGTTTCTTTCAAAGAATAGCTTTTGAGTTTGTTGATCCTATCTATTGTATCTCTGGTTTCTTTTTTATTCATTTCTTTTGTTTTCTTGAGTGTTTTCTTCCTTTTTTGCAGATTCATATCCTTTCCCCGTTTTCCTATGTGGATTGCAGAATTTTTGTTGATTTACATATATTCCTTTTATATTGTAAATATCGTTTCATTTCTGATTTAGAGCAAACCAAACTGTTTTTCCCAATTTCCTATGTATGTTAATTTTGGTATTCATTGAAGAGAAACCTATTTAGAAGTATCACAATCACTTTTGATAGTTGTTTTTTTAATTTTCTGTGATAAGTATTTCTCATCACTCTTACCCCTTTGTCACATATATAGCCTCCTTCATTTACTTTTGTAATCTTTGAAATTTTATCTTGGCATGTTTTCTTTAACCTCTTTGGGACTCTTTTTTCTGTGAGATTGAATAATGACTTTTCACTTTCCCCATATGGTGAGTCACTCTACTCCATATCTATGGATGATATTTCATTTCAGCATTGATTGATGCTGCCAAATTTATCCTATATTAAATTTCTATGTATGCATGAGTCCATCTGTAGCCTATTTTGTTCCAGTAACCTATTTTTCTCTTGTTGATATTTATTTATCTGAGTGCGCACTCTGTCTTACTGTATGATAGGTTAATTAACATTTCATTTTCCAACTTTAGGTTTACTTGGTTATTTGCATATTCTTACATATAACTTTTAATTAATGTAACTAGTTTCTTTAAAATTTCAAATATCCTAAAATATGCTTTAAAATACTTGATTCACAACTCAATATATGCAGTTGACATATAATTTATATAAAATAACTAAATATCTGGATTATTCCTGGGTTTGCTGCCATTGTCTCTTTGTTCTCTGGATTGGTTATATATACTCACTTTTGTATACTTACCAGTTTACAAGTTTATGAATATTAGTGATATATTCTAGGCATTTTGTCATACAATAGGGTTTTGTATATATGTATTTTCCCCCTTCTGTTTTTTTTCTCTCTCTTTTTTTTTTTTTTTTCAGTGTAAGGCTAGTAAGGCAGTTATTTATCTTCTCAGTCCATTCAAAGATTTATCTTGGTCAGCACTTCATTACAGCTTTGAGAAGGTATAGTCTTCTTTTGTTTCACCTTTATTTACAGATGTGGCCTTCTAAGTTTTCTACAGTATAGGATTAAGACCCTCATGGTTTTCTGTTTTTGCAGCTCTGAAAATTTGAGAGTTCAGAGATACCTTGCCTAGCTCTTCAGCTGCCTGCCCCATACAGCTTCACAAACAGGCAAATGCCTAAGGTGGACAACTGTACTGTACTTAAGGCTCTCTTTCTCCAACAGATCTTTTATTTTCCTAAAACAACGAAGGCAGTACTGCAGGAGATTTTATTCTTTCTTTTAGAAACTTGCAAATTAACTCTTCAGCCCCTCACTTCCTGCAGAATAGCTATTTAGCAGTTATATCATGGGGAAGTGTTGCCATGGGGTTGAAACCCATCAGGTTAAAATGTGTTACTCCATCAGGCACAGCTGCTAAAAATTGTTGGCTTCTCTTTTACAAGGACTCGTAGTATAAATTTACCCCAATCTTCAGCTAGTGCCCAAGATCTGCAAATGAACTGTTTGGAGATAGTTTGACTTGAGTGATGAATATACAAATGGACAATGGCAAGACCATATGTGAAAGCAGACATCTGACCTGCAAATTCTGCAGCCAACAATCCGGAAAGTCAAATAAAAATTTCTGCAGCAGTCAGGCCAGAACAGTCAGAACCTGGACAGGGACTACTAGCTTCCATAAGTTTTACACTCACTCCCAAATCAGAACCAACTGGACAAAGCCAGATAGGCCCCCCAAAACAGTCACATAGGATGCTCCATTTCTAGTTAGCCTGCCTCCAGCTTCCCTATGCTAACAACCCCCAATGAAAGCATAATTTAAACCTTCCCCACCATAATGCTTTTTTTTTCCACCATAAAGCTTTTCCACTCCCCTGCCTTTCTTTGAGTCCCAGACAAATGCTGTGAGAGTGGCTGGTTCCCTTCTTCTAGCAAACTGAGTAAACAACCTCTGTTCTCATTTGTTTATTTCTACATAATTCATCTTGGAAGGGTTCTTGTCTCCATGGAATTCTATGTTTTTTTAATGTTTATTTTTTGAGAGAGGACAAGCGGGGGAGGGACAGCAAGAGGGGGACACAAGATCTGAAGCAGGCTCTATGCTGACAGGCTGACAGCAGCAAGCCCAGTTTGGGGCTGGAACTCACTAACCACAAGATCATAACCTGAACTGAAGTCAGATACTCAACCAACTGAGCCATCCAGGTGCCCCTCTCTGATGAGATTTTGGGGTGATTGGGGGGGTTCGGAGCTGAGGCCAAGAAAGAACTCTTGAAGATCTCTTTGGTGCAAAAAGGTGATTTTATGAGAGCATGGGGACAGAACCAATGGGCTGAGAGAGCTGCCCTGGGACCCTGAAGAGAGATTTGTTATATACTTGGGAGTTGGGGGAGATAAAGACAAGGGGAAGTTTCCAAAGGGATTTTCATATGCTAAAAAGGACTAATAGGAGAGTGGATGCCTGGCTATTGTCAAGCTAAGGTTGTTTTTCCCTCTAGCAAAGCATTAACATTAAGACAGTAGGGAGTTCCTGGAGAAAAGTTTTACTCTGCCTGCCTCAAGTATTTGTCAGTGGGCTGCAGGTTATAAAGAAATTTAATTTTACCTGCCATTTCCTTATGCTTTTGTTTCCCACATCATTCCCCCCTGAACGATTTTGACAGTTAAATCTTTAAGTTTGCTGAGGGTAGAAGATCGTCTCCTTTGTAACGTCTTCCTGCTGTATAGAGGTTTAGAGACGTCTCCACCTTTGAGTGAATATTGGTCAGTTGGGGTACTTATATAGAAGAGTACCAAAGACAGACGCAGCCAGTCCAAGGTAGACCACATGTAGGAACCTCCTTGAGTAGAAAGGATCATCTGTCAGCTAGAAGGTATGGCGGTGAAGGAGTCTTGGCACCAGACAGGGAGACACAGGAAAAGACAAAAAAATAAGGTTGATAATGAGAAAAAGAGAAGCCTAAATAAAAAATCTTTGATAATTTTCCTCCAGTTCTTTCTTGTCATTTGAAGAGAAATTTGGGGTCTTCCACTGGTTCAGAGGAATAAAAAGATACATCAACTGGCATACTAGATTACTTTATGAGAGGAAGTTGGTTGAGCCTGGGTGGCGTAGTCGGTTGAGCGTCTGACTTCAGCTTTGGTCATGATCTCGCAGTTGACGAGTTTGAGCCCCGCCTTGGGCTCTGTGCTGACAGCTCAGAGCCCAGAGCCTGCTTCAGATTCTGTGTCTCCCTCTCTCTCTGCACCTCCCCTGCTCATGCTCTGTCTCTCTGTGTCTCAAATATAAATATAACCATTAAAAAAATTTTTTTTAGATTCCTGTATGAGGAAGGTACAGGTTTAATTCTTGATATGTGAATCCATGAGGAATGCCCCTTTAACTTTACTTCAGTGGGAATATGTAATATGACTTGGTAAGGGTCTTTCCATTTTGCAGTTATATCCCCTGCTGTGTTAGACTTCCAGTTCTTTAAATAAACAGTATTTCTTGGGTTTCTATGGGGGTGGATTTCTAGTAGCTGTCAGATCAAATTTAGGAAGGATATGGTTTGCATGTTCATTTAGAGATTTATGAATAAACCTGGCCTCAAGTGAATAATTCAACAGAACATTATAGTCTCCATCTATTGATAGGTCTACATTGAGAAAAGATTTTCCATATAGTAACTCAAAGGGACTTACCCCTATTGGTTGTTTTGGGACAATTCTCATTCTGCGAAGCCCTACCAGTAAAAGAGTAACCCAGTTTTCTTGAGTTTCAATGCTTAGTTTGGTAAGATGCTGCTTTCAGGTGTGGTCAGCTTTTTTAGCCTTTCCAGAGGATTGTATATACGAGGCCAAATATAAATAGTAATTATTTTTTAAGGACTAAGCTATTTGTTGAGTTTTGTGCAATAAAAGATGGTCCAATGTCACTTTGTAGGGACTAAGGGACTTCAATTCTAGGGACAATTTCCCTTAGCAAAGTTTTTGTCACTTCAGTGGCCTTTTTGGTCTTACAAGGGAAGGCCTCTATCCATCCAGTAAAGGTATCTACATAAACCAATAAGTACTTATACCCTTTGCATGATGACATTTGTGCAAAATCTAATTTCCAGTCCTTCCCTGGATACATTCCCTGCCTTTGGAGTGGCCTTAAAAGAGGCAGGAGGCAAATAGCACCCTCTGGATTTCCTTATGCACAAATAGCACATGATTGACAGGCTTGTTTTATGGTAGTGGTTAAATTAATCCCATCAAAGGTATCTTTAACCAATTGTCCCAGGGCCTTTTTACCTAAATGAGTAGCTTGGTGTATACCCTGTATTAGTTTCCATTAGTTGCCTTTGGCTATAAAGACTATTCTTCTATCATTTATAAACCAGTACTGTGCAGTTTTTGAGAATCCCCATTCCTGGGGTACTTGGGTTTCTTGATCTGAATACACTGGGAATATATCTTTTATTGGTGTCAAGACTGGTATGAGGCTCAGTATTTGCCTTATATGAGTGCAGCTCACAGTCTGCTAGGTTATTCCGTTTAGATTCTCTGGATCTGTCCTTTTTATGTCCCCTGAGATGAATTACAACCACCTCCTTGGGTTCATATATAGCCTCTAAGAAGGCTATTATTTCAGATCCAAATTTAATGGGAGAGTTATGAGTTGATACTAACTCCTTCTCCTTCCAGACTGCCCCATGCACATGTGGGACTAGGAAAGTATATTTAGAGTCAGTACAGATATTGATTCTGAGGCCCTTTGCTAATTGTAAAGCAAGAATGAGTGCTATTAATTCTGCTTTTTGGGCAGACATGTTTGCTGGAAGAACTTTGGCTTCAGTAGTCTGAGTTAGACTGTCTGACTGTAGCATACCCAGCCTTCCTTATCCCCTTCTCCATGAAACTACTGCCATCAGCAAGCCAACTGTCATCTGCATTATCGATATAAGAGTCTTTTAAATCTACTCAGCCTAATTATTTACATAAGCTTGTTAAGAGTATTAATTGATCGTAGAGATCTTTTAAAATTTGCTTCGCTGGAACTTTTTATAAGGAATCTCTAGATTGAACGTTTAGTAGCCTCTTCAGGCCAGAAGCCAAGCCAAGTACTTGCAATCAGACATGCTTGCTATACCTGTTGATTTGGGTGAATTTCTCACACCTAAGTCCTGAGGTTCCTGTACCTGCCAAGAAGTGACATTCTTTCCTCACCTGATAAGACTGCTGGGAACTCTATAAACAAGTTATCAGGCCAACATTTCAAGGGGCTTTCTTGGCTTCATGCTTCATAAAGTCAATCTTAGCTCCTTAAAGCTGTATGAATGGGGCACCTGGTGGCTCAGTTGGTTAAGTGTCCGACTTTGGCACAGGTCCTGATCTCACAGCTCATGAGTTCAAGCCCCATGTCAGGCTCTACAGAGCCCAGAGCCTGCTTTGGATTCTGTATCTCCCTCTCTCTCTGTCCCTCCTCTGCTTGTGTTCTGTCTCTTTGTCTCTCAAAAATAAATAAACATTGAAAAATAAAGCTCTGTAGTCATATCTGAGTCTGTGCATGTGTCTCAAATATGACATTCCGGTCCAAGTCTTGTTAAAATAACCAATATTTTCAATGGTGTCTTGTTAGAAGATTCTCGTTGAACTTATGCAAGTAATTATAATTGCCATGGAAAAAAGAACACTTGTGGAGAGTTTTTGAATTTCAGAGGGTTCAGGTAGAGAGAAAAGTTAAACGCTTTAATTTGTTCACAGAGGAATACTTTATCCTATTACTCTATATCATGGATATCTTGAGAAAGTTTCCTTAATCTGGAAGAGCAAACATTAGAGAACCAGCAGTGTTTTAAAACAAGAGTCACAAAACTCACAAAAAGACTTAAAAATGTGCAAAGTTAAAGATCTAATGAAAGACTACAATATAGCTGGCAAGGAAGTTTGGTTATTTCTGTGGCACATAACACTTAAAAATTGTAAAGTTAAGTGATGACCTTATTTCCAAAATTTATCAAGACTTTAAGAATTGCAATATAATCTAATTATAGCATTTACCTAAATGTAACCTAAGGCTTATATTTGTTTGACAGTGCTTCCAGAGTTTAACATACCAAATAAGCCTAATTGGTCAAATTCATTTACAATTTAAATCTTGGAGAAGTTTGTTAAAAAACCTAAGAAAGTTATAAAACACAAGCATGTTTACCATCAGACCCAAATATCCTTAGTTGCTCTGCAGTAAGTCAAAAGCACAAACCTATGTTCAGTAATCAATGCTTTAGCACCTCATCCTATTTAGAAGAGGCCTAAGTGATAACCAATTATCACGCAAGCAAAGATTTAAAGTTTCAGATTAGTACAGACTTTGAAAGCTATCAGAAAGACAGATACCGTATGTATGTTTTCACTCTTATATGGATCCTGAGAAACTTAACAGAAGACCATGGGGGAGGTGAAGGGGGAAAAATGTTACAGAGAGGGAAGGAGGCAAACCATAAGAGACTCTTAAAAACTGAGAGTAAGCTGAGGGTTGATGGGGGGTGGGAGGGAGGGGAAAGTGGGTGATGGGCATTGAGGAGGCCACCTGTTGGGATGAGCACTGGGTGTTGTATGGAAAGTAATTTGACAATAAATTTCATATATAAAAAACAAAAACAGAAAAAAAAAGACTTTGAAAGCTATCTTAACAATTTTCCATGAAAACTTTGAAACGGAATTAACCATCTTTTTTTAAGTTACATTTTTGTTAACAAACTGCAATAGAGACAACACAAGCTTTTTTGACCTTTAGTAAACCTAGATGGAATAAGTTCCATAGTTAATGCTGATAACTCTTAAGACATATCTATATTAATTACATTGTTTTTCAACGTTTATTTATTTTTGGGACAGAGAGAGACAGAGCATGAATGGGGGAGGGGCAGAGAGAGGGAGACACAGAATCTGAAACAGGCTCCAGGCTCTGAGCCATCAGCCCAGAGCCTGACGCGGGGCTCGAACTCCCAGACCGCGAGATCGTGACCTGGTTGAAGTCGGACGCTTAACCGACTGCGCCACCCAGGCGCCCCTTATATCTATATTAATTAAACTGACAAATTACATTAAACACCGAATAAGCTGCACCCACTTAGAATACAATCTGTTCCCCATTGTCAGTTTTTACGTGGGACACTGGTGGGGAAATCTGAAGTGGTGGGTCCATGTGGGAATGTTTTTTGCTCCCAGATATTGAGGGTGGAAGGAGGAGCCAATAGGGCCTGAGATACTGAGGATAGTACAGGAACCAGTTTGTAGGCCACATCCAAGGTGATGCAGAAACAGGAGGAAGCAGAAGAGGTGAGATGCCACCAGCATGTAGAGAAAGAGGGTTCCTGGTTCTAAACCATGTCAGCTCTGACAGAGGAGCAGACGCCATTTTTTTTTTTTTTTTCCACCAACAAGTGGAAATATGCAGTCCAGGCCAGGCTGGAGAAGACCAGGAATTTCTCTGAAACATAGTGAGTTATGGCAGCTGCTTGGGAATATTCCTTAAAATCCCTATCCTGAGGCAGACTAACCACAGTTGGCTCCAGTTAGAACCATTACCCAGGAAATGAATGAGGGAGAAGCCCCCACTCTTAGGAACAGTGAGAGGGTCAGTGTCCCATTCGTCAGGCAATGCCTATGTTTCTTCCAGCAACCTGGGTTTATTGGGAGGAGACCAGTTTAGATTAAGAGGCCCTTAACTCTGGGTCTTGATTTAGAGAAAAGAAGGCCTGTTTAGATAATAAGAGGCCCTTAGATCTGGGTCCTGATGAAGAGAAATGAAAGTCTGGACCTGGGGTACCTCTGTGCATTTGCCCTGTACCTTACAGAAGAGATCTAACTGCTAGATCCTATTGAGGCCATGCAGTGTTAAAGATTTGTTCTTTCATAAATTTTGCAATCCAAATTGTTTCTAATGGGCTAAAAGTTATCCCAAGGGAGAGTCCTTGGGGATGGAAGAAGCAGCTCCCATGCTCCTCCTAGAAAGAGAAAAGTGGAGAAATTCCATTACCATGAAAATCCCCCTCGACTCTCAGGTGGTATCCCATGCACAGAACATGTCAGAGATTCCTGAGGTGTCAGAGCAGCCCAAAGCATCGCTGGAACAAAATCAGTGTGATCACCACTGCCTTTAAAGGCCCCTGTAGGAGGTAGGCTGGCCCTCACCCCACTTCCCCATTGGATTCTAGACTACAAATGAGTGCCGGTTTATGGACCCAGTTTCCCTTGCTGAGAAGGCCATGCAGCTCTGCACCAGGGTGGCCATGCTGTGCTGTGCCATTGGCAGCCTTGCTGTGTCATGCTGTGGCTCACCTTGCAGAGAAGGCAATGTTGTGTGGCACTGTGGCTTGCCTTGTGGGGAAGACCACAAAGAACCTGCCATTTTTAACCCGTGGAAAACACTGGAAAAATTTTACAAAATTATTCAATTCTGTAGTTGAAGGCAATGATGGAAAACAGTAAAAATAGAAATCCATCATGATCTAAGCCACATTCTAACGCATATATTCCTTAACATCTGACTTCCTAGGAAGTAATCCCTGATTGGGTTTTAATTCAATCTGGTACTAGTGTTGGCTGTCACTGAGAAGAGGTCTCTTGACCAGAAGTGGCTAGACCAGGGATGTGAAGAGGATCACATTAGACCCACGAGGAGGAAACCTCACATAGGACTCTTAAGATTGGCAACCATGCTAGTCACTTAGGTGGCTGTCCCATGCACAACAGAGACAACTTTGTGTAAGAACAGGAATAAAGAGAAGGCATCAAGTTTTTGGGTCTTATTACTATTCCAGCCAGGCAAAAGGCAGTCTTTCTCCTCCCTGTGGAGTAGCCACAGCCTAGAGTATTGCAGCCTGAGCAATCAACCTAAAAATGTTCCGGTAAGACCATACTCCTTAAAAAGTTGCTGAAATGAGTGTAAGGAAAAGTACTCACCAAATTTGTACCACCTCATAGTCTATACGTAAAGACTAGCAGCCCCACGTTGAGTGCCAAATGATGAGGTTTTGGGGTTATTGGGGGGGGGTGGTTAGAGCTTATGGCCAAGAAAGAATTCTTAAAGATGTATTTGGTGCAAAAAGGTGATTTTATTAGAGCACCGGGACAGAACCCATGGGCAGAAATTGCTGCTCTGGGTCCCTGAAGAGAGACTGGATATATACTTGGGAGTTGGGGGAGGTAAAGTTAAGGGGAGGTTTCCAAAGAGATTTTCATATGCTAAAGAATACTCACAGGAGACTGGAAGCCTAGCTCTTGTCAAGCTAAGGTTGTTTTTCCTTCTAGCAAAGCATTAACATTAAGACAGTAGGGAGTTCCTGGAGAAAAGTTTTACTCTGCCTGCCTCAAGTATTTGTCAGTGGGCTGCAGGTTATAAAGAAATTTAATTTTATCTGTAATTTCCTTCTGCTTTTGTTTCCCACATCACTCTCCATGGAATTTTAGTTAATTTAAACCATTCATGATACTAATTTTTGAGGTTTTATTTTTAATTTATTTTTTCTGGTGTCAGCAGCAGAAGCAATGATTTGGAGTGACCTCCTGAATTCATGTGAGAAGAAGTTTAATTCAAACTTTCTTAAAGAATAATAAAAGTCTGAGGCCATTCAATATTGTACCTGGACCAAGTGTTTAAGTACATGAAGCTCAGCTACCATCACACAGAGAAAAATCCTTCTACGGGCATAAAATGCTGTCCTTGTTTCATATCTCCAATTTCTTATCCAAAAAAGTATCCTGGGAGATATGCTTAGATGGTTTAGAGAAGGAGTTGGCAAATAAGGCCCTCAGACCAAATCCAGTTAGTCACCCCCCTTTTTTAATAGAGTTTTTCAAGAACCACAGCCATACTTTTTTGTTTATATATTATCTATGGATGTTGCTTTAGTGCTATAATGGCAGAGTTGAGTTGTTGTGACATAGACAATATGGGCCATAAAGCCTAAAATATTTACAATCTGGCCCATTACAAAAACATTTGAGAACTCCTAGTTTGGTGTACATATTTCAGACAATGTATTTTTTCAACTCTAGAATTTTTATTGGATTCATTTTTATAGTTTCTATCCTCATTGAGTCTATTCTTTAAAAAATAAAGCACTTGAACATATTTACAACAGCTCTTTTAAAATTCTTGTCTACCACTATCTCTGTCATTTCTGCTTCTACTTATATTTACTAAGTTTTCTCCTGGTCATGAATCACATTTTCTAGTCTCTGTGTAAAAATGGTGATTTTTAATTGGATGCTAGGCATTGTGATGAAAGTTTGGATTTTGTTGTCTTCCTTTGAAGCATATATGTATTCTAGTGGGCAGTTCTAACCTTGTTAGAACACATCTAGATTAATCATAAAAGTAGTTTGATTTTAATAAGAGTACTTTGTTATAAGAGTAGTTAGGGCATACCTAGCTTACCTATAAGAAGGGCTTTAATATTAAAGTCTGGCATTTCTGGGGTCTCTATTGTATGATTTGGGTAGTTAACTAGTTTCTACCATGCCTGGCTAGAATTTGATTATCTAATAGCCAACCTTGTTTAATTTATGGTTAGTGCCTTTGTACTTCTGTCTAGTAGTTATTCTTTGCTCATTATTCATAGTTTCACTCTCATGCAGTTTAGTATTCAACACAGACTCAAAGAAATACTGTGCAAATTTATGGAACTCTTCATCTGTGTAAGTCCCTCTTATCTTGCACTCTATCCTAATTTTAAAGCCATGCAAACCTCCTGAATCCTGATCTCTATCTCCTTAACTCAGTAATAATGCTATACTCTGCTTCAGTTACTACTTCTTGCACTGCAGTCTGGGAAGTGTCTCCAGGCAGAAAAACAGTGACTATAGGGCTTACTATTTGTCTTCCTTCTCTTAGTCATGTGCCAAAATAGTTATTTAATATATTTTGGATAGTAATTTAATTGTTTACAATAAAACGGGTAGTCTGTTATCAATAACAACATCATGGTTGGTTGAATATTAATCTACTAATCCTATTAGAAAAGCAACACACATAAAAAATTGAATTGGAATGCAGGGTGCTTTGGACTGAATTGTGTTCCCTAAAAGTTCGTATGTTGAGTTCCTAAGCCCCAGGACTAAGAATGTAACTATATTTGTAGATATGGTCTTTTAAGGGGTTATTAAGTTCAAACAAGATCATTAGGGTGGACTCTAATTCAATATGACTGATGTCCTCATAAGTAGAGGAAACTAAGACACAGACACACACAAAAAAGGAAGACCATATGAAGACATAGGGAAAGAGGCCATCAAGGAGAGAGGCCTCAAAAGAAAAAAAAATCCTGCCAACACCTTGATCTCAAACTTTAGCCTGTAGGATTGTGAGAAAAATGTTTCTGTTGTTTAAGAATTGTCTCTGTTGTTTAAGTCTCTGGTACTTTGTTATGGTAGCCCAGCAGACTAATCATAGGGTCTACTTAATTAATGCTAGTAATTGGTAGGCAGTAAATGGATCTATAATGATCTGCATGAAAACAAAGAGGTAATACTAAAAATATTGTACTACCAGTAACACATAATCAATGCCTGTCAGTCAGCATGATACCAATCATATCTGTGCTCAGTAGCTGAAATAAGCCCTGAATCAAGTGACTGGTACAAGAGATTGATAAAACAAATACTCTATATATAAATATCAAGCAATATATTTTGTATTATGAGCAAATGTATTTATTAATAGTCTTCAAGTTGTCCATAAACCTACTGAAAGTGTGTGAAAATTATAGACATTATTGTTCTTGTTTAATTTATTCCTGGGGATGTTTTCATAGCATTCTGTATGTGATACTCACTACCTTGAGACCAGAAACTTCAAGAGAAGTACTAATATGTAACTAGGTGTAATAATCTGCTATAGTTTATACCAGCATATAATAACATAAACTGTAAGAGCATATAACATTTTGATATCTTCACATATGAAACTGTTATTTGTCTTATTTTAAAAATAAGAAAATATATTTGTACTTCTAAATATATGTGACTTTTAAACCATTTGATTTCTGAAATATGTTTTTAAAATGCCAACCTACGAAAAATAATTTATTGACAATTACTGTGTTGTTAGTATAGAGTTAAATAAGATAATTATTCATCAAGGTCATAGTGTGTTGGATCTAGTGGTCCAGTGAACCCACACACTGTACAGAATTCTTGGCCTATGAGAGAGGGCTAAATCTAGGAAAAGAGAGTTTGAAAGTCATAGCCTCAGCAGTCAGACAACAAAAAGAAATAAAAGGCATTCAGATCAACCAGGAAGACGTCAAACTCACTCTTTGCAGACGACATGATACTCTACGTGGAAAACCCAAAAGACTCCACCAAACAACTGCTAGAATTGATACGCAAATTCAGCAAAGTCACAAGATATAAAGTCAACATACAGAAATGTGTGGCATTTCTATACGTCAATAAGGAAGCAGCAGAAAGAGAAATCAAGGAATCTATTTCATTTACGATTGCACCAAAAACCATAATATAGCTAGGACTAAGCTTAACCAAAGAGGTAAAAGATCTATTGGTGAAAACTGTAAAAAAAACTTATGAAAGAAATTGAAGAAGCCACAAAGAAATGGAAGACATTCCATGCTCATGGATTGGAAGAACAAACATTATTAAAATGTCTATACTACCCAAACCAATCTACATATTCAGTGCAATCCCTATCAAAATAACATCAGAATTCTTCACAGAGCTAGAACAAACAATTCTAAAATTTGTATGGGTCCAGAAAAGACTAAGAATAACCAAAGTAATGTTAAAAGGAAAACCAAACCTGGAAGCATCACAATTTCAGACTTCACGCTGTATTACAAAGCTGTAATCATCAAGACAGAATGATACTGGTACAAAAACAGACACATCGATCAGTGGAACAGAATCGAAAATCAGAAACAGACCCACAGATGTATGGCCAACTAATCTTTGACAAATCAGGAAAAAGTGTACAATGGAAAAAAGAGAGTCTCTTCAGCAAATGGTGTTGGGAAAACTGGATAGCAACATGCAGAAGAATGAACCTGGACCACTTTCTTACACCATACACAAAAATAAACTAAAAAATGAATGAAGACCTAAATGTAAGACAGGAAACCATCAAAATCCTCGAGGAGAAAGCAGGCAATAACCTCTTTGACCCCAGCCACAGAAACTTCTTAGTAGACATGTCTCTGGAGGCAAAAGAAATAAAAGCGAAAAATGAACTATTGGGACCTCCTGAAGACAAAAAGCTGCTGCACAGCAGAGGAAACAGTCAGCAAAACTAAAAGGCAATTGACAGAATGGGAGAAGTTATCTGCAAATGAAATATTGGATAAAGGGTTACTTTTCAAAATCTGTAAAGAACTTCTCAAACTCAAGGCCCCAAAATCAGATAATCCAGTGAAGCAATGGGCAAAGGATATGAACAGACACTTTTCCAAAGAAGACATCCAGATGGCTAACAGACACATGAAAAGATGGTCAACATCACTTATCATCAAGGAAATACAAATCAAAACCACAATGAGATACCACCTCATACCTGTCAGAATGGCTAAAATTATCAACCCAGGCAACAACAGATGTGGACAAGGATGCAGAGAAAGGGGAACACTTCTGCACTGTTGGTGGGAATGCAAACTGGTGCAACCACTCTTGGAAAATAGTATGGAGGTTACTCAAAAAACTAAAATAGAATGACCCTATGACCTGCAATTTCACTACTAGGTATTTATCCAAAAGATTCAAAAATGCTGATTCGAAGGGGCACATGCACTCTAATGTTGATAGCAGTGCTATCAATAATAGCCAAATAATGGAAAGAGTCCAAATGTCCATTTACTGATGAATGGATAAAGAAGAGGTGGTATGTGTGTGTGTGTGTGTGTGCGCGCGCACACACACACACACACACACACACACACACACAAACACACTGGAATATTACTCGGCGATCAAAAAGAATGAAATCTTGCCATTTGCAACAATGAAGATGGAACTAGAGTGTATTATGCTAAGTTAAATAAGTCAGTCAGAGAAAGTTAAATATCATATGATTTCATTCAAATGTGGAATTTAAGAAACAAAACAAATGAACATAGGGGAAGGGAAGGAAAAACAATATAAAAGGAGGGAGGGAGGCAAACCATAAAAGACTCTTAAATACAGATAACAAACTGAGGGTTGCTGGAGGGGAGGTGATTGAGGGGATGAGGTAAATGGGTGATGGGTTTTAAGGAGGGCATTTGTTGGGATGAGTAGTGGGTGGTACATGTAAGTGATGAATCCCTAAACTCTCATTCCTGAAATCATGATTACACTATATATTAACTAACTTGGCTTTAAATAAAATTAAAATATTAAAAAGACAGTTTGGGGCAAAAGTCATAATGTAATATACATGGTATTCAAAGAAATAAACTGAAAAGCCTAAGAGAAATGGTTGGCAATTTTAAGATGAAGTGGAAACCACAAGTCTTTCTGGAATTCTGGGGTGTATTAACTTGAGAGGGCTGCCTTATAACAAAGTAACACAGACTGGGTTGTGTAAACAACAGAAATGTATTGTTTCACAGTTGTGGAGGCCCATAAGTCTGATGTCAAAGTGTCTGCAGGGTTAGTCCCTTCTTAGAGTTGTGAGGGAAAATCTGTCCCAGGACTTTCTCCTTGACTTGTAGATGACTGTGTTCACCCTGTGTCTTTCAGTATTCTCTATGCATATCTATCTTCAGATATACTATTTTTATGAGGATACTAATCATTGGATTAGAGCCCACCCTAATGACCTCATTTTAATTTGATTACTTCTGTAAAGACCATATCCTCAAATAAGATAATGTTCTGAAGTACTTCAATATATGAATTTGGTGGGGTGGGGAGCACAATTCAACTCATAACAAAGGGACAATTGATCTAAAGACCCAGAGGCCAAGAATTCATCTTTTCAGTGAGCCAGATGTCTATTTTAAGTCCATCCCCAGTTAGATTTAGGACAAGAACTGAAATAGGTTGATCTTCATATAGCAGAAGACATGAAATAGCAGTGGTTTCAAAAAGATAGAATTATAATTTTCTCCCATATAAAGAAGCCCAAAGCTGGACTGGAGTCTGTGGATATCAAACCTAGCTTCATCCTACTAATCTATGAAGCTGTCTTGACATCCATCATCAGGGCCACTTTATATTCTAAGAGATGTGCAAGAGCTCTAAGAATTAAGGCTACGTCCTCAATCTGTTTCCCAGATAAATCCAGTCTCTTTCAACACCCTTCTTGGAAGTCCTGAAAACACTTCTACTTATATCTCACTGGCCAGAATTTAATCAAATGGATTATTCTAGCAGCAAAATTTAGCATTTCAGATGGCTGTGTCACTTCTCCACATCAAGTTGTTTGTTTAAAATATATATATATATATATATATATATATATATATATATATATATGAAATGAATATATATATATGAATATATATATATATATGAAAATGGATATTAGGTGGCAATTAGAAATCTGCCTCTTTGTCAAGTATTGATGGCAGATGTATGCAGATTGGAAAACTTAAGACCCTGCAAGAGGTTAAAGCTCAAGTAAGAGTTGCTGTTTCTTTAGAGAAATCAGAAAATTTTCTAGCTTTTTCAGAGGTTGCTCTTTGAGAAGTTAAAATGGTAAGCAGTGGTGAAGATGAGTTGCATTACTTTGGGTTTCTCTATGTCATAATGATGAATGGTTAGTGTAGATGCATTTGAGTGTTCCTATTCTAGGTTGAATTGTGTCCTCCAAAAGGATATGTTGAAGTCCTAATCCTCCTTATGTGTGAATGTGACCTAATTTGAAAATTGATTCTTCACAGTTATTAAGTTAAGATGATGTCATAGTTGATTACTGAGGGCCTTAAATCCAATGACTGGTGCTGTAGTGGGAAGAGAGAGACTCAGAGACACAGATATACAGACAGTCATGGGAAAATGGAAGAAGAAATTGGAATGACGCATTGCAAACCAAGGAATGCAAAAGATTACCAGCAATTACCACAAGGTAGGAAGAATCAAGGATAGATTCTTTCCTAGAGCTATTGGATGGAGGAAGGACCTGCTGACACCTAAATCCAATAAATTTTAGATTTATTGCCTCCAGAACTGCCACAGAATAAATTTCTCTTGTTTTGGGCCACCTCGTTTGTGATAATTTTTTATGGCAGCATTAAGAAACAAATAGTCCCTTTCAAACCTGAATATGTCTAGTTTGCTGTGATGAGAATATAGGCTTCATAGAAAAGCGTCTTAAAATAGGGAAGATTCCGAGGAGACAGTGATATTAGGTTGGTTCATAAACAATGAGTGCTTTGTTATGCAGGAAAAAAGTGAAAGAAAATAAGGAATGAGAAACCATATGAACCATACCCAAATGTTGGAATAAGATGGGGTGTGTAGGAGGAATCAGGGGACCAGACTGACCAAGGACTGGGAAGAGCTAGTTTGGAATATTGTGAAATAAGTCTGGATCTTTAAGCCTGGAAAACTGTATATGGTCCGCTACAAGGAATTCAAACTTTGAGGGGTCCCCATTTGATGTCCAGGTACCTTGAAGTAGATAGCGTGGGATGTTAAAAGCTCTAATGTTTTCCATCGTTCCAATTTTTACAAATATTCTTTATCCTGTTATGAAATTTGATTTCACTCTCTTATATTCTTCAGATAAGTGATAAAATATTTTAAGGAATATTCAGGTATCAATGCAATTAAAAGGAGAATATTTCCTTCTGAGTATTTTTTCAAAAGGAAATTTAATAGTTTCCATGATAGAAAATATAAAACTGTGCAAGGCAGAATAACTATATCTGTTCTTTCCTTCAAGGATGAGTTTACATTTTTAACACTCTTTCATGAATCAGCATCATCTTATTGCAGAAGATTGCCTGTAACCAAGGACTAATGATTTAATCTAGGTTATTTCTGATGTAGGGCATTGTGAAAGTCTCAATTAGGAATGGAAATATGCTATTTTATTTTCACATTTCCTACACATTTTTAAACCAAATTTACAATTGCCTGGTAAGTCCATAGTGTAAGAGTATCTTTGTTCATTTAACGTTTTTGTCAAGATTAATATGTCACTTAAATACACACTTACCATGGTGTGTAATTACTAGGATTTATATGTTCGGTTCCTTATACTCCTTTTATTTATAAAGGGTTGTTGGAAAATTATTTTTCCCAGTCTAATAAATATTTCTCATCCCTGAATATTATTTAAACAAATAAACACTTCATTGACCGTGTGTGGGTGTATGGGTGTGTGCATTTACCTCAACAAAAAGGGTCATTCTCCTTGATAATTAAAAATGAAATGAGGGCCACCTGGGTGGCTTGGTTGAGTATCCAATTTCAGCTCAGGTCATGATCTCACCGTTCGTGAACTTGAGCCGGACATCCGGGTCTGTGCTGATAGCTCAGAGCCTTGAGCCTGCTTCAGATTCTATGTCTCCTCTATCTCTACCCCTCCCCTGCTCATGTGCTCTCTCTCTCTCTCTCTTTCTCTCCCTCTCTCTCTCTCTTTCTCTCCCTCTCTCTCTCTCTCTCATTCTCTCAAAAATAAATAAACATTAAAACAATTAAGAAAAGAAAATGAATATTAACTATCTGGTAGTCATAAAATAATTTTATAAAGCAGGCTATCAATTATTCACTATTTTAGCTATTAAATTTACATATTTCATGAAATCTTCTTTCAGGCTAGTAATGAGATATTCGGTGGTGTCATGAGGAAAGGGATGTGTCTAGATCTCTTATATCATTGTATGTATATTTGACAAAACATTTGGAAACTTCATTAATTTATGTCAAATTTGTAGAGAGGCTTTAACTAGATTAGTGTACACTTCAAATTGAAGTTGAATTCAAGTGCATCAGGTTGATTTTTTCTCTTGCCAAGAAATTACAATGCTAATGAAGCTGGGAGGGGGATGATCTCACTATATTCTGTGCTGTACAATGTGAGAATTAAAAATGTGAAAAGGTGTTTGAGAGTTGAATGAAAAATGTTATTATTTGGAATACTGTAGCATTAGGAAGTAATTAGGTAAAACAATCATAGGGTTAAAGATGTTTTTCTTTCTTTAAATTGAAAAAATGTATTTCAAATATGTGTAAATGAGAATGGTAGAATTTTGACTTAGCTTTGTCTAAGGATCTCACAGTTCTTTGTAAGTAACACCATTTACATTCTCATTCTACTTCTATGAAGAAGAAGATTCTACACATTCAAAAGTAAGACACAATCAAACAATAGATTATTTTATAAAATGTGAAAAAGTGATTGGCATACAAGTACATTATTTACCTGACTTAAATAATTGCCCTGTCAATTCCATATGTGCCACAATATGGAATTGAAAATTTGATGCATTCTACTGAAATAAAAAGAGAACTTGGATTTTCTACATAGGTTTTTCTTTGGTGAGTCTGAACTACGGATCTTTAATTTCTAAAACCAGTAATTATTCTAAAATGCATGATTATTTATAAAAAGTAATGAAATCAAGATACTATTTTAACTTCTAGATTCCCATGAGAGATATAAAGGCAAGACCTTTATTTTTCCTTAATTCAACTGTACATTAATAAATCAAATATTTATGAAGTATTTATTATGTGCTGAGAGTTATTGTCTGAGAGAGAAAAAAAATGAATAAAAGAGAATCCATGATTCCATTGAGTATGTGGTCTAGTTGGGATGACAGCTGCAGAATTGGGTAATAAAAGCAATGTAGAAAATTCAGTGATAGAGAGATTTAAGGAACATTGGCCTTTGGAAAAATAATCCAGAAGACAGAGTTTGTCCTGGGAGTGTTTCCACTTCACCATTTTATTCATTATCCTTTGATCAGACCAACAGGCTACTCTGTTTTTGTAATACAGCACTCCAGCTGCCATATTTCTCATCATCAATTCTAAATTCTACTCTGAGTCCCATGGCCCTGGTCATACGGCATCTATTATCAGAGGTAGAGAAACCATGATTGTAAGGAAGTTTTATCTGTGGGTCCCCTGCTTTAGCCTGTAATAAAATACCATAGACTTGGTGACTTAAAAAGAGACTTTCATTTCTCACAATTCTGGAGGCTAAGAAGTCCAAGATCAACATGAGGATATATTTAATGTCTGGTGAGAGCCTTCTTCCTGTCTTCTCATTATAGCCTCGTGCTGCCTTTCCCTCATGCTTGCATGTGAGGAGGGGGTTGGGTATGTCGTAAATTTAAAGTCCATTTTATTTATGTCTTCCCTCACATGCACTTTCATGATTCCTCTCCAGTAAGTCCATCAAAACACCAGTAATTAGGAAAACAAATGATAGGCAATAAAAAACACATGTGATTTTAAACATATTGGAAAGCCATCCCTAATCAATTATATTTTAGTAAAACAAGAAAGAACAATCATTTCTAAATAATGTTGTATTAAATTTAATAGTGGCACTCTACCTTAATCAATCTTGAATTGGATCATTAGTTAATGAAAATAGGCACTAATTAAATACTCCTGATTTTTACTTGTATCATGACACCAAGTTTCCTGATGAAATTCAGTATGAGCATTAGATACATTTAAGTATTTCTATGTTCAAATTTCTCTGCAAAGAGACATCATTGTGAAAGGAAAGGTTTTATAAGCTATTGCCACTACAATTAAGTAGATGCAATATTGTTTTATGAGTACAGATCAGTCAACTCAGGAAAATCAGAATACCAGTCTAAATGGTACCGCTTTATTTTAAGACCTGTGATGGATGTAAATTGAGATTTGTAATTGTCTATTCAGGAAACATATCATTCTAGTACATTAGATCTTCAGATATCCATAGAATCTCTCAGTGGAATGCCCACATTTTGTAAGTGGAAATCTAAATACTGTAGTTTGCCTAAGATTAAAGATTTAGCAATTGAGCTGAGGCAAAAATCATATTTCCTGATTCCCAACTTAGGCTTTTCACAGCACACCATTCAACCTTCTTTACATTAATGCGTTAACTGGCTAGAAGTTACTGTTCCTGTTTTCAACATGGCCAAGCAAGGCCCTGCTTTAATGTTGGGCTTTAACATTGGTTGATGTAGTGGCACAATTGCTTTACTTTCTACTGAATACTGTGAGAGATGGTGATGTCTCCAAAACCTAAATAAGGTCTTAATTCTATCCTGGGCTACTAATCTGTTCCCCTACTAACAACTGTAAGAAGATTTGGAACTCTCTGAATCAACATACGTTTTATAGATGTCTTAGTAAATCATCAGGAGACACGCATCTCAGTTTTCTGACCCCAAAATTCCAAGAACTCATTAACTATGGGGAAAAAAAATATCAAAAGAAGGAAAATCAGTAGATTCAGTTGAAAGAAAAGAGGAAAATTGACAACTGATTGAAAATGCCCTGGGGAGTAATAGACTTCATAATATTTTTAAAAATCATTATGGTTTCACATTAAATATCATCTACTCTTCATGTATTCAACTATATAGTTTTTACAATTTCCTTACAGTTCTCTTTTGCATGAAATATAGGAATCTTTGAATATGGCAGGAGATTTAATTAATGTACTTAGCATTATAAAACCATATATTTTGTAATGCTAAGAACATTTTAGACAGATGTGATTAATTTCAGTGGTGTTATAAAGAAAACATCTGTGAGGGACAATCATATTCTAAAAAAGATTGAAATAGTTAAACACCCCTTAATTTTTTTTATTTTGGCACACTTGTCCAAGGCTTATACTAAGAGACTGTTTATGTTTTCTGCCAGGTGGATGCAAATTCACTGTACAAAAAGGAATCAATTTACTGAGGTATGATACATTTATCTTTTCTACTTTGGTAATTGAATATTCATCACATAACAAGTGCTGCTAATTAGCCAATTATTCCATCTACCTGAAAATAATGCACTTGCTATTCCTATCAAAAAAAAAAGCAAGAATTGAAAAAAAAAGCAACACTTTTATTTAGTTACTATTGCTCAGATAATTTAAAAATCTTTAAAACATACAATTCATTGCACTATAATGAGTCATTATTCAGTAACCATGGGATTTAAGCTTTAATCTGTTCGGGAAATGGAAGTTTTGAGTTAACATTTAGTCAATGTAACAAAATATCTGATCTTAGCAAGGCTATGTATTTGCTTGAATTTAGTAGTTTGGTGAAATTAACAATTATAGGTATTTCCTCAATACTTAAACTTATTTAAGGGAGTGATTCATTTTGAGAACTGTTTTAATGGAAGTTTGTTTTAGGAATTTTAATTATGTGCTTTGGTATTTAACAAGGAGCCTATTCCACTATTCTTCTTAAAGACTGATGAAATAAGCTAAATATTAAAAAATATTGTTCATTTGTTGTACTTATTTGTCCTTTTATCACCTTTGTACCCTATGTTAAGTATTATTTCTGTTTAAAATAATGAAATGATTGGGGCACCTGGGTGGCTCAGTCGGTTGAGTGTCTGACTTCAGCTCAGGTCATGATCTCATGGTTTGTGGGTTTGAGCCCCGCGTCAGGCCCTGTGCTGACAGCTCAGAGCCTGGAGCCTGCTTTGGATGCTGTGTCTCTGTCTCTCTCTCTGCCTCTCCCCTGCTCATACTCTGTCAATCTCTCTCTCAAAAAATAGACATTAACAAAATTAAAAATAAATAAATAAAATAATGACATGATTGACAACAGAGGGTCCATCTCTGATCATTCTTCATATAAAAGCCAGTTTGCACCACACACATTCAGACCCCCATCACACAGTAGGAATTCTTACTGAAAATAGGTGGATTAAGTGGAATCCTGGATACTGAATGGTGACAACATTAGCTCCATTTCTTGACTAGGCCCAGGCTTTGCCTCGTAGGCAAGAAATTGTAATGGATGGATTCTGTGGAGAAGCTGGCTAAAGAGAAAAGTTTTACAGACTCTTCCATTTGGAAATCTGTAAGTGAAGTGGACAACTCTTCGCGGAAGTATCCTTTATGGAGGTCTTCCAATAAATAAGGCTCATAAGGTTCCAAATGATAGTTTAATGTCTATGAACAGAGAGGGAAGGATCATCAAAAACTGAAGAAGTGATATAAAATGAAATATGGAGGGATGCCTGGGTGGCTCAGTTGGTTAAGTGTCCGACTCTTGGTTTCAGCTCAAGTCATGATCTCATGGTTCCTGAGTTCAAGCCCTGCATTGGGCTGTGTGCTGACAGTGGAGAGCCTGCTTGGGATTCTCTCTCTTTCTCTCTCTCAATAAATAAATACACTTAAAAAATAAAATGAAATGTGGAGACCAAATCAAGAGAGAACAATGATACAGAAGAATCAAACAATGCCAAAATAGGAATATATAATGGATCATAGTGAGAGAAGGGGATGGATATATATATATATATATATACACATACATGTATATATATATGTTTAGAGTCAGAGGTAAGAGAATATTTGTAGAGAACTGAGTTTTCAGAATGTTAAATTCTAATTTTCCACTGTAGGATGTAAATAATCAGTATTTATATTTTAAAAATCAAGAAGTAACTTTATAAGTATAATCTTCAGCAATATGGATACAAACACCAGTCTTTGCCTCCACTCCTGCTACCACCACCAAAAAACCAACGAGAATAGTTGCCTCACGAGGATAGGCCATGGAACTATGTTTTTTCTACGTTATCTATTTTATGTAGTAATATAGAAAGAAGTGCTTATAATTAAATGGTGTACATAAAATATGTAATGGAGAAGGCTAAGTATGATTTAATTAGCCAATCAGAGTTCTGTAATTGAGTGTCAATTGCTATAGATATTGTCTGATGGTTTTAAGGTTGTACTTGGGACAAATAAAGAGTATGTGGGAAATTATGTCACAATTACTTTCCCTTCTAAAGAAAGCAGGAGCAGAGGAGGAAAGACATCACTGGCTTACTGAGTATCCCCAAGGATTACTCAGTGACACTGAGAACAGAAACTCTGGATTGAAAAGAGCAGTAAAACAGAGAAAGAATCAAATCTAAAGAAAGATAACCCCTTTATGTGGAGGAAGACATTTATCCCTCAAGATTTTCTTTTTGAGATATTTATAGAGATGATTCTATGAGATTCCTATGACTGGTAACTTTCAGTTCTCAACATGTCAAGGATTCTGGTCCTGTAAATCTGCCAAAGAAAGCAGTCTGCATCTAAACTGAAATGAACTGCCCATCTGTGAACTCCAGGAACTAGCAGCACTCCAAGAACACACAGGAGGCACTCTGAATACCATCCAGGACCTGTCACCTGCCCAAGTCTAAGTTCATCACTAGTGAGAGGAACGGCATCACTGGGACAGGCTCAGGCAAATCAAAGTTCATTTCTCTAATCTGTAAGGGAAACTCTCTTTTCCAAAGACTGGTGTTTTGTGCAAGGAAGAAGGGATAGGTGGCCCCTTGAAAGGGCATCTGCCACTATTATATCTGTAAGTAGTTATGGATTTGCCTCCTACTTTCAAGTACTTGTAGTTCTTATGTAGTTCTTATGTAGTTCCTATATATATAGCCCAGGAAACTGGGCTAAAACATTTAGGACACTGTTATAAAATAGTAGGGATATTATGGTGGTTCTACTTTGTACTTCTAAATGTGAGATATTTGGGGTTGATATGTTTTCCATTTAAAATATTTTTTTTGTTTTTCTTAATAAGAGGGTTTTTACTTTTAAAAATCAGGTATGAATTTTGAATTTGATTACTTTCTTATATGTGTCATATCATTTTGTAAGTTTTCCACTCTACATACTATTTGTTTTTGTGCTATTTGAAAAGACTATTAATTGATTTATGTGATTGAGACAGTCTAATATTTCTGGGATGACCCTTTATTAATCATATATCCTATAAATGGTATAACCTATCAATATTAATTTTCCTAGTATTTTATTTTCAAGATTTGTGGCTTATATTAATATGAAAGATTTTCCTACAGTTTTTTTTTTTCTGTTAAGGCATCCTAGCTTATGGGTTTTACATCGTTTATCCTGTTATCCTAGTTTTGCAAAATGAGAAATATTCTTTCTCTAGGCTCTACAAAAGTTTAAATGACAAAAGAATTGTTAATACCCTTGAAGTTGAAACAGCTTGCCATACAATGTGTGCCTGAGACCTTTTGGAAGTATTTTTTTTTACAAATTTAACAATATCTTCCACAATTATTGTCCTGTTTATATTAGCACAATTTTATGTAGTTCTGTCGTTACATACTTTCTTAAAATCAGCTATTTCATCTAGATTTTAGTTATAGGTATAGGATTATATAATGCATCTGGTAATTATTTTTTTCTCTGTGCCTTGATTGTATACTTGTTCTCATGTCTAAATTTATCTGTTTGTACTCTTAGTTGGTTAGGTAGCTAAAGAAATATAGTTTTGCTTATTATATACTTTAGGTAGTATATTTGGCTGTTTTTGGTTCTTGTTTCTTTTAGAAATGAAGTTTATAACAATATCAAACAAGTATAACATTTGTCTCAAATTGTCTTTGTAGTCTTTATAGTTTTTCTTTACACATTTGAGGTTATGATAAAGAAACATAGTAAGTAAGCAGTACTGCATCATATTTAAGGGTGTGGCCTGTGGATATAGATTATCTGGGTTCAAACTCAACCCTTCTACTTACCAATTCTGAAAGTTGAATAAATTACTTCATCTCCTTCTGCCTTCCTTTTTCAAATACAAAAATGATTTTTGTAATAGCACATAACTTTAAGGGTTTGCTTGGGAGTAAATTAATGTATATATAAAGAGCTTAAGATGGCCCTGGAAGAGTATAATTTCAAAGCGTATTAAGAGCAAAGTCAAGATTACATTAATCTTTAATGCTTTAATGCAGATTGTAGTCTTTATGAGTAATAGTGATCATCTTTGTCCTGTTTACTGATTTATCTTTTTTAACCTTAGATTCATTTTGTTTGATATTTATAGCTCTTCTCTGTTTTGTTTTTTGTTGACACTATTTAATACCTTATTCCTCCTTCAGGGTTGACCTAAGAAACAGGACCCTGGACACTGGCCAGGTCCAGGGCTACTGTTGCTAGAATTCCAGCAGGATTTCATGATAAGTAGAATAAAGAAATAAGGATATTTGGTTATATGAGTTGTTTATGCATAACTTGAGTGAAATAAGTGAGGGGAGTCATAGGGAAGCAGAAAATACACTCTCTCAAGAACACAGGTTTGCACTTTTCTATCTTAAGTGATATGCTTCCTCTTAGGGACATTTCTCCACTGTCTTAATACATCTCCTTTCCAAACCTGGATCATTTGTTGCCCTACAATTAATTTTGTTAAATAGTGTATTAGGATTCATCGGAGACAGAATCAAAGGAGGTGTTTTACACATTTATAAAGAGAGAGAGGGGGAAGAATAGAGAAAGGGAGGTGGTTGAAGAGGGAGGAAGAGAAAGATTTATTTCTAGAAATTGGCCCACATGATGGTGGGGCTTTAGAAATCCAGAATCTACAGGGAAGGACAGCAGTTTGAAAATTCTAGCAATAGTTTATTTGTAGTCTTGAGTCCAGAGGCAGTCTGGAAACAGGATTTCTTCCTCCTCAGGGGACCTGTCACTCTTTGCTCTTAACGCGTTCAACTGATTGGATGAGTCTCACTCATACTAAGCAGGGGAATCTGCTTTAACACAAATTCTGATTGTAAATGTTAATCACATCTAAAAAAAAAAAAAAGAAAAAAAAAGGCCTCCGCAGCCATACCTAGACCACTGTTTGAGGAAACACCTAGGCACCATAGCCTAGCCAAATAGATACATAAAATTTAACCACCACCACTTTTGTTATTAAAGTACCATTGCTAGCAGGCATGGAGCTTATTGGGCTCTTTGGACTGGACCTTGTGCCCTGAGGCTGCAATAACACCTTTAACTCCACATGATCAGATTCCTTTGAGCTTGATTATCTTCCCTCTTGTAGCTAAATGACTCCAGCATATTTTACCACTTTGCCTTTCTTCTCCATCCTTGATGACTGCTGCTCTTTTTGAAATCTGAAAAATAAACTTTTTTTTTTCAATAATATTTATGAAATAAGATAGTAATAAATGCAAATACTACAATAAAGAAATTAAGCTATGCATGGAGCATATAAAATACAGATATAAGATACTCTAAAGAGTCAAACAATGTATACGTGGTTTTATACTGGAATCATCAAAATTAAGTTCTACAGTTTTTAAATTACTTCATTAGTTTGGTAGATAAAAGGATAACATTGTACTCTTTATTTCATTAATATGCAAAAGTTTTAACTTTTAAACTTTTTAAACTTTCCTTAAAAGTTTAAGGAAAATTGGAGACAAGAGCAAATTGTTGAGGTCATCAAAAGCAGGAAAGAGCTGAGAAACTGTCAGTCCAGAGGATCATAAGGGAACCTGACACGTAAATGTGACATGTTCCCAGAATAGAAAAAGGACATTAGGGAAACTAGTGAAATCTGAGTAAAGTATGAACTTTTATAAGAATGTAGTAATATTGGCTTATTGGTTGTGACAAATGTGCCATTATAATGTTAACAATAGGGGAAACTAAGTGTAGGATATGTGCAAATTCTCTGTGATATTCTTGCAACTTTTCTGTAAATCTAAAATTACTCTAAAGTATATTTTAAAAAATGTAGTGAGAAAAGACAAATTGTTGAATATTGCTTCCAGCCATGATAGAGTAATAAATACTAGACATAACCTCCACCATAAAAGCTAAAATTAGAAAATATACATGAAAAAATCATTTTCAGATATTTTAAAAAAACAGGTAACATGGAACTATGATCCTTAAGAGAAGGATAGCATATGAGGTAGATCTATGATTTTTCCACTTTGGGCCTGGAGCCACCAAGGAGTTTTAAGTTCATTATTCTCAGAAGATACAATGTTGAGGAACATTTGTAGCTCCAGTCAGCCAGGGTAGAGAATTTAGAAGGGATTCCAAGTGGGTCACACCTTCACACCTTAGTAGTAGAGTTAAATATTTCTATAGTGGAGGCTATTCCATATCCTCCCTAGAAACGCTTTAAAAACAGACCTGGACAGGACAATAAAAGCAATCTACCAATAACTGCCTGCTAAAACAATGCCTAATGTTCTTTGTAGAAAGATTTTATATATATATATATATATATATATATATATATATATACACACACACACACATATATATACATATGTATGTATATATATGTATATATATGTGTGTGTGTGTATATATATATATATATATATATAAATTGCATATATATATGCAATTTAATTTTCATGGAGTTAGCATCCAATCA
The DNA here is from genome assembly GCF_027475565.1 of Acinonyx jubatus. NCBI lineage: Eukaryota > Metazoa > Chordata > Mammalia > Carnivora > Felidae > Acinonyx > Acinonyx jubatus. The sequence continues at coordinate 24,261,705 of NC_069385.1, forward strand.
GAAATCTCAAACCATACCAAAAGCAGAAAAATGTGACTCAAAACCACTCAGTTTTTTACATTCAGTAGAAATTCACCCAGAAATGTCAAAGATGATGGAAGTAGCAAGAATTTTAAAAGACGATTATGTTTTTGTATAAATATTTAAATAAAAGCATGAATACAGGAAAGAGAAATGGAATATACAAGGAGGAACTAACTTAATTCTTCCCTGTATTATCAGGAAGAGGCAAGGATTTTCACTTTCACTATTTTTGTTTATTATTTATATTCAATATTTTGGTAATGAAATAAAAAATATATGTACAACTTGAAAGTTTTCTGCTTTTATTTGCGAAAAGCAATTTGTATGTTCAGAAATTCTATGGAATCTAATAAATGCTACTAAATAACTGACTTTTGCAAAACCACAGAGCAGAGCATATTTAAAAATTATATGTATATATACTAGCAATAGATACAATTATTTAAATTGAACAATAACATTAAAAGCCTCAAACCTGAAACATTTTTGGATATGTTTAATAAAATATGTTTAATAATTTTGTAATGGGAACTAAAATATATTGAAAGCAATTAAGGAAGGCTGAAGTAAATGGATATTTTTACCATATTTGTGTGTTGGATGACACAACATTTTTAAAATGGTAATTTGATCCAGATTGATCTGTAGATCCAACACAATCCAAATCAGTATCTCAGCAGATGTTACTTCTTTGTAGAAGTTGATAAGCTGATTCTAAAATATACATAACAATGAAAATATTTTAGGATAGTGAAATCAATAATAATAATAATAAAAATAAATAATAATAATATTAAAAAATAAAAAGACCAGAGTTGTAAGATATATGTTGTCTGGCTTCAAAATTTACCATGTTGTTACAATACTTGAGCCACATTTGTGTCAGTCAAGTTTTGACAAAGATGGCAAGTCAACTAGAAATAAGATAGTTCTTCCAGCAATATTTGCAAAAACAAGTAGATCTCTGTACATACAGGCATATGTCATTTTATTGCACTTTGCTTTATCGCACTTCATAGATAATTGCATGTTTTACAAATCAAAGGTTTGGTGGCAATTCTCTCAAATCTGTTGGTGCCGTTTTTCTGATAGCATTTGGTCACTTCATGTTTTTGTGTTGCATATTGATAATTCTCTTAATATTTCAAAGTTTTCATTATTGTATTTGTCATGGTGATCTGTGATCAATGATCTTTGGTGTTACTATTGTAATTGTTTTGGTGCACCACCAACCACACTTATATGAAATGGCAAACTTTTAACCCATACATGTTGTGTGTGTTCTGACTATTCCACCAACTAGCTGTTCCCCTGTCTCTCTCCCTCTGTTTAGGCCTCCATATTCCCTGCCACAAAACAATATTGAAATCAAGCCAGTTAATAACTCTACAATGGACTCTAAGTGTTCAAGTGAAAGGAAGAGTTGTGCATCTCTTAGTTTAAATCAGAAGTTATAAATAATTAAGCTTAGTGAGCATGTTGATTGATGAGACAGGCAGAAAGCTAGGCCTCTTGCACCAGTTAGCCAGGCTGTGAATGCAAAGGAAATGTTCTTGAAGGGAATTAAAAGTACTACTTCAGTGAACATACAAATGATAAGCATAACTGCCTTACTGTTTGTTGATGGGGAGAAATCTTAGTGGTCTAAATAAAAGCTTAAACCAGCCACAGCATTCCCTTAAGGCAAAACCTCATCCAAAGAATGCCCCTAATTCTTGAATTCTTTGAAAGTTTAGAGAGGTGAGGAAGCTGCAGAAATAAATTTAAAGCTATCAGAGGTTGGTTCATGAGGTTTACGAAGCCATCTTCACAACATAAAAGTGCAGGGTGAAGTAGCAAGTGCTGATGTCCAAGCTGCAGCAAGTTTTCCAGAAGATCTAGCTAAGACAGTTAACTAAGGTTCACTAAACAACACCAAATAACATAATTGCAATGTAGACAAAGCGACCTTCTGTTGGAAGAAGATGCTATCTAGGATTCTCATAGCTAGACAGGAGAAGTCAATGTCTGGCTTCAAGGCTTCAAAGGACAGGCTGACTCTCTTACTGGGGTTAACACTAATGGTGATATTAAATTGAAGTCAGTGCTCATTTACCATTCCCAAAATCATTGGGCTCTTAAGAATTAAGCTAAATCTACTCTTCCCATGCTCCGTAAATGGAACAACAAGGAAGCCTGGGTGACAGCACGTCTATTTACAACATGGCTTACAGAATATTGTGGCCCTTTGTGAGACCTAGGGAAAAAAAAAAGCTTCCTTTCAAAATATTACTGTTCATTGACAATATACCTAGTCACCCAAGAGCTCGGGTGGTGATATACAATGAGATTAATGTTTTCATGCCTGCTAACACAACATACATTTTGAAGCCCTTGTATCAAGGAGTCGTTTTGACTTTCAAGTCTTATTATTGAAAAACACATTTTGTGAAGCTAGAACTGCCATAGACAGTGATTCCTCTGGTGGATCTGAGCAAAATCAATTAAAAACTTTCTGGAAAGAATTCACCATTCTACATGCCATTAAGAATATTTGTCGTTCATGGGACGAGGTCAGAATATCAACATTAATAGGAATTTGGAAGAAGTTGATTCCAACCCTGGATGACCCTGAGGGTTTCAAGTGTTCAGTGGAGGAAGTAACTGTGCAGAAATGGTGGAAATAGCAAGAGAACTAGAATTAGAAGTGGAGCATGAAATTGTGACTGGATTGTTGTGATCTCATGATTAAACTTGAACAGATGAGTTGCTTCTCGTGGATAAGCAAAGAAAGTAGTTTCTTGGAGTCTCCTCCTGGTGAAGATGCCATGAAGATTGTTGAAATGACAACAAAAGATTTATAATGCTACATAAACTTAGTTGATAAGGCAATAGCTGGGTTTGATAGGATTGACTCCAATTTTGAAAGAAATTCTATTGTGGGTATGGTGCTATCAAACACGTGGTATGCTGCAGAGAAATCATTGAAAGGAATTGTCAATCAGTGTGGCAGACTTTGTTGTTGTCTTACTTTGAGAAATTACCACAGCCTTCAGAAACTAACAACCTAATCAGTCAGCAGCCATCAACAATGAGACAAGACCTTTGACCAGAAAAAGATTATGTCTCATTGAGATCTCAAATGATGGCTCGCATGTGTTAGCAATAATATGTTTTAAATTAAGGTATATACATTTTTAAAACATAATGCAATTGCACCATTAAAAGACTACAGTAAAAGTAAACATAACTTTTATATATAAACCCTCAGAAATGAAAAAAAAATATTTAGCTCACTTTTTTTGCAATATTGTCTTTATTGTAGTGGTCTGGAACCAAAACCACAATATCTTTGAGGTATGGCTTATATTCTGTATCAAGTTGAGCAACTTCCCCTGTGTTCCTACTTTACTGAGAACTTTTACGATGAATGTTATTGGACTTTGCCAAATGCCTTTTCTGCATATACTGACATTATCATTTAATTTTTCAGTTTTATCCTGTTGATGTGATATATTCCATTAATGGGTTTGTACATACCGAACCAGCCTTGCATACCTGGGTTAAAACCCATTTAGTCTTCCTATACAATTCTTTTCATATATTTTGGATTCAATTTGCTAATATTTTGTTGAGAATTTTGAATATGTGTTCCAGAGAGATACAGGTCTATAGTTTTCTTGTAATGTCCTTGTCTGGGTTTGGTGTTATGGTAATGGCCTATGAATTAGGAAGTTTTCATTCAGTCTTTCTATCCTGTGAAGGGGATTGTGTAAAATCATTTCTTCCTTAAATATTTAGTAGAATTCACCAGTGAATGCATCCGAGCCTCATGTTATTTATTTTGGAAGGTTATTAATTATAGATTCGGTTTCTATCTATATAATAGTTATAAGCCCATTTGCATTTTTCCTTCTTGTGTGTTTTGACATATTGTGCCTTTCAGCGAACTGGTCCGTTTCTCCTAGGTTATTAAATTTGTGGGTATAGAGTTGCTCATAGTGTTCTTTTTTTATTCTTTTAATGTCTATGGGATCTGTAGTGATGCCATCTTACCTAATTTGTGTCCTTTTTTCTTTCTTTTTTTTGTCTTTGCTTGGCCAAAGGCTTATCAGCTTACTGAACTTTTCAAAGAACAAGCTTTTGGTTTTATTGAATTTTCTCTGTCAATTTCCTGTTTTTAATTTCAGTGACTTCTGATCTAATTGTTATCATTTCTTCTGCTTACTTTGGATTTATTTCGCTCTTCGTTTTCTGGTTTGCAAAGGTGAAACTTACTGATTTTAGACATTTCTAACATGTGCCTTGATGTTACAGATTTTCCTCTAAGCCCTGCTTTCACTGATACCAGAAATTTTGACAAATTGTGTTTTCATTTTCACTTGGTTGAAATTGTTTTAAGTTTATTTATTTTGAGAGAGAGAGAAAGAGAGAGAATGAGCATGGAAGGGGCAGAGAGAGAGGCAGAGAGAGGATCCCAACCAGGCTCTGTGCTGATAGCATGGATCCTGATGCAGGGCTTGATGAGGAGCTTGATCCCAAGAACTGCAAGATCCTGACCTGAGCCTACATCAAGAGTAGGATGCTTAACTGACTGAGCCACCCAGGTGCCCCAGTTTAAAATATTTTTTAATTGCTCTTGAAATTTCTTCTTTGACTCATCCATTATTATTTAGAAGTGTTTTGTTAAATCACCAAATATTTTTTGGATTTTCTTGTTATCTTTTGTTATTGATTTCTAATTTAATTCCGTTGTGGCCTTAGAGCAAACATTGTATGAATGTATGCAGTTGAACTTTCCATCTCATTGGATGAGATAATCCTGAATTTCCTGAGGATATGTTAATGGCCTCCCCTGAGGCAGTTGCCATGTAAGATAATGCTGCCTCTAGCCAGACCCACACTTACCTATCTTTGCTTCTAAACCTGTAGCTAGAGGTAAGTCACAACAGACCCTTGAATATGAGGTACAAAGTGTGACCCTTGAAGTGTGCTATACTCCAAAGAACTACTTCAGTTTTCTAATTTGTATAGCCAAAAATCTGGGAAACATGTGTGAGAATGGGTGGGTTTGAGATAATGGTGGAAGGAACATAAAGTTGGATCAGGACAGATTTATTGATATGAGACCAATAAGCAGAGATCCTTCATTTAAACTTGCCACTTGAGTAGTTCAAAAAGGTTCTAACAGTTTATTTGGTTCATTGAAACATGGACCAACAGATGGCTTATCATGAGTGAACCAGAAATGCTCAGCCTCGTTTGGTTTAACTTAACAAAGAGATTCAGAGGCTTAAGGAGATTGAAATACAAGAGTAAGTTTGTTATTTAAGACCTACTCAGCCACACTGGAAGGACCCATTAGACATACTTCTCATCATACTTGAGAAATAAATTTGTGAGAAAGCCTCCGTGTAGTTGAAGAGCTCCATGATCACTCTTCTGTGTAGGCCAGACCTTACAGTGGGTACCACGCTACTTAATAGGAAAACCCAAATTATTTCTCTTCTTTTATATTGGTTAAGGTATGTTTTGTGACCCAGAATGTGGTATGTCTCAGCGAATGCTCCATGTGAACTTGAGTAGAGTGTGTATTCCACTGTCATTGGATGAAGTAGTCTATAGATGCCAATTATATCCAATTGATTTGTGGTGACCGTGAGTTCAATTTTATCCTTATTAATTTTCTGCCTACTGTGTTATTCTATTTTTGAGAAAATAGTGTTGAAGTCTCCAACTATGATAGTGAATTCATCTATTTTTCATTGGAGTTCTATTTATTTCTGCCTCAAATAGTTTGATCTTGTGTTATTCGGCAGACACGTTAAGGATTGTCATATATTATTGGGGAATTGAGCCCTATATCATTATGTAATGCTCTTCTTTATCCCTGATAACTTTCCTTGCTTCAGTCTGAAATTAGTATAGCTACTACTGCTCTTTTTTTATTGGTGTTAACATGGTATATTTTTCTACATCCATTTACCTTTAATCTACATGGTGTCTTTATATTTAAAGTGAGTCTTTGTAGACAACATATATTCAGGTGTTGTTTTTGACAAACTGTGACAATTTCTTTTAATTAGTGTATTTTGACCATTGATGTTGGAAGTGCTTAATGGTATAGTTGGATTAGCATATACCATATTTTTTAGTGGTTTTAATTTTTATTTCTTTATTATTTTTTTAATGTTTGTTTGTTTATTTATTTATCTCTTTATGAGTGAGACACAGACAGAATGCAAGTGGGTTAGGGGCAGAGGGAGAGGGAAACACAGAAGCAGAAGCAGGCTCTAGGCTCTGAGCTGTCAGCACAGAGCCCAACGCAGGGCTCGAACTCACAAGCTATGAGATCATGACCTGAGCCGAAGTCGGACACTCGACCAACTGAACCACCCAGGTGCCCCATAGTGTTTTTTATTTATTGCCCTTGTTCATTTAAAAAAACTTGTATTCCACCATTTTTCTGCCTTTTGGGGTTTTGAGTATTTTATATGATTATACTTTCTCTCCTTTATTAGAATAATAGTAGTACTTGAAAAAAAATTAAGTGGTTGTCCTAGAGTTTTCAGTATACATTTATAAGTAATATATATTCACAGTCATAATTATTTTAAATTGCCTTTTGATCATATCTGAGTCTGGTTCTGATGACTGCTTTATCTATTTAGCATGTGCTTTTTCTTAGCAATTTTATGCCTCATAACTTCCAGTTGAAAGCTGGAGATATTATGTAATTTTATGCTTAGACATGAGTATTTCATTCTTTCTGCCAGGCCTTTAGTGGCTGGGCTGAATTGAAGTGTGTTGTTGCTATGTTTAGCCTCAGTGTACCACAGGATTCAAGTTCCTCTATTGATAACTTGTGTTTAGGTTGGGACCTTGTTTTCCAGAGATCCTTTTCCCAATGTCTGCTCTCCTGGGTTTGGTCTTCTGTTTGTGCTGGTCTCCAAAAACAATCTGCATCTTTAACCTCTCTTAGCTGTATTCTGTCATTATTTTTACTCAATGCTTATTAGCCTAATGGTGGGGGCCAGTGCAGAATGTACTCCTGTGTTCTAATTAGGCTTAATCCTGGTTAAGCACTGTGTTTTTGGATCTCAGGACACATTCACTCATGCTCTCCTCCAGCTGCAATGCTGGACATAGTAAGTATTCCTGCTTCCCTCCCAGGTTAGTGATTTTTTTTTTGGTCACTTTCCTTCTCTCACTGCAATTGATTTCTACTAGTGTCCAAAAGTGGCCTTTTTTTCCTTCTTCTACAGATGAAGGCATTTGGTTCACAGGCAAAATAGGGCAAGATTATCTGTTGGGGATACCATTACTGATTTCTGTTCTTCCCTCTCAACTAACACCACAAGAGAAGCTCCCTAAAGATTCTCACTCGTGTTCCCTGTGAGTATAGGTGGGGTTCATGTGGAAAAGGCCTGCAACAGTGCAGATTCCCTTCTGTAAAGCCTTCTAGGGGCTTCACAGTCAGTGCTCAATTCAGAAAATTCAGCTGTATCTTTCATTGGCTTATATGAAGTCCAGTGATGTCTTCCTCATTTAAACACCTGTTCAGGTCCTGTTTCTCCCTGCAGGTAGCTGTCTTTCTTCAAATTTATGATTACATGGCTGCCCTGACACTTCAGTTCTTTGGTGAGTTTGAATATGTCATTCATTTGCAGTTTCTCCAGGTTCTACTTGTTAAAGGGTAAAGACAACACTTTTTACAGCTCTTTGCATATATGAGCTTCATGATTTTTATATGTGTGTGTTCATGAATTGTCTTAAAAATTACAGCACTAGGCTAAATTGACACATTAATAACATTAAAATTACTTATAGGACAAATAAGTAAGAAAAAAGAAGAGGAATTGGGTGTTTTATAGATCCTGGGAAGATAAATGAAGATTAAAATAGAACTTCCAATTTTTTTCTATAATTGTGAATGGGTAGAATTTAACCAGTGAGTACAAAATACTTTGCTCCGAACCCTGTCATTCTGCATTGTAATTATTTATTACGCTGTGGCTATTTATTAATGATAACCTTGCATCACCGGTAAAGGTTAACTGATGCCTGGTGTTCCCTTTGAAATTGAAAAAGGGACTGAATGAGTCATGAGCATGAGAGATAAATTCCTCATCCACATAGCTCATTTAGATCATTCTTCTCTCATAGGATCCTGTATTTAGAAACAGAGTTCCTAGTCACCTTGAGAGACAGTGTTTGGATGCTTTCATTGCTGTCCTAAAGCATTTTCTATTTTTACACTTTGAGCCAACATTCGTCTGACTTTAAACTGGGACACCAGCTCTCTGATTGTTTTGCTCGGCCTCCAAATTTCCCTTTGCTGTGTACCAAAAGCAATTGTAAAATTAACCAACCACTGCTGACCATTAGCATTTTATAAAGTAATCAAATACAGGGATAGTGATCACTTTTCAATTATTGTCCAGTATAATTTGCAACAATATGAAATTGTCAATAAGTCAAGATATACTCTCTCTCCACCTTTTTTTCTTGTATACTATTGTTTCTGTTTGTTTCTTTGTCTTATTTTTTATTTTTGTTACAAAATATAGAATAGATGCTCCCAGGATTTGTTGATGTCCAGTGAATAAAGTCTCAGTTTAACAAGCCATATTGTGTATTTTTATTCTCGAAAATGGCATTTTGAGCTCTGGAGTGATACACTGGAGATCAACTCTTATCTTGCTTTTTTTTTTTCTTTCTGTTTCTCTCTTTTTAATCTTTTCTAGCAAAGTCTTAAAACCTAAATTTCATTGAGGTGAAGACTACATATATGATGTACCTGATAAAATAATAAAATTCATTTTAGGACAAACGAATTTTGTGAATTTAGTGAATTTATGAGCATCAGTAAAGGCTTTGTCTCTGGTGTTGTCTTCTCCATTTTGAGTGTGCGTGTGTGTGTGTGTGTGATATAAGTGTGTTTTGGTTTACTTTCAGTCTGTGATCAAATGGAAAGTTCTCTTAAGGGTGGATAAACATTAGAAGACTAAGAACAAAACTTTAAAATATCAATGTTATTGAGTCTATACATTTGTTTAGCCTGGTTTCTAGGTTAGTGTCTTCAAATAGGTTTGTGTTCCAAACTGCCTTTATTATAGATTTTTACCTGGGATTTTAAGATGTTTGATATTTTGCTACTTACATTTCATGGTCCTAAGAAAATTATGAAAAAAGTTGAGATTAGATTTTCTTATCCTTAAATATTTCACTTAACAAGGGCTAAGCTAGGTAAAGTCTTAGACTTTTATAGGTACAAAAAACTTAATTTAGTATGATATTTGCTATCATATCCTACCTCTTATCAAATTGATATTTTAAAATGTATTGAAAACAACTAAATATAAAGGCTTGTCCCTATGGTATACATGATAATTAGAATTTAGAATTAGAATTAGAATTTAGGATTCTGTATCAGAAGCTTTGGATTTAAGTATCAGCTCTACTTTACGTGAACTTGATACAAACATCTATCTTTTCAAGAGCCTCAGCTTTCTTATCTGCAGAAAAATTAGTGACAGTATTGCCCTCCTACTTCATAAAATTTTATGATAGGTAGTATATGTGAAAAAAGTTAACTGCATATTAACCTTAACAGATTTTCATTATTTAAGTATTTTAATATTTATTTATTTTTGAGAGAGATAGGAAAAGACACACACACACACACACACACACACACACACACACACAGAATGTGAGCAGGGGAGTGGCAGAGAGAGAGGGAGACACAGAATCTGAAGCTGACTCCAGACTCCAAGCTGTCAGCACAGAGCCTGATGCGGGGCTCAAACTCACGAACCTCGACATCGTGATATGATCCAAAGTTGGTTGCTCAACCAACTGAGCCACGCAGGCATTTCTCATTACTTAAATTATATGGATAGATGGTAGATAGGCAGCAAGATAGATAGTAGATATGCTCTAGGCTTTGCAATACAAAGTGAAGTTTAACTTAGTGACCTGCCTGGAAAAGTGTGAAAACAACAGGAGGTATTCTTTTTCTCATAGGGTTTCATTCTATCAGAGGTAATAACAATAAATACGACACTTCAAAATTATAAATACTTTGAAGAAAAAAAGGGGGTAAATTTTAAGTGAATGAATAGTTGGATGTTGGGTGGAATCTAGATTGAGTAGCAGGAAAGCTCTTGCAAAGGTGGTATTTGAGTAAAGAACTAGATGACAACACAGAGTGGCTAGTGAAATTATTTTAAGATGGAGAGAACCTTACTATTATCCAGGAATAGAACAGTGAGTTGGAATCACTGTAGGTAGAAGGATTGTAGAATGAAAAAGTGGAAGGTAGGCAGGATCTATAATGATAGTTTGGAATCACTGCATATCATACTTATAGAATGATATAAGGATTTTGAATTTTATTCCAAACTTTTTAGGAAGCGATTTAAAAGCTTTCAGCCAGATTTAAAGGAGAAAAGGTGAACAATGTGAGAAATTAGTAGGCTATTTCAGAAGTCCATGTAAGAGATGATTGGAATTTAGAGTAGGATGGAGTTTTTATATATAGAAAAAGGGACAGATTTCAGATGTGTTAGTCGGTGAGAGAAAAAAGAATAATCAAAAATTAATTCTAGCTTTTTGGCTTGTGCAACCTAACCTGAGTATAATTGTATTGAAAGCACTTGCATTAAGAAATTGCCAAATTTAAGTGGATTGTAAGCATGAGTTAATATTTAATGCTTTATTCCTGGATAAATCGTATGCCTAGATATGTACACAAAGCCACACAAGGATTTATTTCATTTATAATTCTTTTACTTCAAGACTCATCCAGTTTGGAGACAGTTCCTCTACCTCAGTGGTCTTCAGTGAATTCTGATCATTGACATTAAAGTTGTTTTGTTTGTCAGAAAAGGCCAAGGAGTACAATTTGTGGTAACCACTAGAGTTGAGTGCTAGGAGGAATACAAATATAGCCAGTTTGGTCAAAGTGTACAAAATCAATGGACAAAACCAGTATATATGTACAAACAAGATAATGTTGATATCAAAATAGGTCAATTAAATATTCACAGTTATTTGAATGAATTGAATGTCAACAGTATCTTATGATTTGAATAAGATAATTTTGTTAATTTGTTTTAGACTTTTTGGATATGGTATAAGGCAAGCCAAAAACATGTCTGTCAGGCAACATAAAGATGGTAGATTTAAACAACCAAAACAGGGGCGCCTGGGTGGCGCAGTCGGTTAAGCGTCCGACTTCAGCCAGGTCATGATCTCGCGGTCCGGGAGTTCGAGCCCCGCGTCCGGCTCTGGGCTGATGGCTCAGAGCCTGGAGCCTGTTTCTGATTCTGTGTCTCCCTCTCTCTCTGCCCCTCCCCCGTTCATGCTCTGTCTCTCTCTGTCCCAAAAATAAATAAAAAACGTTGAAAAAAAAAAATAAACAACCAAAACAGATAAACATAAGGGAAGGAAGAGAAAGAAAGAAAGAAAAAGAGAGGGAGGCAAACCACAAAACAAACTCTTAACTATAGAGAACAAACCTGCTAGAGGGGAGGTGGTGGGGAATGTGCTAAAAGGGTGATGGGTATTAAGGAGGACACTTGTGATGAGCATTAGGTGTTTTATGCAAGTGATGAATCACTAAATTCTACTCCTGAAAGCAATACTGCACTATATATTAACTAACTATAATTTAAATAAAAACTTGAAACAAATGAACAAAAAAACACATCCATGATTATGCTAAGTGTAAGTGGTCTAAAAACCTAAACTAAAAGGCAGATATTGAAGTTGGATTAAAAAAGTGTTCAACTATATGCTGTGCAAAAGATACCCATTAAAAATATACATACACAAAATATGTCAATACACAAATGGGTAAAAATTTAAAAGTTGGAAAAGATATAGCATGCTTACAGTAAATAAAAACATGTTGGAATGGCTATATAAACATCAAATGGAGTAGATTTTAGAACAAAGACTCATATCAGGGTTGAAGAGTATAATTTCATAATAAGTTTATTTTTCAAAAAGTCATCAGAATTTTAAAATTTCAGCTGCTTAGTAACATAGTTTCAGAATACATGAAGCAAATCTGATGGAACTGAAAGGAGAAATAGACAAGTTCACAATCTTAATGGATGATTTCAATAACCTCCTGTTAAAAATTAGTAGAAGAGCAAGAGAAAATCAGGAAGTGTATAGAAGAGTTGGACACCAGCCTGGTACTAATTATTTACAGAATAATTTCCCTAGCAGTAACAGGATTCACTTTTAAGTACATGCAGAACATTTATCAAAATATGTAACATTCTGAGTAATACAGTCTGATAAATTTACAGGCATTCAAAATATAGTCTCCAATCAAAAATGAATAAAATTGGATATACACAAAAATCTAGAAAAGCAGTATTTGGAAACTCAGTGACACATTTTTAAATAATGTCCCAGTTATTTTATACATCAGAAAGATGCATATTGATACCAGAAGTGGATACTGCTACACCCCCACTGCAATGACTAAAGTCAAAAAGAGAACAATATCTAGTGTTGCAAAGGATTTGTAGCAATTGGAGTAAATACATTGCTGGTGGGAATGTAAAATAGTGCATTCTCCTTAGAAAAGTATAGCATTATCTTATAAAGTTAAATATATGATTACCATATGACAAAGCAACCTCTCTCAAACAGAAATTTGTCAAACAGAAATGGAAATATATATCCACAGAAGTACATTTACATTAATGTTCATAACATCTTCATTCAAAATTGTCAAAACCGGGAGGCAGATCATATGTCCATCCACTTATGAATATGAAAAGATAAACATTATTTCAGGTTATAAAATACTACTCAGGTATGATATTGGCAACATGAATCAATCTTCAAAACATTATGCTAAGTTAAAGAAGTCAAAATATTATGATTTTACTTATATGAAATTATGGAGAAGGCACAATTTTGTGAAAGAAAGCGGACAGGTTGTCGTCTGGGTCTGTGCTCACAGGGAGAGGATTGATTGCAAAGGGACACGCGAAAACTTTTAGGGTGATGGAAGACTGTTTCATATTTTTATCTTTGTGGTGGTTTCATGATTATATATAGTTACCAAACTGTACATTTGAAATAGATGAAATTGATTTAAACAAACAACACATTAAAAAACAAAAAAAGAGGAAAAAGCCCCTACAAAAATGTCATCTCCTCAGGAAGGCCCCACACAAAAACTGTATTAGAATGTTTCCCTTTATACCTCTGAAAGCAAATGTTGTAGATGTTCATCACAAGTTATTCTCTGTCCTGCTGTAGAGGTTTGTGGTCTGCACACCTCCTTGGTGAATTCTTTGTATTTTTATTTTACAATGAAGAAGAAATAGAAATTATAAGTAGACAAATCTAGAAACTATTAAATGGGTGGGAGTTGAGGAGCAGCCAATATAAAAACTCTCATTTAAAAAGAATAATGCTTTAATGGAGAAAATGTGTTTTTCAAACTAGTAGTTTTTGCTCAAGAATTTTGTTTAGCTTTGTTTTTGGTTAGAAGGGGGCTTGATGTTTTCCTTATTTGAAGGAGAGCAGTGGATTCTGAACTATTTCTTCTTCCAGGAAGGATCTTCAGAGCATGTAGTCAACACACATCTGGAAAGCAGAAGATGTTTTTGGAATACAGAAATTCTATATTTCATCTTCTCACAAAGTGATAGAATAGTGATTATCTATTACCAAGATACACACCTGAAAGCAAAGAAGCTTGGCTATGTAACATACCATTATCCACTCACCTGCAACTGCACTGCAAAATTACTAAAATGAGCAACAATCCAGTTTAAGAGGATGTATCTGGGTTGACTTCTGTTTGAGATTGTAGGATGCAAATGATCGTTGCTCTGTGACAATTAGAATAGTTGAGATAAGCTGTACAATCTTTCTTTTTAAAACAAATCAGAGAGCTGAGGACAAGACAAAATTGAAAGCAATTAGATTCCAGAAATTGAGGAATTCTTCATAAGTGAGTAATTTTTATCCTTGGCACAGCAGCTAGAAGGACAGGAATCCACAATAAGTGGCTGTGTGGGGAGAAAAAACCCAGCTGATATCGTTAAAACCAAACTTTTCATTTACATTAAAGTTGAAACCAGTTTTTAATGGACATTGAATTGACACAATAGAATCTCAGGAAGTCCCAGCCAAAGAAAAAAATTCAGCCACTGAACAAAATTTTTTCTCACAGACCTTCAGTGAGTACATATTTATAGCCTTTTTAACAAAGGGTGTAAAGCAGGCCATCCGATAGATCCTGCCTGAGGCACAGAACATTTTCCAATTAGAGACAGTTACCTGCTAAAGGCTGAGAGTATAGTGAGCTAGCTGAAAGAAGTGCCCTAAAGCTTACCAGACTGTCAGTGAAAGTGTTGCAACTCCCCAATGAAGAGAGGGGGAAGGTAAGGAGAAATGAGATAAAGAAATAAATCCCTTGAATGCACTTTTACTGAGGGATTAGCAGAGATCCTTTGACAACTAGAGGTGGGTGAGAAATCTGAGAGAAGAACTCAGTGACACTCTATACCTTCACTGAGTACAGTGCACAGAAGGCACGAAGCAAGCCTGGAAAGTCCCTCAGAGATACTGCAGGCCTCTATTTAGTGTATTGCTCTAAATACTTGAACAGCACAGCAAGGTGAAGGGAGATCTCCTGAAAAATAAAATATGAAACTGGGACTGAAAAGCAAACAACACTATTCAGAGATCTAAAACTAAATTTAAAAACCAACTCCTCATCACATTGTCAAAATATTGGAAACTAGTAATGAAGAGAGTCTAACTGAAGTTTAAATTCAAATTTCAGTACCAGAAACCTGATGATAAGGAGAGTTTTATTTCTGGTAGTAAAGGCTATTATTATATTTTTAAGACTTGTTTATATGGAATTCCATGTTTGCAATGAAATGTTTAGAGAAAAATTAAAAAGCTACAATATGCAGTCCATGAACAAGGGCTAAAATAGTCAATACAAGCAAACAGAAATTACCCAGATGATGGAATATCCAGAGAAGAAACATTGCAATGACTATAATATGATGTCAAAGGATCTAAGGTGACAACATGCTTGAAGAGATAGAGACTATCAGCAGATAGAAACTATGGAAAAAATTGAATAATAATGATAGAAAAAATTATTCAATAGGTTTGAAAGCAGAAAAGATTCAATAGAAGCAAAATTGAGTGAAATTGAACAAAGATCATTAAAAATTATACAATAAAACACCACGAAAAAAATAAATAAAATGCTCAGTATGGCCTTATAACAAATGGCCTAACATAGGTGTCATTGGAGCCCTAGAAAGTGAAGATACAAAGAATAGAACATATTAAACAATTGAAGGGAATATGGAGGAGAGTTTCTAAAAATGGTTGAAGACATCAAGCTAAAAAAAATTTAAGGAACACAGTGAAGTTCAGGTAGAAACAAAAAATAAACAAAACACTGGGAATGTTATAATCAAACTGCTGAAAGCAAAGATATAAAGTACTAAATGTTGACAGGGAGGCTAAAAACCTTACACAGAGGAAGAAATGATGGCTAACTTCTCCTCAAGGATGTTTTTAAATGCTGGAGGGAAAGGGCAGTTTAGATTTGATATTCATGGAAAATACCCTTTAAAAATGAAGGAAAATCCTCTAATAAAAGATTAATATCCAAAATATGCAAAGAATTCTTAAAAGTCAAAAATAAGCAGATAATACACTTAATAAATGGGCAAATGATTTGAACAGATATCTCTCCAAAGAAGGTATACACATGACAAGCCAGCATATGAAAACATGCTCAGTGTCACATTTCCTTAAGGAATTGCAAATTAAGACAACAGTGAGATGCCAATACACATGTAGCTATTGGAATGACTAAAATCCAAAATATTGACAATACCAAATACTGGTGATGTTATGGAGCAATAAGAACTCTCAATCTTTGCTTGTACAGATGCAAAATAGTACACCCACTTTATAGGAGAGTTTGGCTGTTTCTTGAAAACCTAAACATACTCTTAACATATGATTCTTCAATTGTACTCCTTAGTTCTTACTCAAATGAGTTGAAAACTTAGGTCCATACAAAAGCCTACACACTTTTGTTCATGGAAGCTTTATTGATAATTGCCAAAACTTGGAAGCAACCAAGATATCCTTCAGTACTTGAAAGGATAAATAAACAGTTGTACATCCATACGAGGAGATATTGTTTGGTGATAAAAAGCCATGAACTATTACGTCACAAAAAGATACGGAGGAACATTAAATGCCTAAGTGAAAGAAGACAATCTGGAAAGACTACATGTTATATAATTTCAACTGTATGACCTTCTAGAAAAGGAAAATCATGGAGAAAGTATAATAATATCAGTGGTTTCCACGAGTGGAAAGAGGGAGGTGAGAATAAATAGTTTGGCACAGGGGATTTTTAGAACACTGACAAATATTGTCCATGATACTGTAATAGTGGACACATGTCATTATACCTTTGTCAAAACCTGTAGTATGTACAACACAAAGAATGAACTCTAATGTAAACCATGGACTTTAAATAATAATAGTGTATTGGCACTGGCTCATCAGTTGTAACAAATGTGTAACACTAAAGCAATATGTTACTAATGTGGGAATTGTGTGTATTGTGGGCATTCTGGGGATAGTTTATGGTCATTATTTCTGCAACACTAAAACTGCTTTATTAATTTTAAAAATTTAAAAAAGAAGGGAAATTAAAACACTTTCATACAAAAAAAAAAGGTATAAATTAGTCTCCAGTAGATCAGCCCAAAAAGATATGCTAAAAGAATTCTTGAAGTTGATTGGGAATGATACTACATGAAAGTTGAGATCTGCAAGAAGAAATGAAGTGCACTAGAAAAATAAATATATTTGTGTATGTGAGTGTACATGAGTGTGCGTGTGTATGAAGCAGATGAAATAAGAGCATGAAAAAGACATGCAAATACTGAACATAAAAACATGAAATAGTAATATCAGATAAAATAAATTTCAAAACAGTATTATCAGAGATAAATATGGATATATCATAGTGATATATTAGGAAATATTATCCAGTTTGTCAAGAAAACATATCATTGCTGCTATTTATAGATGTTCAAAACCTGTTAATTAAAAAATTGGCAAAAAAATGTAGGGAAATCCAGAATCGTGGATATTCTTACCTTGGTATATTTAAAACAGGTAGACACAAACTTAGAATGCAGAACACTTGAACGACCCTATCTACCAATGTGGTCTTGTGATATGTAGAGAGTGCTGCCCCCAAATGTAGAATATTCTAGTTATATCTGGAAATATTTCCCAAAATAGTCAATAGACAGGACCACGAAAAGAGGCTCAATCAATATCAAATAACTAAAAACATAAAACATGTTTTGTAGTGATGATGTTATTAAATTAGAAGTTACCAAATAAGGTATTGGTAAGTTTTATAAATTCCTAAAAATTTAAAAACTTGTTTGTAACAAACCACTGAAAAAAACAAGAGAATTCAGAAAATATTTTGAACTGAATGAAAAGGGAAACATAACATTTATTTCTGGGTTAAGGTAAGCTTTAATTAATGGAAATTTATAGTATTAATAACAATTTTTAATATAAATACCTTATATTAGAAAAGAATTACCTGGACTTCCAAAATAAGAAGCTAGGGACAGAAAAGCACATTAAACTAAAGGGAGGTTGTCATAAAAATAGGGGTGAAAATCAGTGACATAAAGAAAACAATTTTTTATTTTTATTTATTTATTTTTTAATGTTTATTTATTTATTTTGAGAGAAAGAAAGAGCATGAGCAGGGGAAGAATAGAGAGAGAATCCTGAGCAGGCTCCATGCTGTTGGTACAGAGCCAGATCCCAGGAATCATGATATCATGACCCGAGCCAAAATCAAGAGTCAGGCACTTTACCAACTGAACCACCCAGGCTCCCCTAGAGGAACATTTTTTAAAAATTAGTTTAAACATTGATATTGCCAAGATTAACAAAATGAATAAACTCACAGTAAGACTGTTAATGATGGCAAGATTAAAAAAATACAGATATCACAATCAAAAAACCCCATAGACATTAAAAGGAAGATAAAGGGATATTATCAGTGCTAGGCTTATTATTGATATAGCCACAACATACAGTGAATCTCAAACACATTTTTTTTTTTTTTGGGTGAGAGAAATCAGACACACACAAATACTTGCTATGTAATTTCATCTATACAAATTCTAAGAATAAACAAAGCTAATCCATGGTGATAGTAATCAGAAAGTAGTCACTTTCGAGTTAGGTATTTACCAGAAATTGGCATAACAGATTTTTTTGCAATGACAGGAATGTGTTTATCACATTTTGGGTGGAAGATACATATGTTTGTTCAAGTATTAAAATTCATTGGCTGGAGTGCTAAGATTTTTATTTTATGTAAATTACATCTAGATAAAAGAAAGGATGGTTTTAGTCAATTTCACGTCACCTTCTACCACTATATCCCATGCCTTATTAGTGTCATATTTATTAATATTCTTATGCTTTATATTTAATTACCATTTCTGAATATGAGTTTTTTGTGTTTGTGTACGTGTGTGTGTTCAGTAGAATTGATGTTGAGGCAACGGAAGTAAAAATACTTCTAGTATAAGAGACTTAAAGCTGTGATCGATTCTTGCTATGGCCAGAATGTATTCTCCCAAATTCTGATGTTGAAATCCTAAATCTTCATAAGTCATGGTATTAGGAGGTAGTAGCCAACTCTGTTTACTTTGCTCAGTTTGCTTTGATATAATATTTCTTAGACACTTGATATAAATTTTCTAGATGCAGATTGGTATGTATTAGAAAAGGAATGTCTGTAAGATATCTAGGTATTGGAATTCATGCCTGGTTGAGATTTTTTTTTCCCCTTTAAAGTTGCCCTCAGTGCCATAATAATATTAGTTGATTCTATTAAATAAATTAGATTTAATTAATTATATATGCACATAAACAGCTAAGTCTCCAGTTGGTCACAGCTTTTTATTACATAAGTATGGAGAAAAAGGAGAAGAAATATACCTAGCCCTATTTTTAACAGTTGCAAAGGTCCTGTTTTCCTATATGAATGACAATGATCCTGCTGAACTGAATAACTATTGTTCTCATTCTCTTCACAGCTGGCAGATGATATGGTAGAGACAGTTCTAATTACCTGATGGTCTATGAATAAACAAGGGGAAGATCAGTAGTTTGGTGATTTAATCACTGAAGAAAATTAGTGTGGGACCCATTAATTTCCTTTTATATACAAGCTACCATAAAAAGGCTCTTTAAACTGATTTCAGCATTATTACTACTATTTAGAAATTTTAAATAATATTATCTCATAGCATTTTCCTCCAATAACAAAACTGTTGAATACTTTCTCTGCTGGAAACGTTATTGAGAAAGTGTTTAAATTACTGAGGCATTTAAAAACTCAACTTAATTGAGGTATAAGGCACTACTTTTAAGCACATATTTTGATGAGTTTTGATGAATTTATACATCAGTGTCAGTCAAGATATAGAACATTTCTGTTACCCCTGTGCCCATTCCAGCTAATCCTAACCTCCCCGGCCCAGGCAACCACTGATGTACTTTCTGTTCTTATAGGTTCTGTCTCTATGGATATTTTCACATTTTTTCATCCTGTCTTCTCTCACCTAGTAAGACCCTCTTTCAGTGATAAATCAGCGAAAATTATATCCGAGATTCAAATAAACTAAACTACCTATTTTTTCTTTTTATTAGAAATTACCGAATGCTTGCTTCCTTCTTGTGTTCTCTAGAAGCTTCGTGTGGTCCTGTTATATAACATTGTGATTTAATTAATAAGTATTCAGCTAGAGATTGGTTTTACCAAATAGTACACACAAAGTCATTTGACAGTTATATATTCACTGTGTGCCATGTTTTAGGCTCCCTGCCAGATGCTGGTGTACAGAGTTAGGAAAGGTACAATATCTACTAAAGGACATAAAACATAGATGGCAGTTATAACTTCAGGTGATGAGTGAGTATGGGGACTTGTGGACATGCATGAAGGAGGGTGTAGTACAGTCTTGGGGCTCATAGATGAATTTTGAAGGAAGTGACATCTCACCTGAGGCCTGATGAAAGTGTAAGAATTTTCAGGTGACACATACACACATACACACACACAAATTTCTTATTTTGGTATAGTAAATCGGTGTGGTAACATTTTTGCCTCTATGCACCAACACTTGTACTTTTCAAATTTGTATAAGGTCCATAATTTTCTTCAGAAAACAAACTGACTCCACTTTAAGATGTGAGGATGAGGGTAAGTAATTTGGAGATAATAAAAACAAAGTGAACGAAACCAAAATAATCCTCATAAAATATTAAATATCTTAAAGTCTGTATGTACTATTTCATCAATTTCCTTATATTTAGACTTTTCCATATATTAGCACAGTGTCTTCATATCTTACATTTGGGATGACTATAGCTCTTTTTATGGTTTCTGCCTCCACAATTCTTTTAGCTTTAAGAATAATTGTAATTCATACACTAGAGTTTTTCAGTCGTTTTTTGTTTTGTTAAAGGAGCCTTTCCAAAGTTGTGTAATATTTTATAGGGTTATCACACATATGTGTGTGTGCGCACGCGCGCGCACACACACACACACTCTTTAGGATTTAGGAGTTAAAAGGAAATTCCCTGAATGAAAACACAAAACTTGACCCAAAAAGCCCACATCTAATTTTGTATGAGAATTGCAGTTTTTGATGCAATGATTATTTTGCCCACGAGTTGCTTACTATGATGGATAAACATTAGCAGGAAGTGGATGGAATCTAGCTTTCAATTAACTTACCCAAATTGAAAGTTGTTTCCAGAATTAGAATTGGTAATGGTTATTGGAATATGGTTATTCCTAACGACTTTGAGGATTTTTTTCTTTTTTAATTAGATTTAAGGAGTCACAAACTAGAAGGGACACTGGTATAGAAGAGGAAGATCAGATCCTAGTCCAGAGCTTGACACTGTGCTGCTCACGTTTTGTGTTGTTTTTTTTTTTTTCTTGTTAAATTAGGACCTTGGAGTAGAAAATTTCTAAGTCTCCTTCCAATTTTGTAAAAATTTGAAGGGAAGATACATTTTGTGCTGCTGTATCTTAATTTGTTTCTTTCATGCAGATTCAACAGAGTCAAATGAACTCTTACGGTTGTGATGCTGCAAAGCTGGAAGGGTATGGTGGTGCTCAGGTCCCTTTCCTGAATTAAATTTAAGCATACATTTTCATATTCCATTTTGCAAAGGCATTGAAATCTTACACTGTGGCAATTCCGCTGCTTTTGATCTTGCTTATGTAGCTGTTTCTTATAATCATAATTGACAAAGTGAAAAATAAATGGAAATGGCTTCCAGCAACATGGATGGCTGACCTGATCAAAAATTCCTTGCTTAAAATATATAGAAATGCTGGGTAAAATAGAATCGCCATTTAAAGTTGAACTCAAGAGACAAAAAAATAAAAAAAAATAAAAAAAAATAAAAAAGAAACCATAGATGCTGGATTGAAGGGTGAACTCAAACTGGGAATGGAAAACTCATGATATGACTAGGAAATGACTTGGATCCTGGAATAAAATTGGGATTACCCTACCGGCAAGCAACTGTGTTTTAAATAAGGAAATCTGCATGCAGTCTTATCCCTTCAGAGCTGAAACTGAAACCCCTATATAATGAGGAATTTCCCTTTATAAGAAAATGACTAAGGAAACCTCACTCAGTACACTGAAGGAGTTACAAAGTGGATAGTCTTCCACAGACTTTGAGAGGAGAGATTTGGGGACTAGGTATGGGAGGCAGGGATCCAATAAGATTAAACTCTTACTTAAAGCCACATGATGATGTGGGATCCAAAAGTCCAAATTTATTTCATCCAAGATGTGTAGTAATCTATGACTGTAAGTTAATGTTAAAGTAAAAACAGTTTCAATATTAGCTCTGGTCCCAGTAGAAGGAAACAAACCGTTCTGTAGAATCATGTCCACAAAACAGTTCGCATAGGACCCAGAGGGGGAAACAAACCCAAACTAAACCTTGTTAGAAGAGCACACATTTAAAACTTTGCAGTCAGAAGACTTAAAAAGTCACACTAAGGAGGAGTCAATAGAAATTACAGATAGAATAATTAATATCCCCAAAATGTATATAATGAAATAATTTATAAGAAATGATAAAGTGTGTATGAAAAAGGAATGAATAGAGGAATAGAATTATAGTTGACATTATAGCAGAAACAAAGATATTATACTAAAATGAATAGAAATTATAGGAACGAAAAGGACAAAAGCATTTAATAAGAACTACCTAAGTCATCTAGAAAAATATCAATGTCTACATCTATAATTATATCTATGTATATACACCCATATTTTCAGGTCTATAGCTGTGTATCACTGATATTCAATGAGTGGACAGTTGGACATGTGAAAGCATAAAATTAAACAGCTAAAACAAAAAGACAGTTTAAAGTTAAAGTTTAATATGAATCAACATAAACTAGAAAAAGAGAAGGAAAATGTGAAAGAGCTGCTACAGACCAAATTATCTGCAATAGGAATGTAGAAGATAAAATTAGAGAGAAAAGGTAGAGGTAATATTCACAGATATAAGAAATGCAAATTTTTCAGAATTGGAAAGAAAACAGAAATATTTAGTTTTAAGAAGCATAATAAATGTTTAAGATTAGTAAACATGATTTCATCCCTACAAGTATCAGAGTGAATACTGAAAAGATAGAAATTTCAAAATCAACCAGAAAGTAAAGGAATACATCTACATAGGGATGAAACACTTAACAGCAAGACTTCTCATCAGAAAAATATATAGGATAGGAGACAGAAATAATATATGTCAAATGCTGAGGGAGAAGTAATTAACTTAGAATATATTGCTAACTGGTCAGATTGAGGATAAAGATAACTTAATGCATAGAAGAAAATGACCACTTAGGGATCTCTACTGAAGAGGTAGTTTTAAATATATATATTAAAAAGAAAACTTACCACACGAGGAAGAAAAAGGAGTGGCTGATGCACTGGTAATAAATATGTTGATAATTCTAAATGATAAATGTGGGGTTTCAAAACATTATAATTAAAATATTATATTGCAAAAATATGAAAAAAGGATATAATCCAAGGTAAAAACTTTAAGCTTCTTGTAATTTTATGAAGGATACAAGAGTAACAGTTGTAGATAGGCAGGACTTTTTAAGAAATGTGATCTGATTCTCGGATAACTAAAACCAAAACGCCATATTAATATTCCAGAGAAGGCATACTTAAGTTTTGGCTAAATTTTGCTTAAGAAAAAAGAAAAATGATATGCCATTTCCAATCTATTAGTTGAGGAAAAAATAAAATTAAAAAATATACGTGGAGCAAGAAACAAAATCTTTAAAAATCCAATGGAATATCTGAAAAGAGGAAAAAAAAAAAAACAAGAGGCACTAGAAAACCAAAAACAACAAATGGACATAATTCAAACATGTTAGCAACCAGTGTATTATTTATACAGAATAAAGTCACATATTAAGAAATATTTTAAGATTAGATTTGAGATAGAGACAAACGGAAAATGTCACAGACAAGCTGAAAGCAAAAGCAAGCAATAGATATTCTGAGATAATAGTAATAACAACAGCTATAACATCAATAACAATCAAATAAGCTATCATAGTAATTTTAATAGCAGACAAGCTTATGGTAATTGGATATCAGGATCATTACTTGATTCTAAGATAAATAATATATGAGACAAATAATCCTTTATCTTTGTGCACTTAATAAGGGAGGCTGAAAATGTTTCAAATAAAACTTTACCAAATATAAGGCATAATAAACAAAAATTCAGAAATCCTTTGGGAAATTATAACACAATAATGCAGAAGTTGATAAACAGTTTGCAAATATCAGTGTGGGTATAAAAATATTTGAATAACAAGAGAATAACTTGGATGCTGCCTGCAGCATGTATTTTAAGGACATGTTCTTTCCAAGCACATCCTTGAAACTCCTTTTCTAGGATTATTTCCCAAAATTGATCATTCATTAGATTATAATGAACATATTAAAAATCCCCCCAACATGATCTTATTTTTCAGAAACCTAGTATAACACTTCCATGTTTGGTGATAATAATCATAATTACACTTACAATATCTGGAAATTAAAATCACTTATTTAGATTAGCATTTAGATGCTTATTTAGACTACTAGATTTATCAGTATCTGTAAATATGTGTAACAAATTAGTAAGTGATGTATAAAATAATGTCATTTATGAATCTTTAAAACTATATTAAATGACATACATTATCTGTGTAATAAATGGACAGGAAACATACATGCCAGTTTTAAAGTAGTGCTTATCTCTGTGTAGGTTCATACTGGGTAGTTTCTGAGTGTCTATAGCATTATATTTAAGGCAAAAAAAGAAAAAGCTTAAATAGATATGTCAAGATGTTAATATTTGCTAAGTCTACATAATAATATATGGGTATGTGTACATGTTTCTGATTTTGGAATGTTTTATAGTATAAATTTCATGAAGTGAATTTAAAAGAATCCTCAAATAAGGTAAAAACATATTGTAATAATTATCATCTCCATTTTATGGCTAAGGGGACATGATAGTGCAGATAGTTAAATAATTTCATGTAAATTTACATAGCAAACAAGTAACATCACTAAGAAGCACAACTAGTATTCACATACAAAATGATGGATTTTAAATTTTGCGATATTTTCACTATACCTAATAGCCATTTAACCTGTTACCAATCTTTTACTTTAACCACTGAAGAATATTTAATATTGATGATATCAAATCAATATCATCAGATGATATTAAGCAATATCAACTAATAATAAGGATAGCTTTTAAATGACTCTACATTTTGGGAACTGTTGTGTGCACTTTATTGCTTTTTCTCCTTTAGTTTCCTCATTCAGTCTTCACAACAGTCCTGTAAAATAGGCACTATGGTTATCATTTCCACTTTATAAATGAGGAAACTTATTAGCTGATCTGTTACACATTGAGATTAAATTCTCTTAGGGATTGGGGTTCCCGGGTGGTTCAGTTGGTTGAGCGTTGGACTCTTGATTTCAGCTCAGGTCATGGTCTTGTGGTTCGTGAGACCCCATGTGGGACTCTGCTGACATTTTGGAGCCTGCTTGGGATTTCTCTCTCCCTCTTTCTCTCTGCCCCTCCTCCACTCACTGGCACATTCTCTCTATCTAAATAAATAAACTTAAAAAAATTCTTATCTGTTTTTCACTGTGACATGGGACCATTTTTTGTTAACCTGTCATCATTTATTAGTAAAGAGATAAAACTTAACTTATTTAACCAACTATAACTGTGAACTTTATAGTACATTTTTTTTTTGGAATTTTAAAGAAATAGACTCTAGATAGAAACAGTTTCTAGATCCATCCATCTTATTGCAAATGGCAAGATTTCATTCTTTTTTATGGCTGAGTAATATTCTGGTGTGTGTGTGTGTGTACCACATCTTCTTTATTCATCACTTGATGGGCATTTGGGCTTTTCAATAATTTTGTTATTGTTGATAATTCTGCTATAAACATTGGGGTAAGTGTATCCCTTAGAATCAGTATTTTTTGTATACTTTAGGTAAATAATCATGCAGTTGCTGGATGGTAGTGTGGTTCTATTTTAACATTTTGAGGAATATACATACTGTTTTCCAGAGTAGCTACACTAGTTCGCATTCCCATGAACAGTCTACAAGAGTTCCCTTTTCTCTGCATTCTGGCCAACATCTGTTGTTTCCTGTGTTGTTAATTTTAGCCATTCTGACAGGTGTGGGATGATACCTCATTGTAGTTTTAATTTGTATTTCCCTGATGATGAGTGATGTTGAGCGTCTTTTCATTTGTCTGTTAGCCATCTGTATGTCTTCTGCCAATTTAACTGGGAAAGGTTATTTTGGAAGCATTGTATGCACATTTAGAAGGTAATTTGAAAAAAAATTCCATATTATTTACTTTCATGACCATCTTAGAATTATTTTTCTTGTTTGGTCTATAAATTCTGTAAGTTGAATGATATAAATATTTCTAAGAACAAAAAGTCCAAATTAAAACTGAATAGGAATTGTGGAAAGTAATGAGATAATCTTTTTGAATGTATCCATTTCCATATAATGCAGATAATAGGTAGAGAGATAGATCACTATCTGTCAATACATGTAGAAGAGAAATCTCTCCCTCAGGGAAGAAGTTATTAAATGTTCTACAAAAAATGGAGTTAGAAAATCTACATTTTGCACCTATTATGTTAATTAATTTAGCCAAAATAAACAATAAACAATGGTGCTAGAAGTAGTTTATGAAAGTTTGATGAGGCACAGTCTTTTACAGGGTTACAAAGTTCCCTCCCACAAAATACTTATTGACAACAAATGGAAAAATAATGTATTTAATTATAGTGGATAAGCCAAGTTATCTTATGCTATGAATGATTGCATATTACTGCATGTTAGTTATACATCATTGAAATTGATTAAAAAATAATTTTTTGAAAAACGATTCAGGAGGCGCCTGGGTGGCTCAGTCAGTTGAGTGTCTGACTTTGGCTCAGGTCATGATCTCGCGGTTTGTGGGTTCGAGCCCCGCTTCGGGCTCTGTGCTGACAGCTCAGAACCTGGAGCCTGCTTCGGATTTTGTGTCTCCCCCTCTCTCTGCCTCTCCTCCACTTATGCTCTGTCTATCTGTCTGTCAAAAATAAATAAAACATTGAAAAAATTTAAAAAAATGATTCAGTAAAATAAAGGATCAGGAGAAGATTTATTTTGGGGAGGGTAATGGGAATATTTCTGTTATTTTGAAGGTAAAGGCGGTTATATGGGTGTATGTCTTTGCCATAATTCATCTAAGTATATTTAAAATGAGCGCATTTTATTTTATGAAAATTATAATTCAATAACATTGATTATAAACATTCCACCTAAGCTTAGATTCCTTAATTAGATTCCTTAATCTCTGTCTCTATCTCTATCTTGATTTCCATTCTATATCCACTTCTTACTGTATATGCAGTTGCAAAAAATGCAGCTATACCATTTCTCTTTTGATTTTTTTCATGAGGCAATATTTCAAAAACACTTGAAGATATTTCAAAAACATACCTCAAGAATATTTCAGAGAGTCACTTGGGTTAAGCATCCAACTCTTGGTTAAGCATCCAACTCTTGATTTCAGCTGAGGTCATGATCTCCCAGTTCATGAGATTGAACCCTGTGTAGGGCTCTGTGCTGACAGCATGGAGCCTGCTTGGGATTCTCTCTCTCACTCTGTCTCTGCCCCTCACCCACTTGCGCGCTCTCTCTCTCTCTCTCTCTCTCTCTCTCTCTCTCTCTCAAAATAAATAAACATTTAAAAAATAGTTCCAAATACTTGTCTTGGGACACCTGGGTGGCTCAGTCATTTGAGGGTTTGACTGTTGAATTTGGCTCATGTCATGATCCCAGGATTGTGAGATTGAGCCCGCAATCGGGCCCCATGCTGTGCATGGTGCCAGTTTAGGATTTTCTCTTCCTCCCTCTCTCTCTGCCCCTCCCCCCTCTGCTAGCATCCATGTGAATGTGCACGCTCTCAAAAAAATAAAAAATAAAAAAAAATGCTTGTCTTGACAACTATATATTATGCTGAAATTGATAAAGATTGCAATTTATTTACTATATCCTTCGTTATTTGTTATTCATATTGTTTCCAAATTGTGGTTGTTATAAATAATAGCAATTGATATTTTAATAGACTTCTTTTTCATATATTGCTGGTAATCTCCTTTAATACATTTATTAATTAGTGAGCATTTATTATTAATAAAGTGAGCATTCAGTTTTGTGAGAATACATAGTACACTCAAAAGGTACTGTGACTATATATATGTATATATATATATATATATATATATATATATATACGCATATATGCACACACACATATATATATGTATCTGATAGGATACTAGGTACCATATATATATATAATATATATATATATTATATATATATTATATATATATACACACACATGACTGATAAGATATGTCATATATATATAGGACACACATATATATGTACACATATATATATGACTGATAGGATACTAGATACTAATTTGTGACCCGAATGGATAGACCCATTTTTTTAAAGCATTCATTAGTTAAGGACAAAAAGCTTAAAATATAATAATAATTTTAATTTCCATTCTACTAATACTTATGAGGTTGAATATGCTTTTGTATTTTCCTTGCAGTTTATATTTCACAAATTTATTTATTCATTGGTTTGTAGTGTACATTTTATAATTAAGATGTTTACTTGTATTTTTTAAGGAACTCCTCACATATTAAATAATCTGATATTTTTTACATACTCTGTAAATCTTGTAGTAATTCATATATTTCTTTTATCTATGTTTTTCTTTTTAATAGAGAATGTTTTACATTTGACTTTTTATTTCATATGCCATTTCTTCTGATACTGAGTGTATACATTGTTTTTTTCCAGTTAACCACTTTTCTCCAAATTGTTTATTTATAAGCCATTCATACTAATTTAATTCTGGCCCAACAGTAATGGAGCTGAAAGACATTATGCTAAGTGAAAGAAGTAAGTCACAGAAGGACAAATACTGTATGATTTCCCCCTCTAAGATATCTAAAATAGTGAATCTTACAGAAGCAGATAATGGATTGGTGGTTTCTAGAGGACGGGGTGGAAGTGGAGAAAGGGACTTGTTCAGTGGCTATAATGTTATGCAAGATGAATAGGTTTTCGAGATATGTACAACATAATGCCTTTAGATAACAATATGGGATTGTACACATAAACTGTTGTTAATAGGGTAGAACTCATGTTAAGTGTTTTTGCCAAAACAAAACAAAAAAGCCAAAGGGCACAAGGAAAGTTTGGAAGTGATGGATATGTTTCTTTACCTTGATCATAGTGATGGTATCACGGATGTATATATATGTTCAAACTCATCAAATTGTACACATTAACTATATGCAGTATTTTTTTGTATATCAATGATACCTCCGTAAAGTTGTAGAATATATCTTAGTACCTGACAGGGGTGTGTGTGTGTGTGTGTGTGTGTCTGTGTGTGTGTGTGTGTATGTTTCATTGGCCTACATGAACATAATATTGAAGAGAGGCTGTTTACCTCCCGTTTCTATCTCATTTTGAGAGTATTTGTTTTACTGCAGGTATTAGAGATGAGAATAAGGTGTATTTTCCAATCTGGCAAATTCTGGATTGTGTATGCCCTCAAAATAATGCTTACCGAATTATTGTTGAGCCCATCTCTTACTTTTAGTTTTTATTTTTTGTAGCTAAAAGAGCAAAGCACACACTGTCAACATTCTATTTTCCCCACAGTTCTTGTACAATTCCAAAAATTCATTAGGTACATTTTCAATCTTCTAAGTCACTTCACGTGAGAGTTTTACCAAATATTTCATCACTACAAAACACATGTCTCCAATTTCTAATCCTCCTAAAACAGTTGCTCTGACATTTGCCTAGCCCTTTCTGTCTCCTCAGGGCCTGCTACTTGTAGCAGAGACAATGCCAGATAATTTAGATTTTTATAGTGGCTGTACCCCTTTTTTTGTACTAATTTCTGAATTAATCAACTCTCACTACAAACCACAACAGCTAACTATTATTACTTAGCTCATGAGTTTGCAAATAAGCTGAGGGGTAGACTGAGATGAGCCAGCACACTAGCCAAACCTTGTACTTCATGTACTTTATCTCATGGTGAAAGCACAGATATTGCAAAAATGCTTTTCCAGCCTTTGGTCAAATTACTACCAGTAATACTCCCATTGACGAAAGCACATCACACAGGTCTAAGAGACAGGGAAACATATTCCATCTCTATAATGGGAAGAGCTGCAAAATCACATGACAAAAGGCATGAATATATAAACTAATGCAATATAAGATAACTTGCAACCTTCCTGCTCCACTGATACAGGTTTAGCGAAGGTATATAGACCTTTGGCATTTTTGTCTTTATGGATACAGATTCTCTGGGCCGAAAATGTACTAGGAAATAAATAAATACAGGGATTTCAGAGTGTTGTGCTTTCTAAAAGATTGTCAGTAACAGTTAACAAGTACTTAGGCAGCATTCATTGGTTGTTGAGTGCATGTACTAAGACACAGATGCCTTGGTTCAAATCTCATTTTTCTCTACTTACTAAGTTGACCACTTTTTAGCACTTACTAAAATTTTCCTATACTTTCTTTGTCTTCATTTTTTCTTAAAATGTAATTATGATAGTCTTTAGATCATAGGCTATTTATCAGGCTTGGATGAGTTAATATATGTAAAATTCTTTAAATGGGTCTTGCATATAATGGTTCTTTGCATATAGGAAGTCATACTAAGTTTAGCAAAGGCCACTCTGAGAAGATGATATTTTGGTTGAGAGCTGAATGATAAAATCAGCTAGAAGATGTGTGCAAGACAATTCTAGGCAGAAGATGTAACAATATGGAGGCCCAAAGACAAAAGAGATCTTGACATCCTTGAGGAATAGAAAGCAAGTCAGTGTATTATTAATTCATTCACTTGAGGACATCAAGGATTTCTTCAATGTATATGAAGATCAATGTTTCACTAGCAGACTAACCACAAAAAAAATTGTGCTTTTAAACTAATTCCTACAAGACATGTTTATTTTGGTATCTTCACTTTCTTCAAAACATGGAATTTGGAAACTTGGAATCATCATATTTTCCAAAATGTGTCACTTTTTCCCTCTTTAATCAAAATGAAGATATCATTCTCCAGATCCCCTATCAAAAATTATTTGAGGCTCTTTTGATTTCTAGCACTCTTATCTCATTTATCCATTTAATGTTTTTTTTTTTTTTTTTATTTTTGAGACAGAGAGAGAGACAGAGCGTGAGCTGGAGAGGGGCAGAGAGAGAGGGAGACACATAATCCAAAGCAGGTTCCGGGCTCTGAGCTGTCAGCACAGAGCCTGATGTGGGGCTTGAACCCATGAACCATGAGATCATGACCTGGGCCGAAGTCAGATGCTCAACCAACTGAGCCATCCAGGTGCCCCCATTTAGAGGTCAGGTTTTATAGATTTCTCTTATGAGGTATCTAAAACACTATTTTATTTCCCCTGGTACTTCAGATATCAAAATTATCTAGCTTCTGTTTACTTCATTCATGATCTGCCTGTCTCCTCATTCATTTTAGTCAGTGTCTAAGCAGGTGTTAGGATACTACTTAAACCATCTTGTCTTTCTATAGCATTGCCACTCCTCAGAGTGCTACCCCTATTTTTGCTTATGTAGTATTTCTACTAATACTAAGAGAAGAGTGTTACAGTGACAATTCCTCAGCTTGGTAGCAGGGTCTTTAGTGTTTCCATTAATAATTCCTTAAGCAAGTTACTTAACATTTCTAAGACTGAATATTTTCATCTTTCAAATGACCGAGGATGTGATTTTTTTATTCGTCCATTTATTTTTCAAACTATTTAGCCATTCAAACGTACATATATTCAATCAATATTTACTGTTCACTAAGTTCCAGTGACCCAACTATAAGCGAGGAATACACAAATAAAAAAATGAATACAAAAAAAATACGCCTGTAAGAAGTACAAGTCTCACCTTTCATATTTTTGTTTCTATTTAAAAGCAAATCAAACAGAAGACAAATGAATGCATATATAGTAGTTCAAGAGAATTTTATTAATAAATGAAACCTAAACAGAATTGTGGAAAATAGGGCTTTCTTAGGTATTCATTTTGAACTTTATTCTTTATCCATCTAAAAATAGTATTTTTCTGAAATGACCATTTAAAATGGCTATTTATTGGATAAAAAAAATAAAATGCACTAATTATGTTTTTTCCTGAATTTATTTCCATGGAATGGTTTTGTAGAAAACATTAAAGAAAGTGTCATTTGGGAGTGTTTAATTTTTAGGTTTGGCAATGACTAAGAAAAGCTTTGTTTTAAACAATTAAGTCATTTTGGTCCTTGCCAATGCACACTTTAATTAAATTGATATCAATGAAGGTAATACAACATAAAAATAACATTGCCATGGATTTAATGTTCACTACCTTCTATACTATTTAGTTTGGGATAATTAAACCTGGCATATTTATTAAAGAAAAAAACACATCATTTTAAGATTACTCTTTAATGAATTTATTTGGTAGTAAAACCTTTAGCATTAAATATTTAAAACAGTTTATGAATATATTTTATTCCCTCAAATATACTAATGAATTTTTAATACTAAACAAATGTTCTATTTTATTTCTTTTTTCAATGTGTGTTGTGTGTGTTTTAGTCCATCCTGCCAAGACTCTGTGCTAATGTTTAAAATTGATTTCAATTGAGTCTATTTATAACTCAAAAAACCTTAAGGTGGACACATGTTTTTTTTCCAGATAGGTGAAATAGTAAATCCCAGCTTCACAGACTTAAGACTAAGTGAAAGGAGGATTTAAAAGAGGATCTAATATATTTATAGGCCAAAGTCTGGGAAAGTCATGTCCTTAAACGCTCTTCCTTCTTCAGTGGAAAGCTTTCTTGCTTTTAAGGATTAAGATACTCATGTGAAATCTTCATTTCCCTTTACTAGACTCAAATTCATGCTCTAAAACAGAGTTAACTTAAAGTAAAAGTCTATAAAGTGTTTGGCTAAAATCTGAATGATATTTCACAATAAGATCATGAAATAATCTGTTTCTAGGCAACTTGGTTGAACTACCAATGGGGTTCTTCCATAGCAGCATGCTTTGGGGGACAGATGCAGATACCATGGCCAGCTTTTTAGTAAGTTGGCTTTCTGTGATTTAATTGACCATTTCTGTTTTTCATCTTTTGGCCTCAATACTTTAGGCCCTGCAAATTTAATACAGGATTTGTGCTTTTATTATTTATGTTTATATTTTGTGATTGCTTCTAAAATTGCATATTCATTTTCCCTGCATAACATTTTCCTCTTCTCAGTTAGGAATTGTGTTCTATTCTGTTAAGTATAGGTTCTGAAGACAAGAACCTTTCTAAGGATACTAATCCCTGATAAGTGGTAAATCGCAGTCTAAATTTCTTTCTTTTTTTTTTTTTTGCTTCATGTTATCTTTTGACATGTAAATTTTATTTTATCTCTACCAGTTTATCAAATGAAAGAAAAATAAGCCATTTGTATTAACTTGTTTTGGGAAATCAATTGTTTTTCTTTAAAAGGAATATGTGCATTATATATTTTTTTCTCATTTTCATACTAATTACCTTGCAAGTTACAAGACATTTTTTTATATATGGTTTATTCAGTGGTGATTCTTGTACAGAAGGTCATCTGTGAAAATCTATAACTCAGCTGTATCTAAGTTTGCAGTTGGAAGAATATAAAGAACACAGAACATAAAGAATATAAAGAGTACTTACTGCTAATAACAGCAACAGCAAAACAAGTGTTTTCTTAGGTGGACATTTTTGCATCTCTCAGGTTCTGTTAATTTATTATCTGCTTAATTTTGAAGAGGCACAGTGATTAATTATGCTCTTTCTTGAGGTTCATAGTAATCATGACTGATTTGTTAAATGCTTGCAACTATACTGTTATATTTGTTTATACCATATATTTACTTTCTTCATTTCCTCTCCTTCTTTTGTTCTCTCTTGAATCCTCTCCAGTCATGCTATCTTTCTCATACTCTACCAGTACTGATCTCGTCAAGGTAATGATCTCCAGGTTGATAAATCTAATGGTCAATTCTCAGCATTAACCTTATTTGACCTATAAGCTATACTAATGTGCTGATTGCTCCTTCCTCTTATAAGGAACTTGTCACTGGACTTCCAAAACAAAACCATCTTGGTTTTTTACTATCTTGGTTGCCATTCCTTTTAATCTTCTTGTAGGTTTGTGCTTTTCTTCTTGATTTATTAATGATGGGATACTTGAGAGTTGTGGATGTCTTTAATATTCTGTTTTTGCTACTTATTTCTTTGTAGTCTCTGATGGTGACCTCATACAATCCATGGCTTAAAATACTATTTGTAATCTGAAAAGTCCAAGTATATCTCCAGATCTCTTACTCTATATTATAACTGCAGATATACAACTGCCAACTCATCTTCGTTTGCATTTCAAACAGATATCTCAAACTTAATGTGTACTGATCTTTTCCCAATACTTGTTTCTCCCTCATTTTTCCTGTTTACTATTAATGGCAACTCCTTTCTTCCAGTTTTAAATATCAAACCACAGAGGTCACGCCCTTCACTTTTGTCTTCTTCCTATATTCCAGACATGTTTCTTCAGGAAATACCGATGGATCATTAGATATATCTAGAATCCAACTACTTCTCATGTCACAGCAGTCCAAGGCATTATTATACCCTATCTGCATTTCCCCAGTAGTATACAATTTTTGTTCACAATAAGTAAATTCTCAACACAGTAATCTCCAAGATCTTGTTTATCGGGATGATGTCACTTCCCTGATCTAAATTTTCTAAAGGCACTGTAATTCCCTGAGAATATGTCAGTGTTTTTATAAAAGCCAACAAGACCTTACATGATCTGAAGCATGTTAATTCTCTTGCCTCAACTTCTACATTCTTTTTCAATCTCATCCAGCTTCGCTGGCCTTAGAGCAAAGGAGGTCCAATCTCAAGGCCAGCACTGGTAGTTCCTATGTCTGGAGTGCCCTTCCCCAGATATATACAACTCTCATTCCCTTAATTAATTCAGATTATGAGGAAGGTATCTCTCTTAGTCTTTTTAGGTTGCTAATACAAAGTATCATAGACTAGGTGGCTTATAAATTACAAAAAATATATACTATTCATAATGTTAGATGCTAGAAGTCCAAAATCAGGATCTCAGCATGGACAGATACCGGTGAGAGCCCTCTTCTAGGTTACAGATGGTCTAGATTACTGTGTCCTCACGTGGCAGAAAGGGTGCGCAAGCTCTCTGAGGTCTCCTTAACAGGGTGCTAATCCCATTCATGAAGGCTCCACCCTCATGATTTAATCATACCCCCCACGTCCCACCAACCAATACCATCACACTGTGGGGTTAGGATTTCAACATATGCATTTGTGGGGCACACAAAGAAGAAATGAACATAGGCAGGCCTGTTAGGAAGCCATTGAAATAATTGAGGCTAAAACTAAAGAAGGTTGACTTAAGAAAGGACAACAGAATTGAAAAGACTAGGTTGATTTTTAGATAATGTACAAAACACTGTACATTTCTTATTTTAGTCTACAGGGTGCATAGTAGACAAAAAGTTGAACTATTCCCTATGAAAACCTTGGTCATGTTATTTTCTGCCTATAATGTCTAAACCTATGTCTCTTACAGGGACTGGCTCATAGTTTAGTCTCCAGTAAACATTTGATGAATTAATGACCATATCAGTTTCAGTACACTCGGAGTTTTCATAAAATAAAACAGGTCTGGTTAAGTCCTAAATCATGTAGATACTCTCTTGTATCACCACTACCCTAAACCAAATCTCAAAAGCAGTACATACTTAACAGTCCTTATGATGAATAATGAAAATTCTTTACTAATTTTCTCCTTAGATTTAATCTGACAAGAATTCTGGAGCCACAGTGTTGAAGAGCATCCTAATATACTTAAACACTAAAAATTATCACACCACTTTGAAGGCTTTGTGGAAAAGAGTGTAAATGTGAGCCTGACCATTACTTACCCTAATGATTCCAGAATTGATTGCTCACTCTGTACACAGACATTTCCTTCATTTTTCTCCACAGGGACTTTTGCGCGGGGGCATTTCCCTGCTCTGTGATACAGGCAGGAATGCCAGGCTGAGCTCGTGGCCGCTGCTTTAACGCTTTGGTGGAAGAGATCAGCTGGCCTGAGATTTGGGCATTGTAAGTACATTTCATGTTCCTTCCTTTCCTTGGTTTTAATTAGCATTGGAGATTTAAGGCCACTACATTTTTCATCCAAGTTTTTCTTTCAAGTCACTGATCAATAGCTCGTTAATGAAGCCAGAAAAAAGAACGAAGCATTCTTAAATGTCCACTACCACTCTCAAAAGCAAACAAATAAGCCAGTTGTGGTGCTGAAGAAATCATTCAGCTAGCTAAAACATGCGGTTGCTACAAGGAAGGATAATTGATTTAGTGGGGAGGGTGCTAACTTCCCTAAATAGTACATTCAATGCATCACACTTAAAAGATTGCTTTAATGATTATTAATATTTGCATTATAATTTTCAATTTAACTTTCATGAACTGGCATACGTTTTGATAATGTAGTTTCCAGGCTATAGTTCATCTTAAGAGCCATTAATTCAACCTTTTCTAAATAGAGTTCTTTAGAAGACCATTACATTGTGAATCTCCAAAGGAACAGAGCTTTGTGTGATGCATATCCTCGGTATCCATGCAAAGACTAGAGAAGGTCATTTGCACTTATGTGCCAGACATTTCAAAAATAAAGCAAAAACGTGGGGGTCTCAGTGCACAGTGCAGGACACTGCCCACTAGGTGGCAGAAGCGCTCCTTCAGCTCCTTCGCCTCTCCTGGTGTGGGCTGTAATTAGGTCAGTGTAAGTTAAAGTAGGGCTGAGAGATGAATAAAGTAGATTTTCTCCTCTGGAACACACTGCAGTTTAATTTTACTTCTTTCTACATTGTGCGATGAAGGTGGATTTAACTTTTAAAGGCAAAGAGACAAACCTCTGCCAGGATAAATGAAAAGACTCAGGGCAACTGACAAAAAAATGTAAAAGAAAGGAAATGCTTTCTGGCTGTTGCCTAATTTTGATATTCGGGTCATCATCAGAAATGTTTTTCAGGGGTAAAGTGCTGTACGTGTCCTATAAGGAAGGGGTTGACTGATGAAACCTAACGGGATATGTATGCTTGTTGGGTGTTGATGTTAAAAATTTGTCCCTCCTGGTAGCATTAAATAAAACAAAGTGACTTCATCCTTGAAGCTGGTTTTCTAATTTTGTCAACAGCCAGAAGCGTTTCAATCTAAGGGGCAAAGTCCTTACCCCAACAGAGATTTCCCCTGCCTGCTTGAATAAGTCACTAAGGGAGGATGTTGTCCTGAGGATTAAAGTTGAAACTGGATGTCCTTTTGAATGATCTGTGTAGGACAGGAGCACCTCAAAAATGGAAAGTCTGTGTTTGTTAAGCAGCTATGGTAGGTAGCAGGTCACAGTTGAGTAGGTTCATTATCAAAGAGCATCAAGGGTCACTGTGGTCACTTAGGTGAGAAATGGTGGGGAAAAGAGAAGAACAACCCCAGGAAAATTTCTCCTTTCCTGCATTGCTGCTCATGGCCTTGAATGTGCAAGAGTTAGAATTTTTTTAAGAAAATAAAGGCAAACAAGATATAATATCAGACATAAGCAGTAATGTATCCTGATTCTAAGTTTTGTAGTGGTTAAGAACATTTAGCTAGTTTAGGTTGTGTTTTGTTTCTTTTTTTTTTTTTATTTTTTAACGTTAATTTATTTTTGAGACAGAGAGAGACGGAGCATGAGCAGGGGAGGGGCAGAGAGAGAGGGAGACACAGAATCGGAAGCAGGCTCCAGGCTCTGAGCCATCAGCCCACAGCCTGACGCGGGGCTCGAACTCACGGACCGTGAGATCGTGACCTGAGCTGAAGTCAGACGCTCAACCGACTGAGCCACCCAGGTGCCCCTGTTTTGTTTCTTTGAAGTACTGGTCATCTCACAGTCCATGCCAAACTCAAAGAGAAAGGAAGGGTGATTGGCAACATGTGTGCTGCTACAGTGATAATTAAGGAAATAAGCTAAGTACATAGGCAGGTGACTCAAATATACTAAGATTCTTCAAATAATTCTTGGATGTTATGGAAAATGTTTAGGATTGGACTTGAGAGTACTTTCTTCTGACACCTCTTCAACATAGCCCAGTTGCTAATATCTTTGTGTTTGTTACCCAAAGATTTGCTCAAACATATTGAAACTGGAAATCCACTGGTTAGCAATACCTCCTGTTTGTGCAGGCTGTTTTCCATCTGTAGCCACAGATGATAGGACTACAGACTTTGTGTGCAATTCAGTGTTCTTATGTTTGCCTACGGAATCATAGACAATCACATTAAAGCTATGTGCAAACATGGTACATGACTGAATTCTCCATTCTTGAAATGTCGTTCTGTGTATGTCTCAATATTGTGAGAAGAAATAGGAATGGAAGAGAACAAAGAGTAAGAAGGCAAAGAATAAAAATCATTAAAAAGAGACTCTTGCAATCTTGTTTGAAGGGCACATTCACTGTATTATAGCTTCTCGTTTCAGTTATACTGAGTTTCATTTGCTGACAGACACTGGTCAGATACAAATACTTTATTTGATGGGATTGAAACAGAAAAGACAGCCAATGAATAGCAATTTATAAAGACAGTGGGCGGGTCCCTGATGTGTATCTCAGAGATCAGATAGCTATTTTATCCTGGTTTGGAATTTAGAGACAAGTGTTCGAAAACAATTGTGTCAGTTAATGAAAATTTATTGAAAGGATGCAACATAGCTAAAAAATTGAACATATACATATATATACATGCATCTACACACACAGGTTGGATTTTAATTGAAACTTTTTATTAGAAATTATCATTTCTTCACTTAAAATTTGCAAAACCAACTTTTGGTATTTGTTTGTTTTAGAATATAATTCCAAAATGGATTTTGGGAAGTAAATGTTTTGTTCCTTTGTGAACTTTATGAGAATAATCTTAACTGTTCAGTGCTTTTAAAGTGTAAGCCATAACCTCACCAAGTCTATAAATCAAGAGTCTTTGGAAACAGCATGAACAGTCATTGGACATCATATAGACAGGATCATATATTTCCTTAAGGATATTTCAAGTAGCCCTGTCCTTTAGATGCTCAGCAGGAGTCATAATACAATGAGACAAGTGATCTAGAAAGAGGAAAGACTCACACCTGGACTTTGGCCTTCACCCCATTATTATTCTTTCATGTACATCCTCATGAATCTTTCTGCATACCCTTCATTGTTATCTCACTGCATTTAATTATTTTCATGTCTGTCCATAGATGAAAAAGCAAATGAATAATCTATTTTAAATCCTCACACCTAGAGATGCTTACTATGTAGCATATATTTGATAAATATATGTTGAAATAATGAATAAATAGCTAGTTATGACATGTAAGTACTATTAGAGTTCTACAGGTAGTGTTCCAACTAAATCCCAAGTTTCCAATTTCTTTATTCCAAAGATTTTTTTTAATGTTGTATTTTTGTTTTTGCATTTGTAACAAAACATTGCCCAAATTTTTGTTTTTCTTTTTTTTTCTTTGTGTGTGTGTGTGTGTGTGTGTGTGTGTGTGTGTGTGTGTGTGTGTGTATTTTCAGTGTATGTATTCCTCATCCCTCTCTGGGGAAGTATAATCTAGTTATTCAAGGATGGGTACTGCTAGGTCACTATGTGTCTCTTTAAAATGAAGAGACATTAAGCCTCTCATACAATAAATATTTGTAAATTAGTAAATTTTGTCCATAGTGTAAAATGTTCTCAAACCCAAACTTGTTTTCTTTAACTAATGTTAATCCCCAAAAACTTTTACAAAGAGTCAATTCTGACACTAATTACATAAAGGTAATCATTAATTGGTATTCATTCTGGAGAAGTATATTATTTAGTTTAAGAAATACTGTATTTCTAATAATTTCTTATATTTAGGCAAAACTTTTGAAGAAAATAACTTATGATCCCAATATAATCTTCACTGTAACAATATAATTAAGTGTGCATATTTTAGTATATCCATAACCATGCATATATTTTAGCAAAATTTTAGTAACTTTTATATTAGAGTAATACATATATGCTTCATTCCAATGAGGCATTTAAATGTCCCTTTTTATATAAATGTACTACTATATAATGTATGCAAAATAAAGTACATAAATAATAAATATACAGTTTGACATATTATCATACACTGACCACACCTGGGGAATCAAAATCCGGGCAAAAAGCAAAATTGTGCCCTAAGCTTCATCCTGCTCCTTTCCTTATTCTTTATTCACCAACCTGGTACCACAGTGGTAACCACTGTCCTTACTTCTAACCTCATAGATTAACCCTGTGTAGTTTTTAATTTTATACAATTAGAATAATACAGTATGTACTTTTGAGGGTCTTTTTTCTTTAACTCAATATTTTATTTGTGTGATTTATCTAGGTAGTGTGTGCAGTTGTAGTTGTAATTTATTTATTCTTACTGCGCTGTTAGGTTCCATTGAATGAATATAATACAAATTATTTATCCATTTTATGTCAATATTTATTTTTCAGCTTGGGAATGTTAAAGATAGTGTGAGCATTCTTATACTTGTCCTTTGTGAAGCTTATACATGCCTTTTGCAGAAAACTCTGTGTATGGAAATGCCAAATAAAATATGTACATTTCCATTTTTTGACTTACTAAAAAGACTTTAGGTGCATAAACTCACAATCTCATCAATGGTATATAAATATTAAAAGTGATCTGTGTCTTTATCAACACTTGGTAGTGTCTGTCTTTTCCGTTTTCACCTATCTGGCTTTGTATTTCTTTCCATAGAAATAGTGATCAAGCAGGAGATATTTA
The DNA here is from genome assembly GCF_027475565.1 of Acinonyx jubatus. Taxonomy (NCBI): domain Eukaryota; kingdom Metazoa; phylum Chordata; class Mammalia; order Carnivora; family Felidae; genus Acinonyx; species Acinonyx jubatus. Next base: position 24,302,472 of record NC_069385.1, read on the forward strand.
CAAGTAGAGAATATAGTAGATGCAGTTAGTTGACTCAAGATAGATTATTTGTTTTATTTCAATTAGTTGGCTGTTTTTTTTGTTTTTGTTTTTTTGTTTTTTTGTCTTGTTTTGTTTTGGTTCTCTTACTTAATCTTCTTTACAATATTACCGTGGGGGCGCCTGGGTGGCTCAGTCAGTTGGTTGGGCGTCTGACTTCGGCTCAGGTCATGAGCTCACAGTTGATGAGTTCAAGTCTCGCATCCGGCTCTGCTTGACAGTTCTGTGTCTGCCTCTCTCTCTGCCCCTCCCCCACTCATGCTCAGTCTCTCTCTGCCTCAAAATATATAAACATTTAAGACAAATTTAAAAAAATCATTGTGGCTACAAAAGAAAGAGTATAATTATGGGTATTCTTTATTTTGGAAATCAGGCAAGAGCTGAAATGAAAAAAGGGCACTGTTTGACCTTCTGACCTTCAATATGTGAACATCAAATTAAAGACCAAATGAACAATTCCTTTGGTATTAAAATAATCACAATGAAAAGAAAAACAAGTTGTAACATGGAGTCCAAAAAACGTTGATTATGCCTCTACCACTTTTGTTAAATTAGGCCCCAAGAGTGAAGTCAATATGAGGAATGCTAAAACATTTCCCAATCATGAAACTAAAATTTTTTCCCGAGAGATTCTGGGAAAACTAGAATTCAACCTGAAAATTACATAGCTGGCAGACTACATCTAAATACAAGTATGTCTCATTTATACTAAATTAATTAAAACAATCTTTTCTTATATAAAATATGTATTAAGATTTGTGTAATCAATTATTAAAAGATAATGTGACTTCTATATTTGAAACTATTCCCTTTACTTTCTAGTGTTACTAATAAATTTTATTTGCTTTTTAATAGATTATAGAGCTGAAAATGTTACATTTATAAAAACCATTTGGCATGAAAAAATAATTCTTTTCAGTCATTTATTGGCAAAAGATGTTACAATAGTCATTCATTATCTAAATTACAAGATATTTTCTCACATTAGCACAAATATTTGATTAATACAAAATTTTGAATATTAGAGCAATAATTTTAATATATATGTTGAGAGAGCTTTTGGCAAATTCTTATGGAAATAATTCAAACCTCTTTATTGTAATTGATTCATTGTATATTATAGAAATGTAGTCAAAGTCCAATATTTAAGTAATTAAATTTCAAATGTCCCATGTTCCATAAGTTAATTAATATTTAGTCAGAATATATTACATTTGAGTTATGTGCAAAGTGCTATATCCATGTGAGGGGTACTCTGTGCTGAGGATATAATATTAATTTTATAAAGGATATGCAGTATACCAAAAACATTTGGTTTTCATTTATTGAATGTCAATTTCTATTGCTGTGATAAAAACTGTGAATCATTTCATCACTTTGCCTAAATCATTTAAAATATTTGGGTATGTCAATACTTTTTATACTTAGTTATTTCACAGAGTTTGAAAGTTGAAAATTATAAGGAAGATTCATGGAAATAGTGAATACTTAGAAACTGTGCTGCAAAGCTGTGAGGAGAGATATTCTTTTTGGTAAGGGTCTTGGGAAAGTTGTAGTAACAGGAGGTATTTATATTCGCCCTTGAAGATTCAATCAAGGAACAAATGTCAAGTGCACAAAATGAGACGTAGTGATCCTGGTTGGTCCTTCCAGTTCTTTCTTAACCCATAGTTTAAAATCCCTGTCCGTCTCCATACCTTTCAAAAAATGGATTTATAATATAAGATAATTTTAAAGAAAAATGACTGATACATGTCATATCTTCAAAAGAAATGAAAATTTCACTTGTCTCCTATTTCTGTTCCTGTGTTTTCTCTGATAACATATCCATTTAATTTCAATAGACTGAACTTCTCATTGCTCACTAAATTAGCACTTTGATGGAAATTATGTGTAATTAAGAGTACATAAACTTTTTTTTTAATGGGGAGAAAAATTATTTCTTGTCCTACAGATTCTTATACAATGATTAACCACAGTGTGTGTGTGTGTGTGTGTGTGTGTGTGTGTGTGTGTGTGTAAAAGGAAGGTGAAATAGCAGGGGGTAAAGGGACTAAACAAACCACTGTGTTCTAAAGGAAAAATGTCTAAGGTTTGGAAATTATCAACCATGTTACTCAAAAAGCAAAAGTGTATTGCATGCATTTATTATTTATTTCCTTTCATTTTAGTATTCTTTATGATTTTATAAATAAGATTTGAAATTACAGTTTGAAATTACTGCCTGAAGGAACACATTATTGACCATTGAAATTTCAGGAATTTGGTTCTCCTATTTCAGTGAAGTGTGGTCACTCTAACAAATGTCTCCAATGTAGGTTTCAGTGTTCTCTAGAGATTAGAAAAAGCTTTGGCAGACAAACATCAAATGAAATCTGATATCCAGGCAGTTAGAATCTTGTCTGACCTTCATTCCCACATGCCCATGATAATTATTAAACAATTAGGCCATTGTTTTACAACAAAGCATTTTCTTAAAAACACAAGTTTATTGCATCTCTTGTTGATCTAACTTTAAACGATTTATCAATGACATTTTGATTTTCATGCTTGTGAGCAATTTTTGGTAATATTCCTCTCTCTCTCTCTCTCTCTCTCTCTCTCTCTCTTTTGCCTTCTCTCTTCCTCTAATGATAAATTGCTACAGAATGTCTGTCATTATAGAAGAAACAGAATCACCATATCAAAATTCTCAAAGTTCTATATAGACTAAAAACACAAGCTCAGGAGGTCAGTTCAGTGAATTCAGTCAGTGTTTCAACTGTCTCATATGAATTGCTATCAACTCTGAAGCGAGTACTTGCACTGGATTTTATGTTTTAGAATATCAACAGCTAGAAACAATGCAATGACATGACATAGTATCATAGAAAAACAATTACATTAGAAAATTATGGAAATAATGTAATTTCAGATTACAACCAATATTGATAGAGTACGAAATAAGTATAAAATTTGTTTTACTACTCACTTTGGTGTGGTCCACTTCCAGGTAAAGTTTTACCATTCCTGGTACTGTTTACTCTGCTTCATAGATTGGAGAACTTTAAATAAAAAGTTTGGGGACCGCTAACCTAGATAAACACTTTTATTTGATATTAAAATACTGAGGATTAGAGAAATGCAAGTCCAAGAGACAATTTTTTATATATTTTTTATGCACATGTCCTTGCACTAGTGTTTCAGTTTAATCTGTCAACTTTTTTCCTGCTTTTGATATTAATTTTAAAATACGCTGATAAGCATTGCTAAAGCATTTTGTGATCTTAATTTTATAAATAATAAAGATAATGTTAAAACAATAAAGAAATGTTCATGTAGGCAAGAGCAAAATTATGTTAGTACATAGAGAACACCCTCCTAGTCTGGGAAACAGCAAATATTTTAAGACCCAGTTACTCTCTATCATCCACAAAAATCTCAAATATTGTCAGTATTGAATATCAGTGGAATTAAAAGTAAAAATGAGCCTGAAAAGTGAATGATTGAAAGTCTGTTAAAAAGCAGTTTGTTAGATACATACAGCACCCTGAACAACATCTAGGCAGGAGATTAGAAATTTTGTATCAGGTAAAGGTAAAACAGCCAGTCAGCAGTCAGATTACAGGCCAGGCTACAGTGCTGATAACAAAGGAGGTAAGTGAAGTTTGCACATTGAAGTATGAGGTCTTTGGGTATTTTATTTTATTTTATTTTATTTTATTTTATTTTATTTTATTTTATTTTATTTTATTTTATTTTATTTTATTTATTAGTTTAGTTTAGTTATTTTTTTAAAGAGAGAGAGTGGTAGAGGGAGAGAGACTCTTAAGCAGGTTCCATCCCCAGCATGGAGCCCGAGGCAGCGCTCTATCTCAAGACCCTGACATCAGGACCTGAGCCAAAACCAAGAGTTGGACACTTGACTGACTGAGCCAACCAGGAACCCTGAGATTCTTGGATGTTTTAATCCACAGAGTTCCTAGAAATTTGGCAATTTAGCTTAAGAATTTACAATATCTAATATGGGAAAAGTCTTCTTTGGGAAACTTAAATACACCAAGAGCTTAAACCTGTAAACAGTGACGTCAGACAATGACCAATGAAATGGCCCATGAAGATCACACTACAATGAAATTCATATTTGACAAGCCCCACTTTTGCACATAGAGTATGGGAACCCTGCTAAATCTGTCTTTCCTGGTGTCTTTACAGTTTCACATTAGTTCATCCTTGGCTCTTAGCAATTCATCAATAATTTCGAATTGAACTTACACTTTGGTTTATATGTCATTCATTAGCATTTGTTCTAAGTAAGTGAATGCCTATTTTTCCCCTTCTGGTGCTTCTCTAGCCCACTTCCTCATTTGAAGTTGGTTCCCCTAAGCACTACATTTTCTGAAGGATTAAATGGAAGGTGTTTCTTTGCAGCCTGTCCAATTTTGTTCTTGTTGTTAGATTATAAGTGAATGTCTTTCCAGCATTCCGTGTTTCTGAGCAAAAAACAGAAGTTGAATTATTATTTATTATTATTATTTTTCCTTCTTAATTTTTTGTGCTCTAATTTCTACCTTTTTTAATTGACCAATTATGTAATTTTCTTAACTGTGATTTCCTGCTTTATATTCTCTATTTTTTGCTTATCTTTCTATGAGAATTTTCTAACTTTATCTTCCACAGTTCGTATTAGCTTTTCATTTTTACCTCTAAATTTAATTTAAAATAGGTGTGTTTTATTTGTTCCCTGAATGCTTACTTATTATACTTTTATGATTTTCTGGAAATGTTAGTCTTCTTTTAATTTTTTTTTTCTTACATAGCTTCTGCTTTCTCCAAGATATTTTTAATCTACTTTTTTTAAGCCCTTTCTTCTATTAGATGGCTTCCTCAACTTTCTTGTCATCCTTGTCTGACTACTCATATTAAGTTGTGGAAAATTGAGACACATTTTTCCAAGAGACGTCTGGTAAGAGCAGGGGGATTCTGCAGATTGGGATGCACACATGTTCTCCCTGCACCCAGCTCCTTTGTGCAGTTCTTCTGTCAGGGCAGGGCAGGCCGTGAGGACCTGCCCTCACAGAGGAACTGATTCAGTTTGGTGGGAGCTTGGGAAAGATCATGCCTGGGAGCACTGATGGAAACCATAGTGATTTCAGTGGAGGACAGTCAGGGAATGTGGACATTGCAGGTCACCTAAAGATAAGATACTTGTTGGGGCAAGAAATCAAACAGAAAATAGTCCAGAAATTTCATAGGGGTCAGAGAAGAAGACTGCAATAGTGGACAATAATGGTTAGTTTAATGTATTAACTTGACTCGATGATAGTAACCAGTTATTCAGTCAAACACACTAATCTACTAGATATTAATGTGAAGGTATTTTGTAGGTACCATTAACATGTCAAATCAGTTGACTTGAAGTAATAGAGACTACTGTTGATAGTGTGGATGGGCCTCATCCAATCAGCTGTACACCTTAAGAGTAAAAACTAAGATATCCCAGAGAAGAAGAAATTCTACCCCAATACTGCAGTATTTATTTCAATCTACGTTTTCATCTTGCCAGCCTGTCCTACAGCTTTTGGCCTTGCTATACTTTCTGAAAGTTCTTAAAAAATATAAGCAGATTTAATCCAATAGTGCATAAAAGAATTATATATAATTATATTATATATTAAAGTGAGATTTATCCCACGTATGTTCAATATTGGAAAGTCAATTGAAATGATTTATTATACCAATAGAATTAAAAATTAAAAATATGATTATAGCAATAGATGCAGAAAAAGCATTTGACAAAAAAATTCAACAGCCATTCCTAATAAAAGCTCTCCGTAAACTTGGAATCGAGGGGGAACACTCTAAATTGATAGAGATTATCTACAAAATTCCTGCAGTTAACATCATATTTAATAGTGAAAACCTCAAAACTTTTCCACTAAGATCAGGTACAAGGAAAGGATGTACCCCTTTACCACTCCTTTTAACATTGTTCTGGGAGTTCTTACTAATGCAGTAAGGCAAGACAAGTAAGTAAAAGTTACAGTTTTGACAGAACACATAAGATGCTTTGTTTGCAGATGACAAAATTATTTACATAGAAAATCTGAAAAATCAGAGAAAAATCCCAAAACTCCTAAAACTAATGAGTAATAGCAAGATTGCAGAAAACAAGGTTAGAATACAAACCAGTTATTTTCCTATATGAACAACAAAAATGAAGAGGAATTTGAAACTAAAAGCACATTACCATTTATATTGGCACTCAAAAAAATGAAATACTTAGGGATTAATCTTTCAAAATATATACAAATTTATATGAAGAAAATTACAAATCAACCAAATCAAATTAAAAATAAATGGAGAGATATTCAATGTTCATGGATAAGGAAGATATATTATTGTCAATGTCAATTCTTGTTCTTTTTTTTGTAACAATTTAAAAAAAAATTTTTTTTAACGTTTATTTATTTTTGAGACAGAGAGAGACAGAGCATGAACAGGGGAGGGGCAGAGAGAGAGGGAGACACAGAATCGGAAACAGGCTCCAGGCTCTGAGCCATCAGCCCAGAGCCCGATGCAGGGCTCCAACTCACGGACCGCTAGATCGTGACCTGAGCTGAAGTTGGACGCTTAACCGACTGCGCCACCCAGGCGCCCCAATTCTTGTTATATAAATTTAATTCAATACCAGTAAAAATTCCAGTAAGTTAATATTTTGGATAAGGAAAAAACTAATTCTAAAATTTATATCAGGCAAGATACCCACAATAGGCAACATAATATTGAAGAGAACCAGCTTGGAGGACTGATAACACCCAATCTCAAGACTTACTATAGCTATAATAATCAAGAGTGTATGGTATTTGCACAATCAAAGAAAAAAATGGACTTTGCAACAGAATAGAGGCCCAGAAATAGACCTCTATAAATATAGTCATTTGATCTTTGATAGATGAGCAAAGGTACTTTGTCAACAAATGGTGCTAAAACAACTGGACATTCACATGCAAAAATACATACGTACATACATATATATATATATATATATATATATATATATATATATATATGTGTGTGTGTGTGTGTGTGTGTAAACCTTCCACTGTTCACAAAAATTAACTCCAAGTAGATCAAAGACCTAAATGTCAAACACAAAACTCTTAGAAGAGGGGCGCCTAGATGGCTCATGTGGTTAAGTACTAGACTTTGGCTCAGGTCATGATCTCACGGTTCATGGGTTCGAGTCCCTCATCGGGCTCTGTGGTGACAGCTCAGAGCCTGGAGCCTGCTTCAGATTCTGTCTCCCTCTCTCTGCCCCTTCTCGGCTCATGCTCTCTCTCTTTCAAAAATAAATAAATATTAAAACAAATTAAAAACTATCAGAAGATATCATAGGAGAAAAATCTAGATGATCTTTGGTATGATGTTGCCTTTTTAGATACAATACCAAAAACCTAGTCCATGAAAGAAATACAAAACTTCATTAAAATTAAAAACTTCTGCCATTTAAAAGATATTATCAAGAGAATAAGACAAGCCACTGACCTAGAGAAAATATTTGTAAAAGATACACGTGAAAAAGAACTGTTATCCAAAATATACAAAGAATGCTTAAAACTTAATAAAAAAACAAATCACCCAAATAAAAATGGACTAAAGACCTTAACAGATAACTCACCAAAGAAGATATTAAGATTTAAATGAGCATTTGAGGTGCGCCTGGGTGACACAGTTGGTTAAGCATCTGACTTCGGCACAGGTCATGATCCAGCAGTTCATGAGTTTGAGCCCTATGTGGGGCTATGTGCTAACAGCTTGGAGCCTGAAGCCTGTTTCAGATTCTATGTCTCCCTCTCTCTCTGCCCTTTCCCTGCTTGTACTCTGTCTCTGTCTCTCAGAAATAAATAAACATTAAATTTTTTTTTAAAAAATGAGCATTTGAGAAGATGTGCCACATATTTCATCAGATAAAATTAAAACAATACGATACCACTGCACTACTACGGATTTCACTGCATTATGGTCACCAATCTGGAACACATGTATTTATTCTACCACCTATTCCCTGCTTGGTGGCAAAAATTCCCTCTTCCCTCTTTCTCCCTGGAAGTAATTTTCCTGTATATTTCCCCAGCTTCTGCTTGATGTTCCTGCTTCATATAAGCCCTCTTGTGGAGCTGACTAGGATCTCCCTGAGGGCATCAAAGAGCTGGTAGGCAGGTTCTCTGCCATCTCCACCTGACTCATTCCAACATTGAAACCAAGTCTGTAGCTTTCCCGTTTAGGAGCTTGTCCACATATCTAGCACCCTATTATGGTTACTACCCAGGGATTGTTTTCCAAATCACCAAATTCTGAGAACTCATGGGACTATGCATTCACAAGTCCCCTGGGACCACATAAAACAGAGACAGTTCTATTTGGGTGCACAAATATTTCCAGTGACTATTTTCTTATGCTTGCTGTAGAGTAACATACAACTTACCAAGACTGAATCGTCATCTCTACATAGAATTGTGTACTTTTTTTTATATTTGTGTGCTTTGTGAATGACTTTTAATGTCAATTCAGGGAGTATCATATTTAATGGAAAAATAGGTAAGCAATAATTATCCTTTTGGAAAAGAATCCAAGGATATATGCAAGTCCATCATTTGCTTAGAAATATTTATCTTATCAATATCCAGGTATTAGTATGTTTAAAGAAGGTGAATGAGGAAGAAGAGGAGAAGAAAGAAAAAAGAGAACAGGAAAAATAAAATGTCAGCAACCTTTTCCAGACAATATGATAGGACATTTTTATCTTATCATTTGCACATGTCAAGAGTAGATGCTAAAATCATGTCAAGTTATGCGTGGGCTTCTATCTTAAAAAGCAAAACAAAACAAAACACACACACCTGATAAAATGTGGCACCTCATAGTGAGGATTATACAGAATGACAGTTTTTTCAAAGTATTGATAAATAACTTTTGGACAGACTTTTTTTTTTTGTAAAAAGTATAGATTTAAGTGTATGTGTGTGTGTGTGTGTGTGTGTATATATATATATATATGTATACTTTATTGTCAAATTGGTTTCCATACAACACCCAGTGCTCATCCTAACAGGTGCCTTCTTCAAACCCATCACCCACCCTCCACTCCCTCCCACCGCCCATCAACCCTCATATTGTTCATAGTATTTAGGCCATCTGGATGTCTTCTTTAGAGAAGTGCCTATTCATGTCTTCTGCCCACTTCTTCACTGGATTATTTGTTTTTCGGGTGTGGAGTTTGGTGAGTTCTTTATAGGTTTTGGATTCTAGCCCTTTATCTGATATGTCATTTGTAAATATCTTTTCCCATTCCGTTGGTTGCCTTTTAGTTTTGTTGGTTATTTCCTTTGCAGTGCAGAAGCTTTTTATCTTCATGAGGTCCCAATAGTTCATTTTTGCTTTTAAGTCCCTTGCCTTTGGAGATGTGTCAAGTAAGAAATTGCTGTGGCTGAGGTCAGAGAGTTTTTTTCCTGCTTTCTCCTCTAGGGTTTTGATGGTTTCTGTGTCACATTCAGGTCCTTCATCCATTTTGAGTTTACTTTTGTAAATGGTATGAGAAAGTGGTCTAGTTTCATTCCTCTGCATGTGGCTGTCCAGTTCTCCCAGCACCATTTGTTAAAGAGACTTTTTTCCACTGGATATTCTTTCCTGCTTTGTCAAAGATGAGTTGGCCATACGTTTGTGGGTCTAATTCTGGGGTTTCTATTCTATTCCATTGGTCAATGTGTCTGTTTTTGTGCCAATACCATGCTGTCTTGATGATGACAGCTTTGTAGTAGAGGCTAAAGTCTGGGATTGTGATGCCTCCTGCTTTGGTCTTCTTCAAAATTACTGTGGCTATTCGGGGCCTTTTGTGGTTCCATATGAATTTTAGGATTGCATGTTCTAGCTTCGAGAAGAATGTTGGTGCAATTTTGATTGGGATTGCACTGAATGTGTAGATTGCTTTTGGTAGTATTGGCATTTTAACAGTATTTATTCTTCCAGTCCATGAGCAGGGAATGTTTTTCCATTTCTTTGTATCTTCTTCAATTTCCTTCATAAGCTTTCTATAGTTTTCAGCATTATAAATGTCTATGCACCGAATTCAGAAGCACCCAAATATATAAAACAATTAATCACAAATTTAAGTGTATTTTTTAATACATGCAATTCTATGGTAGAGATAAAAAGCGTCACTAATTAAAAAAAAAGTAAGCATAATTGATAGCTATCTCCATTACCATTAAATTTAAAATAGAAAACACTTTTTCCTGATGAGTACAGGAGTTTAATACAAGTAACATTTCTTTAATTTAGCAAGACAAATTAATTTTTTATAATGCGTATAATTTTTAATAATAAACTTATTTTAGTTTTATTTTCTTTTAAATGTATTTATCAGAAGTAAGACATGACTTTTAAGGTGCAAGACTTATGAACTCAGGATCTATGCGATTTACACTAGAAAGTTTTTGAAATAGAGTCTGTTCTCTTTGAACAGCCTTGTAGGCATATTACAATATTTTAATCAGAAAAGAACAAAATGATGTATGGATGATTTACCTTGGATTTGAACTCTTTCGTACTATGGCCAGATAACTTTCTAATGTTGATGAATTGTGTGTTAAGCTTCGGTGAACAATTTCAATTTTGGTATACTGGGAAGTAGCATGTATTACTACATTAACGTGACCATGAGTAAATAGCTTACTGATTATTACTTCTCAGTTTCTCTAATGTGAAGCTTAACATGCTACTGTAGAGTACAAGCTAAATTGATCAAAATTTTTAATTATTACTAAGAAATACACATTGAATATTAAATACCTGCTCTACAAAAAGATTCCTCTTACAAATATATTTTAATTGCTGGATACCTCCTGAAAAGTCTTTTTCTTTCAAATAATCTTAGTCTCTTAAAAATAAAAGATTGTTATTATTTATATTATTTGGATAAAGACACTTTGGGTGTTTAGACATCAGAGTGGAGTAAGACACACAGTTATCTTGTAAGGTAATTTCATGAGATTATTCATCTCATGAGATCATGAGATTTCATGAGATTATTGAATATATAACATGGTTACCGTAAATTATAGCAGACATATAGAGCAAATAAATCAAGAATTTATTTTTATAAGATCGTTATTTATTTCCACATAAGAAGTGATTTAAAGAGACCATGAATCTATAAGAAAATGTGTATATTTTTCTTAAGGGAAAGAAAGTTAGCCATTCATGGGACAGAACCAACACTGATTCTTGGTACATAGGTGACAAGTTCTTTACTACCTTTTTTTTTTTCATCTTGCTCTCTATGGATTCTTCTATATACAGCTGTGATCTATGCAGCTGGAGAGCAGAAGGTGAGCCTTATTGTGTGAATAAAGATGTTTCTTTTGGTTACAAGTACAGGGAAGAGTGAGATGTCAGTTCCCTCTGAGATGAGGAATAATGCCAGTTGAATAATTTCATGGAATCCTTTTGTGTCCAAAAAGGTTTCATATCATGCTTTTCTGTCACTTGAGGGAAACTAAGAGTCAGATTAACTTTGTCAAATTCTCTTTTTGAATAGTTATGTTAACTGTACATTTTAAACTCCAGATTGGACCATGATCTACATAGATAACTCTAGACTTTTTAAGGCAAGAAAAATTCCTTCACTTATTTCAAAAGATCCCATTATAACCCCTATAAAAACAGTTCAAGCCCTGAAGCATGAAATTTGATTGCCAACTCATCTACTTTCATTGCTCCCTACACAGTAGCATGATAATGTATCCTCGAATTTTAGTGAGAGATTTATTTCCACTACAGATTAAAAACCAGCCATTCTCTTCAGAAACACATTTGCCACTATCCTTTTAGATTAGAGAGAACTTTGTTAATAGCATTTAATGTTGCTGCATCTGGGTACAAGTTTGTTTATGCATTTGGAAACCAGGAATACCATAATGATACTTTCTGGCATTTATAAAACTCCACAGAACACAGAGCTATTTGTAGAACTACACAGTATCCAAAAGACACATATGAATATGATATTTGTGCAGCAAAAATGGATCTTTTTGATTATGTCCACATCAATAAGTCTATTCCAGCCCTAGTCAGGGAAATCTAATCCTAGAGATACAAATTCAAATATATGTGTTTTAAACTAGGACTAGCCTGCTTACCTTCTTCAATAGGAAACAAACAAACAAACCCAGCATTTTTTCTTCAAGTGTAAAACTAGATGCCACTCTTACTGGTACACCCACCCAGAATAATCAGCCACCTTGAATTTTAACAAAAGATATTTGTATTTACCCACAGAAAGAGATAGGACATTTTTAGGGTGTCATAGATTCTCCATTACTGACAATTAGAAAATAATTTGACAAAGAGTTAACAGACAAATATATATCTTTAACACTAAACTTTGAATTATTAGAATGACTTTGTATTGATTTGGTCACATACCAAAGGGTATATAAAAATAAGTTATATTAAATTAACTATATCAAATTGATAGTTTTTCCTCAGAGAAGAAAAATAGAATTAAACCAAGGAAATTTTCAACTTGATTCCCTGACTATACACCATCAATTGGATACAGAACTACAAAGAAAGTTTGGCCATTGTTTAGTGAGTTTGCTGTTGTTCATACTACATGTTTAATAGTTGCATTTTTTTGTATTTATTGTCAGTTTTTTTTTGTAAGATTAAAGAAATGAGTAAATATGTTGATGCTCTTGAGAAACTGGTTGTGCTGTGGGAGAAAGGAAACACAAAGATTGAATTGGTAGAAGGAAAACAACACAGTGCTGTCACACTAGAATTAGGACTACCTGCTCAATTCTGTCCTTAAAATTCTACACCTATTCATGATAAACTCTCAGAAAACCAGTAATAGAAGAGCATGTCCTTAACTTATAAAATGGCATCTGGGAAACACAGCAAACTCATTTATAATTATTAAAGATTGAATGTTTCTCAAGAATATCAGGAACAAGGCAAGAATTTTTACTAGAGTTTCCAGTTATTGGAGTAAAACAACAAAACAAACAAACAAACAAAACTGTGAAGATTAAAGAGGAAGATTTATAAGCAATGAGATTTTGAAGGTAGAAAATTTTGAATTTATAAAAAGATATCAGAATTTTAAAAATGACTTTAGCAAAGTTGGAAAATTTGAAGTTATGATATAAAAACTAATTACATATCTAAATTCTAAACATAATAATTAGGAAATAAAATTAAGTAAAAACAATTTCATTTATAGTAGCATCAAAAGTATCAAAATAATTAGAAATAAATTTGGTAAAATGTATGAAAGACATGTACTCTGAAAATTACAAAAACAAAATCAAAGCTAAAGCAAAGCTAAATAAATGCAGAATTACACTATATTCATGTATTGGAAGGTTCACTATTATTATACTCTTCTCATATTTATAGATTTAGTGCTAATTGCAAAATCTCAGTGGATTTTTTTGTAGAAATTGACAAGTTAATTATAAATAGATTTGAAAATACTAATAACCTACATGTCAAAGTAAATTGAGAAAAGAACTAAGTTGATGGACTTATCAGATTTATTATGAAATAATAGTAATAAATATAATAAAGTATAATAAAGTATAAATATAATAAGGTTCAATGAAATAGAACAAAACTGACACATATAGGCCAGTTGATTTTTGACAAGATGCCCAAGTATTCATTGGGGGAAAGCATGGCCTTTCCACAAATAATGATGATATGGTATTTGGTCACAGTGCCATGCAGTTACCAAAGGACAGATGTGAGAAAAAGTAACCGGGAATTATGAAATACAATATCTATGATAAAGACAAAAACTAAACATTTATGAATCTGATTGTATAAACAGTCAATGAAAGAATGCTGGTAAAAAAAGTGAAAGAACTTTGAATCAAAGATTTTTAAAAGGTGAGATGTGGAACTCTTCATACTTCTTTGGTATTTAGAAAGGAATATTGTAGACAGTAGTTAAGTACAGATTAAGAGAATTCGAAGTAAATGTGGACTTTAAATGTAAATAGAATAATCATGTTAATCAATTGCTAGGTTCTTATATAAAAAATCAACTTATAGCATGCATTAAATCTTATAGCTTCTTCAACAGTTATTTAAAATATGGATTCCATTGGCAACTCAGAGCCTAGTGCTAAATTCTTGAGTACCTACTGACATATCTTGTGTCTAAAACAATATGTCTATTGTTTTTTTTTTTTAGTTTTGAAAAGTATTTTTATAGTAAGTATAGGGTGTTCATTAGCTCCAAGAGAGAAAGGCATCTTTCTTTTTTTCTAAATTAGATTCACAGCATAGTTGGAGACTAAATATGTTGATATTATATGCAATATCTTAGAATGGGGAAAATGAGGCATACATTACATGAAAATGTAATTTTAAAATAAATTATTTCTCCATCACTATCTTAAAGTGGCCACTGAATAGTAGTTATTATGAAGACAAAGAGAAAAAAAAAACACTTAAAAGACTCTACTTCTGGGAATATTAAGTAGCTATCTTTCCCTTCTCCTTCTGCTATGTACTGCTGAAATGCCTGATAATTACGTATAAAACAAACATAAGAACAATCTGAAAGGTAAAAAGAAGAAAAAAACCAAGTAGGATTTCAGGATCTGAAGAATAACCTGGGGGTGAGTTCCCTGGATTTTCTTTCCTTTTGTTTTTTTTTCCATGTATCCCACAGCAGTTACTGGAGAAGTCCGTGACCTAGAAATGTTAGCAATTGCAGAGAAGAAGAAGGGGAAGGAGAAGAAGAAGAAAGAAAAAAAAGAAAAGAAAAGAAAAAGAAAAGAAAACAAAAGGGAAAAGACTATTCTCTTTAGCCAAAGGACCAAGAAAGAGGCAGCCTGGGAAGCACAAATCTTCAAAAAAATGACTTCTACTCCAGTAAATTTGAAATAAAGATGGCAATCCCCTCACCAAGGAAACTGAGTAGAGAGTTTAAACTTCCACCCTCACTAGGCTATAGCCAGTTCCAAAGTATTGTCAGAGAAGGAAGGGTTGAGATCAAGAACACTCATCGCCTCTGGATGGTTATAAGGACTCTCCTATAGTGTCAAGGTAGAGGCTATATGGGGAGCCTGGGCTTCCACCTCAGCCTAAGAGGTGGGGAGACACTCCTCACTCTCCTCCCTGAGTAGGCATCAGAGGAGGTCCAGTGGAGAGTTAAGGATGGCAGCAGTGAGGCCACCCTTCTCCTATGGGGTATTAATGGAGACTGCATGAGGAACAGTAAAAACTCAAACAGCCAAGTTGGTAGGTAGCAGTGAAGGCCCAGTGAAGAACCTGTATCCTGATCCCCAGTCTAGGAGTAATAATGAGGCCACTATCAACAAAGCCCAAAGGGAGAACCTGGACTCAGTCCCCCACTTGGCAGTAACTAAGTGCAGCACCCTCCCCCAGTGGGAACAGTGTCAGAGAAAAGCCACTAAGGCACAAGATTTAAATAACAATCACTTACAACAGATGACTTAAAATGTGTGTTTCACTCAAAGATCACTCCTTATTCTAAGAACCAGAAATATCTCAAATTAATGAGAAAAGACAACAGATTCTGACATTGAGATAAACAGATACTAGAAGTCTCTCAGAAGGATTTCAACAGCAGCCATCATAAGAATGCTTCAGTTAAAATTCTAAACATCTTTTAAATAAATTCAAAACAGAAAGTCTCAGCAAAGAAACAGACAATAGAAGAATAAAATGGGGATTTTAGACCTGGAAAAGTTAAATAACTTAAATTTTTAAAAAGTCAGTGAATGGTCTCAAAAGCAGAATGGACAGGGGAAAAGAATGAGTGAACTTGATAGTATAACAATAGAAAGCACACTATCTGAATGACATAGTAAATAAAAATATGAGTACATACAGTAGGTTTCCTTTATTTCTTGAGTTTTTAAAATTTTATTTGGCAGTTGAAACAAAAATCAAAATATCTCATGTGGTTCTAAATATATAGAGAACATATTCATTTGGAGGAAATGTATGGGGAATTTAAAATAATTCTTTTATAAATGGGAATGGGTAAAGCCATGTAAAGAGAGAGAACATTTTATACATCACGTGAACTGGTAAAATGTCTATAGTAGAAGGCTGTGATAAATCAAGCATATGTAATGTAATTCAAAAACAATGGTAAAGGTAAAATATGGTGAATTAACCCATAGAAAAGGTTAGAAAATAAACTAGTAAAATGAAAAAGAGAATAATGAGGAAACATACGAATATAGATCATATTCTGAACCATAAAGCAAAATTTTTCAAAAACAACAAATTTCTTCAACAAATTTAAAGAATTTAAATCATGCAGACTTGTTCTTTTACCACAATGGAATTAAACTATAAATCAAAAACTGAAAGGTTTTCAGAAAATCTCCAAATATCTGAAAAAGACACTTATAGACAATGCATGGGCAAAGAGGATATCTCAAGGGAAATTTAAAAAAATACATTGAACTGGGGTGATTGGGTGGCTCAGTGGGTTGAGTGGCCGACTTCAGGTCAGGTCATGATCTTGCTCATGAGTTCAAGCCCCATGCCAGGCTCACTGCTGTCAGCACTGAGCCTGCTTCGGATTCTCTGTCCCCGCTTGAGTGCATGCATGCTCTCTCTCTCTCTGTGTCTCTGTCTCTTTCAAAAACAAATAAACATTTAAAAAATACATTGAACTGAATGAAGATGAAAATACATCAAAATTTGGAGGGGACACAGCTACAATAATGCTGAGATTGAAATTTATAGCATTAAATACTTTAGAAAAGGGGAAAAGTCATTATTCTAAGTCTTTATCTCAAGAAAGTAAAAAAAAAAAGAAAATTAGAGGAAAAGAAATCAGAAGAAATAAAACAATAAACTCAAGAACTGATATACATGAAATTGAAAGAGATTAAAAAAAACAGAAAATCTTTAGCTTAAAATAATCTTTATGTTCAAGCGCCATATTTTGAGGCTCCATATTCTGTTACACTTCATTAGACACACATGTCAATGGAAAAACAGAATGCCTATATAAATTTCCCTACATAAATATGACCAAGTTTGCAAAGATGTGAAGTCATTCAATGGTGGAAAGATAGGTTCTTTGAACAATGGTGCTGGAACAATTGTAAATCCATAGGCAAAACAATGAACCTTGACTCACCTGCACATCTTACACAACAGTAATTCAAAATGAATCATATATTTAAGTGTAGAATGTAAATTATAGAACTTTTAGAAGATAGGGGAAAAAATCTTTGGGACCTAGGATTTATGAAGAGTTCTTAAGTCATGATACTCATTACACCATCTGTAACATGAAATAAGATTTCAAAAAAAATTAAAAATCTTTGCTCTGTGAAAACCCCTGGAAAAAGGATGAACAGTCAGGCTACAGACTAGGATAAAATAGTTGCCAACTTCTCTGAAAAGGGATTAGTGTCTAGAAAATATAAAGAATTCTCAAGACTCAACAGTTAAACAAACAAAGTAATCCAGTTTGAAATGGGCAAAAAAGATGTGAAGAAATATTTCACTGCAAATGATATAAGATTGGCAAATAAGCACATGAATAGATACTCAGCATCTCTGGTCATTAGAGAATTGTCAAGAAAGACCCCAATGAGATCTCACTACACATCTTTTAGGACATCTAAAATAAAGCATGATAACTGCTACACTGATAAGAACTCAAAACAGCTAAATCTGTATACATTCTTGGTAGGAATTTAAAGTGGTACACCACTCTGGAAAACATTGACAGTCTCTTTAAAAAACTAAACCTGGGGGCGCCTGGGTGGCTCGGTCGGTTAAGCGTCCGACTTCGGCTCAGGTCATGATCTCACGGTCCGTGAGTTCCAGCCCTGCGTCGGGCTCTGTGCTGACAGCTCAGAGCCTGGAGCCTGTTTCAGATTCTGTGTCTCCCTCTCTCTCTGCCCCTCCCCTGTTCATGCTCTGTCTCTCTCTGTCTCAAAAATAAATAAACGTTAAAAAAAAATTAAAAAAACAACTAAACCTGCAGCTACAATGTCATTCAGCAATAACAGTCCCGAACATTTATCCCAGAGATATGCAAATATATACTCACATAAATCTATGTAGGTAAGTGTTTATAGCAGTTTTATTTGTAGTAAGCAAAAACTAGGAACACCCTAAACGACCTTCAGTAGGTTAATGGTTAAACAGACCATGGTACATCCATACCATGCATTACTACTCAGCAATAAAAGTATTGGCCCATGAAAGAACTGGGATTCATCTTAAGGGCATGATATTGAGTGAAAACGATCAATCTCAAAAGATCACATATTTCATAATTCGACTTACATAAACATCTAAAGAACTTAAACCTATAATGATGGAGAATGCATTAGTGGTTGCCAGGAATTTGGGATCGTGAGGGGAAAGTATGCCTTTATATGAGTAGCATAAAGGAGATATTTTTATGATGCAATGTTATCTTGATTGTGGTGGTGGTTATAAACATACTCATATGGTATATGATGTAGAACTAGATACACACATACCAATGTCAGTTATTGGCTTAAATATTGTGCTATCATTATATAGAATACAAGCATAGGGGAAACTGAATGAAGAGTGTGGGGTTTGTGTACTGTCATTGGAACTTTCTATGAATCTACAATTATTTAAAAAGAAAAAAAAGTTAAAGAGTAAAGATTTTGAATAATAGGTTACTTCTCTTTTTAAAAGCAGCTTATTGAAATATAATTTACATACTGTAGTTGTTGTATAATTACTTTTTGAATCATGGGAAAGTTGTCTTTAGTTCAGCAAGTAGAGCTAAAGTAGAAACAAGACAGTTGTCCAGAGTTTTGTCCATGATACTTGCTCAATAGTATTGTGATTGCTTGATAAATGGTAGGATGACACTTTGAACATTCTCTTCACTTTGACCCCAGACTCAATGAATCCTGGTGTGCACAAGCTAGAAAGTCTTATAATTGTCCCATTAATGTCTAGGGTTTGCCTCTTTCCCTCCCAGACTGTTAACTGACACGTGTTTCTAACATGCAGAAAAAGGAGGGAAAGAAATGGGACAGGGGTGGATGGTAGCAGTCACTATTATCAAAGAAATGTTTTTATTACTCATTAATAAAGAACTGTAGGCAATGATGGCAAGCCAGTTATAGTAAATGCTTCACATTTGTATGCCAGTTCAGAGAATCAGAAAGTAAGACAGATGAGATAATGTGAGATCACATCTCTCCTGAGTGAAAAAGAATCAATGCAATACATGAGAATAAGTATGTCATTAAAAAAAAAAAAAGCACAAACTCTGGAATCAGAGCCCACAGTTTGATCTCTGCTCCACCATATTTTTTCTCTGTATTCTCTGAAAACAGAATTAAAACTGCCTACTGTGAAACTTGATTTTGATAAATAACAATAATGCATGCACGATGCTGCAAAAATAAGTTATTATCCAGTTTAGTTTTTGTTTTGTCAAATAAAAAATAATATTATTTATATATTACCTTTGAAAATATTAAAACACATAAAACATAATTACAAACTATTAATATGATACTTTATTTTTAATGTCTATAGGGATGAAATGTCTTCCTTGCAACCATCCAGTATAACCACAATTAAACATTTTGTGCATTTTGTTTCATGTATGTTGTTACACATTTTGTAGAAATGAATGTCAAATTCAAGGGTTTTCAGGCTTCTATTTTAAAATATACACTGAGTGGTAGTCCTGAATATCAGTTTTTAAGGGGCACCTGGGTGGCTCAGTCAGTTAAATGTCTGACTCTTGATTTTGGCTCAGTTCATGATTTCATGGTCATGAGATTCAGCCCTGCATCAGTCTCTGCTTGGCATGGAGCCTGCTTGATATTCTCTCCCTCTCTTCCTCTGCCCCCCTCCTCCACTCATGCTCTTTCTCTGTCAAAAAATAAATAAAATATATGTATGTGTATATATATATATATATATATATATATGTATATATATATGTGTATATATATGTATATATATGTGTGTGTATATATATATATATACACACACATATATATATAAAGTTACACCAAAATTTCCATGATGGTTCACTAAAAATGAAATGTTAAAGTGTGAATATTTTAACTAATCAATTAATCATATATATGTATAATTACATTAAAAATTTTTTTTAACATTTATTCATTTTTGAGAGACAGAGAGTGACGGAGTGTGAGTGGGGGAGGGACAGAGAAGAGGGAGACACAGAATCCGAAGCAGGCTTCAGGCTCTGAGCTGTCAGCACAGAGCCCGATGCGGGGCTCAAACTCACAGACCGCAAAATCATGACCTGAGCTGAAGTCGGACGCTCAACCTCTCAACCAGCTGAGCCACCCAGGCACCCCGGGATAATATATTCTTCACATCAAAAAAATTGTCTCAAACCAAAAATAAGCTACGGATCACACTGAGTAATAAACTCTAGAGGCATTCCTATTAAGTTCAATAGAAGAATGGCATTTATCTTTTATCATTAGAAGTTGGTATCAATTCAATAAAATAGAAAACCAAGATATAAATATTAGAAGTAAATCAATATATGCTCAAGTTCATGTGGTATTGGTATAGCACAAAAATGATATCAGTTGGTAAACTGTCAAGAATTTTATCAAGTTTGTGATTACAGAAAATAATTTAATAATTTACAATATGATGGCAATAACTTACAAAAATATAATGAAAAGTAACTCTTCACAGGAATTATTGTTGTTTAAATGGGTCTAATACATAATACCATATTTTCTCCATCTGAGCTGCTAATAAACAAGACACAAAACAAGAACTTTAAGTCAACAGAGGATATAACATAATCCTTATTACTGATAAGCTGATGCTAAATAATGTGCTGAATCTGCAGGAAGTTGGCCTTCTTGTTAATAGTGAATCCAAGAATTAAAGAGACTTAAAACCTATAATAGTGCTGGATCTCTGCAGGCTTTCCGATGTGGTGGCCTGTCCCTGTAGAAGATAGTGTCAGGATCTCAGCAGAATGTGCTTTCTCTATGGGAAATTCATTCTCAAGAACCAGTGGAGAGAGAAGCCTGAGATAATTGAACCAAGTTTCTCCTTGAAAACTCATCCGTTAGATTAAGTTACTCCTTTTCAAGTAAGCTTAAAGGATAAAAAAATGGAAAGAATTGGAATAACGATGGACTTCATCCACCTGGAAGGAAACATTAGAATGTGGTAGAGAAACACTCTAACCAATAGTAAACAAGCATAGGATTGATTACAAGCAATGCATTTGTATAGGATAGATAGGAAGACATCTACTAGATTTAAGAGAAAAAATAAATAATTGGATTAAATGTTGAGAATAAATCTAGTGTTTCTCTAGGAAGAACATATATTATAAAGCTATTGCATCTTCACAAAGGTAAGAGGATATTGCATTCAGCTAGCTGTGTTGCATGTCTGGTTTATTTGGCATTTAGTCTGTCATCTCAGAAGAGTGACTATTCTTCTGCTTATATGTACTGACTGCAGAGCAGTGTGAATTTGGCTCTAGTTCAGCACCTAACATATGAGATTGAATCGTGAGGCATTTTGGTAAACTGTTCTCCAATATTGAGTTATTTCACCCTAGGTGATTGCATAAAATAGTCCCTTTTAATAGAAGTACCATTTTAAAAATATGTGCACATACTTTTCTTTGTCCTTACTGCAGTGCCGTAAAATAAAAGAAATGTACTGGGCTTAACTCTATATTTAAATGGAATGACAGAGAGTCTTGCTTGGGTACAAGAAAACAATTAGGGTTATACCAATCAATGAAAATATTAGTGTATTTTGAAAATTATAGTTCTTGATGGAAAGTTCAAGATAACTCATGTCTGCTACTTAGAATACTTAACAATATTGAGAAATAAATGCATCTGATTGAACTGGAGTCCTACTTCATTGACTGAGTGTGGAAGAGAAAGAAATCAATGCTAAGATCCTTACCACAGTCGTGAGAGTTGTTGAGTATTCTGCCTCCAACTTGGGAAATATATCTAATTAAGGGAGGTTTGCCTTAACGATTTGCCTTAGGATCACAATTAGTAGAGACCTCTAGGGATTGTGGCTTCTACTTAGGGTTCTCCAATTTGACTACACTGTTAACCGAGATAGGAAATTAATGAAAGCTTCATGAAAGAGATATATTGTCTGCTCGAGTGAATCAGTTCCTCTTAGGACTACATTTCCCTTCTTAAATATTTTAAGTGTCACTCTACAGCTTATAAGGAAAAGTTTCCAAATACATTTATTTTTGTATGAAATATGACCTTTTCAGTTTAGGTGATGACATATGGCAGTTGCCTTTAATAGTCAATGTGAAAATAAATGATTGCCTAGGGATTCATTCTTTATTCAAAAAATTTTGACATCTAACTATGCAAACTGATTTTTCATATAGGGACAATAGGGTGCTCAATAAACTTATCCTTGTCCAATAGTAATGTATATTATATGGTAGTATTTTATTGTTTGATAGAAGAAAACAAGCATTGTGTAGGCAGCTTATAAAATTCCCACTTCCTGGCATTCACACCCTTTGTTATCTACTCTCCATAAGCATAGGTTGAACCTACTGATATGCTTTTAAAAACAGAATAAAGCAAGGTGAGAGGAAATCAATTCTAAGATAAGGCTACTATAGACTATTATTCTCATCTTGCCTGTACTCTCTAGATCTTGTCAACTTGCTCACTACAGTGAAGCAAACTGCTATATTATAAACTGCCCTATGATCCTATTTAGCCAACACGTCAAGGGACTAAAGTTTTATCCAGCAATGACCAATGAGGAATTAAATTACTCTTACAGTCTACAAGGAATTGAGTCTTGCCAACAACCACATGAGTGAGATTTGAAATCACATTCTTCTCTGGTTGAGTCTTGAGACTCAAGTCCCCAAAACTTGTTTGCAGTCTTGGAGAAGAATCTGAGAAAGAAGAACAATAAAATTTAAACCTGAATTTCTGACCCATAGATGCTGTGAGAAATAAAGGTTGTTGTTTTAAGCCATTAGGTTTTAGGGTAATTTGTTAGGCTGCAATAGTTAACTAATACAAATGTATATGCCTATAATGTTTAAAAGAGACATTGTCACAAAGAATAATGAACAATGAAGGGAAGATAGTATTACTAGTATTTCCAAAAATTTCTCAGAATCACTGGAGTTCAAGAAGCTATACTAAATGTTCTTCTTACAGTGTATAGAACTATCATAAACTAGTGTATATAATTATATGAATATAGAAGTTTAGTAAAATTCGAATAGTTGGCTTGCCCTATAATAATATTATGAGTTTGAAAATAATTAACAAATTGAATAACCAGATTCTTTTTGAATTAAAGAGACTCCTTAATTACACAAAATGAAAATTTTGGTTTTCAAAAAGAACAATTTGTAACTATTTTAAAAATAAATTAAATATGATTCTTCATATCAAAGGGATAAGCCTGTTGTCTAGTTTATGCTGGAAATATTTGGCTCACATGACCTTTTATTTAAATGGGCTTTACTTTTTAGAAAAGTTTTAGGTTCACAGTAAAATTCAGCAGAAAGTGCAGAGATTCTCTGTATCTCTAGCCACTCACTCATGTAGCCTCCCCCATAAACATCCCCCTAGATATACCAGAGTTGTATATTTGTTACAATTGATGAACCTACATCGGTGCATTGTTATCACCCAAAGTCCATAGTTCACATTAGACGTCACTCTAATGTAATATAGAAGTGTTGTTTATTCTGTGGGTTTGGACAAATGAATTATGACATATCTATCCACCATTGTAGTATCATAAAGTAGTTTCACTTCCTTAAAAATCTTCTGTGCCACATCTATTCATCTGTTCCTCTCTCCAACCCCTAGCAACCACTGATCTTTTTACTGTCTCCATTGTTTTGCTTTTTCCAGTACATCATATAATTGAAATTCTACACTATGTCGTCTTTTTAGACAAGATCTTTTACTCAATAATATTCATTTAAGTTTCTTACTTGTTTTTTCATGACTTGATAACTAAATTCTTTTGAGTGCTGAATAATATCCCATTGTTTGGATATTCCACATTTTATTTGTCTCTTCACCTACTGAAGGACATTTTGGTTGCATCCAAGTTTTGGCAATTATGAGTAAAGTTGCTGTGGCATCTGTGCACAGGTTTTGTGTGGACATGTTTTTAATTTTTTCGATAAATAATGGGGAGTGCCATTGGCAGATGGTATGGTGCAATGTTTAATTTTATGTGTCTACTTGACTGGGCTAAGGATTACCTAGGTCACAGGTAAAATACTCTTTTTGGATGTGTCTGTGAAAGTGTATTTAGAAGAGATTAGTATATGAATCGGTAGATTGAATAAAGAAGAAAGCCCTCACCAGTGTGGGTGGGCATCATCCATTCTCTTGAGGAAGAAATTGTTCTCTTGTTCTCCTGAATAGAACAAACAGAAGGAAGATGAGTCTTCTCTCTATTTAAGCTGAGGTGGCCATTTCTCCTCCACTCAGACATCAGTGTTCCTGGTTCTTGGGCTTTAAGACTCTGCCTGGGAATTATACCATTGCTTTGATTCTCAAATCTTCACCAGCAGTTCTGCTCACAGGGACAAATCATGGGACTTCTCAGCTTCAATAACCAGAGAAGCCAATTCCTGTAATAAATTCCCTCTTCCTTCCTCCATCCATCCCTCCTGAACCTCCCTTCTTCCCACCTTACTTCCTCCCTATCTTCTGTTTATCTATCTATATCTTATTGGTTCTTTTTCTTTGGAGAACCCTGGCTAAGCAGTTTTAGTACCAAGAGTGGTTCTAGAGAAAACAGAATTTTAAGGAAGAGTTTTCTGAATTGTTCTGAGGTCCTGGGATTGGCTCTGTAATCTGGTTAGATATAAAGATGTGAATGATTCTAGTTCCAGTAATAAAGAGAACACTGATAGTCCATGATGTGAACTGTTAAAGATATGCAAAATATCTACATTTTATCCTCCTAATCAATCATTTGTAAGAAAAAAAGAGCTAAGTGACTATGTATATGATAGTTTCAAACATTTTTTGAAGACTAAGAAACATAATTATGTTGCTTGGTTGCTTCTAATGTCACTGGACAAAGTGGAAAAAGAAAAAAAAATGTGCTCCAGGATTCCACTTCCCAGCATAAGCACTGCATAAATGAACAAAAAGCTTCTAGATGTGCCCTAAACAAGAGCCTTGTCTCCTCTTGCTACAGGGCTGAAATGTCTGAAAATCAAACTCAGTACTTCATTTTGCAATGGACTAAATTACAACAGAAGTTGAGCTCCCAGCCTCAGAAGGTGTCTGTCGTTAAAGTGAGGATATTTCTTGGGGAGGTATGAGATCCTATGAGTTGGGATGGGGACTTTTGGAAGATTCATATGAAGCAGGGGACTTTGAGATTCTTAATTCCGATTAGGTTTTTTTGGTTGTTTTTGTTGTTTTTTTTTTTTTTTTTGGCCAATGGAAGAGGTCTTCCCACCCCAGTAGACCTGGCCTCTTCATCCCCAGTGGTATGGACCTTTCCACATCAGCTGAGGGAATTTACCTTGCATTGCATGAGGTAGTGATAATGGCCTCTCCAGAGGCAGTTCCATGTGACACAATGCTGATATTTCTCAGGACCCACCCCTGCCTCTCTATGCTTCTAGATCTGTAACTAGACATAGGTCCCTGCAGACCCCTAATGGTGAAGAACAAAGCATGACACAAGCTGAGGTTTACCACACTCCAAAAGAACTACTTGAATTTTCTAATTTATACAAACATAAATCTGAGGAATGTGTATGGAAATGGATACTAAGGGTGTGGGATATTGATGAAAGGAACATAAAGTTGGATTAGACTGAATTTATTGATATGGGCCCAATAAACAGAAATTCTTCTTTAGTGTTGCAGCTTATGGAGATAGAAAGGCCTCTAACAGTCTGGTTGGTTGCAATGTGAACTGAAAGGTGAGAGAATTGGAAATGGCAGATCTCCCTTGGTTTAACACAGAGGAAGAGATTCAGAGGCTTAGAGAGACAGGAATATTAAAGTGGATTTGTCATTTAAGAACTATTCATACTCCCACACTGGGAGGATCCAGAAGATACACCTTTCACTAATACTTGAAAAATAAATATGTGAGGAAGCCTCAGCATCCATGAAGATCTCCATGATCATTTGTTCTGTAGGCCAGATCTTACAATTGGAGCTGCAGCCACTCAAGTGGAAAACCTAAATGATTGCTATTATTTTTAATTTGTTAAGGTGTTTTAAGGCCTAGAGTGTGGTCTCTCTTAGTGAATGCTCCATGTGATCTTGAGAAGAATGTGTATTCTGCTGTTGTTGGATGAAGTAGTCTATATATTATAGTCTAAGTCAATTATATCCAGTTGATTGATGGTGGTGTTGAGTTCAACCATGTCCTTACTGATTGATTTTCTGCCAGCTGGATCTGTCTATATCTGACAGAGGGTTTAGAAGTCTTCAACTATGATAGTGGATTCATCTTTTTCTCCTTGCATTTCTATTAGTTTTTGCTTCATGTTATTTGACACTCTATTGTTCCTGGAGAATTGACCCCCTTAATAATAATGTAATGCCCTTCTTGCTTTGAAGTTGGCTTTGTTTGAAACTATTATAGCCATTCCTGCTTTTTTTGTGTTAGCATGATATATTTTCATTCATTTACTTTTAACCTGTGTCTTTATATTTAAAGTGGACTTCTCGTAGACAGTATGTAGTTGGGCCTTATTTCTTAATCCATGCTGACAATTTCTGTCTTTTAATCAGTGCATTTAGACCATTGAAATTCAAAGTGATTATTGATACACTGAATTAATGCCTGCAATATTCGTTACTGTTTTCTCTGCCTTTGTTCTTGTGTCTGTTTTTATCTTCCACTCCTTTTCTCCCTTTGGTGATTTTAAGTGAATATTTTGTGAGTCCATTTTTTTTCTCCTATTTGAACATATACAGTGTACATTTTTCTTTTTAATTTTTTTTGGTGGTTGTCCTAGAGTTCATAGTATATATGCTTTTACAAATAATCTATGTCCACTATCAAATAATACTATATTGCTTCACAGGTAGTATGAGTATCTTATAATTACAAAATAACCTTAATTTTCCCTCTTATCTCTTTACTCCTTGTATCATTTCTGTCATTCATTTTTCTTATACATAAGTATAAATAGATATATACACACACAGCCACATAAGTATACCTAATTTAATACATTGTTGTTTACTATTATTTTGAATAAACTATTATCTGTTAGGTCAATTAAAAATAAGAAAATAGAAATGTTTATTTTATTTTTTTATATCCTCTTAGATATTCTTCCTTTTTGTTTGTTTTGTTTTATTTAAAAAGTAGTGAGAACAACAAAGCCAGACTCAATCCATTATTAGGGATACTTTTTATTGAATAAATTGGGGGAAGCCAGATTTTGGAGAACTTTGCTTTGAAGGGTAATAGGTTTTTATTTTATCCTGAGGTCAATTCAGCCATTGAAGATTTTAGTAAAGAGATAATACATTGAAAATAATGTTTGCTTTTCCTGTCTTTATGTAGACCCATGTTTCTAACTTTTTTACTTTTCTTCTCTCTAAAGAACTTCTTTTAGCATTTCTTATAAGGCAAGTCACTGGCAACAAATTCCCTCAATTTTTGTTTTTCTGAGAAAGTCTATTTCTTCTTTACTTTCGAAGAATATTTTATCAGGGTGCATAATTCTAGGTTAGTGGACTTTTTCCCCAATACTTTAAATATTTCACTCAACTTTGTTTTTGATGACTTAGACAGGTTTGAGTAATAGTGGTCATGTATTTTAGAGGATGTCCTTCACTTAGTATTTGTCTGTTATTGGATAAGGCAGATGTGTTCTGGGGAGAAAGACCACAAAGGTAAAGTGTCATTTCATAGCATCATGTCATATTAATCATGAGGAGTCTATTAACTTCCTCCCCTCCAAATGACTCTTTCTGTCTTCCTTTCCATACTATATTCTTTGGAAGGAACTCACTGTTGCATAGCACACAGTTAAAAGGAGAATTATGTTCCATGTCCTTAAGGGCAGAGAATTTACATAAATTATTTGGAATTTATTTTCACATGAGATTTTTTTTTTCTGCATTTGTTAACTCAGTTGTTTATCTCAGTAAGGGCTTAGGTTTTAAATGAACATCACTTTGATTCAATTGCTTAGTGTATTCCAACCTTGCCCACTAGGAGCTCATGTGTCTTGTGGACATATTCTATTCATTAGGGGTTTCCTTAAGTTTATTTTCTTAATATTTCTTAAGTTTGTTTTTTGAGTACATACTTTATTGGCACAACAGGAAGCTCCAATCTCCTCTCTTTTTCCTGCCCTAAGTCTAAAATCAACCATTTCTCCAAGGGACTCTATTACCTTTTATTGAAGAAAAGTTTTAGAAACCAACCTGTGGATGTGAGGTATACCCTTTGCTGCTACTCAAGTGTCCTTCTAAGTCCTCTTAACTGACAGGTAAGGGAATCAATAGGTGTGGATTAACTCATGCATGTGCACATAAATATTTCTGTATGTAACCATCTGTATCTATGTTAATATAATATAGGTAAACATTAGTTCACAATGATGTCTCCAACTCTAATCCATTACTACTGGATTTTTCTAGTATTTTCCACTTATTGTGTGTTACTTCCTGTCCAAGACTGAGATACTTGACCCCATTATCAGTGGTCCATTTCTTTATTTGGCCAGTTCCCATACACATATATAATGATCTAAGAATTGTAAACATGTAGCCCTTGGGCGGACTTCATCAGTTTGAATACAGTACTTATGTCCAGTTCCTCTGCCTTTAATCTTGTAGAGTTCACTCATTTCCAAAGTCACTTAGGTCAGCACCTTTTACACCTACACTGTTCAACAAGGTACTTTTTGTTTTCAACAAGGTACTTTTATATATTTATAATACACTTAATATTTTCTTGCCACATTCTCTCCTAAAATTTCCTGATCTTGAAATTATTTTCCTTAAATTTGCACATATTAAGATTAACTCTTCATGCTACAAAGTTATGTGGATTTGGGCAATTCATAGTGTCATACATCTACCATTGCAATATCATACAGAAAGTTTCACCGCCCTAAAACTTCCTCTGTGCATCACCTATTTAACCCCCTCCTTTCCTCCTACAGACACGGCCAGAACTCCCCTGTTTACTTTCTCTGTAGTTTTGCTTTTCCATATATAGTCAAGTCTTAACATTAATGGTAGTTAATGTCTTTATAAATCACTGGAGACAGTAGACTTATGAGTACTGGACCACTGTGCCTAGGGGACAAGGAGAGTTAGATTCTGGCAAGCCCCTTGTCACAACACTTTGGTCTCCCAGTCTATACATAACCTTGTGTTCTGTGCATTTCAGTTTATAAAGAGTCTTTATTTAATACCAAACAGCACATCAGTGCTATATTGGAGGGCCATTTTAAATAGTAAAATTGTGAACAAAAAGCACAAAAATATATTTTAAAAATAAAGTGGCACCAAATGGATGTGGTCAGGATACTTATTAGAGCTAAACAGGAAAGCAGAATGTGGCCCCATTCAACATCAGCTGGGAACATGCATGTCGAATGACTAAGTTTTTTACTGAATATGCACATATGTTTGAATAACTGCAGAATTACCACAACTGTTGATTTTGGAGTTACAAGTAAATTTTAGCAAGTTGGTGAATTCATAAATAGGGAATCTTTGAATAATAACGAAAAACTGTAATTGAAATCATATAGTATATTACTTTTTCAGACTGACTTCTTTCATGTAGAAATATTCATTTAAGATTATTTGTTATTTATTTATTTAAATTCAAGTTAGTTAACATACAGTGTAGTATTAGTTTCAGGAGTAGATGCCACTGATTCATCACTTACATATAACACCCAGTGCTCATCCCAACAAGTGCCCTTCTTAATACCCTTCACCCATTTGACTTCTCTCCCCCCCAGCAATCCCCTCCAGCAACCATCAGTTTGTTCTCTGTATTTAAGAGTCTCTTATGGTTTTCCTTCCTCTCTGTTTTTATTTTAGTTTTTCTTCCTGTCTCCTATGTTCATCTGTTTTGCTTCTTAAATTACAGATATGAGTGAAATGATATTTCACTCACTTTTACAGATATGAGTGAAGTGATATTTGTCTTTCTCTGACTGATTTGCTGAGCATAATAGACTCTGGTTCCATCTACATTGTTGCAAATAGCAATGTTTTATTCTTTTTGATTGCCCAGTAATATTACATTGTGTGTGTGTGTATGCGTGTGTGTGTGTGTGTATGTGTGTATGAGTGTATTTATGTATGTATGTATATATGTATGTATGTGTGTATGTATGCATACAACATCTTCTTTATCCATTCATCAGTTGATGGACATTTGGGCTCTTTCTATAATTTGGCTATTGTTGATAGTGCTGCTATAAACTTTGGGGTGCATGTGCCCCTTCAAATCAGCATTTCTGTATCCTTTGGATAAATACCTAGTAGTGCAATTGCTGAGTCATAGGGTAGTTGTATTTTTAATTTTGGGGGGAACCCCCATACTGTTTTCCAGAATGGCTGCACCAGTTTGCATTTAAGATTCTTTAATTCATTCGTGTTTTTTTTAATGGGTTGAGGGATCTTTTTTTTTTTTTTAATCACTGAATAATATTTCATTGTATGGGTATACCATAGTTTGTCCATTTAGCTATTAAAGACATCTTTGTTGTTTCCAGGTATGGCAGTTGTATATAAAGCTACTATGACTATTCATACACAGGTTTTGTGTGCACATACATTTTCATATAAGTTGGGTAAATTTGTAGGAGCATGATTGCCGAATCATGTGGTAAGACTGTTTAACTTTGTAAGTGTGATGGTTAAAATGTATGTGTAAACATGGCTAGACTACTATGCCTAGTTGTTTGGTCAAACACTAATAAAGGTATTGTGAAACTATTTTGTAGATGTGATTGATGTCTACAATCTGTTAACTTTAAGCAAAGAGGATGAACCTTGATAATGTAGGTGGACCTCATCCAATCAGTTGAAGTTCTTCTGATCAAAAACTAGTTCCTTGGAGAAGGAATTTTGCCTTAAGACTAACATAAAAATCCTTCTTGACTTTTCAATCCACTGGCCTGCTTACAGATTTCAGACTTATCAGACCCCACAACAGCCTGAACCACTTGCTTAAAGCAAATCTCATAATTTGTACACACAAACATACACACACATACACATGCACACACAATTTTAAAACTTTACCCATCTTTTTTTATTTCTTCTTATTGCCTTTGTTATTATGCACAATAATCTCATTTGCCTTTATCACCTTTTATTGAAGCACAATTTGAATGCTACATATTTCTAATTTTAAATGTTTATCATTCAATTGTTTTCAAAACTATGGCATTTATTGTGGTATTCTAGGGCGTGTTATCTTTCTTTTGTTCCACATTACAATGGTCCCTATCTGTAGTTTTCCCTGTCTTTATATATCTTTGATTAACTGGGGTAAGATTCTGTATTGAGTTCACTGGACAGACAGTATCTTCAATTAGAAGACTCCTTAGAAAATAGAGCAAGGAGGATGAACAAACCAGAATCCACCCAAAACAAGGTCACTGCATTTTGAAGTAACTATTATTTGTGGCATCTGATGAGTTGTTATAAATCTGACAGTTGTTTAGTTGGGAGAAGAAAGAAGATGTTCAAAAGATGTAGCTGTCTAAATGTTGGCAGGGCTGTGGTTAGGGAAAATAATATTTCTTTCTGGATATAGCAAAGTGCAGATTTCATCCCATAGTACAAGAAAACTGTGTTACAAAAAGAGCTAATGTACGCTCATTTAAATTGCTGAAGAAGTTAGTTCCCCACAATAGGGGTTCCTATATAGCCAAATGTTCTATTGCCAAAGGGCCTTTTGAAACTGATTCCTCATTTTGATGGATATTTGCTTAGATGGCTTTTCCTACTATGAGATTATATGTAAAAGGCAAAAGGAAAATTAAGCAAAACTTGATTTTGTAATTTATATAGGCTTACTATTTGAAAAGAGAGGCGTTTAAAAATTTATTTTTCTTTATTTAAAAACCCACATTTCCAAAATGCTAGAGTTTGAGCCTAATGATACAGTTGATGAATGCAAATTGGATTCTGAAGTAATTATGCTTTCCAGTCCAATAATCATAAACAGCTTTAACAACTTTCCTTTTCCTCTAGATCAAAGTAAACTATATTTAAGTCAGCTATTTAGAAGTAAAAGGCATGCATAAAGAATATATGTAGAGGAAAATAATTTCTTAAAAATTGAAATTTTATTTATTAGGCAGAGGCAGATCATTTCGCAAGAGGAAAATGTGTGGCTGTCAGAATATTTATAAAAGTATTAACTATGCTTTTCCTTGTTTTTCAGTCATGCTTTTCTAATATATGAATTTTAAATTGCTACCTAAATTTCTACTCTAACCTAGTGTATTATCCTTCTCTTTTAGTTATAATATTGTCACCAATCCATTTTCTAAGATAAGAAGTATAATGTTTATTTTAATGACTGGTTTAAAGTAAATAAAAATTATATATATTAATGAACAATTATTAGCAAAGTATAGTGAAATTTTGTGTGCTGTACTTCCATCCAATTTAAAAACCATTCACAAAATGTATCTCATTTGAGATTATCCTGTGAGATATTACTTCTAGGTGCCTCAGAATAATTTTCCTTTCAAGTCAGTACCAAACAGGCATTTTGGCTGTTCTTACATGCAAAAGAAGCTTCCTCCTTCCTTGCTGTAATTTCTACGTGTATATGGTTTCAAAAAATGCTTCGGCAATGCTCTCATTGCCCTGTGTCTGCAGGCAGTGAAAACTACCCACGCAATTTTCCACTAAAGACTACAAAATTTAGATAAGATTGAAGTGGAATCTGGACTATTCAGTTTGTGGGTAATTAAAGCTACATCTGAACATATGTGTGGTGTTTTCATTTAGCTTTAAGTGTATATATATTTATGTCCATTTTTATTTCTTTTTTATTTCTTGAATAGTGAATTAAATATACAGTGCTATTTGATATAAATGCAAATAAAAATTTAGTTTAATTTGATTAGATGTAGTTTCATATGTTTTCAAGTCAAGCTATTCAACATGTTTTATTAGCTATTGAAGTTATTTTGACACAAAACATACAGATGAGGAAATTTTAGGTTTCCATTATGCATGTATCACATGGACACTTTTCCAAATCCCACTGCTGAATAAGAGAAAATGCTAGCATCTGAAGCATAGTGGGCACTTAACAAACATATTCCTTTATGAATAAGCCAGAATGGAGATGATAAACCCCTTAATTAGCAAATTTAATGTCATTAATTCCGTATACTAATATTCTGTACATTTTTCATAGGATCGTCCCTCAAGTCCTGAATTACAGCTTACATGCTATCAGTGGGAAATTAACAAATGTAAATGACAAGTGTTAGGGTCCTTGGGAGTTTAGGTGGACCATAAATTATAAAAGGGCTATGTGGTCAAGGTCTCAAAAGGGAGGGCAGCTGTAGGCAGACACCTAACAATCCTGAAGGGTAGAAGCTGATATGGTTGAAGAGATAGAAAACCTACAAGATGGTTACTAATACTAGTAAAACTTGGCATCATTGGGTGGGAGGTGGGGGACACTGTAGAGTCCTATGTATCTCTAGAGCTCCAGATTATTTCATTCATTACATAAATGCTTAAATTTAACAATATTTATCAAACTGCATTAAAGTTCAACATACTAAGTTTCTGAATGTAGAAACATGTCTGGCAATTTATAAAAATATATCTTTTAAAATCCTTTAAAATATTTACAAGTGATGAGTATAGCTCCTTTTGCCTTTGAAGTTTTCACATGAAAGATACCTCATTTTTTATAATGCTAAGCATGACAGATATGTATGTTTTACCACCTGTAAAGTGTTCTTTATCCTTTCTTTTTTCCCCAGTGTTCAAGAATAATGATGTCTGTCCTAAATACATATTAGTGATGCAAGCAGTTAAAGACAAAGTAGGCAATTTGCATTTATTATTCTCCTCCAGTTCTGGATACAAAATTATTTTGGCTTTGGGGAGTTTCACTAATGTTCATGATTTCATAGTCATTAAATAAGCCAGAAGATATTATTTTTTAATCATTTAAATTTTTTTTGAAGTCTGAGTACTTGAGATATCTGTCTCCTAAACGAATTTACTCTTTTCTTCTATACCACTGAATATAGTAACTTTGTACACATACTTCCACTTTTCATATTATTTTATATTAGTACACTGATAAATGTTTCTTTTTGGACACCTTTCTTAAGTACAGTTTACACACCATAAAATTCACCAGTGTTAATCATAAATATCATAATTTTATACAATGATGATAATTTGCCAAAAACCAATTTAGGACATATCCATTACCCCCAAATTCCTTCATGTCTGTTGCAATCAATCACTGTTCACAGTCCGTTCCCAGTTATAATGTTGAGTGTGTGTGTGTGTGTGTGAATGCTACATTTTTTTTTCTTTTTCAGAAATTTTACATGAATGAAATTATATAGCATATAGTCTTTTGTATCTAGCTTCTTTTCTAACATTGTATTTTTTGAGATGCATTGATGTTTTTGTGTGTTCAGAAGTACTTGTGAGTACACATATGTATTTTATTTTGCTCATTCTCTAGTTGAAACAAATTTATTTTGTTGTAATTCTGAACTATTATGAATAATGTTGCTTTGAGCATTCACATACAGGTCTTCCTGTGGACATATGTTTTTATGTCCAGGACATGTTTTTATAGGACCAGGAGTTGTCTGGTCCTATATAAGTGCATGCTTTGCTTTAAACACACACACACACACACACACACACACACACACACACGCACACTACCACACTATCCATTTTATATCCCCAATAGCAATGTTTTAGAGGTTCAGTTTTTCCATGTGCTCCATTCCACTTGGTAAAATCAGTCCTCTTTATCTTAGCCATTTTAGTGGGTGTGTATTGATATCACATTGTGATTTTAATTTGAATTTTCCTAATAACTAGTGCTTCTGAGCATCTTTTTAATGTTCTTATGGGCACAATACTTGAAGTATCTCTTTTGATTATGTGTAGGTTTAAATCATCTGCCTATTTATTTATTGTTTTTTTGTCTTATCATTGAGTTGTAAGAATTTTAGTGTATTTTTGATACAAGTACTTTATGAAATTTGTATTATGAAAACATATTCTCTGAGTCTGTGGCTTGCATCTTCATTTTATTAATCGTGTCTTTCTAACTTCAAACATTGTTAATTTTTGATGGTTATTATTTTAACATGTAGTTATCCAATTTTTTAACGCTTTCATTATTTTTTATTATTTGAACAATTTATCAGTATTTCCATTTATAGTTCCAGATTTTGTTTCTATTTAAGAAAGTTCTGCATAACCCCAAAACAGAAAATAATTCTCGTGTTTTGTTCTAGAAGCTTTATATTTTTAGTTAATACATTTTATGGCTATGATCCTTTATGAGGTAATTATTTTATATAGTGTGTGAAGAGCTAAGACTTTTTCTTTTCTTTCTTTCTTTCTTTCTTTCTTTCTTTCTTTCTTTCTTTCTTTCTTTCTTTCTTTCTTCCTTTTTTTGCCATTTGTGGAACCTATTGTTTAACACTGCTTATTAAAAATATTTCCCTATTAAATTGCCTTTGTACTTTTGTGGATAATAAACTGACCATATGTCTTTGGGTCAATATCTGACTCTTTTAATGTGTTCTTTTCACCTATCTTATCGTGTATAAGAATACATGTCTATTCTTATACTAATATCACACTGTCTTGAGCATTACAGAGCCCCAAAGCTTTATAATACATTTTGAAATCATGTAATATAAGTTTTCCAACTTTGTACTACTTTTCCAAATTTGTTTTGGCTACTGTAGATTTTTTAGATTTCCATATAAATAGGAAATCAGCGTGTCACTTTCTCAATAACATCTAGGATTTTGTGGCCCCTGGGTGGCTCATTCAGTTAAGTGACAGGCTCTTGACTTCCGTTCAGGTCATGATCTCATGGTTCCTGAGTTCAAGCCCCGAGTCAGACTCTGTGCTGACAGCGCAGAGCCTGCTAAGGATTATCTCTCTCTCTCTCCTTCTCTATCTTCTCCTCCCCTGTTCATGCTCTCTCTCTCTCTCTCTCTCTCTCAAAATAAATAAATAAACTTAATAGAAATAATAATAAAAAAACCCAGGATTTTGATAGGGAAAATTTTTAACCTGTATATAAATTTGGGGAAAATTGCTTTTTTAACAAGATTGAGTATTCCAGTACATGAAAAAGATATGATTGACCACTTGGATTTTCTTTACTTTCTCTTAGCAAAGTTTTATTAATTTCTTATAATTTTTAAATAGAATTTTTTGTAAAATTTCATTTTTGAGTTAACAGTACATGAAAATATAATTGAATCCACATATTAATAGTGACTTCACTAAGTTCACCTTTAATTTAAGGAGCTCTTTTGTAAAGTGCTTAGGATTTTCTACATACAATATTATACCAACTGTGAACGAAGACATTGTCCCTTCTTCTTTTTCAATTGTATGACTTTTAATTATTTTCTTTGTTTATTTTATTGGCTAGAACCTCCTTTCAAATGTTGAAAAGTAGCATAAGAGTAGATTCCCTTGTCTTGTTCCTAGTTTTAGCTTTCTAGTGGTTGCCATAATGTTTGCAAATATATCTTTAAATTAGCATAACCTATTTCTTGTTATTGACTTACATTGGTTAAAATACGACAGCTTTTTCTCAGAATAGCTCCATTTCCTTGCCTGCTCTTTCTGCTGACATGTGTGTGTGTATGGATGTGCAAACGCACATTTCTGTGTGTGTGTGTGTGTGTGTGTGTGCATGCATGCATGTGCACTTTTTGGCTTAAACAGTTATATGGATTTTAGAAGTCAAGAGAAAAATAAAATAATATATATCAATATTTGAGCATTTCCCTTATATTTACCCTTCCTAGTGCTCTTTATTTCTTCCTGTCTAGCTGATTACAACCTAGTGTCATTTTCCCTCAGTCTAAATAGCTTTCTTTTCTAATTTCTGTAGAACAGGTCTTCTATAATTCTCTCAGTTTATTACCTTTAAAATCAAGAACTATCTGTATTGTATCTTCATTTATGAAAAGTAATTTTGCTGAATATAGAAGTATTAGTTGACAGTTGGTATTATTCTGTGTGTGTGTGTGTGTGTGTGTGTGTGTGAGAGAGAGAGAGAGAGAGAGAGAGAGAGAGAGAATCATTTCACCTTGTCATTTCACTACTTTCTGTTATTTGTTTTATTGATTGATTGGGGGGGTGAGATAGTGAATATACAAGTGAATATACACTTTTCATCCAATATTTTTTTCTCTCTGATTTTATATTAAATAATTAATGTTAATATATCTTCCAATTCAGGGATTCTTTCTTCTGCCACCTCCAAAATGCTATTTAAAATATGTAGGGAAGTTTTGTTTTAATTATTATTATTCATTTTGACTCTAGGATGTTGTTTCATCATTCTTAGTGTATTTCCATTAGTATTAAAATATTCTTCCTTTAATTATTTAAAATATTTAAAACAGTCGATTTAAAGAACTTACTTGTGTGCTCAGTCCTATTTATGTGCTCACATTGGATCTGTTTCTAATGACTTGTTTTTCTTCTTGAGTATGAGTGACCTCATATTTTTTGTTTGTTTTTGCTTTTTTAATAATTTTTTGTTGAAAACTATGTTGTAGGTTATGTTTTGTAAAGACTCTGCCTTCTCTTTAAGTTTTTTTTAAGTTTATTGATTTTTGTTTGCAAGGACTCCAACAGCAGAATATCTCTCTCACTCTGTGTAGTCACTGATGTCCCTGTTCAGTTTTTTTCAAGTCTGATTCCCTAAAGTCTCCTCTTTTCTGTGCACCATAGTCAGCCACCATAAGTCCATAAGATCTGATGATGGAGCTGAATCTGAATTTGAGGAACCTGCTCGAATTTGAGCAAATTTTGTGGTTCCACTTGAATTATATTTCAACAGGGCTCTCCAGCCCTTCTCATATGGCAAGAATGACACAGATTTGCGTTAATTCCTGCCTGATGAAGTAACAGCTCTTCTAGAGTAAACACTTCTAGATTTGTTGTTTACTTTCCCCCCGACCCCAGTGCTCTGAATAGTCACTTGTGGACAGTTTAGTCTAGTTTTATATTTGATTTCTGTAGAAGGAAATTGGTCAGCTATCTTTATGCTACTATTAGAAGAAGTAGGTTACTAATTAAAGTTTTTAATCAATGCACTGAAAATATTTTGAACAGAGTAGCAACATATTTTTATTTATAGATCTTCTAGGCTAAAAAATGTATGATGTTCACAAATACTAAATAATACAGAATTAATCAATGTTTTGTTTTGATACCAAAAAAATATATAGAATTTAAGTGTATCCTCCAAAAAGCATTTCAAAATTACTTCATTCAGGACTATGAAATCTTTGTTTCAGGAGTGCTGTCCTGAAACTATCTGAATGTTATTCTTTTGAAGTTGGTTTTGTAATATTGTAGTATGTTTAGATTTCTTCAATTTTCTAAAATATCGTAGCAAAAATATCCTCATTATTTTCACATAAGAAAATGTGTTTTAATCTATAATTTATCTACAGAGATTCCTTGATTTGTTGGTCCTGTGGGGTGTGGGATATAGAGATTATATATATATATGTGTATATATATATTTTTTTTTCTACCGTGTGTTTATAGCCAGGAACATACAAAGGAAATGTAAATCAGTCTATTTCCTAAGTTTTCTGAAGAAGTTTCCATAATTATTCTTAATATTTCACTTCTTGGTAACTTGAGAATTTCCCCTCAATCTTAAATAAATCTCTTAAATTTTAGGTTTACTTCCTTTTGCCATAGTATCAATCTATATGTTAGGTGGTTTCTATCTTTGAATTCAAATTAATGCATTACAAGTCAATTTTGCTTTATTCCAATAAGGAGTTATTGCTCTAAAATATTTTTTGGAAACAAAATGCTCACTATATACTTTTCAATCTATCTGTGGGTGTGTGTGTGTGTGTGTGTGTGTGTGTGTGTGTTTTAAGGTCCGCAATGCAAGGGATATTTGAAACTGTTTCAAAAAGAGGGGCATAGAACTAGTATTAAAATTAAAACTACCCTTGATTCTCCCATGAAAGCATCTTTCCAGTGAAATAATAACTTGTGTGTATTGAGCCAATATTGGTCTATGAGAAATAGTTTCTCAGATGCCATGTTTCTGCTGTGATTAGATCATATCCCCCAAGGAATTTGACTATATTTTTCTTCCACCAGCATAGAGAGAAGAATAGTTATAATCTTAGTAGAGATCTATGAGACATTAAGAACTTAATCTTAGAGAACTAAAAGCAATCTGGGACCCCAGGGTTATCTAAAGATACATTCTCAGAGAAAATATTACGCTTTTACTGTTAAAGAAGCTGTTATTCAGATAACTTTGTATTTTTATGTATTAACTTTATTTGGGGATTGACTTAAACATTTATTTGTCATTCATCTTAAGCTTAGAAATTAATTGAATATAAGACATCTCCCCCAAATCCATTTTAAAAAGATGTATGTATTTCTTATTCTAACTTGTGATTCCCCAAATGCTGGATTGATCAATTTAATCAAAATGCTAGTAATGGATCAATTTTTAAGCCATCCTTTCAATTGATCTTTAAATATAGATGTAAATCAGCTCACTAGATATCTTTTTCTCAGTGTCCTGTGGGAATCTCAAGCTCGTGATATATAATGCCTCTTTCATGAACTATTAATGGCTAAGCTTGCAAACCAATGACCATTCTCAGATTCTCACTTCCAGTTTATTTTCCCCATCCACTTCAGAATTCTCTATTTAAAGCACAAATCTGAGCAGCCCTAGCACAATCAGGCTGGTCACAATTCCTTGGACATTGTATGCTCTTTTGTGTCCCTATTCCTTTATGGTGCTACTTCTATCTCTATATCCCTTATTTGTCCTTTGTGTACCAGAAAACATCTGTTATTCAAGACCCAGTTCAAATGTCACCTCATCTGAGATACTGTATTATTTATGCTCTTTAATTTTGCAGGAAAGAGACATTCTTTCAACAAAGTTAGTTTATGGTAAGCTTATGTGGAATGTTGGGGACATTGTTAATTTATCTGTACAATTACTGTAAATCTTCCTCTTTCCACATAAAAAGTGTATGGTTAATTAATGGAGTTATTAGCTTTTTTATAACCATAAAACATTTTGATATTTTTATTATGTATCAATTTCTGTAAATCCCACTCTAGATAAACCCAGGGTAGTTTATATGGCCAAAAAATATTACAGAATAGTAACATTCTTATGGAATATATACTTCAGGATGTTTGAAGAATGATATGTCCATATTTAATTAATTTCCCCACATATTTATGTCCTCATCCAGTAACTATTTCTTGAATTTCTCATTAAGATTAAAGAAAGCTGTTTTGGGGAGGGAAACATGGAAAATCTTACGTAAAAGACTATCAAAACACAGTATTGGAGCCCTGACTTTATGTAGAGTAAGCACGTTCTAAAACCTGATTTAACTGGCTTGCCTGATGTATTGGTTAGGGTTTGACCAGAGAAGTATACAAACGTGAGTAATATGAAATATAGGGTTTACTTAGTAAAAGAATCATATAATCTTGGAAGCTACTGAATAATCCTAGGGAAGACTTAACACTGCTGTGTCTGCTGGTGAGCATAAAGTCGCTGTAGGTCTGAACAGATGACAGGTTGGAAAAAGCTTGACCTGCTTTTACAGCAAATACAGATTTGAACTGAGAGGGACAAACTGAAGCATGTGCATGCCTTTAACTGCCTCCAACCTGAGTAAGGCTAGACTCTTGGGCCCCTCATGGCTCAGTCGGTGAAGCCTCAGACTCTATTTCGGCCCAGGTCATGATCTCAGAGTTCAGAAGTTCAAGTCCTGTGTTGGGCTTTGTGCTGACAGTGTGGAAGATGCTTGGGATTCAGTCTCTCCCTCTCTCTCTGTCCTTCCCCCGCTCATGCTCTCCCCCACCCTCTCAAAACAAATAACTAAACATTTAAAAAGAGCTTTAAAAAATGCTGGTATCTATCACCATGGGGCTATGTGTGTGCCTGACCCATGACTTGGAGCAGGTGATGTAGGAGAGTTGACGAGAGTTAGCATAGCTTCCAAGCCAGTAGGCAGTCAGTGTATGAACTGGCAATTTGTGCAAGTTCTAGCAGAGTGCAGATCGTCATAAGAACCTTCTGGATGAGTGGTTCACGCTTCTTGTCCATCTTCAGACTCGCAAAAAAATGTTGCTGTCCCCAACCCTAACATGGAATCACAGAGGGAAGGGAATTCTGGGAAAAGTGGTTTGGGCATAGATAAGCTGTTACTATAAAATCACGTCAACTGAGAAAAATCACGTCCTTTCTCTAGTAAAACATAATAAGCTTATTATACACGACATATCTTATGGTTTCTAGTGTTTGAATTTTTCACCAAATATTTCAAAAGTGTGAAAAAGTGGTGTTTTAAAAACAGATACTTCATTTTCGAGTTATGATTATTTTGTTAATCATTTTTTATCAGTGAGCTACAATAAAAAGCCTTTTCTCATATCAGGTTACATTGTTTTTCTTATATATCAGTTTCTCTGCCTGTTAGAAGCATTATGTGACCTAGACATATTGAACATTATGAAGCTTAACTTCATAAAAATAAGTACCTGTTCTGTTCAGAATCACATGATGGTTTCAAATATATGCAGAGTTTAATCAGTGTTTGGTGCCACTTTAACTGTGGCATTAAATTCCATACTTATGTTTTGTAATACAGATAAGCAAATGCATCATTTATATTTATGTAGCCAAGTCAGGAGAATTATATGTGTTTTTAATAAAGGTGCTACATTATTTAAGCATGGAGGGGTGCCTGGGTGGCTCAGTGGGTTGAGCATGAGACTCTTGATTTTTGCTCAGGTCATTATCTCACAGTTTTTGAGTTCGAGCCTCTCATCAGTCTCTATACTGACAGCACAGAGCGAGTCTGCGTAGGATTCTGTCTCCCTTTCTCTGCCACTCCCCCTCATGCTCTCTAGGTTTCTCTCTCAAAAATAAATAAACATGAAAAAAAAAAAAAGAATGGAACAAACTGAGCATAATCTGATTATGACTTTCTTCTGCCAGTTGCTGATATAAAATGTAATTCTGTATGAAAAACAACCCAGCTGTGCCATCTTTTGTTCCCATTCCAAGAATCCTTTATTTTGTTATCATTTTAAGTGAATTACTAAGCTTAACTGTTTAGGATTGACTTTGTTTTAAAATCAAGTCATGAAAGGAAATTAAATATTTCTTAGTATTATAAATTCTACTAACAGCCATTTATAATCAGAGGGATCAGTTAATTGCCGTATTTATTTCCACTTTGGTACAATAATTAAGATAATTTTCATTTATTGATATATTTTGTGGGAATGTGTAAGGCACTTATTTTCTCAAAAACGAAAATCAAAATTTTGATTCCTCCTGTAGCCCAAAGAAACAACAACAACAACAAAACAAACTTCACGTCTCTATGTTGAATAATGTATCTTTTTCTGGGGCACCTGGGTGGCTCAGTCAGTTAAGTGTCTGACTTCATCTCAGGTCATGATCTCGCAGTTCGTGAGTTCAAGCCCCACATCGGGCTGTGTACTGACAGCTCGGAGCCTGGAGCCTGCTTTGGATTCTGTCTGTCTGTCTCTCTCTCTCTCTCTCTCTCTTCCCCCCCCCCCAGCTCTCTCTCTCTCTCTCAAAAATAAACATTAAAAACAAACAAAAAAAATTAAATATATCTTTTCCTAAGTTTACTTGTTTGGTACAATAAGCTTAAACTGGACACAAAACAAAGACATTTAGATTTCCCTCTAATTAAAATGTACTAGGGGTGCCTGGGTGGCTCAGTCAGTTAAGCATCCGACTTCGGCTTAAGTCATAATCTCATAGTTTGTGGGTTTGAGGCCCACATCAGGCTCTGTGCTAACAGCTCCCCAACTCATGCTCTCTCTCTCAAAAATAAATAAATATTAAATTAAAAAGTAAGTAAAATGTAGTAAAATTCATATAATAATTGTATAGATGAAGATAAAAATCATAATATCTTAATCGATTGTTCATGCGTATATATGTATGTATATATGTACATATGTATATTTTGTATACATCAGATGTAATATACATGTTCTTTTTTTCCCTTCTTCTTCTACAAGGATGGAATAGTAGAGTGGCTTAATAGTTTGCATTTTTCAAAGATGGGTAAACAGTTTCCCCAATTGTATATTTTCTTCTTCTAATACAGTTTTGACACGTTTGTTATTGTGTAGTGCAGAGTATGTTATATCCTCCTGGATCTGGATAGGTGTGTGAATATGGCACAAATGATGCTTTGTGACTTCCAAAGCTGGGTCATCAAAGACAAAATGGTTTCTATTTGACTCTCTTGAGAAACCTTTTCTTGTAACAGAGTTACTGTGTTGGGTGAAATTTCAAATAGCCTGTGAAAAGTTTCACATGGAGAGAAACTCCATGAGGCTCTCCTCCCCCTACACCCCTCCAACCCCATGCACACAATGGCCTGATTGAGTTTCTAGGCTGTAGCCTGTACCAGTTACCAGTTATGTGACTGAATCATTTGGCCCTCGGTCAAGCT
This sequence comes from Acinonyx jubatus, assembly GCF_027475565.1. Classification (NCBI taxonomy): domain Eukaryota; kingdom Metazoa; phylum Chordata; class Mammalia; order Carnivora; family Felidae; genus Acinonyx; species Acinonyx jubatus. Next base: position 24,346,342 of record NC_069385.1, read on the forward strand.
GCCCCAGATGAATCCACATGGAAGGGGATGAACCAGCTTCACCAAGCCCTGCCCATATTCAGATTTTTCAATGAAACAAGTGACTGTTTTGTTTTATGTCATGAAATTGCACTTATAAAAGGCAACTGAATTTCCACCTGGTTCATGTGGAACCCTTGCCTTTAGAGTCTTGGGTGCCATGGAAGAAAGCCAAGCCTACCATTGCTGTCAGGATGCTCAGGTCACATATAAAGGCCATTTGTAGGTGACTGATATACTATCAGCTTGTTCACATCCCACCTCCAGTGACAGCCACCATCAACTACCAGGCACATATGTAAATAAAGAAGTCCCTGGATGAGTCTTGCCCCCAACCTGGCCAGCCATTGCTAATCTGTAACTCCTTCCCACTCACTCCTTACATTACAAGCAACAGAGAGAAATCGCTATGCTCATTCTGACTTGCTGTTTCATAGAGTCTATGAGAATAATTAAATGGTTGTTTTCAGCCATTAACTTTCGAGGTAAATTTTTACACATAAATACATAGGTGGCCCAAGGATGCTATCAGTAATGGGAGGTTTCCCTTACAGGATCTATAATATGTTGCAGTGGTATTGCTCTTGGTCAGTGGGAAAAAGCTGGAAGGGCCTCTAGGAGACCATTAATGACAGCCTCAAGGGTATCAAAGACAGTGTTAGTAAAAGATTGTGAGGAGACTGTAGGTGAGGGTTTTTAAAGAAAATGAGCAAAATGTTATTGGAAGCTGGAGGAAAGGAGAGCCTTTTATGCAGAGGCAGCAAGTATAAAGCTGACAACTATAGTAATGTAGAAAGTGGGGGATATACTTACTAATGGACTTGATGATCTAGCTCAAGAGATTTCCAGGCAAAGTTTTGAGTGTACTGTCTCACTTTTTTTTGGCTGCCAAATATACAAGAGAAAGGGAAAAATTTAGTATAAGTATAAATGATCTTAGACTTGCAGAGTTTGCAAATGAAAGTTTCTCATTTCTGAACTCCTTTGGGGGAAAAATATTCATAAAGTAAGAAATAGCCACAGGTCATAGATTAACTCCCAGGCACTGTCAGGAAAATGTGTCATGGTAAAGATGAAACTAAGGGTACAACTTTAGAACCGTTTGTTAAAACCCAAAAAAAGCCTCAGAGACCCTTTAACACATACAAAAGACCTTCAAAAGGATCTTAATGGCATGCTCTGTGGTCATCTCTGTTAAAAAATAGGGTTTCTAAGAATCTTGAGAGGCTTTGTCTCATGGTAGATTCAAAGGGAGCCCCAGTGACAAGTGTTTGTGGACGTGGCTTTTGTCTAATGGAGTATAGTATAAATTTTGATACCCAGGAAGCCTACATGTTATTTTAAGGAAATGATATATTGAGTTGATAGCAGAAAAGACAATATAAAATAAATGAAGACTTTCAAACTTTAAGGAATACAGGCAGGAAGCCTGAGAAAACCACTCAGTTGCAAACGCAAGCCATTTCTTATGGTGGCGGGTGTAGAGGGGGAAGGGATGCCTGAAAGGGCAAAACCATGAACTCAGAGCATGGAGCTTAGAGCCACCAAGAACTCCCAGGCAGGGGGATTTACCCCCAAACAGTGATATACCTAGCTGAATTCTGAAAACACTGTAGATAGTGTCTCCTGTTTTTGAATGGGAGTATCTGTATCAGCTTTTCCATGTCTGCCCCATCTTTGTATGCTGCCTGTGTGGAGGACAGATAATTTGTTTCCTTAGTTCACAGGTCATCAGTTTGAGAGAAATTATGTTCAAGGACTTTCTACATGAGGGGTCTCATATATCACTGAAATAGATTTACGTGAGGATTATCTTGGGCTTTGATGAACTGATGCTACATTAGGATAAGGCTTAGGGGTTTGGGGGGCAGATATTATTATATTTTGTTTGTGAGAAGGAAGTAGATTGTTTCAGATAGAAGGCAGACTGGTAAATTTTATTTTCCAAAGGTGGTTATAATAATATCTCCCATACCATACTCTCTTTTTATGATGTGATTTTGACACCTCTCTCACTGAGAGTTGGGGTCTATATTCTCTTCCTTTTATTCTGGGCAGGCTTGTTAGTATGGCAGCAAGAAGGCTATGGTACATCCAAGTACAGATCATAAAAGGCAATATGGTTTTCATCTGATTATCTGGGAGCATTTGCTTTCATAGCCCTGAGCAACCATGCAATCAGTACATGTTGTGAACCTTTTTTTTTTTTTTTTTCCTAAATCAGTACTGATTTAATCTCAGACATTCCATAGCAACTTTGTGTGGTGATTTCAAAGAACAAGATAAACTAAGTCATTCAGCAGTCATTAAACAAAACAAAACAAAATAACTACAGATACAAGAAAATAAAAACCAGCTTTAGAAGATGGAAAAACCAGGAGTAGGACACTCCACCTGTATGTCCCCCATCTTCACACTGAAACCATGTTCTCAGTTGTCCAAAAGCAGCTCAAATTTGAAGTTTGTGCTATGAGATTGTGCAAATAACTTGCTGTTAAGAAGTGAAGAAAACCAATGCACTACCATAGTCTCGCTTCCTAAGTGAGCTCAACCTCCACCTAACAAGCAACAGGTCTGAGAGACTCAGGTTAACCTAACTTACATAGAAACCCCACCAAGAAATCCCACCAAGAAAAGCTTTCACTTTTTAAGTTCTACAGTCTGATTTAAAAACAAAACACAAATTTCAAAACAAATCACAGCATCTTTTCTTTATATGTAAACTTAAACTTGTGTCAAGGCCACAAGGAAAGGTGGGTCTAGGTGTCCTGGCCAACAACCATATGGGAAGGCCTTGCCTTTTTCATCATTAATATAAGTGTGAATTTAATTGATTTATATTTTTTAATAATCATTTCTATGTTAAAATTTATGTTTCATATTCTATATTCAATGCACTTACATTTTCTGATTTTAGTCTTTTTTTTTTAATTTTTTTTCAACGTTTTTATTTATTTTTGGGACAGAGAGAGACAGAACGTGAATGGGGGAGGGGCAGAGAGAGAGGGAGACACAGAATCGGAAACAGGCTCCAGGCTCTGAGCCATCAGCCCAGAGCCGGACGCGGGGCTCGAACTCACGGACCGCGAGATCATGACCTGGCTGAAGTCGGACGCTTAACCGACTGCGCCACCCAGGCGCCCCTCATTTTCTCATTTTAAAAAGAAAGTTTTCTTTTGCTGATTTGAAACTATTACATATATTTTAAAGTATGGTAGTTACTCATAATTTATTAAAGCTGTGTTTGGATTCCCTTGTTATTTTTCATTCATTGCTTTCTGTATCTTCTCTGGAGTCAGACTTGCCATTAATTTAAGATTTTTTTAGCCACACTCATCTGTCCATCTCATAATATTATATCCTCTGGTTTTAGTCTACAGTGATAGGAATATAATTTCCATTTCTTTTCCCTTTCCAATCTTACTATTTTTAGATGACAATTTTTATTGAATTTCTTGCCCTTATTTTTACATATTTAATTAAGGATTTTCCTCAATTTATTTATATCCTTTAATGCAATATCCTCTAATAAATATTTTTTATATGTTAAAATTCCTGAGTTCTTTAATTACATCATTATTTTAAATACCAGATTCGTTTGTGATAAAAATTATATTATCATACAATTCTTAATCATTTACACTTTGAAAATATCATTCCATTGTGTAAATATCCATTAGTGTTGTTTATAAATCAAATATGGATTTGATGATATTTTTTTAAAGAAAATCTTAGTTTCACAATTATGTGTCTGTACAGATTTTTAAAGATTTTTATACTATGAGACTTTTTAAAATATGAAATATTTTCTCTCCCTCTAATATTTGGATTGGTTCTCTTCACTGCATCAAATATTTCCTTTTGTTCTGTATGTATTTTAGCTCTTTCTAGGACTTTTAGGGAGTTACGTCTCTATTTCTATGCTATAGGCACCTGAAGTTTGTATCCTTTCAATGTTTTTTATTCTTTTCTGATGATTTATGGAAGGGTTTTTAAAACTTAATATTCCAATTCAATAAGATCCCGCTTTTGGCTATATTATTCTGTTATAGAATCCTCCTACTGAATTGTTTACAATTCTAATACAAATATGTTTTATAAAACCTACTTGCCTTTGGTTTTGCTTTATAATTTTCTCATTTTCATATTACCAATCATTTTTATAGTAGTTTTGTTTTCCTTTTCAAATATTTGATTTTTTAATATAGCCATTATAATCCTTATGATTATATTATTAAGATTATGAACAACTAGAGCAGAAAATATATAGAAATAGAGGCTAAAGCCTAAAAATGTGTTTGTCCTGGTGAATTTAATAGCTGAGTTGAATATAGTCAAGACAGACAAGCAGCTGCACTGAGAATTTCTATCCTCAGATTTTCTGCCACTCTTCCTAAAAGTGAACTGCTTATCAAGGAGATACTATGTGTCTACTTTTATGATATCACTCCCTTGTTTGTTATTACTCCAGCTCTTGAGAAATGGGGGGAAGAGGGAGAGAACACAGGCTAAAGCATCAGAAACTCATTTTGTTTGGGTTTCATGCTCCCTTCCCAGCCAGACTCTGGCAGCACCCAGGTGCCTCTCTGCATGAGGGTCAGTTTATACTATGCAATATTAAGCAACAGTAAAATATACTGTCTTTTTTATTGAAGTTTAATTGGCATATTATATTTATTTCAGGTGTACAATATAATGATTCAATATTTGTACATATTGTGAAATGATCATCACATTCTCAGCCATCATCTCTACATTTAGGTCAATTTAGACTAAGCAATAATCACCAGTAAAATACATGTTCTTTTCACCTTACTCAGACGATTATTTAAGTAGAAAATTGCATCTTTCAAAATAACATATTTAAGCATTTAGATTTAAAGAGCAATATACAGGAAAAGGAGAAACTAAGAGAAAACTAAGTACTAGTGTCTCATATTTATTTAATTATATTTCATTGTGGACTTGTTCATTCTTTAAATATTCTAGGCAATATTTTAATTTTAATATATTTTAATTATTTAATGTCTTTAAATTGTAATTTTAATATATTTTAAAAAATTAACTCTGTCCACAAGTTTCTTGATACTCCTCCTTTTAAGAGGTGGAGCCTGATCCTACACACCTTTTGTGGGGGCTGGATTTAAGCACTTGTTCCAACAAACAGAATTAATTTGGAAAAAAACTATGTTTTTAGGGACTAGATCACAAAAGGAACTGTAACTTCCTCCTTGTTCTCCCTCCCTCGTGGATTGCTCTCTGGAAGGGTGAGTTGCCAAGTGTGGAAGATGTTTAAGCATACAATGAAGACATCCACATTGTGAAGGCCTGAAGATTTTTGTTAACGCTATATAGATAAATCATTTTAGAAACAAATCTTGTAGCCCCAGTCAAGTAATAATAATAACATAGCCCTATGTGAAATCACGCCAGCAATCTCTGGAGAGATCCTAAACCAGAACCACCCAGAGAAGCTGTTCCTGAATTCCTAACAAACAGAAACTCTGGGATAATAAATGTTTTCTCATTTAAGCCACTAAAGTTTGGAGTGATTTGTTAGGCAGCAAGAGATATATAATAGGGCATCTTGAAACTTAATATGCTAATGCAATTGGGTTTAATTTTTCTACTTTTAGAATATTTATATATTATTCTTATTTTTTGTATTAAGAAGGATAGTAAGAGTATGCTTATTTTTGTAAGAAACCACCAAACTGTCTTGGCTATACCAAGAGGCTATACCTCTTTTGCATTGGCTATACCATTTTGCATTTCCACCAACAATGAATAAGAATTCTTTCTCCACATCCTCACCAGCATTTGGTGTTCTTAGTGTTTTGGATTTTGGCCATTCTAATAGGTAAGTAGTGGTATCTCATTGTTGCTTTAATTTGCATTTCCCTCATGATATAAGATATGAGACATCTTTTCATATGCTTATTTGCCATCTATATACTTTTTTTGCTGAGTTGTCTGTTAAGGTCTTTTGCCCATTTATCATTTTCTTATTGTTGAGCTTTAAGAATTCTTTGCATATTTTCTTTTTTTTAATTTTTTTTATTTTTCACTTTTTAATTAATTTTTTTTCAATATATGATATTGTCAAATTGGTTTCCATACAACACCCAGTGCTCATCCCAAAAGGTGCCCTCCTCAATACCCATCACCCACCCTCCCCTCCCTCCCACCCCCATCAACCCTCAGTTTGTTCTCAGTTTTTAAGTCTCTTATGCTTTGACTCTCTCCCACTCTAACCTCTTTTATTTTTTTCCTTCCTCTCCCCCATGGGTTTCTGTTAAGTTTCTCAGGATCCACGTAAGAGTGAAAACATATGGTATCTGTCTTTCTCTGTATGGGTTATTTCACTTAGCATCACACTCTCCAGTTCCATCCACGTTGCTACAAAGGGCCATATTTCGTTCTTTCTCATTGCCCTGTAGTACTCCATTGTGTATATAAACCACAATTTCTTTATCCATTCATCAGTTGATGGACATTTAAGCTCTTTCCATAATTTGGCTATTGTTGAGAATGCTCTTTGCATATTTTCTATATCAATCCTTTATCAGACACATCTTTGCAAATGTTTTCTTCCAGGCTTTCTTCAGCCTTTTTGTTTATCCTTTTCTTTTTTCTTAAGTTTATTTACTCATTTTGAGAGGGCGAGAACATGAGCAGGGGAAGGGCATAGAGAGAGGGAGAGAGAGAATCCCAAGGTGGGTCTGCACTGTCAGTGCAGAGCCTGACACAGTGCTCAATCCAGGAACCGTGAGATCATGACCTGAGCCGAAACCAAGTGTCCAGTGCCTAACAAACTGAGCCACCCAGGTGCCCCCTTTTTATTTTCTTTACAAGGTCTTTTACCAATCAGAAGTTTATACATTTAATGAAGTTGGGCTTCATTAAAACTATCGATTGTTTCTTTCATAGGTCATGACTTTCATGTTGTATCCAAAAAGTTATCTCCGTATCCAAGTTTACCTAGATTTTTTCCTATATTATCCTCTAAGAGTTTGATAGTTTTGCATTTTACATTTAGGTATATAATCCATTTTGAGTTAATTTTTATGAAGAGTGCAATGTCTATGTCTCAATTCATTGTTTTATCTAAGGATGTCCAGTTATCTATTACCATTTTTGAAAAGACTGTCTTTTGCCCATTTGTTGCCTTTGTGTAGCATACTTTTGTTTCTTACTTTATTATTTAAATGTGTATTTATTTATTTTGATAGAGAGGAAGAGAGAATCCCAAGTAGTCTCCGTGCTGTCAGCACAGAGCCTGACACATGGCTCGATCTCACACCTGTGAGATCATGACCTGAGCTAAAAATCAAGACTTGGAGTTTTAACCAACTGAGCCACCCAGGCACCATCCCCCCCCCCCAAATCAATTTTATTTAGGTATAATTTATACATTATGAATTTAACCAGTTTTAAGTATAAAATTAGATGAGCTTTGAAAAATATGTGCAGCTACTAAAATAATTATAGTAAAGAATATATTCATTACCTGAAATAATTCTCTGGGACTTTGTAGTTAATTCCATCCCCTAGATCCCAAGCAGTGATCTGATTTCAATCACTATATATTTGTCCTTTTATAAATTTTATATAAAAGGAATTATGCATTCCATGATCTTTTGTGTGTCTTTTCATTTAAAATTATGTTTTTGAGATTCATTTGAATTGAATAAATTTAATACAATTTAGGGACTTTTGGTATATGTTTGCTATAAACATTTGAGGGCAGATCTTTCTGTGAATCATCCACTCATTTTCTTCAATGTATACCTACAGTGGAATTTCTGAGTCACATGATAAGTAAATGTATTACTGTGTGAGAAATGGTGGAAGAACCCACCAAGATTACCTTTCTGCATTCTCATCACTAGTGTATGAGAGTTCGAGTGGTTCCTTTCTCATCCACACCTACTATCTTGAGAGTCTCTAGTTTTAGCCATTTGCCAGGTATAGAGGCATCTCACTGTGATTTTAGATTGTATGTACCTAATGCCTAATGGTGCTGAGAACTTTTTAATGGACTTATTTTCCATTTGAATATTTTTCTTGGTAAAATGTCCAGTAATATACTTTACCCATTATTTATTGCTTATTCAATTAATGGCTTATTATGATTATTAAAGAGTCCTTTATATATTTCAAATAGAAATCCCTTAGCAGATAGATGATTTGCAAGTATTTTATCCATCTCCGAAGTGACTTTGCATTTTCTGAACCATGTGTTTTTGAAAAGCTAAAATTTAATTTTTATGAAGTCCAAATTTTGTATCCTATGTAAAGAATCTTTGCAAAACCAGGGACATGTTTTTTTTTCTTTTCTCTTTTCTTCTAAAAGCTTTACAGTTTGACCTCTTTCATTTCATATGGAATGAAGTTTATTCTTTTATATATAGATGTCTAATGCCTTCAGAATTTTCTTTTCTTTTTTAAGGACTACCCTTTCCTTGTTTTCTTGTCACTTTTGTGGAAAATAACCATATATATATATATCATTTGGATTCTGTAGTCTTTTCCCATTGATCAGTATGTTTATTTTCACCCTAAAACTATACTGCTATTACTTAAAAAGAAGTTAGTTTTTAATTTCACTTGTAAAGCAAATCATAACTCTACCAAAAGAAAGAAATGAACTCACATATACAATAAATATCTGTAATGCTTCTCTGGAAGTGTTTAGAGTAACTTTGGGGGCTTATTTTCCCCCTAAATGTAGAAGGGGATGAATAATCATTTAGCCAATTTTAATAACTGGAAATACGATCATGTAAAAATGGATGTTTTACTCCTTTGTATTTCTATCAATGAAGGTTACAAAATATAAAAATCTAAGTATAATGATCGCAGTGATTCATTTTGAATTATTAATATAAGATATAAAATCAGTTTCTGATTTTATAGGCTCTTAAATATTTTAGTCATACTTCTCAGAAATAATCTGTTATAAAAGTCATTAAAATATATGATGGGTATGTATTTTTTCACACCAAGGAAATAAAATGTCACAAAATCACTAACATTGAACTTAGGTACTCTGTGTCAGATTTCCCACAAAAATTCTACATGTTTCTTAAAAGTTACATCTATATGTAATATAAGCACAAAATTAAAAAACCTTAGTGGTTTCCATATTATTTGTCTTGTAAAACCTCATAATTAACTGTACGAATAAAGAAAAATGATGTACAGTCTTGTTTCGTATGAATTAGATTGAGATTCACAAGTCTAGATTCTGGTCTTGTTTTCCCCCAAAACTAGTGTTATTTTTGTTTGTGTTTTGTTTTGTTTTGTTTTTTTTCAAACTGGCAAGTAATAAAAGCTGGACCTCAGTATAATTTTTCAAGTAATTTTCAGGGTTAAATAATTTATCATTAGTCCAGTTCAGCTCAGACATGTAGAAAGATGAAAAGAGGGTAATTGCCACACTTACAATAAAATGGAAGGACAAACTTCAAATTAATTACTTTTCTTGAAGTTTTAGAAGAGACTAAGATCACAAGTTAAACAAAACCTGAAATCCAGAGACAGATCTTCAGGGAAAAGCAGAACCTGAGTATTTTCCTCCTTGGCACAGATAATACCTGCAACCATCTAGTCCAGTAAGAAGATACAGTCAGAAATTTTTTTTTTTTCAGCTAGAAATTTTTAAAACATCTACAAAAGCCAAAGGGAGCCACACACAGAGCTCTCGCAAGCTTTCCCTCCAGGAATACCACAAGAAGCTCAATGGACTCTTTGGGAAAACTGTGGGAAAGTTTCCATCATGGTGCTGGCTAGGGGTTGAGAATAGCAGCCACTGTCAAATCTGCCTGCAGCCCATCTCCCTCTCTTCCCTGTGGACCAAAGTATTTAATCCTTAGGGTGAAGGACAACCAAACTGTATGCTGAGGGCATTGATGGGAACCCACTGCAGGTGAGGTTAGGGAATAGAGGAAAAACAAACCTCTAACTTTCCAGGGGAGGGGATGGCATGCCTTCTAGAGCCAACATATATCTGGAGGAAAGACGGGAATATTTCTGAAGGCCATATTCTTAGACCCATGTTCAGAACATCAGAGAACCCTCCTCTCTTCTCCCTCTACCCTGAAAGGGGACAACCACCACCAACCAATATTAGAATACAGCTGGGATATTGGTAACAGAGTCTCCTGAGGAACAGCACAGAGAAGAAACCCAAAGTCAAGCAAATATATTCAAAATTTAGTAAACTTCAAACCATTACTAACTTCTGTCTAGGTGAAAACATACCCCATAGGAAAATCCTAAAAGCCTTTTAAAAAGGCCTGCAAAATGTTTGTATATGTGTATGCATGTATGTATGTATGTATATGTCTTTATGTGTGTATATATTAGTATTGACTGACCTAACCTATACAACATTTTTAGCAGTCAACAAAAATTAATAAGGTAGATGATAAAATTCATAATCTCAAAAGGCAAACCAATTATGAAATCCATATTAGATATGATACAGATTTTGGAATCATCAGAAAGGCATTTAAAAATAGCAATGATCAGGGGTACCTGGGTAGCTCAGTCGGTTAAGTGTCTGACTTTGTCTCAGGTCATGATCTCATGGTTTGTGGGTTCGAGTTCTGCGTCAGGCTCTGTGCTGACAGCTCAGAGCCTGGAGCCTGCTTCCGATTCTGTGCCTCCCCCTCTCTCTGCCCCCCCCCCCACACTCTGTCTCTGTCTCTCTCAAAAATAATTAAACAATAAAAAAATTTAAAAAAATAGCAATGATTAGTATGTTAAAGGCTCTAATGGAAAATATAGGCAACATGAAAGATCAAATTGGCAATTTTAGTGGAGAAATGGAAGCTATAAGGAAAGAATTAAATTGAAATTATAAAAATTTAAAAGACACATGAATAAAAATAAATAATGATTTAGATGAACTCATCAGTAGACTTTGAACAGACTAGGAATTCAACCTAGGGAAGAATTAGTCAATTTGACTATAGGTCAATAGGAATTCCTCCCTACCCCCAGAGGGGGGAAATGAAATGCAAAAGGAAAGAAGTGGGGAAAAGATAAGACAGAGGATCTGAGACCTGTGGAATATCATATACTTTAAAACAAACCTAGCTGTAACTTCTGAGAAAGAAGAAAAAGAAAGAGGGAAATGGGATGAAAATATACTTGAAGAAATAATGGTTAAGATCATTCCAAATTTGTGACAGACACCAAACAAAATCTCTAGTATTCTCAGAGAGCAAGAAGTGTTAGTTGCAATCAGAGAAGCATTTAGCAAAATAAAACCAAGGAACAAAACAAAAACCAAGTATATCAGATTGAAATCTAGAATGCAAAAGACAAAAAAAAAATTAAGGACAAGAAGAAAAAAGAGTAAAATTGCTTGGAAAGAAACAGGGTAAGAATATATCAGATCTCACACCTGAAACCATGCAAAGATAGAGTCACATTTTTTAATGTGCTGAAAGAAAACCTCATCCGTTTTTGATGGGAATATAAACTGGCACAACCACATTTTCAGTTAGTCTTTTTCTTTATTTACTTCCTTTTGAAAAAAAATTATTTTGAAATATATTTTAATAAGAACTTGCAAAGATAATAGTACAGAGAGGTCTGTATCTTTCACCAAGTTACCCTAAATGGTTAGGTCTTACCTATAACTATAGTACCATACCAAAACCAGGAAATTGACATTGGTGTAAGATATGTATATAGATCTCTGCCACTTTATAATGTGTTGAGTCATAAAATCACCACCAAAATCACGGTAGAAAACTATTCCATCCACAAATATCATACCTGCCTCCTACTGTCCCTAACCCTTGAACACCACATTGGTTTGTTTCCCATCTCTATATACTTTTGTCATTCAAGAATGTTATATAAATAGAATGGCAAACATTTTGATATAAGATATTTTCACTCATCAGTGTCCTTGAGATTTATCCAAATTTGTTCAAGTATCAATAGTTTGTTCTTTTTTAAAAACACTGTTTAGTATTCCATGCTGTGGATTTACCTCAGTTTTTTTTAACCATACACACAATGTAGGGCATTGGATTATTTCTGTTCTGACTGTCACAGATGAACCTACTATGAAAAATCACATACAGTAGTGTTTTTGCATGGACTCAAGTTTTCATATCTCTAAGAATAAATGCGCAGAAGTATGATTGCTGAGTCATACCGTAAATACGTGTGTAGTTTTTTTCTTTTTTTTCCCAGAGGATCTGTACCATTTTACATTCCTACCAGCAATAAATAAATAAATAAATAATTAGGAATAGACACTGCGAATTTAAGGTATATAACCCACTAACAAATTGAAGAGAAAAAAAACACAACTCCTCCAAAATGGAAATATATATATATATATATATATATATATATATATGGCAAATCAACCAAGAAACAAATAAAAGTGGGAACTAAACATTTTAAAAGATGGTCAGTCACTAATAATCAGGGAATCACAAGCTCACATACAGTTAAATACCTATTTACAATAACAAATTGGCAAGAAATTTAAAATCCTTACAATAGAAAATATTTGTGACACAGTCAAGCCATTGGAACCTTTTATTTTTCTTCCAAAATTGTCCTTGGGCATCACCACCTTGGTAGGAACCATTTTGCTATATGTGGTGAAGTTGAAGATGCAGTTATAAGATAATTACCAGAAACACGTCCTTTTGACCTACCTGAGTTTGCCTACTGGCTACTGTAAATAGCTACTGATCTGCTGCCATACTGACTCTAACCTCATTTGCCTGGGTTAAAGCTCTTTTAACTGGTTGAGCCCTTTTATTGGAAGCAAATGAGGCATCAATAATGGATGCAGGAGCCATTAGGAAATGCCTGTGTTAAAGTTGCTGAGGACAACTCTCAACATAGGAGATGAAGAGGCGGTGGCTAAATGTTCCAGCCTCCTTGTACTCTGGCACGATAACCCTGAGGCATGTTTCATACACTCCCCAGAAGTTTTGCATCCCAGTTGCTCACTGTGGTATTCAGCTTGTTAAAACATACTTTTTTTGCCCATTCTCTCTCTCTTGTTTTCCTTTCCCTATTTTCTCATTTGTGGTGCCAGGGATATTCTCCAAAACAAATTGTCTGTATCCAAATTCTTGACTCAGTTGGATTGGGGTGGGGGTGCTCAAACTAAAACGAAGTATAAGAATATTCACTGCAGCATGGTTTGTAATAGTGAAAAATTGAAGCTGTTTATTTTGTTGTTTCACAGTAGCTTAGCAAAATAAATCAAGATTTTTTTTCCCCATCTAGAAGAATTAAGAATATGTATCAGTTTCATATTCCCTGAATCTTTTAAATCAAATTTATAACCTTATATGGGGTCAATACAAGGTGTACCACAATTTGGTAGAAGTGTAGATCACACATTCAAGTGACTACCAAGTAATGAGATTTAAATGCTTGCTTGGAAATAAATACAGATATCAAGTTTTGTGTGAGTGACCATGGTAATGTTCATTCCAAGACAATTCCAACAAATCGAGTAGAAAGTAAATTGTATTTGCTTTGGTGACTCAACAATTCAATTTTATTATACACTGTATTAGTCTGCTCAGACTGCCATAACAAAATAGCACAAATTGGGTGGCTTAAACAATAGAACTTTATTTTCTTGCAGTTATGGTGACTGGGAGTCCAAAATCAAGGTGCCAGAATGGTTGGTGTCTGGTGTGAGCTCTCCCGTGGGGTTGTAGCAGCTGCCTATGTGCTTTGAGTTTACATGACCTCTTTGTGTCCTTTTTGGTGAGGGTGGGGCACAAGAGAAGGAGGCAGAGAGAGAAGGAACCCATCACCCATTGATTACTATGAGGCTTTTGAAATTATACAGATTGTTATTTTCTCTTTTTTCCTCTCAAGTTTTTATTTAAATTCCAGTTATTAACATACAGTGTAATATTAAGTTTAGGGATAGAATTTAGTGATTCATCACCTACATATATTACCCAGAGCTCATCACAAGTTCCCTCCTTACTACCCATCATCTACCTAGCCCATCCCCCAGCTCACCTCCCCTTTTGTTTCCTGGTTTGCTTGTCTTTTCTCCCCCCATGTTCATCTTTTGTTTTTTCTTTTTCTTTTTTCTTTTTAATTTTTTAATTTTTTGATTTTAGAGAGAGAGTGTGAGTCGGGGAGAGGAGCAGAAGGAGAGAGAGAGAGATTAAATCTTATGCAGGCTCCACACTTAGCATGGGGCCGGAAGCAGGACTTGTTCCCACAACCCTGGGATCATGATCTGAGCTGAAATCAAGATTTGGACGCTTAACTGACTGAGCCAAACAAGCACCCCTTAAATTATTTTTTAATTTTGATCTTGGCTTCTAAGAATTTATTACAACTATAATCATATGTAGAATATAAGATTTGAAAGAAAACTTTGAGATTATCCAGTATAACCACCCGATGCAAGAGCTACCTGTATGTGTTCTTGGTGAGGTATTAAAATTTTACTGTATCTCTAGGCACTGGAAGCAGTGAATCATATTTCCTTGGATATTTAGAAAGTCATCCTAATATTGGCCCATAATATATATTCTCAAAATATCCATACTTTAAACCTAAATCTGCCATCTGGAAAATGCTGAACATACATGTTCTCTGCTTCCACATATCATACAATTTATGTTCATGGTATCTCTAGCCCTAGAAGAACTCAAGTGCCCAAACTGAACACTGTGATATGCATATTTCCTGCCAATTAATATAATATCTTCCTATGATCTTGTCATAAAGAATTTTAGCACAATATAGAAACTCTTTTTCATTTGATGCCATATCAGATGTTATTGCCATTTCAAAATTTCAGTTGGGGTTTTTTTTTTTTTTTGGTTGGTTGTTGTTTTGGTAAAAAGAAGAGAAGGAGGAAGAGAAAAATAAATCACGTGATTTTATTTCCCACTTCTCTCTTTTGGGATATACTATTGCTGCTAATGTTGAATAGTTGATGGAGGGTGAGTCCAAAATATTATGGTATTATGAGAAAAAATTCAATGACTATCTCATTGAACATGAGATATCATTGTTATTATTTTTATTACTTCACTACTTTCAGGATTGGATTCTGATTGTATTTAAATGTAGTTTTTCTAGATAATGTTCTTAATTTATAATCTCTAACTTTGTAAGTGATTCCCTATTTCCCAAAGGCATAAAGACTGGAAACTACATATCCTGACCTTTCTTGCCTTTGGGGTTCAACTGGTGAGAGGTTATCTCATGAGATTGCAGAAGAGTAGAAGCCATTGCTGTCAGGTGGTGGTGGAAATAAAATGGCTGGGCTTTGGTAGATGGCAGATGTGGGTTTGTGTCCTTAGGTTTAGGGGATCTGCCTAATAATTATCCTCTGTGGTGTAGGCAACTGAAGTCATGAATGGCTTCCTAAGATTCCTTCACTTAAGGATTTGTTAATATGTATTTTAAATGTCTATTTATTTATTTTGAGAGAGAAGGGAGGGGCAGAGAGAGAGAGAAAGAATTCCAAGCAGGCTCTGCCCTGGCAGTGAAGAGCCTGATGCAGGACTCAATCTCACAAACCACAAGATCATGACCTGATCTGAAATCAAGAGTGAGATGCTTAACTGACTGAACCATCCAGGCACCCCTTCACTTAAGGATTCTTAGAGCAACTTTTCTGATCTTCACCCCCCATTTCCCAACAGTTGTTTTGGCCTCCAGTTTCATCTACATGTGTACTAGTTACAGTGCTTTAGATTTTAATGACTGAGCCCTGACTATTCAATGATGGATATTTGATATTCCTTGATACTGCTACTGAATGCTTCTGTTTTATTCATGGTTTATATGTTATGTGAGAAAAATCCCAGAAAAAAAATGGTCCTATTAACTGTGTACTCATCATATCCAAAGTTATCATTGTTTTTCTCACTATTTCAAAGATTCTTTTCTAGAATTTCAAAAACCCAATGCTAATGGATTTTGTATTTCATAATGTCAAAAACTGAGAAATATGTAATGAAATAAAATTAATATAATGTTAATACATTTTGACAAAGACTGTCTTCTGGGCCAAACTCTAGACTGGCTCCTCTGAACCTGACTGGGCCTCATACTTGGACATGTCCTCAAGACTCCGGTTTTAGCTAGAATCCTGCTAAGTGGGTTTACTGAGAATCCCCCATCCTGAATATGTGATCATCCTTGATATCTGACCAAATTCCTCATCTCCCCCATTTCCTGAGTGATACCTGTTCATTCTGGACTGTCCTTAGCAAGATCATGTTAGGGCAGAATCTCCACTTACCTCTGATATTTGATGTTGTAATTTTCCATCCCTTAATCCCCTCAACCTGCTGCTTCAATATAAATCCCCTCTTATCCATGTTGTATTTGAAATTGAGCCCAGTTATATACTGAGGTCTCTTTTCCCCTAGTGTAGCAGTACCTGAGTAAAATCTGTTTTCTTTTCTTTTTTTCTCCCTGCTTTAACTACTATCTATCTCTGGTTTTTCTTCAACAACTTAGTTTTATATTATTTCTTTTTATACTTTATATTATAAAGGTCACAAGTGAAATTAATCTAAAATTGGAAAAAAAGGAAAAAATGAGATAAAAATATGACCCTAACCTTAATCTTGGCAAAAGTAATATTAAGAGATGATGGACCATGGAGGATTTTTCAAGTCTTCCACATAAAATAGCAAATGTAAAGCTACACTGTATCACCCGAGGGATGACAGAGGTTAGTGTTCTCATTCAAGACTAGAAGAGTCATCATCCGATGAACACTTTTGTGGTTAAGTTGAAGGGCAAATATTTAATAAATGACAGCAGAGACTGGCTTTTGCTGAAATAACCCTGGCTTTTATAGTTCAATTATTTTTTTAAACTGTGTCATTGGGAAAAAATAAACTTATTTTAGGATTTCACTTTACTCTTGTATAATTGTTAATGTTCCTGACTTCACCTAAATTACGGTAAGGGTTCATTGGAGACCCTAAACTCTGACGGAAGTAGCTTAACTCTTTTTCCAGAATTCACTAACCACAAGTCCTAGAAAACTATGAAGAGTAAGTTTCACATTTCTGGCCTCATTTAAGACTGAAATCATTTTGGGAGGAAATTCTGAAGAGCTTAGGAAAAACATCCAAAATTTCAATTTCTACTTTGAAACCTTGGAATCCTGCCTGTTAATAATCTTCATGCTCTTTGCTTAGAATTTACCCACAGCATCAACTGACAGGAAACTGCCCATCACCCTCCACCCTCCCAGCAAGATTGTGCCAAAACACTCATCAGAAACCACAATCACAAAAATAGATCCAATTGACGACTCTGCAGTGACTAAGAAACGGATGTACCGATTTAAGCTATCTTTATTCTTTTTTTCCTTGTTTTGATGGTGGTGGTATACAGAAAGAGAAAGCTACGTAATAGCATCTGGGCAAACAGCTTGTACACCAAATCCAGCCCTATGTAATTTCAAATATTTGAGTTCTTATAACATCCCTGAAAAGCATGGCTTACAATACAAACACCACAGACATACAGTATGGAACATCTAACTATAGTCCTGCTGCTGGACAGAGCTTTCAGCAACAGCCACAATAATAAAAGAAAATTCTCTTTGTACAGCTGAATGGCTGCACTAGAATTTTCAGTGTTCAGATGTAATTAGAAAACAGCTGTGAAGGAAAATCAATTGTTCTTGGTAGTCAATGGCTAATTTTCTACAATCAAAATAAAGAATGCATTATGACATGTTTGTAATGAGCAAGTAATTGTTTCTCTTTCGTTTATTGTTTTAACATTTTTCCCTTTACTTGTGGGAGCTGTCATTTGCTTGCTTTAGGACAACTTCTCCAAGTCTTTGCTTCTCCCACTCATATTTAAATACTAGCAACAGCCAAGCAGGCTATATTGTCCAGCCCAGTTTACTCAGGACTGCCTTGCTTATGTTGGTGATTTGTGGACTAGCAAGGCAGTGCTGTCCTTGCTTTTCTGAATTCACAATAAAGCTTCCATAAATGGAATGATTATTAAACACTAGCATTTATTCATGGGATTTAACTTTGATTCATCCTGCAAAGGTCTCGTGTCAAAAAGATGCAGTTCCCAGAATTCATTGACCTGCTGCTCTAAGTGCCTCTGCATTGCAAAACAAAACTAAACTAAAACAACCACACGACCCTTTTTTATATCCTTCTTCTTTCATTAGCATAGACGGGAAGGGAATGCCACAGCAGATGGATAGAAAAGTAAACCTCTATGGTGCGCATTTGGAATAGAGATGGATAGGAAATAAACGAAAAATGCTACAATAGGCTAATGAGAGTAAAATTGTTTTATCATGCAAAAGAGCCTGTTTGAAAAACACCAGGAGGAATAACACTCCTATGCTGCTTTCAGCTGGTAAAAAAAATAAAGAAAAAACACTTATATTATTTGGTGAAATTAACCTCTATATTATTCCTTTTTTTATGCTTATATTTTTCTGGAGCATTCTTTGAAAGCTAATATAATGGCAATTTAAGAGAGTGAAATGAATAGTAAGTAAGAGCTGAATCTCAGTTGCTGTGTGATTTTGGGACCATGCCTAAGTCTTAGTTTCCCTCTATTTCTTTATAAGAGAAAGATGATAATAAATAACTGAATATGGGATCTTCCTTTTCCTAATTATGACATGAAGTCTACCAGTATATTAATTAATATTTGCAAAAGTTTAGAGTTCTGGAGGAAAGACATGCTTCAACCTTTCAAAAGTGCATGATTATCAAATAATAACCGATAAGTGATAACTGTTTTCATCACGTCCATTTATGTCTGTGATTGACAAACATTGGAAATTATAGTTGAATTCTTGTGAATTTGTTGTCTTCAGAGAGCCTGCTCCAGAATTTGTGTGGTGGTTGTTAAATATACCATTTTATAGGCTCAAAAAAAGACATTATGGACCAAAGTAGCAGGAAACTATTTTTATGAAGTAATCTAAATTATTGACTAGGAACTAAAATTTTAAAACCAGTGGCATAATTCAAAGTTTGTGAATATTATAAACTTTAAACTGAAATGCATTTTTTAAATGGTTAAGGCACCATGTGACTTAGGAGATTTTGGAAGGCACTATACTCTGTGATTATGTATCTATCCACCTTTTGTACTTTCCCATTTTAAGGAGATTATCAGTAAACTTAATATTCACAATACTCCAAATGAATCTCAAACTTCCACAGTTCTCCTTACCTCTGCTTTTCTTACCCTCAGCGCAGAATGCCCTTTTCTCCTACTTTCCTTTTTTTGGGAAAAGCCCTGCAGGCAATGTCAAGAGATGTTTGATTTTAAATTTGTTTTAAGACTAGAATGTCATATGTCACAGTTTTAGACTTTAGTAAGAAAGCCAATAGAAATCAGGTTGGAAGATGAAACAATAGAAAAGAGATGACCCTTGTCATCCCAAGAATATAGGAAGGAGCAATATATTTGAAAGTTATATTTCAAATATAACATATATAGTTAGATGGCATAATTAAAATATGTATTATAGAACCTGACAACCAATTGAAGTGAAGGAGGAAGACAAAAGACAAAAGGAGTATGGAGTTCTCTAAATTTTCTAGGATGGCAGCTGTTTTATTATCACATATAACGTGTATGTAGTATATCATATACTTCCTATGTGTAACCACAAGCTCCCCACCTGCCACCCTGGCCAAATATCTGGTAAAACATCTTCTCTCCTGGTCACAAGCATATGACTGATGTTGCGTCACTTATAGTTTGTCTTTCAGGATTTAAAAATTGGGAGACAATACACAGAGAGTGAAAGCCTTTAGAGTTAAGTTCAAATTAGAGTTATCGCATGACAATCAGAAAAGGAAGCAAACATCCAACACCCGCTGCTGAAATTCCCAGATCTTTTCTTTCGTTTGCTTTTCTGAGGGGTTATCTCTTCAGCTCTTCCTTTGATTTTATGATCAACCCAAGAACTTTTCCAAGAAGTTCTTATCACTCAACTTTCCCCTTTATTTTATTCAGTTGTTTCTGGTACTTGGATCTCATATAAGTTAAAGTAATAAAGTAATAAAGAAATTAGTACCTGAGAGCTGGTTGCCAGCAATGGATTCTCAGCAAAAAGTGTATGGTTTTGGAATCCTTCATATCAAACCATGAGTGCCTTAAGGGAAAAGAGAAACAAACAGGAAAGCACCCCCTGGATAGTAATATAGTGGTCATGATTGGCAGTGGTAAAATATCCAGCCACATCTTGACTTCTAATCCCTTGAAACTATATTCCCAGTGACAGAAGCTCGGTGGGAAAGATAGCTGTTTCCACAGACCATTTTTATAGGATATAAGCAATGGCAGAACCATGGAGAGAAATAGTTGCTTCAGATACAGTGGAATATTTAACATAAAGAAAAACAAGCCCAAATTTTGCAAATATTGCTTGAAATAATGGAATGAAACCTAAGTTGTACTCTAAGCAGGGCAAAAAATAAATAAATAAATCCAGACTTCTTTGATAATAGAAGAACAGGGATAAGATCCAGATTCAGAGATTCATTCTAAATGTGTTGAAATATTATAGAAGTTAGATGTAGTACACAGCTCAATTAGGTTTGTTTTGTAAAATTTGGGTGTTGATTAGAATATAAGATCAGTTGGGGCGCCTGGGTGGCTCAGTCGGTTAAGTGGCCAACTTTGGCTCAGGTCATGATCTCGCGGTCCATGAGTTCAAGCCCCGCGTTGGGCTCTGTGCTGACAGCTCAGAGCCTGGAGCCTGTTTCGGAATCTGTGTCTCCCTCTCTCTAACCGTCCCCCATTCATGCTCTCTCTCTGTCTCAAAAATAAATAAACGTTAAAAAAAAAAAAGAATACATGATCAGTCAAGTATGTCTTGGAATATGCGGGTAATTTGGAGAGGCCTCACACTTCCAATGACCTGTATTCTCCAGCTGAAGAAGTTTCTATTTTACACTCTTTGTTAACAAAAGATGTGATTCTATGCTGGAAGGAGACAATTATTCTCTGAAATTCCATATCCAGGGCCATATCTCCCATTGATGCTCTTTGCTGGCTTAATGAATTCCAATTTCAAACATGGTCATAAAAATAACATGCATCACTAACTTGTAAATAGAGTTAAATATATAAGTAATTGCAGAAATTTGGTACAGTATGTCCTCAAAAATCTTATGAGATTTTGCTCAGTGAGGGTGAATATAATTTTTAAATTGGTTGAATTTTTTTTTTTTTTGTACACAGGCACTTGGTAGATAATAATTATTTGCTTGGGGAACTATGGCTAAAACAAACTTAGAGTGAATACTGATATCCATTGTGTTCCATATGTTAAAATTTAAAACTCTCCATGTAATATAGAGAATGCAGGGCAATAACAATGGGAAATAAGGGTGTTGACTTAAGTCCTTCTTCTGCACACCCCACCTGATCTGTGTTCAGCTCCTGCAGCCCTACCCATATGTCTTCTGCTGCATAAGTTGAAATGTTTCTGTTGCTACCTAAGTCCCAGTCCTCCACATATACTCTGGTTTCTGTCTCATCTACTCAAGAATGTTGCTCGTGCAATTAACATTTCACACTCCTTCATAATTAATGTTTACTGCTTACAATGTCATTTTTGTCACTTATAAGCATTTCCAATATTAAAAATATTAAAAATGAATCTCACCATGCAACCCCATCAAAAAATTCAACACTGATCCTTATTAGCTTTTGTTTATAGCAAAATGATCAAAATATTGTCTTACACTCTCTATATCTTCTCCTCCCATTCTTTTTCGCATTCTTTCCAATTCAGATTTTATGTCACCGCTCAATATGAACAGCTCTTGTTAAAATCACCAATGGTATCTGTATTGCCAAATTTGAAACTCAAGTCTCAGTCTTCATTTTAATAATTTAAAATACCTCTTCGTACAGTTCATGTAGTGTCAGGACATCACTCTTTCTTGGTTCATTATTCCTTCCTAACCTTCTTAGCTTGTTTTTCATCTTATTGAACCTAAATTTAGGAATGCCCAATTCTTGACCATCTTTACTTTTCTTTTTAAATTTTTTTTTTAACATTTATTTATTTTTGAGAGTCAGAGAGAGACAGAGCATGAGTGGGAGAGGAGCAGAGAGAGAGGGAAACACAGAATCTGAAGCAGGCTCCAGGCTCTGAGTGCTCAGGACAGAGCCCGATGCAGGGCTTGAACCCATGAACTGTAAGATCATGACCTGAGTTGAAGTCGGACACTTAACTGACTGAGCCACACAGGCACCCCGACCATCTTTTCTTTCTATATTTATTTTCTAGCTGATTTTATCCAGCTTCATGACTGTTATGCATGCAAAAAGTGATGTCTTCTAAACTCATGTCTCAGTTTCAAATCTAATTGCCTTATTCCAATCCTGAAATTCAGCTTCTTATTGCCAAATAATGTTTGCTTGAATGTCTGATAGACTTATTAATGTTACCATGTCTAATATAAAATTCTGTATTTTTTTCTTACATCACAAAATCTTTCCCCAAGACTTAATGTTCTCATTAAACCACATTTGTATATCCATTCAATACTTGTCTTTTTTCCAAATTGCAGCTCTTACAAATAATGCTAGCATGAACATTTTTTGAAAATCTTTGGAAAATATATATGCTTTTGTCCTAGGTTTGTACCTTGAAATGGAATTGGGAGGTATGCATAAAATAAACTTTAATAGATAAGGGCCAAACAATTTCTGAAATGGTGTACAGATTTACACACCATCAGCAGTGTAGGAGCTCTTAACCTGAGGCATGCTCTGACCAATACTTGGTACTTTGTCTTTTTAGTTTGTCATTGTAGATGATTAATAGTATCTAGTTGTCATTTAATGTCCATTTCCCTCATCACTATTGAAGTTGGATATCTTTATGTATGTCTGTTGACCCGTTGACACCCTGTAAGAGCCTGTTTAAGGCTTTTGCCCAGTTTCTATAGAATTGACAGTTATTTTGTAGGGGTTATTTGACTATTATGGATCCAAGTCCTTTGTCAAAATTGTTTATGGCAAACATGTTCTCTAAGACTTGTCCTGTCATTTTTAAAGGTGTAAATATAGTTAAAATTATATTTTTCCTTTATTGTTATTTATATTTGTGTCCTGTTCATTAATTTGTTTTCTAATTCACAGTTAAAATACTATTCACCTATATGTATATTTAGATCTACAATCCACTTAGAATTAATTTTTGTGTATAGTTTGAGAGTAGGGGTTAATATTAATTTCTTTTCATTGAGATTACACTGACCTTACAGATCATTTTTAGAAGAGTATAAATATTAACACCATTAAATCTTCCAATCTATGTTTTTTTTTTAACCTCTCTTTTTATTTAGGTCTTCTTTAATTTAGCTCAATAATATTTTGTAATTTTAGTGTAGATATTGGTTTGTCTTCCATTAAAGGTATTGCTAGGTATTTAATGACTAACAAGCTCATTATAAGTTGATTCACTTTTTTAGTTAATTTTTGTCTATTGCTGATAATATAGATAATACATGCAAATTGGTCTTCTAAAAACTTGCTAATTTATACATTCGAATAACCTGTAGATTCTGAGGCATTTTTATATTATGACCATATACTCTGTGAAAAAATAATTTTACTTCTTCCTTTCTAATCCTTATACCTTTAGCTTATTTTAATTGCCTTATTGTAGTGTCAAGAACTTGTACAATGTTCTAGAAGTGATGATAGAGAGTATCCTTTTGCATTCCTGACCTCAGGGTAATGCTTAAAATTTTTTTTATTAAGTATGTTGTTTGAAATAGGCTTCTTGTAGTTAACATTTAAACAGAAATTTAAAAAAAATCTTTCTATTTACTTATAGCTAAGACTTTTAAAGGAAATCATGTTGAATTTTATCAAGCCCTTTTTTTGTTCGGGTATTCAAAGAATAATATCAGTTTTAAAGTTTATTTTTTTGCATGAGAAGAGTTGTCACATTGATTGAATTTCAATATTTTTATTAACTTTTAATGTTTATTTATTTTGAGAGAGAGAGATAGAGAGAGAGAGAGCGAGCGAGCCAGGGAGGCGTAGAGAGTGAGGGAGAAAGAATCCCAACCAGGCTCCACACTGACAGTGCAGAGCCAGACATGGGGCTTGATCCCAAGACCAGGAGACTATGACCTGAGCCAAAATCAAGAGTCAGATATTTAACTGACTGAGCAACCCAGGCACCCTGAATTTCATTTTTTATGCAATCTTGCATTCCTGAAATATAAATGACTTGCTTTTTTATGCATAAATGGATTTGGTTTGCTAATATTTCTTTAAGCTTTCTGCATTTATAGACAGCTTTGTCTTTGAGGTTCTTTTTTTTTTGTAAGTTTATTTATTTTGAGACAGACAGAGAGCGAGTTGGGGGGCAGAGAGAGGAGACAGAGAATCCCAAGCTAAGGTGCTGTCAGCATGGAGCCCAATGCATGGGCTCAAACTCACGAACTGTGAGATCATGACCTGAGCTGACACCAAGAGTCAGACATTTAACTTACTGAACCCCCCAAGTGCTCCGAGATTCTTTTTTTATATTTAGAAAACTTTTATTAAGTTTTTTTATTTTAACTCTAGTTAGTTAACATACAGTGTCATATTAGTTTCAGGTTTACAATATAGTGATTTAACAGTTCCATACATCCCACAGTGCTCATCACAAGAGCACTCCTTACTTAATCTCCTTCACCTTTTTCACCCACCCCCCCACCCACCTCCCTTCTGGTAACCATCGGTTTGTTCTCTGTAGGTAAGTGTCTGTTTCTTGGTTTCTCTTTCTCTCTCTCTGTCTGTCTGTCTGTCTGTCTGTCTCTCTCTGTCTCTCTCTCTTATTCTCCCTTGTTTTGTTTCTTAAATTTCACATATGGTTGAAATTGTATGGTATTTGTCTTTATTGACTTATTTAACTTAGCATTACACTCTCTAGCACCATTCATGTTATTATAAATAATAAGATTTCTTTCTTTTAATGGCTGAATACTAGTCCACCGTGTGTATATGTGTGTATAGTATGGATATATTACATCTCCTTACACTTGGGCTGCTTCCATACCTGCCTATTGTAAATAATGCTGCAATTAACATAGAAGTGCATCTTTCTGTTTGAATTAGTGCTTTTGTATTTTTTTGTGTAAATACCCAATAGTATGATTACCAGATCATAGCATAGTTCTATTTTAACTTTTTAAGAACCTCCATATTATTTTCCACAGTGGCTGCACCAGTTTGCATTCCCATCAACAGTATAAGAGGGTTCCTTCTTCTCCACATCTTCACCAACACTTGTTTTTCATGTTTTTGATTTTAGCCCTTCTGAGAGATGTGAGGTGATATCTCATTGCAGTTTTGATTTGCATTTCCCTGATGATGAGTGATGTTGAGCATCTTTTCATTTGTGTATTGGCCATCTGGATTCCTTAGAAAAATGTCTGTTCATGTCTTCTGCCCATTTTTAATTGGATTATTTATTTTTTGGGTGTTGAGTTAGATAAATTCTTTATATAGTCTAGATATTAACCCTTTATTGAATATGTCCTCTCCCATTCAGTAGGTTGCATATTAGTTTTGTTGGTTGTTTCTTTGCTATGCAGAATCTTTTTATTTTGATGCAGTCCCAATACTTTATTTTTGCTTCTATTTCCCTTGTCTCAGGGGTCATACATAGAAAAACGTTGCTATGGCTAATGTCAGAGAAATTGCTGCCTGTGCTCTCTTTTAGGATTTTCATGGTTTCTGGTCTTATACTTAGGTCCTTGATCCATTTTGAGTTTATTTTTGTTTACAGTGTAAAAAAGTGGTCAGTTTCATTCTTTTGCATGTAGCTGTCCAATTTTCCCAACACGATTTGTTGAGGAGATGATCATTTTCCCATTGCATAATCTAGTCTCCCTATTCGGGGTCTTTTGTGGGTCTATTCAAATTTTAGGAATTATTTGCCTTAGTTCTGTGAAAAATGCTTTTGATATTTTATTAGAGATTGCTTTGAATCTGTAGTTTGCTTTGAGTATTATAGAATTTTAACAATATTTGTTTTTCCAATCTATGAGCATGGAATGTCTTTCCATTTGTGTCATTTTCAATTTTTTCATCAGTGTTGTATAGTTCTCAGAGTACAGGTCTTTCACCTCTTTGATTGAGTTTATTCCTAGAATTTCTCTTTTTAATAATATTTTTATGACATTTGAGCAATAAATGTATCCATTTTCAAACAATGACTTAGAAAATGCTTTCATTTTTTTCTAACCTCAAAAGGAGTTAGTTACGATTGCTGCTACTTTCTCCTCAAAATATGGAAGCATTCTCAAGTAAAACTAAATCATTTTGAAGATTGCCTTCTGGTGCATTTGGAAGATTCAATTTCTTTAGTAAATAATGTCTGTTTAGATTTTCTATTTTTTGCCAATTATAGAGAATAATGTTTTTTTTGAGAATCCACTCATCTCATCTACATTTCACAATTTTACATATCCATGTTTGTACCTGCTTATCATCTTTTTGTTCATTGGATCTGTAATGATATACTCTTTTTCATGTCAGCTATTTGTGATTTGTGTTTTTATTTACTTTTCTTGATTAGTCTTGCTGTGAGTCTATAATTTTTAAAAAGTATTATTTAAACCATATTTGATAGCTTTTCATTTTGTCAGCATGTTTTATTATCCATCGTTTTACTGAATGTGCCCCCTCCTCTAAATTCCTATGTTGAAACCTAATTCCTGATGATACTACTTGAAGGTGGGACCTCTGGGGAGTGATTAGGTCATGAAGATGGAATTCTCATGAATGGGATTGGTCCCCTTCCAAAAGACCACAGAGAACTCCTTCACCCTTTCACCATATGAGGACACAAAGAGAATATGACTGTCTATGAACCAGGAAGCAGGCCCTCACCAGATGCTGAATCTGCCAGTGCCCTGATCTCAGACTTTCCAACACGCAGAGCTGTTTATTAGCCACCCAATCAATGGTATTTTTGCTATAGTAGCCCAAATAGACCAAGACACTCACCAAGAGTGTAATAAATTTTCCCAACATGATTATTTATTTGTCTAACTATTTTGAAGCCATTTTTTTAGGTGCTTATAAATTCAGAATTACTTCATCTTTCTGGTGAATTAACTATTGAAAAGTATCCTTTTATATCACTTCTTAACTAAAAATTAATGTATTTGACATTATTATAGATTTTGGTAGATTAATATTTGTACTGTCATTTATCTTCAACCTTTTTTGAGGTCAGTTGGAAAATCTGCAGAGCACAGGCTCAAGCTTACTTCTTTGCCTTTCATTCCTGAAATTTTAAGTTATTTCTATGCCGTGGCTTTATTGACAGCTCTTATCTCTAATTTTGCCTATTAGTCATGGGAGATGTCCAAAATTATTCTGCTTTTATGGCTCTTGACATTGGCTTTCTGTAGCATATTTGCTGAGGAATCAGCAAATTTGCTTGGAGAAACAGATGTAAAATATCAGCTTACATCTCTGTGATTCCTTTATCTCTGGAACCATGACTCCTCAAGTTCTGTGAAATTCACCAGTTCTTTTATGTCTTTATTAAAAAAAAATATTCAGCTTTTCCTATTGTTCTTGCTTAGAACATTGGTCTATTGCAAACATTTCTATTATGGTCAGAAGAAGTTTTAGAGTAATCATTTAAAAATACATTCATCACATCAGTCCTTTACTCAAAACATTAACATCGCACTCAAAGTCAAAGTCATTACTAAAGCATAAAGTCTCTCTCTGATCTTAACACTCAGACCTAATATGCTAGCACTCATCTCCTACTTCACTCTTCATTGTACTTCAACCATTTTGACCCTTTTTCCTACTCCTTGATATTCCAAGATTAGCACATACTGTTTGCGCTTCCTGAAATGTCATTCTCAAATATTTGCATGACTCATTTTTTCTCTATATTTAGTTCTCTGCTCTAAAGCCATTTTATACAAGGCCTGCTACATTAGTTTATATCCCTCTGATGCTGTTTTATTTGTCTTTTTAACCCTATTTCCATCTATCATAATAGATAATTGTTTGCATTTATTCAGTGTTTCTCTCTCTCTCTCTCTTTTCAGTAGATTATATACTCCATGAAAACAGGGACCATCTCTGCTTTGGTCACTGCTCAATAGCCAACATTTGTAAAATTTCTTGGTAGTATATCCAATGTATTTAATGAATACTTGTGCATTATGTCAGCTCATCATTTCACCTTATTTTGAACTGATTTACCTAGAAAACTGTACCTTATCTCTAGGCATACAAGAATAGATTAATGAGCAAATTCTGGAATATATATTAAAAACAAAAAGGAAAGGAAACAAATACAAAGCACATAAGAACAAAAACTAATAATCAACCAAACAAATGAACTTTACTGTAGGATATGGTAGAAATGCTGGTATAAAGACCAATTAAACTGAGTTCCTGAATAAAGTTATGTCAGGACATGTGATAGATAACATAGTAGGTGATAGTTCGGACTCTACGTGAGGGGAGAAAAAGACATTTAAAAGTGACACAAGATTTGAAACATAAAGCAGAACTTTACAGAAAATAAATTCCATTATAAAATAGGCAGCAGAAATATTTGATGTAATCAAATAATGTTATGTAGCACTTTTGGGATATGTAAAAATGAAGACAATATTTGGAGATATTTTGAATGAATTTTCTCATCATTGAAGATAAAAATCTTAAGAGTTCAATAAAAGGTGCTAATACAGGAAGAGTAAATGTAGAATACTCTCTTGCCAAGTTTTATTTTATTTATTTTATTGTATTTTATTTTGTTTTATTTTATTCTATTTTTCAGGATAAAGAGTGATGAGATCGCTTTTCTGGGGGAGAAGCGAAGGAAAGTTGAATGGAGAGATTTTATTTAGAGTGGTTTTTAGGCATGCGTTATGGGCTGAATTGTGTCCCTCCAAGTTTCATTTGTTGAAGTCTTAACGTCTAGTGCCTCAGTATGTGACTGTATTTGGAGATAGGGTCTTTAAAGCACTAATTACTATTAAAGAGGTCATTAGGATGGGTCCCAAAACAATATGACTGATATTCTTGTAAGAAGAGTAGATTGGGACATAGGGGGAAGACCATATGAAGACACAAGGTGAAGATGGCCATCTATAAGCCAAGGAAAAGAAGAAACCAACCCTCCTCATACCTTGGTCTTGAGAGAAAATATATTTCTGTTGTTTTAGCCACCTAGTCTGTGATAGTTTGTTATGCAGCCCTAGCAAACTAATACAACAAGTTTTCAAATGAAGAGGAAAATATGGAAGAAACATGATGAATTAAACAGTATAGAAATGGAGGCAATTTTTATACCAAAGATGGAAAGATAAAGGGATGTGTCGAGGGAGAGGAGTAAGATAGGAGCTGGAGAACATGTTTATTAAATCTTGTAACAGTTTTTTAGCGAGTGTAATTAATAGCCATATCAATGCACAGATTAAACTTCAGTCACTGTTTATTAATCTTGAACATCTCAGGCTAATTTCTAACACTCCACAATTTACTTACTGCTCAGGGAGTTTGGACTTTAGACTCTGTCACTTACATAGATGCACTCACAGGAGAATTTCTTTTGTCATTGATGATCCCTTAGTTACTTTCACATGTATCCAATTCAAATTCATTGCCATTACATTCATAGCTTTGAGTAGGAAATATGGTCAATAATAGTGAATTAACAGTTTTAACAGTTAATACATTTGCAGGAGAAAATTTATTTATTTTATTATTTCTTCCCATTTTTTTAATTAAATATAATTTATTGTCCAATTGGTTTCCATACAACACCCAGTGCTCATACCAACTCCGGGAGAAAATTAAAAAAAAAAAAGTAAAAATACAACAATAGAAGTGAGAAGTACCAAAGAAACCAGGACAAAAAAAAGTAAATAATTTAAATAACTTCAGTGACCTTTAGCCATTTATAAACCTCTACTACCATCACAACAACAGAGACCTAAAGGTTTAGTAGAATTAAGTAAAGAGCCAAAAAATAGTAGCTGAATAGAGCAAACAACATGAGAACTTTCAGAATGAAAATACTATAGCTTTGTGTTTGGTCAAAAAGAAAGTCAAAGGAAAAATCTGAGGATCTGGGTATTGGGTCAGTATGGACAATTGCATTGGGCCAGTACAATATAAACCAGAACTTACCTTCTCAACAATGGTATAAACTCCACCTGGATTGACTAATTTTGGTACATGCTCATAGTTGCACACACATGTGCAGGTTTATCACATCTCTAGTTTTGAATCATATCAAGATACCTTGTTTGTCATGTAGATTGTACAGTAATATTTGGTTATGACATGAGAACTCTTAAAATCCCTATCTCATTATAAATAATGCAAAACTAAGATATTTTCTCCCTTTTCTATTTACTCCCCACGCTGCTGATTTATGTTTACCAATCTATTAACTAGACAGATGTGCCACTGGTTTCTGAATAATTACTTTTGGAGGAAAAAAATCATTGTTTACAGAAATGTTTGAAAAATATTTTCTGCCTTTTTAATTAATTTGCATCAGTCAGGAATTCCAAGTTCAGAGTGACTAACTTCCTCCTTTCTGTGTTTTCTTCTGTTTCTTACAGAATTTTGACCTCTCTGTCTTTTGCAGGTGATGATAGTTAGATTTCAAAATGCACAAGAGGGTATTGTAATTCTCTGCAGGCAGTGAATCTCTAGCCATTGATATGTGTGTCACTGCACAATACTCTCAGGCACAGAGATGCTACAGTCATTCGGCAGATTATGAAGACCTAAAACAGCCTCCCATTCTGACTAATAAAGCAAACACTATTTAAATTTTCTTTATTTTGTGTTAGATGTAGCCTGTAGTTGAACATATATATTACGTTTTGAAAATCATCAAAAATATTTAGTTAATCCCAGCAGCACTTAGAATGGTGGATTCATATACAGAATATTGAATTAACAACAACAGAAAAAGCAAACATCTAAATGAAAATATTGAAAAATGGTGCAAAATGAAGAAAGCAGGGGTGGGGGTGCATAAAACAGACACTTGAGAAATTTTTCAAGCATGATTCTTTGTCTTCTTGAACTCCGATTTAAAGGTTGCTTAGCAACAGTGGCAGTAACAGCTGGGACACCCTTGATCTTGTTGTGTAAACTATTAAAAATAGGTGATGGAAAGTGGCACCATGGAAACAATGAGTATACTGAAGCAGGTGTCTGTGATGCTGCTTCTCAGTTTAATGTTGGAGGTGTAAATTACAAACAGAAAAAAAGAAAATAACTATATCTTTCATCCTCTTGGACTTTGGCAAGGGATATTTTCTTCCTTATTCATATTGTTCTTGTGACTTCCCAAGCATGTTGGTTCAATAAATGTTGATATTTTAATGGATTACTTGATACTGTATTTTGATTTCTAAATTCATTTCAAAATGAAATGAATGTGTTTCTAAATTTATTTAAAAAATGATTCCAGTATTTTTATAACCAAGTTCTCATGGAATCTAGATCTCAAGTATCCATATTAATAAGAATCAACACAGAGTGCTACATAAATGTTACTGTGTATACATTTTTTAGGTTTCTTATTTATTAACATTAACTTTCAAAGGCTGATCATCTTGTACTTATTTTAAATGAATAGAAATCACCCTTGAATAATCCCTGGATCTTGTTTTATAAATAAGTGTTTGTAATAATAATAGAATTATACTTCTATTATCTATTTCTCATGGACTTACTCTCTTATGTTTATAAAAACAACAGTAAACAATGCCTCAGTTCTCACTTTCAGATAGTTTTATAGGATGCCACACTTGATGACCTAGAGGGTCAGTATAAACCTCAGTGTTGGTTAGGAGGCCACCTTTCCAACAATGTCATCTAAATCAAGCTTTTTATGCCCTTCAGGTAAATTTGCTTTCTGAATACTCACTTGAAGAATCATTAAAAGGGAATCAGTGTTAAGAGATTTTGTGTTTAGAGCACTTATATAAAATATTTAATAACTAGAAGGGTCTATAAGACCATTTATATTCTTATTCGGACATGAGAAACTGAACCCCAAAAAGGTATTAATCCTAACTAAGGAAAGAGACTATAATTTGTAAGCTAACATGTCTAATTAATAATAAAACTGAGATTTGAACCAGAGCACTTCTCTCTGTGTTATAATGCTAAGTTTAGCCTATTATACTGAAGGTTTTGATACCTTGCAAAGATTTGACTATTATTAAATAATACATTTAAGTGATAAGTTTCATGTGAATTTCTTCTCATTTCAGTTTTGTAAATTCAGGCAGTAAATCTTTTTCTTCCTAAAACTTATAGAAACAAATATACGACATATAGATAAAGAAAATTAAGAAAATCATATTCTTGTTAGAACATAAGAGAATCCATTGACTAGTGTCAATTGAAGGTAAACAGAAAGCAGTAAGGAGTGCTGAACCCTCTGGTCTTCCAAACTCCATGTCTGGAAGCAGGAAGATATTACCAGAAGGTTTGATTATATAGAACAATGGCAAAAGTAATTCTTCTAATGAGATGGGTATTTGGAGCAGGGCTGAGTGTTTGAACTCAAAGCACACAGTGGGACTCTTCATGCAAGAAGGGAGGCAGAAACCACTGCCTATGACTACAGTTTACATTTTCCACGGGGAAAATACACTAAAAAATAAATAACCATTTCAACAAAGTTACTACATGAGATATTAATATGTGTAAAGTTCAATGGTTTTCATACAAGACAATTTATAATTATAAATTGAAATGTAGTATATGAAAATCGTGTGCTTTTCAGTATAAGGCATAAATAATATGGAAATAAATATGATGTAAATGTTTTTAAACTATGTACAGAGTATATGATCAGACATTACTGAAGACCACTTAAAAAGTAACATATAAATGGAGAGAATATATAATTTTTATAAAATAAGACTCATATTACAAAGATACCCATTGTCCCCCTAAAATTATCTGTAAATTAAATAGAATTCCAGTTAACCTCTCAGTAGAATTTTCCCCGGAATTTGACAAGCTGACATTACTAAATCATATAAGGGAGTGTGAATATAAAGGAAACCTCATTTTATTTATTTATTTATTTATTTACTTATTTATTTATTTATTTTACATTTATTTATTTTTTGGGTGAACACAAGCAGGGGAGGGGCAGAAAGAAGGGGGCAGAAGATCTGATGCGAGCTCTGAGCTGACAGGCTGACAGCAGTGAGCATGATGTGGGGCTCAAACTCACCAACCAGGAGATCATGACCTAACCTGAAGTCAGTCGGAGGCTCACCCAACTGAGCCACCCAGGTGCCCCTAGGAAACTTCATTAAAAAAGAATTGTTAGTGTTTATTCTTGAGAGAGAGAGAGAGAGAGAGAGAGAGAGAGAGAGAGAGAGAGAGAGAAAACATGTGCAGGGGAGGGGCAGAGAGAGAGACACACAGAACCGGAAGCAAGCTCCAGGCCCTGAGCTGTCAGCACAGAGCCGGACATGGGGCTTGAACCCAGAACTGTGAGATCATGACCTGAGCCGAAGTTGGACACTAAACTGACTGAGTCACCCAGGTGCCCTGGAAACCTCATTTTTAAATGGAGATGGCAAGACTTGAAGGGAGAGCTCTCACACACTATCACTGACTAAGAAATTTATCTTCCCCAACTATAGAAAGCTTGCTTTTTATGTACCCAAGAGAAGGAAGGAAGAATTTCTCCTTGTCCATCAACAGCTCAGCCAGTGAAACAGCCCTTCCAGCTTCCTCCTTTCCCCTATAAAAGGAAGTCAGTCTCCTCTGTTCGCCAGACTTGTCTCTGGTTTGCCATAGTTTGCTTGTCCTATTCCTGAATAGACTCATTTTGCTGGTAAAATAACTGGCTTGTTTTGTTGTTGTTTTTTTAAGGTCAGTAGTTGTAAATGATCATTAAGTGCCAAGATAATTTTGCAAAAGGACATGATGTGTGTAATGGCCCTATCTTACCCAGTATCTTCTGGTTTGGCTCTTTTATCATAATAAGTGCTCTATCAGAAAAGTTATTTAATTGGATACATTTCTCAAATTAACTGATTTGAAAAATATTCACTAAACTCGTAACTATATTTTAAAACATAATCATATTATTCATTGAAGTTGTCAGTGGGTGAACCTTAACTACTAAGAAGCCAGACTGGGTTGGCAGAATTTAAAATAGTCATCTACTGTTGGGGCACCTGGGTGGCTCAGTTGGTTGAGCATCTGACTTTGGTTCCAGTCATGATCTCATAGTTCTGAGTTCAAGCCCAATGTCAGGCTCTATGCCAATAGCCTGGAGCCTACTTTGGATTCTCTCTCTCTCTCTCTCTCTCTCTCTCTCTCTCTCTCTCTCTCTGCTTCTCCCCTGATCACACTCTGTCTCTCTTTCTCAAGAATAAATCAACATTAAAAGAATAAAAAGATAGTCATCTACTGTTGCTATTCCTATTACATTGTAAAGCAAAGTTTTCAATAATTTTTTTTCTAGGACTAATTTTAAACTTTCCATTATTTTGAAGAAAAAAATTAACACAATAAAAACAATAGATCCCTTTTGAATTGTTTTATAAAATGGTTGGATATTATCTTGCCCTGATTGTGCAGGTGTTTCACAAGAAACACTTTTGTTCTGTGCTATTTTCAAATTAGCAATCCTATTTTGCTTATGTAGTTTTAAGGGGCGTTTGCAACTGCTGTCTCTGTATTCCCCTCATAGACAGAATCCCTATTGTTGAAGTTACCTAGGACATCAGGCTGGAGTCCTTTCTGATTTAACCCTCTATGAATCTATGATCCACTTGATATTTTTAATGTATTCATATGGTGTATATAGTATACTAAACAACTATTTAATTCATCTGAACTGAATTTCTTTCTCTCCTAAAACCGTAATCTCCATAGGCCCAGGTACCAATACAAAACACATGTATGATAAGCACTCAAACAACAAGTAAAGAAAACAGTTGGGTCTTTCAGTATTACAAATGTGTTTTAAAAATATCTGGTATTGGGGAGCCTGGGTGACTCAGTCGGTTAAGCATCTGACTTCGGCTCAGGTCATGATCTCACAGCTTGTGGGGTCGAGCCCCACATCGGGCTCTGTGCTGACAGCTCGGAGCCTGGAGCCTGCTTCGGATTGTGTGTCTTCCTCTCTCTCTGACCCTAACCCACTCGCATTTTGTCTCTGTCGCTCTCAAAAATAAATAAACATTAAAAAAATTTTTTTTAAATAAATAAATAAAAATATGTGGTACCTAGGGTTATCCACCCGGACAAGCTGAACTTTTTGTCAGGTTTTAAATACTATCAACTTGCCTAATTCAGTGCTGAAGCAAAAATTCAAAAAAAAATTCTAGGCATATTTTAATTGTTCCTGAAAAAAGTGACTTTGTTTGCAGTCGATGTGGCAATATACCACAGCTATGTGACATTGGGCAAATTTTTATTTTTCAATTTTCTTATTGGCAACATGGATGCTACTATTACTAACTTCTTCATATGGTTCTTAGGAGGGTTACATGAACTGGTGTACATGAGCCTCCTATGAGGAGTGTCTAATGCAGCCAGCACTTTCTGCATGTCAGTTGTGATGATCTGGTTGACTGAGTTGATGGTCTTCCTGAAGCTCTAGGCTTCCCCTTCAGAGGTATTTGAGATCTTTAGGATAAACATATGAAACCTAATGAAACAAAATGAGAACTTCCCTATGGTCCAAACTCCAAATATTTATTTTATTGAAAGGAAGGGCTAATCTATATACAAAATATATGAATAAATTTCAATCATACCCAAAAACCCATTTTAATTTGGCTTTTTACCCTTTTAATTTAACCAAAAGTATTTAATTTATATCAATTCTATACCGTTTGAAAGTTCTTGAACACATCCCAACAGAAAATATCTACACACACAAATGAATATATATGTATGAATATATATAGGTACAAAGCGTCTGGTGTTTACAGCAGCAAACAACTGGTAAGTACACATACAAAATAGTTTACATATGTATTTGCAGAGGAATGTTCCAAGGAAAATGCCATGTTTATATATGATTTTTAAATACAGTTTTATATGGAATTGCTATGGACTAAATGTTTGTGTTCTTTACTGAAACCTAATGTCCGAAGTGATAGTATTGACAGATGGGGCAATGGGGAGTTGATTAGATTATGAGGAGCAGATCCCCTTATGAATTATATTAATGCGCTTTTGTAAAAAGAGGCCAGAAAAAGCTCCCTTGCTTCTTCCGTCATTAGTTGCAACTAGAAGACACATTTCTGGACTAGGAAACAGGTACTCACTTGACACAGAACATGACCATGTGGGCACTCTGATTTTGGACTTCTCAGCTTCCAGAGCTAGAAGAGGTACATTTCTGTTGTTATAAGCCACCCATTCTGTGGTATTCTGTTATAGTGGCCCTAGTAGACTTAAACCATAAATAGCTTTAGATTTAGAGAAAACTTCCAAAGGTGGTCAAAGAACTTCTGTATTCCCTTCACCCAGTTTTCCTAATGTTAACTTCCTATATGACAGTGATACACTTGTTGAAACCAAGAAAATAACACTTGTACATTAGTATTAACTAAACTATAGACTTTATTCGACTTTTACCAATTTTTCTACCAATGTCTTTTTTTCCGTTCTGAGGTAAAATCCAAGATATTGCATTATATGTACTCATCATTTCTCCTCAGTCTGCTCTGATCTGTAACTGCTTCTCAGTTTTTTTCTTTTTCACAACTAACAGTTTTGAAGAATACTCGTTAGAATGTAGAATGTAGAATGTCCCAGTTATAAGTGATTTTTATCTGGCTGATGGTATCGTCAGTTCTTTTCATGTTCTGGCTGGTCTCTTTTGATTGTCTTTATTATACCTGTATAATGAACTATAATTAAAACGTGTTACTTTTTTAATCATAATGTTGGACAGACGTGTCACACCATGTATCACAATCTCTTAGCTCAACTTTGTTCCATATTCCTGGGGCATCTAGCTGCACACAGGGATAAGCGATAGACACACAACACTTCACCTTGATATTCCTCTCTTAAGGCTTCTGTACTTCTGTGCATGGGGATCCTGCCAAGCCTGCTCAACTCTGCTAGTACATGTGCACCACCTCACTCATCCTTAACCAAGAAGGGACAGGGTATGATGGATATAAAACTCCTGTGCTTCGGGCGGAAACTTGACAAGTGTATTTTGATTGCTTCATCCTATCCTATCCTATCCTATCCTATCCTGTCCTGTCCTATCCATCTTTAGTCCTTTCTATTTGTATATTCTGTGCAGTGTCTCCAGAGGGATCAAATTCCAGGAGATTAGAGTGGTAACCATTTCAAAAAATACTCTTGGATTGGCATTTATTCTTTTTGGGTGTCACTGTTGCCAGTTCTGAACTCAAGTTCCTTTGTTACAGCCTTTTTCTTTCCTTCCTTCCTTCCTTCCTTCCTTCCTTCCTTCCTTCCTTCCTTCCTTCCTTCCTTCCTTCCTTCCTTTCTCCCTTCCTAACTTCCTTCCTCCCTCCCTCCCTCTCATCCCTTTCTTTCTTTCTTTCTTTCTTTCTTTCTTTCTTTCTTTCTTTCTTTCTGTCTGTCTTTGGGTAGGTGGTAATACAAACTCAGACACAGTAAAACAGAATAATTATTAAATTGTATGTGGGTTCATCAAACATGTGTACTATCCTTGGGAAACACTCATGTTGTTAGTCTAACATTCACTGCATCTTCTTTGTAGACATAGGAGAATAGACCGAAACAAGGAAAAGAAATATATCTGATGCCCTTTCAATTTATTCCTTTAAAGACCTACTTAGGGAAAATGGAAAGATTAGAAATTTGACCATTGAAATTAATTAAGCACTATGAAGTCTCTTGGGCCTATAAAATTAGATAAAGTGAAATCAAAAGAAAAAATCTCAGTAGACACATTTATCTAAATGTTAGCCTCTAAAATTAATCCACAAGGATAAGAAAACTTTAGACTAGGAAGATAAAAATTGGTCTTTATTTTGTATTTACACTAAGACTGTTGGAGGAAATAGTAATAATAAATTATTCTATCAAACACAGGCATCCTTATCTTTGGCAGTTGGAAGAACTCAGTAATAGCCCAAATGCTATTACTTAGTAAGTAATAGACAATTGTGAAATATTTATTATGCAAGAGAAAGTCGCAAACAAGGGATAGGATTTTCCTCATGTAATGGACTATAAAACCCAATGCTCATTCATTTCTAGAAAACATCTTTCACACTCTGTATAAGACATTATGATAGACCCTGGATAGAGAAGAATAAACAAAACACATATGACCACTGACATTATTAACGTACAATTTGTAAAGGAAGGTGTAAACTTAACAGTTGAGGACTCACACAAGCAATACTTATAAATGCGACAGATGGCTTCAGGAAAGCATTAGTGTACTCTCAAAGAAAATAATAATATGTGTGGATTCATATTTAAATTAAGTAGTCAGGGAAGACTTCTCTTAAGAGTTAGGATTTAAGCTGATACCTTGAAGAATGGTTGAGTTTTTTAATGGAAAGAAAGAAAAGGACTTTTGAAAATGAATGAAGGAAAATGTGAGAAACAAGGAGATGATGGGGTGGCTGGGTGGCTCGTTCAGTTAAGCTTCAAACTCTTGATTTCGGCTCAGGTCATGATCTCACATTTTGTGAGTTCCAGACTAGCTTCAGTCTCTGAGCTGACAGCACATAGCCTGCTTGGAATTCATTCCCTCTCTCCCTGCCCCTCCCCTAGCTCATGCTTGTGTGAGTGTGCTCTCTCTCTCTCTCTCTCTTTCAAGAAATATACGTTAAAAAAAAGAAAAGAAAAGAAACAAGGAAATGTTGTAATATGTATTTTTGTAAGAGTAGTTACTAGAAATACTGCATGATGGCTGGAAACTTTGAGCATGTTAGAGATTACTGAGATCCTGAGTGTTTAACTGATAATAACTTTTGATCCCTTTGACAGAGTGAGGTGATACATTTTCAGTGAAGAAAAGAAATAGAAAATACTAGAATTGTAATTATGTCTCTTAAATCCAATGATTGAAAAAAATGAGTTTATACAAAAGATATTAGTTGTTTTGCTTAAGGAAAAAGCAAACTTTATAATAGGATTTATTATCAGTTGATTTTCTTTTTCTAGAAGCTCTACTAGAGTAGCTTATATAAATATGATACATATTCAGCAAAAATTAATATAAACAAAATAATTGAAAGGTACACATGTTTTTCTTTTGTGTATGGCTTTCATAAAGTGAAGAACTTAAGCATATAAATAAGTATTTATACTTTTATTAAGAATATTCACATATTGTTCTACAAAGGCACACCTCCCAATGGTATATTTGAGAAAGAGGTTTGATTTCCACCCACACTAGAGTTATCCATTTAATAATAACTCTATAAGTTTCATAATCAATTATTATCTTAAACTATATTTATAATTTGGCTTACATGCTATTTTTGTCATCTGCTCTAGAAAATGGGCTATATTTTGTTCACTGCATTGGTCCACTATCTTTAATACGCCTTTATATTTCTTAAATAAAAGGGGTGCCTGGGTGGCTCAATCAGTTGACCATCTGACTCTTGATTTTGGCTCAGGCCATGATCTCATGGTTTGTTAGATTGAGCCCCAGGTGGGGCTCTTCCCTGAGACTGTGGATCCTGCTTGAAATTCTCTCTCTCTCTCTCTCTCTCTCTCTCTCTCTCTCTCTCTCTCTGTCTCCCTCTCTTTCTGCCTCTCCCCTGCTCATGCTCTCTCTTTCTCAAAATAAATAAGCTCTATTGTTTGTATTTCTTAAACAAATGAATGAAAACATTGCTTTTTGTTTCAAGTTTTTATTTAAATTCTAGTTAGTTAACATATAGTGTAATGTTGGTTTCGGGGGAGTAGAATTTAGCGATTCATCACTTACATACAACACTCAGTGCCCATCACAAGTGCTCTCCTTAATACCCATCACCCATTTAGCCCATCCCCCGCTCATCTCCACTATAGCAACCCTTGGTTTGTTCTCTCTAGTTAAGAGAATCTTTTTTGTGATTTCTCTCTCTCTCTCTCTCTCTCTCTCTCTTTTTTTCCCTTCCCATATGTTCATCTATTTTTCTTAAATTCCACATATGAGTGAAATCATATGGTAATTTGTCTTTCTCTGACTGACTTATTTTGCTTAGTATAATACTCCCTAGCTCTAGGCACATCATTGCAAATGGCAAGATTTCATTCATTTTTATAGCTGAGTAATATTCCATTGTAGATACAGACCATATCTTCTTTATTCATCAGTTGATAGATTTTGGGTTCTTTCCATAATCTGGCTATTGTTGATAATACTTCTATAAACATTGGGGTGCATGTACCCCTTCAAATCAATATTTTTGTTTCCTTTGTGTAAGTACCTACTAGTACAATGGCTGGGTCACAGATTAGTTCTACTTTTACCTTTTTGAGGAACGCCTATACTGGAAAACATCGCTTTTTAAGATTTAGCATTGATTTAACAATAGACTTTCACTGAACAGAAGCAAATATAAGTGTACATGTTAGCTTCAAAGAAAATTCAATTTTAGACCTTTGTGAGAAAAAGACTATGTACCTTTGACTGGAGCAAAGGTGGTTCAGTTCCTTTCACACAAATAAAGAAACCAAACTTAGAAGACAAATGACCCACTTATTATCATTCAGCTTTAAGAAGTAAGGTTAGAAGTAGATTCAGAGTATTCCATCATACACTATGGTTCTTTCTATTAAAATGACTCATCTTCATTCTATTCATTGAATTTGTGTAGATTCTTATGCAGACTTAAAAGAAAACTGATTGTTTTAATCAAGTAGATTCAAGCCTAGTTATACATTTTTCTTCTTTTTACTCTTTTCCTAATTCAGGAGGTCGCTGCATATTTGAGTTATAATTATTATAATTATACTTCTCTCCTGAACTATCTTTACTGTTCCCTTGATGACTGTTGCTTAATCAACATGATGAGACTTGCCTAATAAACTCCTCCTCTTGACATTATAGTTGGGTTCTCAGTGGGGGATAGTGTATTATAGGGGTTAAAATGGCAGGCTCTGGCACCAGACTGAATAGATCCCACTCCTGACTGTATCACTTACCAGTTGTGTAACTTTCAGCAAGTTATTTAAGCTCTCTGAGCCTCAAGTCTACACAAATAATAGGAATGTAATAAAAGTATAAAGCTCATACAGTTATTTAAGGACTGCATAAGATAATTCATGCTAAAAACCAGAAAAAAATCTGATATATAATAAGCACTACATATAATGTTAAGAATGAATCATTTAATTCCTCAAGAATACTTTCCTGATCTTCCTACAATGTTAAATAGACTGCACTGTAAGCTCTCAAAGTGTAATGTAGCTCTCTTTTATAGCACTTATAACACTTGTACATTTCACATTTATTTGGAGAATTGTTATTACGCTTTACACGCTCCTAATACTATAATCTCCATGACCACAATGTGTCTTTTTGTCCTTTTCTTTTTCTCATTAGTGCATTACACGACAGCCAGCACAATGCCCAACACGTAGCATATACTTATTATATGAGTGCTAAAAATAATGAATGGGTAGATTAATGAATGATTAAATTTACATATATGGTAGTGTCCTGAATTTGTATCATGGTCCCCATCCCATTTTACTAAGACCTGCTTGTGGTAGGCAAAGTGCCATTTACTTCCT
This sequence comes from Acinonyx jubatus, assembly GCF_027475565.1. Taxonomy (NCBI): domain Eukaryota; kingdom Metazoa; phylum Chordata; class Mammalia; order Carnivora; family Felidae; genus Acinonyx; species Acinonyx jubatus. The sequence continues at coordinate 24,388,138 of NC_069385.1, forward strand.
TCCCCCTTCCCGGTCTAATGCTATTTCCATTGTTCTGACTTTATTACATTCAAATTCAATTAAGAGTAAAAGGATAAATATTTATAACATTTTATATACCTCTGAACTACAAATATGCACACAAAATCACATTCCCTCTGGAATACAGATGCAAGTGACATTTGATAATATGTATTTAGTGAAGGTAATAAAAGCAATTCTTGCTTCTATCATTATAAAAACAATGAACCTTCGTGCTAATGAATGTATTCTTCAGAAATAATGTTTACGAAGTTAAGAAAAGATGTTCTCAGGGGACATTAATTTAAGTGTAGATCAAAGCTTAATTTTCATACTTGAAGACAAGCAAATATATGTTTCCTTTCTTTTATTTATTTATGTCTGAATGAAATTCCTTAGGTCAAGTCACACTTCAGTCAATTCTTAACAGACTTTAAAAAATAATTCTATACTCCTTAGTAGGTAGAAGTCCTTATGGGCATGCTCTAGTTTGAAAATGTAAAAATAAAATAAACAATATAGCTTATCATTAGGCAGGTGTTAATTGCTTTTTCTATTTGAACAACAGTAAATACATGTTTCCTTGTAACTGAAGAAATACATACTCTTTAAACTTGTCTGCCCATATAATCTTAAAGAGAATTAAAAGTTTAAAAATGGTTCATAATTTCCTTAAGATATTTTAAAAGTTAGTATGTCAAACCCTCAAAGGTATATAAATATATATTTTTTTAACAGAAAATTCATACATCAAAAACTTTAATAAGTTTTGGAATGGGGAAGAAGAAAGTATTTTGACTCTAAACTTATCTGCACATATTTATGGTACTTATTATATAAGATAATATCTTTTGGACTCATTTAATAAAAAAAAATTTAAAAATGAAAAGTTAAGGAAGTCAGTAAAATAAATCATCTATGAACCAGTTAGGTGATGGCCAGTTTTTGTTGGGATCCAGTGTACTATAAAATACAGGTTTAATAACTCTATCAGAACCAACTGACCAGAAAGAGAATTAGGCATTTGAGGGACTTTGCTTAAGAAAAATTTTAAAATATTATCATTTTTTTTCCAAATAAAACTTTCCAAGGTATACATTTTACTAAAATGTCTTTCAAATTCTCAGGGGACATGTTTTACCAACTTTATCTAAGTTTATTCCAGATTATAGTAAATAATGTAAGATTGCCTATCCATTTTATGTAGCCAACATAGCTGTTAACAACAACAAAGATTCAGTAATAAAAAAACTAAAGATATTCATAGACCAATTTGACTTTATTAATACAAATGAGAAAAACTTATATAAATATTAGAAGCCAAAATTTAATTTTTCACTAAAATAATTATTGGCCAGGATTTTTTAGGTTTTAATAGTAAAGATCTTTTTGCATTCAGGGCATTTTTGTAATAGTGTATATGACTCTATCTAATTTTTTTTTGTTTATTATTAAAAACATATAACATATTATGGATCTTTCAAAACCTAACTATTCTTCTCTTGAATGACATCCATGTTATTTTAGAACAGAAGTGTATTTCCTTCATGTGTTTATCGGCTAATATTGTTTCATACACAAGTAAGAGAAAAATCAGCACAAATTATGGAAATGTTATATCATTTAACTGGAAGCTCAGATACGTAGATTAATTATATGATCCAGTTAGTGCCCAAGCTCCACTTCTCAGTTTTTCATGGCCTGCTGTCCTTGGTAGCATGGCTTTCATCATGATACCACAATTCCTGACAGCTGCTGGAACAAAATGCATTGTTATTTTTGTCCTGTAAGGCACCACCTTCAACAATTCCCAGCTGTACACTAAAATATCTTCCCTTCGGTATGGATAGAATCAGCTTCCCCTAACTCACATAACTTGCATAGAAGAAGATTAGATATCTGAACGAATATGTCATTCTCTTAGGGAAGATGATTTATTGTGTGAGTGAAGTGTAGAGAAGAAACCCACATAAGCTATAACAGCAACAGCAGCAGTAGCAGTGATGATGACAACAACCACATGATCAGCACCATCGTCATGATAAAGCTATTTAGGTAGAAAGTATAGTGCTCAATGCTGCAGTATTAGCCTTATTCTTTTATAGAGTAATTGTATTCCATATATGTTATTTTATATATATATATATATATATATATATATATATATATATATATTAGTGTATACTACCCAAACTAGAATTTAACATCGTTCTAGAAGTACAAAGTAATACAATAAAACGTAAAATATAAATTATTCAAAAGAGAAGATAGACATAATCAACAAATGGAAATTAAAATGACCCAGGGGATTATAAATATTCTGGGAAATGATCTTTTCTCTAGCGTTAACTCTTTAATTGATGGAGACACAAGGAGGGTCTCCATCTCTCCCTGCTCCCGAGTCCATCCTTCCCTGTTTTCTAAGCTGATACTGAGGAACTGTAAGTGAACATTCAGTGTTCTCAGGGCTTCTGATGACATCATCGTTCCCAATGTTTCACATATCTTTTCGTAGAATTGGAGATAGCCCACTGAATTCAGTGGGCTGCTGTGTTTTAGTCTGCCCCCTTAGATTGAGAAAAAAAGTCTCTCTTCACATTAGAAGACCTAATTTAAATTACCCATATCTCACAAACCTACAGCCATATGCACACATAATTATAAAAGAGTCATGGGTCATATCTGGAGTATGTCCTATTACTCTAAATATTCTTTTTCCTGAATAACATGGATCAGGCTCCAAGGACAGGCTTCTTAATGTTTCTTGTTCTATATCTTAGAATCAAATTGCTGTGGAGTTTTGTGGATGATGCCTCTGGAAATCTTGAATATGGATGCTGATATGAAGTGCAGGGAGGATTTGAACAGCAGAAATACTTATGTAAGAAAAAAGATTAAAAATAAATAAAAAAGATCAGTGAACTTCCAAATTTTCTAGTTGGCAAGAATACAGTAGATTCTTGCATAAGGAAGAATCATTTCCAAGTAGTGCTGTCAGCAGTGCTGTTAGTAGTCCAAGTTTCCTGTTTAATTCTTGTCACGGTTATGATTATACAGGTATTTGCAAATTAACAAATCATTTGCAACTTAGGAAATGATTTCCAATAATTCATGGATAAGAATTATTTTATAATATTAATTTCATATTACATCAAATTATATATATATATATGTATGTATGGAGGTCAAAATTAAGTACCTTTAGACTATGATTCTGATTCTTCGTATTGACAACTAGGTGATTATTGCCTGCTAAAAATGTTATTTTTTACAATATGTTCAATATGTTTGAAATAAAATACAGGAAAACCTTGGTTTGTGAGCATAACTCATTCGGGAAACATGCTTGTAATCCAAAGCACTTGTATATCAAAGCGAATTGCCCCATAAGACATCATGGAAATCAGATGATTCGTTCCACAGTATTATAGGAATACTGTAATATAATACAAAATAATAAAGAAAATACAAAATATAAAGAAAAATAGACAAATTAACCTCCACTGACCTTCATGGTTGATGTGAGGGAGACAAGAGAGAGGAGGGTTATTGTGGAGGACAACTTTCATTATCACTAACAGAATCACTGCTATTGATTGGCTCAATGGAATCTTTTTCTTGTCGTGCAACTTTAACAAGAAACCTATCCAGTGACACTTGCTTTTGTCTCCTTTTGAGGATTTTCACGGAAATGTCTCATTGCATTGTCGTTAAACAGATTCATCGCTCCCACTGCTATAGCTTTATTCTGGTGGTACTTTCCTCCAAAATGTTGCACTGTTTCCCACATTTTACTAATCTCCCTAATCTCATTTGAAGTGAGGGATTCTTCTGCCTTGTTCTCTCCTCCTCTGCAGACGAGATGCAGACATAGACTTCATATAAAAAGTGGCAATTTCAGCCACTCCCATACCTTGTTTGTACTTCTTTATGATTTCCTTCTTAACTTCCACTGTAATCATCTTCTTCTTCTTAGCACCTTTATTTCCAACCTGTTTCTGCATGGGGGACATTGTATACACTGGCATGGATGTTGACTACAGTACAGTATTCATTATCTCTTGTCATATACTGTGTTTAATGTAACTGCTAATAAGGCAGCAGAGGATAGAGTCTATAGGCAGCCTGACCTAGAATGAAGCATAGCATTCATAAGCTTACTCTTGTATGGAAAAGCAAAGGACTGCCCATAGGTGCTTTGAAGTAACAAAAAATACACTAGTTTCAGTTGTGGGCACCTTCCAGCATTCTGAAAAATCAATGATTCCTGCCAAACACCACAGCCTAAGACCAAGCATCTGAGCATGGGAAACGATCACCCACATTCCCGCAGAGAGAGAGAGAGAGAGAGAGAGAGAGAGGAACCATTGGCTCAGTTGTGATGATGTGATATTCAGCAAGACTACCCATGTTGCGAGACATTGCTTATTTAGCAAGTTAAAAATTATTAGAAATGTTTGCTCATCTTGCGGAACACTTGCAGAACAAGTTACTCGCAATCCAAGGTTTTACTGTATTTTTAACCCAAAATAAACCTTTAACTTTTTTATTAAATAATTTTATTTATAATTTTAATTCCTAATTTTCTTTTTCTTCAATCATAATGGATAACTTCGAATATTTTAGAAAGAATATTTTTGAAGACACTTGAAGTATAGTTTTAAAACTTTACATCATCATAGTTTCATTTTATGAAGGTATGTGTATAGTTCGCTCAAACATCTATAACTAAATATCATAGTGTAGGTGGCTTAAATAACAGAAATTTATTTTCTTACAGTTCTGGAATTTGAAAGTTCAAGATCAGGGTGCCAGCATCCTTGGGTTCTGGTGAGAACTCTCTTCCTGGCTTGGAGACAAGATACCTTCTAGCTGTGTCCTCATATGGTCTTTCCTCAGTCAATGCTCATGAGAGAGAGAGAGTGCTTTCTTCCTCTTCTTTGTTCTTTTCTTTTCTCTTCTTTCTTTCTTTTTTTCTTTCTTTCTTTCTTTTAGAGAGAGAAAGCATGAACAGGGGAGAGAGGCATAGGGAGAGAGAGAGAAAGAGAGAGAATGAGAATGAAAGAGAGAGAATGAGAATGAAAGAGAGAGAGAGACAGAGACAGAGAGAGAGAAAATCTTAAGCAGGCTTCATGGAGCCCAACCTGGGGCTCGATCCCACAACCCTGGAATCATGACCTGAACTGAAATCAAGAGTCAGATGCTCAACTAACTGAACCACTCAGGTGCCCTGAGAGAGACATCACTTCCTTATAAGACCCACCAATCATATATTAGGGCACCACCTTCATGACCTCACATGCCCTCATAAAAGCCTTATCTCTAGATATAGTCGTCAGGGCTTAGGGTTTCAACATATACATTTTGAGGGGGACACATTCAGTCAATAGCATATATTATTTCAATCACTTTTCTTTATAATCACAGAACTCATATGAAAATCTTAATTAGAACAGCATAAGTAATGATTTTTCTGGAATGAGGAAAATAGATTTAGTGAAATAAATGTATAATAATGCTAAAATAATGGAAATCTTCATTTTATTACCATTGCTAATATATCTGTCCCATCAATAGAATACACACAGAAAATGATTATGTTCCATAATCTTTAATATTTTATTAACTCTTGGTCATTTAAAAATATTTTACGTATTTTGTCATTATAATACACATTTTTAAAGATAAGAGGATAGAATAAAATTTATTAACAGTTTGTGAACTTGATTTAAAATGAAAAATATATAGACATATGATATGAAGTCTTCTAGCCATACCCTTTCTTGCTGACTACAAAATTAGGGGTGGACCTGATTTTACCCATGGCTTTAACTGAAACATGGCTAACGTGTGTACTTTCAAGCTGTTTTCCTCTCTCATTTCAAGTACAATGGCTTCTAAAACAGGACCTTGTGCTTCTTGCTGTTATTTGAAGTTATTCATTCTTCTTCACAGTCCTCTCTAATAAACAAACCCAACAGTAACACAAACCAGACATACCTCATCATTTCCTAATGTATTTATTACTCATCCAGTTAACTATCTCTCATTCTTCAAAGACTGAAAACTGGTTTATTTCTTTCTATCATTATTGTCACAATTCTTAGGGATTTGATATTGATGTAAAGGATCACACTTGTAGTTTGACTTTCCCAGCTCACATGACCTCATTTTCCACCACATCTCAGTCACTACTCCATAAGTCATAACCTAGATCTGCAATCCTTCCACAGTCTTAAATTAAGGGCCTGACCACAACATCTTAATATTTCAACTAATTTCTTCCAGTTATCCAATGGCAGTCCCCACACTTCCAGACTTCTGATTGCCTGATTTAACATTTTATTTTTAATTTCATTTACTGATAGTCTTATATCTCACCTATATTACATTGTCTTAAATTATATTTTAGCAATAAATCATCACCCTAAACACACCATTAATTCCTTATACTTTCTTCTGCTTATCATTTATTCCTAGTCAACTCTACCCTATTTATATTGAACTTTGTACACACCACATCAGCAGCCAAGAAGTTGAACATGGCTAGAGAAAATCACAACTCCATGTTGATTTGTTTCACATTAAATTAGGACCACAAGTACTAAGCAGGTCCTTAGAGCTGACAAATACACTCTTGGTTCCCCTGTTAACCTAGTAGCCACTCCCATTGATGACTCTCATGCATCCTCTTTTTTTCCCAAAACTCCAGCTTCATGTGTTTTCTTATGATCATCAACCAATAATCTTACTTTACTGATAGCAAATTCTTCTATATTATTCTTGCATCCACTCCCATATTTTACTGTGTCAACAAATATTCATCTATATTCATACACCCTTCTTTCCCTTCTGTTTTTTAAAGTGAATTAAAGTGAACTCCTTCATTTGTACACGATTCTATCCTTTCCTGCTTATTCACTTTTGACTGACATTTCTTTTCTCCAAAAACCAACATTATTGGCTCTCTACTGAATTATTTTTATCACCATAGAAACCAAGTATAACATCTCTCATCTTAAAATAAATATGTCCTTGTGCTCACGTCTCTTTCTGGTGACTATTACATTTTTCTGTCCAATATTAGAACAAAACAAAGGATTTTCCATATTTTTGGTCTCTACCTCTGATTTTTGGAGCATTCCTAGAACTTAATTTGTTAAGGTTTTAACTCACCACTTCATTGACATTCCTCTTCTCAGATCTTAGTCCACATCTTACTGGTCCTATTAGCAACACTAAAAGTTGACCTCTTACCCCTCCTTGAAGTACATCCTTCACTTGACCTTCACAACAACACTCTTTCTATTGAAAACCATACAAGCCTCCATTTATTTAAGGAAATAAACCCAAAGTCCTTATAATGCTTTACTAGTACCTACAAAATTTAATTATCCTACAAATTTTCTGGCCTCACATCTGTTCCTGTTCTCCCTAGGGTTCACATTGTCCTATTTGCTGTAGCCATTTTCTATTTCTAGAATACACCTACAACCTGGCTACAATTTCGAAGTCACTCACTTACTGTTCACTTTGAATGGAGAACACCTCTAGGAAAAATCTACAGAGCCCACACCATTACTTCATTCGATCCCTATTAAATTCTTACCTATTAGACAGACTTTCACTAATAACCCATCAGAAAAGCTCACAGGTCACTGTCTACGTACTGTACTATGTTGTTATTTTTATCTAGAATGGATACTACCTGTTCTGCTTTTTGTTTGTCTGTTTTATTTTATACTAATTTTCTGTCTTCCTACTAGAATGTATGTTCTAAGACATCAATAACTTTTTGAATAAATTTATGAGTGAATACACATTTGAAATTAGCATACACTTAGGCAACTCAAAATCATTAACTTATAATTTTTAAAATTTAAAATACTATTGAAAAAGATAAACTAGGATGTGAGGGGAACACTGAGATGGTATACAGAGGGCAGATGAATCTAACTGTACTACAGATATTTTATATGACCATACTGAAGAGGAAGGGAAAAAAGAAAAAGAAAAAAGAAGAAAAGGAGCTTACCTATATATCTTTGGAAGACAATGTTTTGACTAGAAACTGTAAAACTATAAACAAAAGGATCTGTACATACACACTGTACTATAATTGGTAAATTTGGTTTTAATGAAGGTATGAGTTAACAATTCTGAGACCATTGAACATGTATATTAGGGTTGAGCAAGTTAAGTACATGAGTAATGGGCTTCAGGAGCCAGGTTTCTCGTTTTCTGAAAGGGAAGTTATAAGTAGTCAAGAAAGGAAGGCTAGAATAAACCTCATGGTACTTTATTAGAGTAAGACACCTCTAATGAGTTTATGTTTAGCTTAATATGTATATACAGATGTATAGATACTGAATCAAGTACTATATAGTGACTGTGTATAGATTAGTATAATATATATTCTCTGACCACTGACAGATCCTAAAAGTGATGGCACTCCAGCAGCAACAAGCACACCAGTGTCCAGACTTGGTTTCTAAATTGCATTCTCCAATGAAAGGAATTAGAGAGACTTGGAAATAATGAAGCATTCTAGGCCTGGGACAGGGAGCATACAAGATGGGCCTTGAACGTTATATAGGACCAGAAAGCAACGGGGTGTTCAAACAACAGCAACAACAATGTGGGAGTAGAGAAAGGACAGAAGAAGCAACATTAATCATTTCCAATGGCCATAGCTTAACAAAAATTTGAGCAAAAAATGTAATGTATGTTGGATTTTAACCTAATATATAAATTTATAAATATGTGATTGAATAAGTAAATTTGGGAGAAGACACAAATCTTTCTCAGAGAATGACTTCAATAATATATCTGAATAGTCCCCCTCCAGGAGGTAGAATTTAATCAACTCCCAAGACGTGTGTGTGTGTGTGTGTGTGTGTGTGTGTGTGTGTGTGCGCGCGCACATGTGGTTGGTAAACTTAGTGACTCATTTCAACAGAATATAGAGAAGTAACAACAGTAGTTTCATTCATAGTACAGAAACCTTTAAAATACTACCTGAACCAAGTAATGCAGTTTAATATCACCAATAATGTCATGTAACCCCAGAAATAATGTAATGAGAAGCACTTGTCTTCTCTCTGCTATTCTTAAAAAAATTTTTTTTAATGTTAATTTATTCCTGAGAAAGACAGAGAGACAGAGCACGAGTAGGGGGAGAAGCAGAGAAGGAGGGAGACACAGAATCTGAAGCAGGTTCCAGGGTCTGAGCTGTCAGCACAGAGCCTGATGCGGGGTTCGAACCACTAACCACAAGATCATGACCTGAGCCAAAGCCGGACGCCCAACCAACTAAGCTACCCAGGCGCCCCTCTCTGCTATTCTTCTAAAGACCTATAACCCCATATAATCAAGACAAAAAAAGACAACAGACTAAAGTTGAGGGACAAGCAACAAAAAAACCTGAATAGTACTCCTCAAGTGTCAAGGTTGTGAAAGACAAGGAAAAACTGAGATTGTATCACACACCAGAGGCAGCTAAGGAGCCACGCAATGTGGTTACCTGGATTGGATCATGGAACACAACAAAAAAGAAATTACTGAAAAACTGGCTATATACAAATTAAACCCAGTTCAATTAATAGTAACATATCAATGTTGGTTTTGTAATTTAATAACTTTGACAAATGTACCATGACAGTATGATATTAATAGGAGAAACTTAGTAAGATTATATAGCAACTCTGCACTAACTTTGCAACTTTTATGTACATAGAGAATTATTTAAAATTAGGAAGATTGTCAAGGCACGTGGGTGGCTTAGTTGGTTGAGTGTCTGACTCTTGATTTCAACTCAGGTCATGATCCCAGCATCATGGGATTGAGCCCCATATCAGGCTCTATGCTGAGCATGGAGCCTACTTGAGATTCTCTGCCCCTCTCCCCTGCTTACGCGTGCTCTCTCTCTCTCTCTCTCAAAAAATTAAAAAATATAAAGATTATTAATAATTTAGTGAAATTGAGATAAAACTTCAAATCAGTGATTAAGATTAGAAATTAGAAAAATATCATCAAATTAAAAATAACTAGAAGTATATAAATAATAAATATAAGAATAAAAGTGAATGATTTAGAAAATAGAAAAATTCGGTCATATCATTGAAATAAAAAAAATCAGTAAAATTAATAAGCTTCTAGCTAGCCTTATTAAGGCATAGTGGAACTGAACAGAATCAAGAAATTGACATTGTCAAATGATTGTGGCAAAAGTACTCAAGGAATTCAATGGAAGGATACTCTTCAAAATAAGATAATAGAATAATTGTGCATACATATGAAAAATAAAATTAAATCCATCCTCATGGATTATCCCCAAATTTACTCGAAGTGGATCCTAGACATAAACATAAAAAGAAAACCTATAAAACTTCTAGAAGAAAACCAATTTTGGAAATAGTTTGGCAATTTCTTACAATGGTAAACGTTTAATTACCATACAACTTGCATTCCCAGCCCTTCATATTTATCCAAGATAAATAAAACCCTATGTCTGCACAAAGACTTGTACACAGATAAAGAAACTTTACACATAGTAGTTGAAAATGGGAAACACTCAGTTGTCCATCAATTGGAGACTAAACAAATTGTATTCTGTCCACAAAATAAAATACTACTCAGCAATCAAAATGAATGAGCTTCTGATACTTGCAAAACATAGATGACTATCAAAAATATTATTTATTTGAATAAACTAGGCAGAGAAATACATACGGTACTATTAAATGTATATGAAACAGTGGACATTGCATTAAATGAAAATCTAGGAATAAATAATATTTTCTGTCAGTAAGGAGATGCGTGTTTTCTTAGCATCAGCAAATGAATTTCTTTATTGTGGAGTAATGGGAGGAATACTTACATTATAGAGATCTAATCTATTTAATCTGTTAACCAACTAAATCAAATTAGTTAAATCGATAGAGATTTTCATGTTCAATTTTAAATATATTTGTATTAGTCTGTATTTTAAAAAAACACTACATAAATTATTTTACACATGGAAAAACTTACGTAAAGTTTGGAAAGTTATTAATTTTAAGGATATCAAGGAAAGACATAAATTTACAAATTTCTGGCCTCACAATGCTAAACAAGGGCAGGATGTGGGGGCTAGAGACATTTTCCATAAGCTGAACTAATTCAGGCACAAGTGGGAATTCAGAGTCAGCTCGTTAGGTAAACATTCTCCTTTCCTGAATATCATAGGAGATTGTGTGGCTTTCAGGGAGCTCCCTATACTTTTGATAGAATATGAATGAATTTTATTTAGCCTCAGTTGCATTGGAAAAAAGAAATTCATGGCAGTAGAAATCTCTATACACAAGTTAAACTAGAAGCCACAACCCCCTATTTTATTACCTAATTAGTAAACATTTTATCTATTTTTTAAAAAAAATATTCAGTTTTGGTGAGGGATGCTAACTTGACAAAAACATTTATCATTGGTATTATGGTTTATTTGCATTGTTAAATTTGTACTTACCTATATTTTCTACATAATAAAAATATTTATGCTTTTTTTGTTATTGTAAAGGAACTGATGTGGTTTAGTTCAGTGGAAAGGATTCCAAGCTAGGTTATTATCTGATCAATTCCAAGATCTACCACTCCAGAGAACACACTAATCTGATAAATATTTATTGAATGCCTGCTGTATTCCAAACTCTGTAGATATGGAGAAACCCCTCTTAATCTGTTTCCTCTTTTTTATAATGAAGGTAAATCTCTGATTTATTCAAAGGATAAAATACTATTGTTTACATTCTTAATCTTAATTCTTTATATGCTACTTACGATAAATTCTTTTGAACTTAAACTGTACTCTGTCCAAACTTTTTTTAAAGTGCTCAAAATATAAAGTCTAATAATTTAAAATGAAATTACAAAATTCTGAAAATTTTAATAAGTTAAAACACAGAATAAAATATCAGGATCTTTTCAGTAGACTAATTATTTTCTCCCATATTTTGTTGTAGGGAATTATTTCTCAAAGTTACTTGATCATGAACATCATTTGGTATATTTGATAAAGTATTGTCTAACTTAGGTCTGCCTAATCAGAATCCGCTTTGCAGAGGCCTAGAGTTCTATAATTTTATTAAATGTCTACACATTATTATTATTGGATTATTGAACAAGTTTTGGAAATTGGTAAGAGGGAAATTTCCAGTGGCCTTAAATTAATAGCTACTATATTCTTACAATTTTTTTGCTTTTCTGGGGCACCTGGGTGGCTCAGTGAGTTAAGCATCTGACTCTTGATTTCAACTCAGGTCATAATCTCATGGTTTGTGAGTTCATGCCTGGCTTTGGGCTCTGTGCTGACAAAGTGCAGCCTGCTTGGGATTCTCTCTCTCTTTCTGCCCCTTACCTGCTCGCATGGCTGTGTGCATGTGTGCATGCACTCTCTCAAAAATAGATAAGCATTAAAAGAAAAATTTATCAAAAAATTTTTACTTTTCTTGGGGAATCAAAGAAATTCAAAGAGCAAATTATATATACATATATATATATATATTACAATATATATATGTGTGTGTGTGTGTGTGTGTGTATTACACATAAACATGGAAAATCCCTTAAAGAACATTAAGAACTTTATCCCAGATTGCTACTCACCAAAATGTTGTTGTTTTTTCCCCTTATCTGCACGTGATAGGATAATATATTCTCAACACTTTTACATTAGGAATGGCACTGTGACCTTTTTTTGGCTAAAAAGTTATGAGTGAAAGGGATGTGTGTCAGCCCATGTAAGAGCTTTGAAAGCCAGTGGGAGATTTGCTGTTTAATCTTTTTACTACTTGAAAATTGTATCAGTTGTGTACAAGGTTGAGCTCAATAAGCATAATAAGCACATAACACTTCCATATATAGCAGGAATGAAAAATAAACCTTATTTTGTGAAGCTGCTATGATTTGGAGTTGGTAATTACAGCAGTAAAACCTTGGCCAATGTGATTGATTTTGATAATGGGGAATTTAGAATCACCAACAGTGAGTTGATTTCTTAACAACAGAAAAAGAAATATAGAAACAAACACTGAAAGATGTTGGTGGTGGCTTACATGGTGAGTAGTGAGTGGTGGCACATCTGTTATAGAAGTCTGAATATATAGTGATCAGTGTTCTGCAATGGCCAAAACATTTGGTAAAACAATAGCCTATAATCACTTGGAAGGCTTTTTGTGTACATAAAGAACTTGAATTCTTTGATTGAAAGTTTGGAAAATAAAGTTATTAGCAACGATTTGTTGATATTCCTTGCACAGTGCAAGACAAGGTATTACTTATGAGAGGTAAATTTAAGAAAGCACTGGCCAGTCTGCTATCAGATGCAAAGACTAATGGAGAGATACAGAGATACACAATTCCAGGAGATTTTAGAATTAAGTAAGGCAACTGCTTTCAATCCAAAACATCAAAAGATAAAAATTAGAAATGTTTTCAGTGCCAAAGACACTTTAGGATACTAAATGGAGTACATTGGTACCAGCAATTTTTTTTTTTTCATTTAGATTCCCAGTCGTGGAATTAAAACCTTAAGATGTTGCTCTCCATCAAAGACTCCCACAGCTAAATTGACAAAGACAAGCACTGGGCAAAAAAGGAATAAATTTAGCAATTGTGAGAAGTCTAGAAAGGATTTTTTCGTTTAGTTATTGTCCCATGATCTGACTGGGATCCAATAGATAAAAGGCCGAGTAGGATTTTAAGAAGGTTATCCTGTCAAACAAACCATACCCCTAAAGTAAAGAAGGCTTTAACTTTTTGAGACTTACAAAAACTTTTCAGACCCCAAATTTATACGTGGAAATATGTTTAAAAAGTTGCTCAGTTCCCAAGAAATGGTTATTCTCCACTGTCTGCCTTAGATATGTTCAATGCAAAAATATGGATAAAAGAATCTTCCAGAGAATAAAATAATGGCCTCAGGAAAAATTCAACTAGGAAATACTTTTCAAGAAAAAAAAAATTGGACTGCTTTCAAGGAATGTTCCCTACACTTAAGGTAAAGGAATTCTCAAAATTTTCCGAGTATGTTTCAGAATTATTACATATCAATGTTTACTGTGTCTGTCTTTTTAAAGATGCAAGACTTTTGTGAAAATTCAGTGGCAATTAACTTAACTAATTAGTTAATTAATTTATTTTAGTTGATCAAGAGAATACCTAGTTTCCGTTCATCAAGAAAATTCTCATTTGTTTAGATTTTCTTGATTTAGTTAGGAGCCAAGGATCACCAAGGTTAATGGACTTTGACTTGGTTCCGTGATTGGACAGAACTTGAGGTTGAATAGCTTGGGAAGATATGAATGCTTTGGTTTGAGATGCAGAAATTGGATGAATAATTGATGGTAAAAATGCTGATCCTGGACATTATGGCTGTATACCAAATATTTATAATTCTCCCACTGTCAAGCATATGATGGGATTATGCTTTCTTGCCTGCTTGAAACTTTCTGTGATTGCATACCTTACTTTGATCAATGCAAGGTGAGCAAAAGTGATATATATCTCACTTTTGCTTAGAAACTTTAAAAACTAGTGTGTAATTCGCCATATTCCCTTTATCTTGACCAAAACACCATAGATGCATGTGGTAATATGGAAGGTATAACAGTGTCTGTTCCAAAATGAGTGAAATAAGAAGTTATTTTTTAACTTACGTTGGACACATAGAGAAAGCAAGAATTTTTTTTTCTGTTAGCCACTACGAGTTGGGGACTGTTTCTTCCAGCAGCATAACTTAGCCCATCCTGATAAAATATTGCTAGATTAATTACTCAAGGAAAAAGACACACCGATGGGTCTTTTCAATATTTATCCCCTTAGTTCATCTAATTTTTCACATACATATTGCTTTTTATTGTCAAGAAAGAAGATTGGAAGGAGAGATATGTGAAAAACAAATTAATAATTCAAGAAAACATATCACTGCCAGTTACATATCAGAAGCTAAGATTCAGCTTCCATTTTAATTCAGTGAAAGTTTAATGCAATGGTCCTGGAAAACACACCAGAGTTTAGGTAGCTGATTTTTTTTTTAATTTTAAAAAATGTGTATTTATTTTTGAGAGACAGAGAGCATGAGCAGGGGAGGGCAGAGAGAGGGAGACTGAGAATATGAAGCAAGCTCCACACTGACAGCAGAAAGCCCAGTGTGGGGCTTGAACTCACCAATGTGAGACCGTGATAGTTGGTTGCTTAACCAAATGAGCCACCCAGGCACCCCTAAGCAGCTGATTTTTAAATATATTTGTTATGAACTTCATATTTACTCCTTTTCTTTGAATGATAGGTATATACTCTCTCTTCTATCTTAAATGATGCTGGTAATATGAGAAGATCTATGTCTTCAACTATTATCTTAATTTAGTAGTATTCAGAAAGATGTTCTGTGAAGAATCCAACTTAAAAATAAATTGGGGGGGGGGACGCCTGGCTGGCCCAGTCGGTTAAGTATCCGACTTCGGCCCAAGTCATGATCTCATGGTTCATGAGTTTGAGCCCTGCGTTGAGCTCTGTGCTGACAGCTCAGAGCCTCGAGCCTGCTTTGGATTCTGTGTCTCCCTCTGCCCCTCCCGCACTTGTGTTCTGTCTGTCTGTCTGTCTCTCTCTCTCAAAAATAAATAAACATTAAAAGAATTAAAAAGAAAATAAATTTAGGGGACACCTGGGTGGTTCAGTTGGTTAAGTGTCCAACTTTGGCTCAGGTCATGATCTCCTGGTTCATGACTTTGAGCCCTGCTAAGGCTCTCTACTGTTTGTATAGAGCCCACTTGGGATCTTCTGTCTCCCTCCCTCCCTGCCCCTCCCCCTCCTGCGTGCTCTCGCCCACAAAAATAAATAAACATTAAAAAAATAAATTTAGTACATGGTATATTTTTGTGGTATGTATTTCCTTTTTCCTTTATCTTGTGATTAAGAAGTATTTTGTTTACAAATCTAGAAAGGACCTGGCTCATTAAGGAACCATATTCAACATAATAATCCAATATGAATATGCTTCTCATGAGTACTATCTTTCAACTTTATAAGGAATAGAGTTCTTTGAATGACCCGGTTATAATGAGATCAGTAAATAGTGCAGCATGTTCCTATGTAGTATTGTCCCATCCAAAGGACTTTGGCCTGTGTGTCTACTAGCCATGAAGCTTAATCTGCTATGCTTCACATGAAGGAACATTGAGAAATATTTTCTTATGTATTAATTCCCAGCATTGATGGATGAAATAGCTAAGCATAATTAATGTAGCACTTTAAGCAGATTTGTATGTATCAGTTCTGTCATCTTTCATTTTGTTGAAAGAAATTTGGAAGAATTGTGTTAGAACAAAGGAAAGACAGATAAATTCTGGCATAAAGAAATTAAACAGGGCTTACCTTTGAGATCCTTTAAAAAATAGTGGCAGAAGGTTTCTTAACACTGAAAGGAAAATGCTATTAATCACAGTCACCAGTCTGGTAAGTTTTAGTTTCAATTTACGGGTGTTAAACATTAAAAGAATAAAACTAAAATTATGATTGATGAAAAGAGTCTAATTAGTGTGCTTATTCACTGGTTCAAGTAAGTGTTAAAACATGGAGGTAGTTTAAAATATGTTCTTGGGAAGATCTTGTATTTCAGGAATACATTTCAGAATATAAATTCTTAGGAATCCTAAGAAATACACACACACACACACACACACACACACGCACGCACACATACATATAAATGCAATTCTCTGTGTACGTATATATCAACTGTGTATCCTCTTTGCTAGTGTTTGGCTTCTTGTATTACTAAACATAAACCCCATGTGATGGCAAGTGATAACTCTTCAAAAAAAGTACCAGTCTGTAGGAGGGAGGTAAAAACAGGCCAAATGCTATTAAAATTCAGAAGCTTAAGTGCCTTGTTATTCAGCATTCTGGTGACTTAGACAAGTAGTGATCTCCTTTTAGGGTCATTTTTTCTAAGATTTTGTCAATTTTTGACATATCTTTTTTCAGTATCTCTGCAAATATCAATTCCATTCACTTTTTAAGAAATCAATCTCACTTGTTTTACAAAATTAATTACATACTTAGTTTCTTGCTAGAAACAGAGCAGATACAGTTCAAAGATAAACAATATTTAGAGTTAATAAAATATATTACAATTTAGTATAAAGGTGTCTTTCAAATCAATGGTGAAAAGATTTTCTATTCAACAGGTGGTTTTCCAAAAGCCAGATTAAAAAATTGTTTACTTCCCTGTTTCACTTTAAAAAATAATTTCCATGCAGAGCAATGAGTTCAATGTAAAAATAATAAAATCACTAAATTACTAGAATTCCAGTGTAAAATAGGGGTAGTCTTTTAAGTAAGCCACTATATCCAAAACACTTTAAAAAATTCTCTCTAGACACACACACACTAAGAATGGAATATGGACTTCGAGTGCAATATTGGTTAGAAAGAAAATAATTTAAAATATCCCATACCCATGAATAAGAAAACTGTAACAAAAGATAAACACTTATAGATTATTAACACATACACTTTATATGTATGTATATCACATATGTGTGTGTGTGTATATATAGTTTTTGTCATTGTTTCTTTATGCTTTTCTTTTGTCACAATTTCTCAGTCTTCCCTTATTTTTGAATAATTTTGACACATTTGAAGAATATTGGCCAAATATTTTGTAGAATGCCCCTCAATTTGTTTATTTCTTTTTTTTTCTTTTTTCTGAGAATCAAGGGGTAGGGGCAAAGGGAGAAGGAGAAAGATAATCTTAAGCAGGCTCCACACCCAGTGCATGTAGCCCTACACAGGGCTCAATCCCACGACCCTGGGATCATGACCTGAGCCAAAATCGAAGTGGACCATTAACCGACTGAGCCACCCAGGTGCCCCTCAATTTGTATTTTTCTGATGTTTTCCTTATTTCTAGACGAGGCTTATATATATATAATATATATTATATATATATTATATATATATTATATATATATAATATATATATTATATATATATAAGTATTTCCACTGGTTTCATCTCTATCTGTTTGAGGTTAAACATGAGTTCATACTCATGTCTCCAACACAGATCCATTACCTCATGGATAATTCTACCTTCTTCCCTTGCTTTTCTATAAGTTTTTCCTCCAATGGTGATAAACCTGGCTCTCACCATCCATGTCCCTTACTTCATTGTTTGATTCCATTATATGTGAATAATGGTTTCAGAATTGTTAATCTATTCTCTCATGTAACACAACTGTGTCAGCAATAGTACAGTGCTTATGTACTGTTCCTTTTGCCTTTAGTCTTATCGACTATACTCATTTCCAGAGTTATTTTGGTCACAGTATTTGTTCTCTACCTTCTTCAGTGAGTTATTTCATGCATTTTTATTGCTGTTAGTTTGTATTTTTTGTCAGAATCCGCACCCAACCTGTGATCCACCAATCTCCTAAATAAATTTTCACTGCATAAATTGAGTTTCTTTTTGCATTTAGAAGTTATATAGTGTCATATATAAGCCACTGCAGTATTATGTAAAATATTTTCACTTCTGTAAAATAATCCCTGTGCTTCCTCTGTTTATTCTTCTACCCTTTCCAAACGCTTGACAGCCACTGAGTTGTTTACTGTCTCTAAGGCTTTGCTTTTTACATAGGATCATAGAATTGGAATCATATAGTATATTGCCTTTCCATGTTGACCTCTTTCAGCAATATGTATTACAGATTCTTTTAAGTATTTTTGTTATAGTATACTACATTTATTTTTACCAGTGAATAATATTCCATTCTATAGATGGACAACAACTTTTCTTTTCCATGTATTTTCCTATTGAAGGACATCTTGGTTCCTTTCTGTTTGGGTCAATTATGAATAGATTTCTATAAAAATTCACATGAAGTTTTCTGGTGTGGGTATGGTCTCACATCAATTGAGTAAGTACATAGAAGAGTGATCACATTACATGATAAGACTATGTTTAGCTTTGTAAGAGACTGACTTACTGTCTTCCAAAGTAGCTGTACCACTTGTATTCTCATGAAAAATAAATGGGAGTAGTTTTTTGTTTTTTGGTGGTTTTTTTTGCTCCACATCCTTGCCACGTATTGGTATTTTCAGTTTTAGGATTTTAGCCTTATTCATAGGTGTGTAGTGATAGCTCACATTTTTTTTGTACTTACCTAATAATAAGTGGTAATATCTTCTGATACGCTTATTTGCCCTCTTTATATATGCTTTGGTGTGATATATGTTCGTATTTGTGCCCATTTTTATTCCTTTTGTTTACTGGTTTACTAATTGTTGAATTTTACGAGTTTTTCTTATTTCTTTCTTCAATCAAAAAAAATTAATTCCAGTGTAGTTAACATATAGTGTTATATTAGTTCCGGGTATACAAAATGGTGATTCAAAGTTCCATATATTACTTAGGGCTCTTCAAGATAAGTATGTTCTTAATCCCTTTCACCTATGTCACCTATCCCTGTATCCACCCACTGATTGTTCTCTGTATTTACGAAATTGTTTTTGGTTTGTCTCTTTTTTCTTTGTTCGTTTATTTTGTTTCTTAAATTCCACATGTGACTGAAATTATATATTTCTCTTTTTCTGACTGGCTTGTTTTGCTTAGCATTATATGCTCTAGATCCATCCATGTTGTTGCACATGGCAAGATTTTGGTTTTTTTTTATGGCTGAATAATATTCCATTGTATATATTTGTGTATATTGACTTTGAGTCCTGTCACTTTACGGAATTAATTTATCTTTTCTAGTTTTTTTTTTTTTGGTGCAGTCTTTCAGGTTTTCTAAATAATAATTTGGGAGCTGAAAACTACAAAAGCTGAAATAAAAATTCACAATGGTTCAACAGCAGGTTTGAGCAGACAGAAGTTTTAAGATCTTTATTATGTTGAGATATGTTCCCTCTAAACCTCCTTTGTTGAGGTTTTTTCATGAATGGATGTTGTACTTTGTCAATTACTTTTTCTGCATGTATTGAAATTATATTTTTTTTATCCTTTCTTTTACTGATGTGATGTATCCATTGATTGATTTCTGACTTTACTGAACCACACTTACATCCCAGGAATAACTCCCACTTGATCATGGTGACTGTTTTTTTTAAGGCATTGCTGGATTCAGTTTGCTAGTATTTTGTTGAGGATGTTTGCATCTATGTTCATCAAGGATATTGGCCTTTAGCTCTCTTCCTTTATGGTATCTTTATATGGTTTTGGTATCAGGGTAATGCTGGTCTCATAGAATGAATGTGGAAGCTTTCCTTCCTCTTCTATCTTTTGGAATATTTGAGAAGAATAACTACTAATCTTTATTTATTTTTTTTTAATTCACCTGTGAAGCCATCTGGTCCTGGACTTATGTTTGTTGGCAGAAGAGTTTTTGGATACAAATTTACATCAGATAGGTGTTTTGCAAAAATTTTCTCCTAGTTTATGGCTTGTCTTTTTATTCTCTTCACAGTATGTCTTTCAGAGTGGAAGGATTTAACTTTAATGCAGTTCACATTATATTTTTTATTTTTTATATTGCACTTTTAACAAGCCATCATCCAATTCAAGATATTCTACACCTCTGATATGTTTTCTTCTAAAAGTTTTATAGTTTTGCATTTTACATTGAGGCCCACTATCCATTTTGAGTTCATTTTTGAGAATGGTATAAGGTCTATATCTAGGTTTATATTTTTGCATGTGAATGTTCAATTGTTCTGCACACTTGTTGAAAAGAATATCCTTTCTCCATTTAATATTCTTTGCACCTTGTCAAGAATCATGTGATTCTGTAATTTCTAGTTTGTTCTATTGATCTATGTGTCTTTTTTTCTTTCTTTCTTTCTTTCTTTCTTTCTTTCTTTCTTTCTTTCTTTCTTTTTTTTTTTTTTGCCAATGCCATACTGTCTTGATTATTGTAATTTTCCAGTAAGTTTTGAATCAGGTAGTATGAGTCTTTCAGCCTTGTTGTTCCTCTTCAGTACTTGTTCACTATTCTAAGTTCTTTGTTATTCCATGTTTTTTAGAAACTGTTTTTTACCATTTACAAGTAGGTTGCTGGGATTATGAATGCCATTAAGTTGAATTTATCAATCAATGTTGGAAGAATTTACATCTTAAAAATATTTATAAACTTCTATAATTATAGATTATCCCTCAATATTTAATGTTCTTTCATATGGACTTGTTACTTGTTAAGATTTTAAACATATAAATTTTTCATTGTGAATATTTAGGAATGAAATTGACTCTTTACTGATCTTGAATTTGCCACCCTGCCATACTTACATTTCAGTTCCAGGAGTTTATACTTTGGTATTTTGTTTTTCTTTCTTTATTCTCTTTTTATTTTTTACTTTGGTGTTTTCTATATAATAATCATGTCATATGTTAACAAAGACAGTTTTAGATCTTTATTTAATCTGAATACATTTTATTTCCTTTTTTTTTAGTCTTTTGCTCTAACTGGAATTTTCTTCATGATGAAAATAATGACTAATACTGGTAAAAATGACTCAAATAGTGTGGTTTGTGACTAAAATAGAGCAGTTTTATATTACATTTGTGGTAAAAATCACATTCGTGTTATACTCACAGACAAGAAGTTTTTTTAAAGACTATTTTCCCTCATTTGACACATAAATCTTATACATAGTATACCCTCCATAGCATATAGTGGCAAATTCCCCCCAGGACAAGGGTTGCTAATAGCCAGTCATTTCTACTTCCATTTATTTGTTTATCTATGAAATGAAAGTTGTGTTTATCCTCATACGTATTTACGCCAGTTTTAGCTTTTTTGTATACAATCATATTAGCAGATTAAGTATTAGTTAAACCATTGAGACATGAATTAGGAAGATGGAGTGTCATCATTTATGTAAAAACTACAGATTTTCAATTATTTGGATATGGTAGATAAATATGATCCATTAAACAAATATTTATAGGGGTGAATTTCTGTGAAGATAAGCAAAATCTTTGCGAAAACCTGAAGGAAAATTATAACTGTGTATCATTTTTCTTCACTTGTACTGTTACAAAGTTGTCTTCAATTTATCAGTGCACTTTAGATAGAGTAAAACTGGAGATCATGAAGTCTCAATAGTTTATTTTTACTTTTGTTTCCTTTGCTTCAGGAGATATATCTAGAAAGAAGTTTACTATGGATGATGTCAAGAGGTTACCCACTGTGTTCTCCTTTAGGATTTTTATGGTTTCATGTCTCACACCTAGTCTTTAATCCATTTTGAATTTTGGTGTATGGCATAAGAAAGTGGTCCAGTTTCATTCTTCTTCCTGTTGCTGTCCAGTTATCTCAACACCATTTATTGAAGAGACTGTTTTTTTTTTCTCCAGTGGACATTCTTTAATGCTTTATCCAAGGTTAATTGACCATATAGTTGTGGGTTAATTTTTGGGTACAATAAAAAGCTTCTGCACAGTGAAGGAAATGGCAAAATTAAAAGGCAACATACGAAATGGAAGAAGATATTTGCAAATGACACATTCTATAAAGGGTTAGTATCCAAAATATACAAAGAACATATAAAACTCAACACCCAAAAGACAAATAATCCAATTAAAAATGGGGAGAAGACATGAATAGACATATTTCCAAATAAGACATACAGATGGCCAACACACATGAAAAGATACTCAACATCACTGATCATCAAGTAAATAGAAATCAAAACTACAATCATCTGACACCTGACAAAATGGTTAAAATCAACAACACAGGAAACAACAGGTGTTTGTGAGGATGTGGAGAAAGAGTAACCCTCTTGCACTGTTGGTAGAAATGCAAACTGGTGCACCAACCGTGGAAAACAGTATGGAAGTCCCTCAAAAAGTTAAAATAGAACAAACCTATGATCCAGAAATTGTACTATTAGGTATTTACCCAAAGAATACAGTAATACTAATTCAAAGGGATACCTACACCCAGGTGTTTATAGCAGCATTATCAACAATAGCCAAATTATGGAAAGAGCCCAGATATCCTTTGAAAGATGAATGGATTAAGATGATGTGGTATATAGACACAATTGAATATTACTCAGCCATAAAAAAGAACAAAATCTTAATTACATGGGTGGAGCTAGAGAGTATTATTGCTAAGTGAAATAAGTCAGTCACAGAAATGCAAAAACCATATGATTTCACTCATATGTGAAATTTAAGAAACAAAACAAATGAGCAAAGGGGGAAAAGAGAGAGAGAGAGAGAGGGAGAGAGAGAGAGGGAGAGGGGCAAACCAAGAAACAGACTCTTAACTATAGAGAACAAAGTGATGGTTACCAGAGGTGACTTGGGTGGAAGGATGAATTAAAAAGGTGATGGATATTAAGAATGTACTTTTTATGATAAACACTGGGCATTGTTTGGTAGTATTTATTCACTATATTGTACCCTGAAACTAATATTACATTGTATGTTAACTAACTGGAGTTTAAATAAAAACTTTAAAAAAAGACCCTGGTAATCATGACCTATGCCACTTGATTAGAGCTTATTTAAAGGAGATGAGGAACACTGATCACTGCACAACACCTCAATAAAAAAAACCCTTTTCCTAAATAAAAATTAGAAATGTACACTCAAATGCTTTATTTAAAAAAAAGGCATTCAGTTAGTTTTTTTCTTAAAAATATTCCCTTCTTTAAGACTTCGGGAGTCTCCCAGAACTACCGTTGACAATGTATGTACTACTACTGGTCAGAATATTTAGCACAAAGCCTTTGGGATCTATTATGAAATGATCATGTGTAGCATCCCTCACAACCCAGGAATTCAACAACCAGTTACACACTCTAGAGAACTGACAGCAAAAAGTGCAGCAAAAGTAGGAATATTCATAGTAGCAGTTTTTATAGTAAAACACTGAAAACAGCACAAATGTCAGTTGAGAGAAGGATGGATTAATAAATTGTGGAATATTCACACATTATACACACACACACACACACATATAGTGTGCATAATACTACTAAAGGGAATTTTAAACAAAAACATACAACAAAATAAAATTTACACAAAAAAGACATACAACATAAAGAATCATGAAAACTACAGTTTTGAGTAAAAAGAGTACATTTGAAATATTACACACCTAGAGGTGATACATACTTATAGAAGTTAGAATTTTCAGCAAAATAGCATATAATTTTAAGCAAGAGAATGCAGAGGAGGTCACTGAAAATGGTGGAGTCTATGGCTCTAAGGGCCCACTCTTCTATGAAAGCAACCGTTAAGCTGGCAAAAGCCATCAGAAACAACTTTTTCAAAATTTGAAAATCTAATAAAAAACTTAAAACAGCCAGGGGAGTGCTTAATGAAGAAAAAGGCAACTAAATTTTGGTAATAGAGCATGATGGCAGTTTATCCGTGTAACATCCCTTATACCCGAGTTCAGTGATAGTCATAGGGTCATGATCCAAGTTTTTGGTGTAGATCACTGGTGCCACAGTGGGCAATAGAGACCTTGTTCTCAAACAATTATGGTTTTGTGTTTTGACACTTGTTTCCTAAGGGATTTCCTCAGAGGCTTCCCTTTATTTTCCCTTCCTAGAAAACTCTTAGGGCTGAAGCACCCTCCTGGGCAGCATTGGCTGAAACCATTTAAATATATATACTACCTATGACTATTAGGATTGGAATGTAAATATGGCAAACACTTATAGACTGAAAAGCTTGGGCAGGAGGATGCTAGGAAAGAAAACACATGGAAGAATAGGATTTCAAAGGGTTCCATGTATACCAGGAAATCCTGGGAGCCATGTGCATGACCAGGGCTAGAATCATACCCAAAGAAGACCTGAGAAGACTGCAGTGTATATATGACATATCTTTGAGGTCTGTGTAAATAAGAAAGAGGTGAGGGCTAATGCAGAGTTTTATTCAGCTTTCCAGAGGTCAGAGCCCATCTACAAAGACCAAGGACATTTTTTTATTTGTTTGTTTTGTTTTGTTTTGTTCTTTCATTTTTCTTTTTGGCTTCAGATATGTAAGAAAATTTCTGTCAGGTGACTAGATGACCTAAATAATGGAGCAGAACCTTAAGTGGCCACATGTCAAAAAATACAGCCTTTGAAAAAGTAGCTTAGAAAAGTTACAAAACAATAGACAACTGCAGCTCACAAGCAACAACAGTATGCCCTAGGTAGGGGGGATTGTGATTTTTCAGAGTTATCACATTATAATATTCAAAATGTCCTATTTTCACCATCAAAGAAATATGAGGTGGGCAGAGAAACAGGAAACTATAACCCAGTAATAGAACAAAAATAAGTTGACAGAGGCTATCTCTAAGGCCACCCAGACATTGGGATTACTAAAGACTCTAATCAAATATCTTAAATGTGCTTAAAGAACTAAAGGAAACCATAGATAAAGAACTAAAGGAAATCAGAAGAATGATGTCAAGAAATCATAAACATTAGTAAAGAGGTAGAGATTATAAAAAGGCACTAAATAATAATTTTGGAGCTAAAAACTACAAAAGCTGAAATAAAATGTTCACAATGGTTCAACAGCACGTTGCAGCAGAGAGAAGAAACAATCAGAAAGCTTGAAGATAAGCTAATTGAAAGTATCTGATTTGATAACAGGAAAAAAAAGAAAAATATTTAACAGAGTTTCAGGGACCTAATGGGCACCATTGGGTATATCAACATAGACATTAAGAGAGCTTCAGAAGAAGACAGTTGATATATACTCAGATTCACACCATGATGTATTATTTTAAAAAGGAGAGGCAATGAACACACAAAATTTAAAATTGCTGCTATGAGCAGAGTAAAAAGAAAGGGATGTGAAAAAAAGTATGAGTAGCTTTAATAACATTGGTAACATGCTTTATAAGTACTGGATTATAAAAATAAAGCAACCATACTTCATAAAATCTATGTCATTTGTCATTTGATAATAAATCAACAGTATATGTTTTCAAAAATACATGAGTAGATCTTAATATGTTGTAAATATTTTTTTTTACTAAAAAGTAAAATAAAATATGTGAATAAGTAATTCACAATAGAGGAAATACAAACATGAATCATATGAAAACTTGAGAAATCACAGACATCACAAAGAAATCTTTACAACAGTTAAGTTGAGAATAAAATGATTGGAAATATATAACAGATACTTCATAAAAATAAAAGACCAATTAAACAGGAAGTTTTACAATTTTAAATTCATGTATCTTTATAATTTGACATGCCCAATTTCCCTCCTCCCGAGACATGTCTAGTAAGAAGTTGTGGCCAAGGTCAAAGAGGTTGCTGCCTGTTTTCTCCTCCAGGATTTTGACAATTTCCTCTCTTACATTTAAGTCTTTCATCCATTTTGAGTTTATATTTGTGTATGGTGTAAGAAAATGGTCCAGTTTCGTTCTTTTGGATGTTGCTGTTCAGTTTTCCCCACACCATTTGCTGAAGAGACTGTCTTTTTTTCATTGGATATTCTTTACTGCTTTGATGAAGATTAGTTGGCTATATCTTTGTGGGTCCATTTCTGGGTCCTCTATTCTGTTCTCTTGATGTATGTGTCTGTTTTTGTGCCAGTACCATACTATCTTGATGATTACTGCTTTGTAATAAGCTTGAAGTCCAGCATTGTTATGCCTCCAGCTTTGGTTTTCATTTTCAACATTACTTTGGCTATTCATGGTCTTTTCTGGATCCATACAAATTTTAGAATTGTTTGTTCTAGCTCTGTGAAAAATACTAGTTATTTGAATAGGAATTGCTTTGAATGTGTAGATTGCTTTGGGTGGTATCAACATTTTAACAACATGTGTTTTTCCAATCCATGAGCATGAATGTTTTTCCATTTCTTTGTGTCTTCTTCATTTCTTTCATAAGCTTTTTATAATTTTCAGTGTACATATCTTTTACCTCTTTGATTAGGTTTATTCCTAGGTATTTTATGGTTCTTGCTGCAATTGTAAATTGGATCAATTAGTTGATTTCTCTTTCTGCTGTTTCATTGTTGGTTTATAGAAATGCAACCAATTTCCGTACATTGAATTTTGTATCTTGTGACTCGGCTGAATTCAATTATCAGCTCTGGAAATTATTTGGTGGAGTCTTGTGGGTTTTCCACATAGAATATCATGTTGTCTACGAGTAGTGAAAGTTTTATTTCTTCCTTGCCGATTTGAATGCCTTTTATTTCTTTTTGTTGTCTGATTGCTGAGGCTAGGACTTCCAACAGTATGTTAAACAATATTGGTGAGAGTGGACATCCCTGTCAGGTTCCTGACCTTATGAGGAAATCCCTCAGTTTTTCCCCATTGAGGATGATATTGGCTGTGGGTCTTTCATATATGGCTTTTATGATGTTGAGGTATGTTCCTTTTATCCCTACTTTCTTGAGGGTTTTTATCAAGAAAGGATGCTGTATTTTGTCAAATGCTTTTTCTGCATCTATTGTGAGGATCATGTGGTTCTTATCCTTTCTTTTATTAATGTGATGTATCATTTTGATTGATGTGCAGATATTGAACCACCCCTCAGTCCAGGAGTAAATCCCTCTTGGTCGTGGTGAATAATTCTTTTAATGCATTGCTGGATTCCATTTGCTAATGTCTTGGTGAGATTTTCTGCATCCATGTTCACCAGGGAAATTGGTCTGTAGTTCTCCTTTTTAGTGGGGTCTTTATCTTGTTTTGGAATCAAGGTAATGCTGTCTTCATAAAATGAGTTTGGAAGTTTTCCTTTAATTTCTATTTTTTGCAACAATTTGAGGAGAATAAAGTATTAACTCTTCTTTAAAGGTCTGGTAGATTGCCCCTAGAAAGTCATCCAGCCCTGGATTCATTCTTGTTGGGAGATTTTTGATTACTGATTAAATTTCTTTACTGGTTATGGGTCTGTTCAAAGTTTCTGTTTCTTCCTGTTCCAGTTTTGGGAGTTTATATGTTTCTAGGAATTTTCCATCTTTTCCAAATTGCCCAATTTGTTGGCATACAATTGCTCATAATATTCTCTTATTATTATTTGTATTTTTGCAGTATTAGTTGTGATTTCTCCTCTTTTCATTCATGATTTTATTTATTTGGGTCCTTTCCTTTTTATTTTTGATCAGTCTGGCTGGGGGTTTATCAATTTTGTTAATTCTTCCAAAGAACCGGCTTCTGCTTTCCTTGATATGTTCTACTGCTTGTTGTTGTTGTTGTTGATTTAATTTCGATATCATTGATTTCCATTTTGTTCTTTATTATTTCCCTTCTTCTGCTGTTTTGGGGCTTTATTTGCTGTGCTTTTTCCAGCTCCTTTGGTATTAATGTCAGGTTGTGTATTTGAGACCTTTTTTCCTTCTTTAGGAAGGCCTGGATTGCTATCTACTTCTGTCTTATGACTGCCTTTGCTGTATCCCAGAGATTTTGGACTGCCATGTTTCCATTTTCATTGGCTTCTAGGTACTTTTTAATCTCCTCTTTAATTTCTTGGTTAACCCACTCATTCTTTAGTAGAATGTTCTTTCATCTCCAGGTATTCATGGTCTTTCCAAATTTTTTCCTGTTTCAAGTTTCATAGCATTGTGGTATGAAAATATGCATGGTATGATATTTACCTTTTTATACTTGTTGAGGGTTAATTTGTGATCCAGTATGTGATCTGTTCTGGAGAATGTTCCAGGTGCACTTGAGAAGAATGTGTATTCTGCTTTAGGATGAAATGTTCTGAATATATCTGTTAAGTCCATCCAGTCTAGTGTATCATTCAAAGCTATTGTTTCCTTGTTGATTTTCTGCACAGATGGTCTGTCCATTTCTGTAAGTAGGATGTTAATGTTCCCTACTCTTATGGTATTATTATCAATTAGTTTCTTCATGTTTGTGATTAATTGATTTATATATTTGGGTGTTTATATTGGGGGCATAAATATTTACAATTGTTAGGTATTGATGGACAGACCCCTTAATTATGATATAATGCCCTTCTTAGTCTCTTGCTACAGTCTTTGTTTTAAAATCTAATTTGTCTTATATAAGTATGGTTACTCTGGCTTTTTTTTTGGCATCCACTAAAATAACAGATTGTTGTCTCCATCCCCTCACTTTCAAACTGCAGGGGTCTTTAGGTCAAAAATGAATCTATTGTTGGCAACATATACATATACTTGTTTTTTTAAATCCATTCTGATAGACTGTGTCTTTTTTATTAATGTTTATTTATTTTTCAGAAAGAGAGACAGAGTGCAAGTGGGTGAGGGGCAAAGAGAGAGGGAGACAAAGAATCCAAAGCAGGTTCCAGGCTCTGAGCTGTCAGCACAGAGCCTGACGTGGGGCTTGAACTCATGAACCATGAGATCATGACCTGAGCTGAAGTTGGATGCCCACCTGACATGAAGTTGGGTGCCACCCAGGTGCCCCTAGTGTATGTCTTTCGATTGGAGCATTTTTTCTATTTACATGTAGAGTAATTATTGAAAGATACGAATTTAGTGCCATTGCATTGCCTGTAGAGGTGATGTTTCTGGTGATGTTCTCTCTTCCTTTCTAGTCTTTGTTTCTTTTGGTCTTTTTGTTTTGTTTTGTTTTGTTTTGTTTTTACTCCAGTCAATGATTCCTCCTTAAAATTTCTTGCAGGGCTGGTTTAGTGTTCACAAACTCCTCTAGTTTATATTGTCTGGGAAATTATTTATCCTTCTATTTCTAAAGTTGTTACATATCTAGGAATATTGATCAAGAGACAAGAGGCACAGAGAGAAGGGAGTCAGAGACTGAGAGGGAGAGAGAATACAAAGACCACAAGACCAATATCAGAAATTAAAAGGGAGAAAATCAATTTGGATATTATGACTCCTAAATATGACAATCTCTTTAAAATTAAAAAGAAAAATGTTGAAATATATAAATTACAAGATAAAATAGAAAAAAAAAAGATCTCTTATAGAGCACTAATAGAATCCCTAAGGAAAAACCTTCACCTTAAAGATTATCTTGGTCAACTTTGGGTAGGCAAAAATTTATTAAATAGGGCATACAAGTATGGACAAGAAGAAAAATAATTTATAAAATGGGCTATGTTATATTATATTTACAAACTTCTGTTCTTCAAAAGACACTATTGAGAGAGATAAACAGCAACCCAGGTAATGAAAGATGATATTCACAACACATGCATCTGATAAACAATTCTTAATTAGAATATGTAGAGATCTCAAATTAAGGAAAAAGTATGATAACTCATCATAAGTCATCAAGGAAATGAAAACTGAAATTGCCATACCACACTTATACATGCTCACCAGAATGGCTAAAATAAAACAGACAATGGCAAATTTTATAAGAAACTAGAAATGTTAGAGGGTATAGGTGAAAAAATATATAGAAGTAGTTGCACAATTCATAAACCCTTAAGCAGTCTTTGCTAAAGTTGAACATATGCATACCTATGACATATTACAGGATAAATATCCAAAGAAACATGGCCACACATCCCTCAGAACACATGTATTAAAATGTTTGTTACAGCATTATCCAAAATAGTCCAAAATGCCTATCAATAGTAGGCTGGATAAATAAATGTTTAATAAAAAGTATAGTATACAGAAATAAGAAAGAATATTTTGCATGTGCACAAAACATCATGAATGAACTTCACAAGTAAAATATTGAGCAAAGGCAGCAGATCAAAGGATTGTATTCTGTAGTTCTATTTATATGAAGTATTCAGACTAGAAAGGCAAATTTATATCTTCAAAAGTATTGTTTGGGGAAGTGAGTTGTGAATGGTAGGGTGTAAACAAGTCTTCTGGGAATTTGCTAACATCCGGTTTCTTGATTTGTTTTAACCAGGTGTGCTGAGTTATACCCTTATGCTATATTAACTTTCAATATAATGACTTAGCAAGTTAAAAAATCTCTGTCCTTGTACACTATATTTTCATTATTGGCTGTGCTCAAATATTAAATATGTATAATTTAAATAACATTAATATTTCTATTGTAGATATCTATGTACACATAGGAATCTAATAGTGAAATATGGAGTTGGTGGTTGCAGACTTTGAGGTGTTTGAAATCACCTTGAGATTACTGTAAAATCTCATTAATGTAATAGAATAATGTAAAAGAAAAATTCAATAATTGATTCCTTGGAAATACAGGGAAAATGGAATTTAGTACAGAAATATAACTAATATTTTTTTAAAGAAATAGCAACATCAAATACAGACAAACCATACTCTGGTGATAATAGGCTTCACTAAGCATATTCCAGCAAGTGTGATAAAGGAAAAGACACTTTTTGTTTCTACAACTATCATTTTTAATATCAGTTGAACCTTCTGTATCTGTCCTTTCCAAATGCAGGGCTAGTTAGGTTTCCTATCTCCCATCTCATTATTTCAGTCCATCTTCCCAGAGGATATTTTAAAAGAGATGTGTGATCTACTCATTCTCAATACTTAAAACTTCAGATATTCCACTATTGCTTATGGGGAAAAGTTTAAATCCTATAGTCAGTCCTAGCATGTCTCTCTGTTTGGCCTTCACTTAAACATATAGCCTTATTGCTTTTCTTATCTTTCTCTCATATTCAAGTTCCATGATTTTGAAACAAGAATTGCTAACATTTATATAAATCTTGTATTCATTAAGTTTATACCTTCTAATATGAGGCTTGCTTTGTCTGGAATGATCTCGTGTCCACCTGGGAATAATTGTGACATGTGTCAATTGATTGGTCATTTCCCTGATGAAGCTTTATTGGACCTTATTTTATAGTATGACATATTATGGGTAGTATTACAACATTTATAACTATTGCAATACTTTAATTTATTATATTTAATTAATTTATTATTTATTTATATTTATTATTTATTTTTATACTATTTATTGAATTAACTAATTTATTTCTCAGGCCCTAGATTATAAGCTTCTTGAGCATAATGGGCCATTTCATGTACTTTATATCCCAAGTTTCCAGCTCCGTGTCCAGCATATGGGAAGTGAAATGAGAATTATATTAATCAGGATACAATTAACTATAAAGAAGGTAGAACAAAAAATTGTGGCATATACAGGATAGGAATTTATTTCTTTCTTACATAAAAAATTTGAGGGTAGGTAATGGGGTTGTATGTTGGTTGCATAGTGGTATGTCTCTTGAGTCCTTCTGTCTTTACTCCTCTGTTTCATGTGGTTTCCATTCACAACATCACCCCAGGATTGAGGAAAATGGAAGAAGGGCCTGAAGTATCATTTAAAGGAAAATACCCAGAGTTTCATCAAGCAATTTCAATAGCACTGTATTGACCAACATTTAATCACATGACATTATCTGTTTGCAATGGAGGTTGGGAATTCAGTGCATATCTGGGCCTCCTCTCTTCTTCCTCAAAGACCCCTTCTTCTGGATTCTTTTCTCGGACTTCTTACTGTTTAATTTCCTTCCTTTCCCTTCTCCTTGTCCCTCCCCAGCTTTTCTCTCCCCGCCCCCCACTTCTAATTTCTCTTGGCCACATCTTTCTACAGAGTCACACTGTCCTTGAGAGGGAGGCATAAGTGGTGCAGACCAACAAGAAAATACATCTGAGCATATTGAATTTAAAAAGATGAATATTAAACTTAAACACAATGCACATAAATTTTATATGGTAGATATATTACTATTTATGATTTACACATGGAGATATATTATTATATAGTGTCAATTACCACTTAAAATCCGATTCTCTAATGTTTTTTTCTGTCAGAACTGTGTACACACATATAAGCATAAAGATGTCTGTGTTGATTCACTTAATTCATATATTATTTAACATAAAATAATTTAGTGAAATTATAAAATGGTTTATATTTAATGTTTACTTCTATAAATCTATAATCCTTGATCAGGTGATTTATTTTTGATTCATCCATAGCTAGTTACATTTCTTAGCTTAATATATGAGTAAGATGGGGCATTATTCTTCTTGTAATATTAATGTTTCTGATGGCAATTTGAAAATATTGGATTTGACAGACTTGGGCTGATTTGCCCACAGTCAAAAAGACTCAGCCAACGTATCTGTTGCCATGGTATTTTACTGTAGGCTATCCTGGTACACTGTCTATTTTATTATTCTTGTGCAAGCAAAGTTACTTTTTAAGAAATGAAAAACACTTTGAAGAATCTTGTCTTTGAAAGAATACAAAAAGTTGGCATAAGCAGTTGAAATGATTTTTTGAAATATTATAACATTGTATTGAAAAGACCCCCTTGATAATGTGTGTCACACACACACACACACACACACACACACACCTTGCAAATAAACATGATATCTGTTTGAATGATTTTATTTCACTTTAAATAGCACTCTGTATCTTTTATTAAAAATTAAAATTGCCTTGTTTAATTCCAAACTACATACATACATAAAATGTTAATGATATAAAACATTCCATAAATATCCCAGTTGGTGATTCAATGAAAAATTTAGGTAAGCTTTGTGTCAAATGAATGTGCATATAAATGCACATCATAACCTTATAATTTTCAAGAAGCAAATACACCCATGGACCGGATTAAGAAATATAATAATAATACCTGTATCCTCTCTGTCACTACTCCCCCACAAAAGGAACCAACATCTTGTCTTCTATCAACATTGATTGGAATTGCTAGTTTTTGAATTTATGCAAGTGGGATTATAAAATACCTACACTGATTCTAGTTTATTTTTCTCAGTCTTATTTTTGTGTAATAAATTGGTGATTTATGTATAACATAAATGTGTTCAAAATCAGGACAATGTTATATTTTATTTTATAGATCATGTTTTCCCAGCCTTGGCACTGTTGATATTTTTGACCAGATAAGTCTTTGATGTGGGGCTATCCTGTGTATTGTATGATGTTTAAGAACATCACTGGCCTCTACCTTCCAGATGTCTATAATACTGTCTCCCTCTCCAGCAGATTATGACAATTAAAAATATCTCCTAACATCACCATATATTTCTACTTGAATACCACTGGGGACTGATATACCAAAGTATTTATCCAGTCACCTGTTAATAGACTTCTAGATAGTTTCCAGTTTTGTTGTTTTTAATAAATACCAATGCTACAAAAGTCCTGTAAGTTCTGTTGCCCATATTTTTCCCATATATGTTTTCATTGAGTATATACCTAGGACTGAAATTTCTAGGTCATAAAGGATGGATTTGTTCTCACTGATTTTTTAGAGTGATTGTACCAGTTTACATCCTCACAAAACAGTCTTAACTGATCCAAATGCTCATGAACACTTGTTATTTAAAACATTTTCCCTGGGGGGCACCTGGGTGGCTCAGTCAGTTAAGCGTCTGACTCTTGATTTTGGCTTAGGTCATGATCTCATGATTCGTAAGATCAAGCCGTATATCTGGCTCCATGCTGAGCATGAAGCCTGCTTGGGATTCTTTCTTTCCTGCTTTCTCTGCTCCCGTCCCGCTTGTTCCGTCTCTCTCTCTCTCAAAAATAAATAAACATTAAAAAATAAAAATAAAATGCCTTTAAAAAAACATTTTCCCTGAAATAGGTATTTAGTAAAATCTTATTATTGTTTTAATTCCCATTTCCCTGATACTCATAAACTTTAACAACTTTTTCAGTGTTTAACTATTATATGGATATTTTCTCTGTTTTGAAATGTGAACTTAAAGTTTCTTGCCTGTCTAATCTGTTGGGTTACCTGTCTTGTTCTTATTGGTATGAGAATGTGTATGTGTGCTGAACTTAAAATTCTTTATTATGTACACATGCAACAAATATTTTCTCCTCCTTTGTGATTTGACTTCTCATTCTCTTACTGGTGTCTTTTGACTTGTTTTTTTCTAGCTCTGGTTTGCACTGACTCCTAGAGGATGTCCTTCCAAGATCCAAACTGAGAGCCCATGGTGCTTAATCCATTGTTAACTAATTTTCTCTCCCTGGTAACTCTCAAATATTGCAATCAGCTTTTCAGCTGCTTTGTAACACTGCATAGCTTAGAAAGACAAATGCCTCATGCTGTAAACTAGGGTAGCCTTTTGGGGTCACTTCATGGGGCTTTTCGTATCTGTGACATCTTAGCCCCTAGAGTTGTGTTGACCTTTCTTCTCCAAACTTCCACTGTTCTCTCCTCAGCTACATTTTCTTTATCTTAGCTGCTTTCTGCTAAACTCAGTTTCTTGTGTAGTACAGCTTCAATATTACTAAATGGTTCAAGGGCAAAAATGTAGTACAGAAGGTAAGCTACTTTAATGAGCTTCCCTTTTTATGGGGTCCTGTCCCCTCAAGTCCTGGCTTCCTCCACCTTCCAATAGCATTAAACACCTCTAAAACAATTATTCAGATTTCTAGTTGGTCTTAAAGGAAATGTTGTCTTTCTATAAGATGAAGTAGACTTCTATCGAGTAGTTTTATAAGAGGGAAGGTATGGATATGAGACAATAATTAAAGAAATTCATAACTATCCTACCATATCGTTTCTTTATTGGCAACCATTTTAATGTCAGAGAAATGAGTGATGGTAATAGACCTCTACTTAACCCTCCCAAACAGATATTTTGGCTTTTAATTTATATATATATTTTTAATTTTTTTAGCATTGTCTGGGTTTTTTTTATTTTGTTATTGTTTGTTTTTTGTTGTACTGGCCTGTTTAATGTTCCGAACCTTAGAATTTCATGCAAACTATCTTTTCTAATGTAAAAATGTGACATTCTATAAAAGTGACAAATTATACTGTGACAGCTCAAAAGAATATATGCCTCTTTTACTGGCATTCAGTAAAGAACTATTTGTTGTCTTTCTGATATCTGATGCTTTTTGTTAGGTCATGTCAACTGTCTGCCATGGATTATGTTTAAATCAAAGTATAAAAATAAATAGCAAGAAAAGAGAAGATGCATGAATCACCAATCCTCCAAATTAATAGCAGAGCTACAAAGCTATGTGAAATAGATCATTGTATGACTAACTATATTTATGCCTCTGGAGATGAATTGTCCAGTGTCGCTTTGAAATTGTGTACATTTTCCTTTTTCCTTATCTTCTACTTCCAGTGTCATTCTTTTGTCAGTGAAATAACCTTCACCGAACCAAAAGTGTTCATATAGATGTACCTTTGAGAGTTCTCATAATGATTCTTATTACATTACAATTAGAATGAAATATGTTAACGTGCAATACTTTTAACTAGTGTGCATTTGTATCTATTACCTAACAGGAGCCTCGTAATAATATGTACTGTGGGCAGACATAATGATTATTCATTTCCACATTTCGTGAATAAGTGTGCCTCTGTGTTTTAAGTAAAATCAAACTGTTAAAACATGCAAAGGTAGCACTGGAAACAAAAGCCTTTGAGTTATTAGAAGGAAAAAATTACATGAGAAAAATTGTTTTTTTGTTTTTCATGATCTCAGCATGTGATCAAGATACTTATGTGTACATTTTTCTTATAGGATGAAATAAATCGTGAATATTTTAAAACATTTTTTCTGAATTGTGTTATCACATCCAGTCCTCTATGTTACTCTGTAAGTTGGGACACATAACATGCTAAGTCAAGTCATACTTTCAAAAGTGAGGCAAGTGTTTGCTGCTTCCAGCTTTGTACTTGTTAGGAGGGAAAAGAGTCCTTACAGAATGCATCTAAATAAAAGATGAGTTTATGAAAAACATTAGTTTTATTGTATATTTATTGCTGAAGATATCATGAATTATAAATTAAAAAAAAAACACGTAATGATGAACTCTGATGTAAATACCATTAACTTTTATGCACAAACTCTCAATTTCCAACCCATCCAACTTCCTCATTTATTTTAATCTGTTCCAACTACCTCCCATCCTCAAAAAAAAGGAAGGCGTTATATAATTCTTTTTCATGTTTATACATTTATTTTGAGAGAGAGAGAGAGAGCACGAACAAGGAAGAGAGAGAATCTCAAGCAGGCTCTACACTGTCAGCGCAGAGCCAGATACAGGGATCGACTGACCGCAGGAACCATGAGATAGATCATGACCTGAGTCAAAATCAAGGGCCGCTGCTCTACTGACTGAGCCACCTAGGTGTTCCCAGCATTACATTATTCTTGACGTTTCCTCCTGTCTGTGGTTAATTAGATTAAATATTGCCCACATTTTGGCAGACTTCATTGCTAACAGAGAAAAAAAATTAAGCTACACAAAACTGTAAAAGGAAGGGTGTGACCACTTGAATGAAAGTTCTGTAGCATTGGTGTGGGTGCATATTTCAACACGATGTGTGCACCAAGCCAATAGTAACAAAAAAATAAACTAGAGCACCTAGGGTTAATAAAATACATGAAATATCTCCGCAGTGTTCTTTTGTTGCCAAGAATCACAAATAATTCCTTCAGGTCTTGGGCTATTTGCTCATTTTATTAATACTTTGTAGTGTGACATAGTACTTTGGGGAAAGGGAGGTCACTTGATAATGACAATTTAGTTGTTATATACCGCTTGTCTGTTTTTCTAATAACAAGATATTATAAAGCTTTATACTGCAGCTGTACATAGTGACTAGGTCCAAGTTTCTTTGAGAAATTAAGAATAGTAGGCTGTATTAAATTTTTATTTTTTCACAAATATCTTTGCATCATGTAGGCATGTAGAAGTCCAGAGCTACGTTCTTATTTTATTTTTTTTTATTTAAAAAAAATTTTTTAAACGTTTATTTTTGAGACAGAGAGAGACAGAGCATGAACAGGGGAGGGGCAGAGAGAGAGGGAGACACAGAATCGGAAACAGGCTCCAGGCTCTGAGCGGTCAACACAGAGCCCGACGCGGGGCTCGAACTCACGGACCGTGAGATCATGACCTGAGCCGAAGTCGGACGCTTAACCGACCGAGCCACCCAGGCGCCCCTACGTTCTTATTTTAAAATCAAAAGTGAAAAGGGGTGCCTGGGTGACTCACTCAGGTGAGCATACGACTTCGGCTCAGGTCATGATCTCGTGGTTGGTGGGTTTGAGCCCCTTGTGGGTCTCTGTGCTGACAGCATGGGGCCTGGAGCCCACTTGGAGTTCTGTGTCTCTCCCTCTTTCTCTGCCTCTCCCCCACCCCTGCTCACAGTTTCTCTGTCTCAAAAATAAATAAACATTAAAAAAATTAAAAAAAAATATAATCATAAATGAAATGAATGTCATGACACAAAAACAAAAGATGCATAAATGAATGAGGAACTAAAACAAACTTGATTTCAGAAAACCAAGCAAATATAACCTTAATAATAGTTAGTATTCTGCATTAATAACCCAGGAAAGATTTTATTCTTTTGTGATTGAAATAAGATGGCATATCAATTCTTTTCTTACCTAAAGTCCTTTTGTGGAACATAAAGCACCATCATTGATGTGAATACTTTGTTTTTTTAGCATGAGATGGTCTTAATTGAATTTTCTTATAATCTCTAAATTCTAGTGTTCTAACTTCTTCTGCTTTGTGTTATCTTTATTGTAAGCACTAGAGTTCACAAGGTATTTTATAGAAATAATAAATAAGTCAAAAGCATTCATATAATTTATCATGTTACTGAAAGATAATTTTGACTATTCTCCTAACCTCCCCTCCAAAATAAGAAATGCAATTTGATTTTATTTAGGCTTTAAATACCTGAGAGGAAACAAATCACACCAAGGCAATGCATGAAATTACTTGACACTCGAATGGCCCACAAGTGACAGTATAGATATCGAAGAATGATTTTTCACATAGTGTATTAGTTATAGGTGATCCAAGTGAAATAGAGTTCCTCATTCTTTAAAGAATTCATTTCATAAGAAATAAATGGCATCGAATTTAAACTACCTAACTTTACGAAATTATTTAATCAAATAATGACAAGTAATTGATGATAAATACAAAATTATGAGTATGCTGAGATAGGCAGTAAGACATTCTGTCATTTGATACTCCTACCTCATTCACCTTTATTTTCTTAGTTTATAAAGTATATTGGCACATAGAATTTAAGGTTATTTCTCTTTTATTTTCTAGTTAAGAATCTACCTCATTAATAATCTCAGTACAAATATGCATGTGTAGTACATAAATGGATAGATGAAAAGTGGGTGAATAGATGTGTAGATTAGTGGAAAAACAAATTGTGTAAACAAAGAGAACTATTTGTTAGATTGAAAGCAAAAAAAATATAGTAAACATTAATACATTTTTTTTTGACACTCAGGATTTAGTTTTTGGAACTTGGTTTGGTAATATTTAAATTTCAGATTAAACTGGTTCTAATTTCAACAATGAATAGATAGCAAAGATGATGCACATGGTCAAAATATTTCATATAACTTCTGTAGTTCCAAATAGCAACACTATGATGATTAATAAAAACTGTATCATTTATTTATGAAGATTAATACATATAACTTTATATGTCAATAAATAACATAGTAAATACATTGTTCTAAAAAAGTGTATATCTTTTATATCCATTGTATGCTTGAGCTATAATAAACTTTTATTTCTAAAACTGTAAATATCTTTTGAAAGATATCTTTAAATGTTTTGCATAACTTGGTATACTATTAAGCAACTCTTAAACACGTTGATTATGCAGATTATGTAAAAATATGGAAAATGTTAATGAAATTATGTTAAGTGAAATAAAAATATATACATTGTGTTTGCACACACCTTGCTAATTCAGGTTTACCTTTTTTTTTCTAGCCTACATTTTTAGCCTTTAATTTCATTACACTTGGCATCCTGCAAGTGATACTATATTCAAGCCTAAATAATTCTCACATTTTAACACTTATTTCAGGAATCAATCACTATTCTTGAAATATTTATCCATTTTGTGCTACTGTAATACCTGGCAAACTTTTTATCATTATACTTGTCACCTTACCTTGCATTGTAATTAGCAATGTAAAGTCTCTCTTGTCTCTGGTATATTACTTTCCTGAAGGTTGTAATTGCTTGTTCAGATTCATAACCCTAGTACCTATCACAATGCTTGATATAGTCCTAAGCATCATTAAGTTTAATCCCTTTAGTAAAACATACCATTGCCAGAGTTGCCCTCTTTGGTCAAACACCAGGCTTCTGTACTGATGCAAGGACAATTGTGGGTGATGTTAGAACAGCTAGAGAAGAGATAAGCGATCACCCTCTACCCATACCCAGCATCTCTCAGATCATTCCTAGAATATTTTTTTGAATACTTTAGAGTTAGCTAAACCCACAGTGTATCACACTGCAGCAATTTTTTTTTTTTGTCATGGCCCAGAATGTAAAAAAAAAGAGTAGAAGCCAATGAACAGAAAAGATTCTTAAGGACACTTAAAAAGATTAGTGAACTTACAAACATGTATCCATACCAGAGGTTTTAAAATATATGTTCATGAACGATTTATTTATAATAGCCAAAAGTTAGAAATAATCCAAACAGTCATTACTAGAAAAATGGGCAAACAAATGGTGTTACATTCACAAAAAAACATTTAATAAAAAGAATGGACTACAAACACAAAACACATTGGATAAATCTACAAAATGAATTTATGGTGCTGAGCAAAAGAAATTGACAAAAATGGATACATCTCATGTGGATATATTTATGTGAAAATCTAGACAAAAAGAAAACCATCTATGGTGACATAAATCAGAACATTGACACTCACTCTATGGTTAAGAGATGGATTGCCTGGGAAAAAGACTAGTGAACTTTCTGAGGTAATGGAATGTTTTGTATTTTGAGAGAGTTGTGGGTTGTTACATATGTATATGCATTTGTCATAACTCATCAATTTTGTGTGATTTTAATATCTGTGCAGTGTAATTCAGTATATGTAAATTATACCATGTTAAAAAATTGAAAATTAAATGCAAGTGTGCTTAATATGTGTTGAGAAGCTTATTCTAAAGTGTATACGGAAATGAAAAAATGTATAGAAGAGCCAAAAACATCTTAAAAAAATAAATTTGTAGGACTTACACTTTCAAGTTTTAAGTACTATAAATATACAGTGATCAAATTAGTGTGGTAATGGGGTAAGTGTGGACTAATAAGATTAATGAAGTATAATAGATAGTTAAGAAAAACCTAAACTAACGGGAGGAATAGGTATTAGAATGAAGGTACCAATGGGAATTTAAAAGGGAAAAGAACATGTTGTATTTCCAATAAATCCCATAGAATGATTTATATATCTGTTAGAAATAACTATGAACTTCAAGCCCTATGTCCCTATATAACACAAAATAATTTTAATTTGAACCTAAGAAAAAACACAAAAGCATTTTAGAAGAAAATGCATACAGATATTCTTTTTAAAAAAAATTTTTTTTAACGTTTATTTATTTTTGAGACAGAGAGAGACAGAGCATGAACGGGGGAGGGGCAGAGAGAGAGGGAGACACAGAATCGGAAGCAGGCTCCAGGCTCTGAGCCATCAGCCCAGAGCCCAACGCGGGGCTCGAACTCACGGACCACGAGATCATGACCCGGCCTGAACTCGGACGCTTAACCGACTGAGCCACCCAGGCGCCCCATGTATACAGATATTCTTAATAATTTAAAGTGGCAAGGGTTTCTTATGGAATACAAAGCAAACAATAATATATAAATAAAAGGTGCTAAATTCATAAACATTAACTTTAACATAAACATTAAAAATTTCTATTCTCAAAGGATACCGTAAGGAAAATGAAAAGGACATTAGAGATTGGGTGAAAATATTCATATTGTGTATATCCAACAGAGTATTTATATATAATATATGGGCGGGCACCTCTATGATTCACTAATTGAAATGGAACAACCCAATAATATAGTGGGGGAAAGCATGAGCAGACAAAAGGAGCAGTCAGTGAGCACATGAAAAGGTGCTCAACATCATTAATCTTTAGGGAAACTTCAGTCAGATACCATTTCACATCTTCTAGAATGGCCAAACTAATAAGACTGACAACGTGTTGAGGAGGGTATAAAGCAACTGAAATTTTCACTGATTACTGTAAAATTTATGAGTGTGGAGAATTGTTTAGAAAGGTTTTTTTTTTGTCTTAATAAAGTTAAACACACACCTATCATATGGCCTGGCAGTTCCACAGCTACTTATTAAAGTCTTTTTCTAGAAAAAGGCACATTCAGGATTATATATAGATTTCTTATTAGTAATAGACAAAAATAGAACAAAATCAAATGCCCTTCAACATGAAAATGAATAAAATACTTTGTGATATAAAATAAAAACTTTTTTGCTATAAAATGTGATATCGTATTGATGCTTGCATTGATATGGAAGTATCTCAAAATATAATGATGAAGAATAGAAGGAAGCAAAATAGAATCTGACTGCCTGTATATTATGATCCATGTATAAGCAAAACTAATCCATACTACTAGATAACAAAATTGTAGTGTCTCATGATAATGGTGCAAACTGACAGGGAGATGGCAATGGGAAACCTTGTGTGGCCAAGGAAAAGTTCTGTATATGAAATTCAATGGTGCTTTCTCAGGCATATAACTTGTAAAATTTAATAGACAGTATACTACAATCTGTACATTTTGTTATGTGTAGATTATACCTCAGTACACATTTTTGTGCTGATTACGCATTTTTATTTTTTACTGTACACAATATGTTTAGAGTCACTATTATTTCTTTTGATTAGTCAAAAAGCAAAATAAGTACATGCATGCTGAGCATTTTTTTCAGTCAAAAAGATAAGTGGATTTTCCATGTTTCCTATCATTGTCCATCTTGTTCCTGTTA
Organism: Acinonyx jubatus; assembly: GCF_027475565.1. Taxonomy (NCBI): domain Eukaryota; kingdom Metazoa; phylum Chordata; class Mammalia; order Carnivora; family Felidae; genus Acinonyx; species Acinonyx jubatus. Next base: position 24,430,912 of record NC_069385.1, read on the forward strand.
GAGTTCACTTTTATTTTTGAAGGCTAATGGTTTTAGTTGATATGAACTGATATTAATATTTTTGAAATCTAGTTAGAACTGTGATAGTCAATGCATGGTTAGTTTTTCTCTGTGCTTTGTGTGTGTGTGTGTGTGTGTGTGTGTGTGTGTGTGTGTGTGTTTTCTTTTTCCTTTGGTTGAGTATTATTTTTAACACTTAAGTTCTACAGTATCTGTAGTCTCCAGTGTGAACTTTACTCATTCCTCTATTTGCTTTCACAATGAATTTGCTTTTAGAATTTTAGAAACTAATATTTTACTAAACTAATCAGGATTAAGATGATGTGGAATTTTTTGTGAGTTAGTGTAATGAGGGCTCTACAGAACACTTAAAGTTTGCAGAAAGGGAAAAAAAGAAAGTAAACTCTTCATAAGCCCTGGGTCATTGCTAGCATGAAGTAAATTTGGGAAACTGAGCCTTTGCTTAAGGTGGCTTCAATGATTGACAAAGGTATATGGTTATGGAGTGAATGCACATTGTCTGTGGAGTGTAAAAAACATATTTAATGCTGTTTTTGTCATTTATTAGTGGTGTGACCTCTGTATATTTCACATATTTTGACTGTACCTTGAAGCTCATAATATTTCTATTTGGTAACAGTGAATATTAAGTGCAATACTAAATGTAAATTGGTTGGCACGTAGCAGAGTCTATCTAAATATTAATTTTCCTTTACCAGGGTGAGGCAGTCAGGAGTCTATGGGAAGACAAATTGTGGAGGCATAGGGTGTGGATTTGCTGGTTAGACAGGAGATAGTGAATATATATCGGTCCACTTAATTAAAATTGCCCAGAGTTGAGATTGATGGTTATATAATCAGAGATGGATGTGCAGGAGAGAAGTGTACCAAGTCTTTGGCCAAAGCTTTTCCTTCCATCTCTGGTTTCTGACTTTTAAAATAACACTGAAGCTTTTATTTTAGTATAAATATAGACCAGGGAAAATACAAACTATAAAATATTCAATAGATTATTTGAAGTGCTTGAAATACGGGCCAACGTTTCTGAAGTAAATTATGGCTTTCAAAATAAGCTTGGGTTTAAAAATAAAGATATTTTGCACCAGAACTTCCAAGCAGGTCTCTAAGATCCACAAAGATTTTCACTGCAGAATTACTTTTGGCCACATTTGCCAACACCATTTTCTCTTCTTTCTGTCCATGCCAATCTCTTCCTTTTGATTCTTAGATAGCTTTCCACATTTGAGAAATATGCTTATTTGCTTCATAAAAATGAATTCCCAGAAAAATGGCAGGCATAGACCATAGCAATAAGTGAGCTTACTAAAGTTCACTACAGTAATTTGAGTTGGCTCAGACATCAGTCATTCCTGGTCTTTAAACTGTGAGAAGGGGAAGCAAGTAAGGGATTGGATGAGCTCCAGTTTCCATGGCAGGGCAAAAGTTGAAAGTGATCTGGTTATAGAGATGCCAAGAAATGGGAGACTACTTAAGCACAATGTCTACAGCAATGCATCAATGGGCTTATTTTTTCTCCCAGTCCATCATGGACTGCAGCATTTGTAAAATTGAACAGACGTTAATTACCAAAAAAAATGATCATGCATTTGCATGTAGTAGCAATATCAAAATGCTGTTTCCAAATGCTTGTGCCCAATTGCTACACTTAATCTGACATAGAATCATAACAAACAATTGAGTGATTGACATTTTTTATGGACCAAAATGTGAGTAGCACTGGTCTGTTAATACTTATTAGTCTGAATCAGTGGTGAGTGGGTAAAACAGCTCTTAAAAAACAAACAAACAAACAAACAAAAACAATACAGAAGAAAAACCTTATTTCTAAAGTGTTGGCTTTTTTTTATGATAAACTTCCTCCATGTCTGATTTCTAGCTGTAGCCATGATACCACGGAATGCACATTTGGGAGAAAAGTACAGAAGCCACTCTTGAGCTTTTGGAGGACTTCACTGGTTTAAATACTAATTCGAGTAATGGTCAGCAGAACTTTTATAGCCCATCTGTTATGTCAGTGAAGAATGTGGCTGGGAGATGAATTTTTGGGAGCAAGATCCCAAGGCACACTTTTGCTGAGGAATGTGTTTGTTCTTAGGAGATTCCATCATTAAGCAAGTTACTGTGTGATATATACCTTGGCGGGGGGGGGGGGGAGTAGTGGTGCAGAAAGAGAATAAAAACCACCAACTTCATTTGGAGTCAGGTAGGGCCCAGGAGTTCGAGGAAAAGCACTATAATATTAGAAGGGAAATAGGGCTGTTAATTAGAGAATTTGGTAAGAGTCACATAGTATTTCTTGTGCCAGATGTACTCTCCTAACTTACAGAATCTTGTTTACTTTGTTGTTTCTTTCTTTATGTTTTTTTGTTTTTGTTGTTTTTTTCTTTTTGTTTTTGTTTTTTGAGAGCACAAGCAGGGGTGGGGCAGGGGGAGACAGGGAGAAAAGAGGATCTAAAGCAGGCTCTGCACTGACAACATCAAGCCCGATGTGGGGCTCAAACTCGAACTGCGAAATCATGGAACTGTGAAATCATGACCTGAGTCGAAGTCGGAAGCTCAACCACCTGAGCCACCCAAGCACCCCTATTCTGTCTTAAAGCAGGAATTAAATATTGCCGTCCTCATTTTACAGAAGAATAATCCAAAACTAAGAGGAATTAAATAACTTGCTTATCATTTCAAAGCCAGATGATGAAGCTAAGATTTGAAAGTCTGACCCCAAAGCTCAACATATTAACACTTAGTCTTAGAATGTAGCCAAAAAGCAGACAAATTGAAAGGAGGATTATTTGCTTTAAAGTAAGTGTTTTTAATTCCCAAAGTTTAGTAAAGATTCTTCAAGGGCCTAATGGAAACCCAGCAAAAAATGGCATGTTGCAATTCAACAAAACCCATATTGAGACACTTATTGATTGACGTGGTTATTATGTATCTTTTTATGCCTAATTCTCCCATCACTAAACTGGAAATAATAAATAGTAACTATGGGTGCCTGGGTGGCTCAGTAAGTTAAGTGTCTGACTCTTGATTTTGCTCAGTTCATGATTTCATGTTTCATGGGCGCGAGCCCAAAGTCGGGCTCTGTGCTATTAGTGCAGAGCTTGCTTGGAATTCTCTCTCTCCCTCTTTCTCTGCCCCTTTCCCACTTGCACTCTCTCCCTTTCTCAAAATAAATAAATAAACTTAAAAAACAAAAGTAAAAAAAAATAGTATATTGAAGGGTCATTTGAGATTTAAATTAGATAGTAACTGTACACAGCACATGAGAATTGGTAATAAGCTAATAAATATTATCTATTTGATCATTTAACTGTTGTGATGATTGTCAGCTTAGAAATTAGGCTGTCTTGAGGGGTGCCTGGATGGCTCAGTCTGTTGAGTGTCCGACTTTGGCTCAGGTCATGATCTCAACAGTCTGTGAGTTTGAGCCCTGTGTCAGGCTCTGTGCTGACAGCTCAGAGCCTGGAGCCTGCTTCCGATTCTGTGTCTCCCTCTCTCTCTCTCTGCCCCTCCCCTGCTCATCCTCTGTCTATTTCTGTCTCAAAAATAAATAAAAACATTTACAAATTTTAAAGAAAAAGAAATTAGGCTATCTTGAGCCTGCAGGTGAGGTCAAATGGATTTAAGTACAAGATGCTGAGAAACCAAGGCAGTGACATGAGCTCTGATACAGCTTTGCTGTTGATGTCCTAAAACATCCAATGTTTGGTGTATTCTTAGTGTTCTTTATTCACATGTGCCTAGACCATCTAAATTGTGTCCTTGGAATACATACAAGAGTGGTAGAAAGAAAGTAGCCATCCTCTTCTCAGTCATTCAGTCTTGCTTTTTATTAAATATTGTTACCCATAAACATAATTTTTTTCTTAACTAAAGATCAAGACACATGGAATTATATCATCCTGGCTTATTTACAGCATTCATTATATCAGTAAATACATGTGACATAATTAAGGTGTTCATATTCACTGTTAATGGAGTAATTCAGAAAAAGTTAAATGATGTATGAGATGCCAACATCTTAAAATCACAAAAATGTAACTTTTCTCAAAAAATAGCTACTTTAATGTTGTTTCAAGCTGCTGCTTTAAGCAGCATTAATATTAACATTAAGGAACAGCAGAAAACTAATAAATTACAGAAACTCCTGTCTCGTCTATCAGCTTTGTTACTAACATATTAGCTTAAATCAACTCTAACCCTTATAATAAAACATAATGACATTGCTTAATTTCAAGCTTCCTCTTTTTATCTCACCTAGTTTTGTGTTTTTGTTGTTTTGTTTTGTTTTTTCTTTCAAACTTCTCTCTTTCAGGTTCCAGGTCCTCTCCTGACAAAATATGCCACTGGGGGAAGTTTTCTTTTGGAAAATGATTCTCTAAGAGTTTTTAGTTCATATAATTAGCAAATATTGGATTATGTCTTTCTTGGTATAATTACATACATTAATTTTGATCTCTCTGTCAATTCATAAAAAAGTCAAAACCTACAGAATTCTCCATAACTATCTTGCTTTTCTGTAGCTTACTTCAGAAACATCATCGTCATAATAAAACAAACCAAGCTCACCTTTAGGTGTGTACATCAGGATAAGAAAAAAAGCATTGCCATAACTGCAGCCACCATATCTTTTCCTGGAAAGAATTCTTTCATTAAGAAAGAAAAATCTTAACAGACTGCTTTTAGCTTAGAAGTCAAGGCTCAGAAGGCAAGGCTGCAAAATGGCTGTGGCCACCCGCAGGGGCGGTTTTCTTATGTAGTGGGATACATTAAACACACGGAAATCTAGTAGGGTGAGAGTGGAACAGATGCTCTGATGCCTCCTTTTTCACCTTGTGATTCCCTACTGGTATATCCCACTGCTTGAAGCCAGATTGATACCAGGGACCACAGGAGCCCTTGCAGGCAGTCCGTATACAAAAAACTCCCAAGATACAGAACAGGGTGACAAAAATGAAGAGTGGATCAAAAGGACAGATGGAAAGTATTGCACACCTCAAGGACTAAAAACTCCACAAAGAGAAATTAATAATAATATACAAGTGGGGTCAAATAGCCTAGAAAATAAATAGTAAAAATAAAATAAAATGGAAAGAATTTCGAGTCACGTACTTAAAGGCTTTTCAAAACTGCTGAAAACTTGGCCATGTGGGCTTTTATACAAAAAAGCTCCTGATATAGAACAACTTGAGAAGGAGAAAGGAAGACATTTGATGATGAGAGGATCCAAAAATTAAAAAAAAAAAAAGTGAACATAGGATCCCAGGACTATTCCATATTCTGACCCTTAAGACACACACACACACACACACACACACAACTTCAAAAATTCTCTGAGAAATTGAGAGAATCACTGGATCAGTCTATCCACATGAAATGGAGTTTGAGCTAAAATTCCATTTGACCCTAAGTAGACAGAGGAACCCAGATGATGTCTAAGGCGCGCATGTACCATGAAAATACACGTCAGTATTTTCAGGTCAACTCCATATCTAGATCATTACAGCACTTTTATTTTTAATACAAAAGAGAAACTAAGTAAGAATTTCTAAAAGAAAGTGCAATCACCTATTTTTAATATGTTTCTTGTCATGAAAATCCTGTTGAACTCTAAGAATAAATAAAACATAAATACTTGACCTGAGGAGAGAAAATTCACCTTTGACATTTCTCTTTTGTTTCAAAATTCAGAGAAATGTAGTTCCATACAAAGAAAATATTACCCACACAAGCAACTTTTCTAGAGTTTGTAATATAAGTAACTCTACTCATAAAATTATATTTACAAAGTTGGGGAATTATTTGTGGATTTTTTAAAGATCGTATAAATATGCACCCAATTTTGTTATGCAGTTAATGATAAATGACATAATCATAAAGTTACTGAATTTTTATTAGCTTTAAATAGAGAATAAAATTTCTAACATAAGATACATAAAATGCCCACTCCTACTTCTCAATACTTGGTTTATATACAAGTTGGTAGATGTAATAGAAATTTGTGTCCTGTGGTCCTTATTATGAGTCTAATGTTTTAAGTAGATTTAACATAAGTAAATGAAGATGGTATCAATGTAAGACCAACAAACTCTATAATTCACTCAGAATACACACTGCTTTAATGATCATTTCACACAGGTGCAGAGTAATCAAATACAGTGATATACTCAATAGGTTGGCAAAATGTGACTGTTTCTAAAATTGCAGAATTTATTTGATCGAATATTATCTCTTCTCTTGAGAATTTATTAACAAAGTGATGTTCAGTAAGTTATATATCTAAATCATCACACCAATAATACATAATCCAAGTCAATTTTCAGAGGAAAAAAAGTTAAATCACTGATTACCAAGGGAGTTTATAGAAGTTTCGGTAAAGTAGTAGCATTTTCATGTTTTATTTCATTTTATTAAGTAGCAAAACACTTCTCAAATACAAAAGTGTCCTTCGTTCTTTTTTGTTATTATGGGAACACAGTTTTATTTTTAATCTGGTTAAAAATGTAGAGCCATCCTGGCATCATTTACTGAGTGTAAATGTAATAAAGATGATGACAGCTTTATTTAGAAAGTATGATTTACACTCAAGGATGCTAGATATGAAATTTTGAAGATGATAATCATAATTTTTCTTTGGCTACCAGAGAATTCCATACTTCCATAAATCACTGGGGGAAGCACTGGGGAGATAACCATTGTAAGAATGCAAATTAACCACTTTTGCAAATTTCTTCAAGAATTGAATGACAAAGTAGACCTTGTGAGATGTCTACTTTGGGGACAGATAAGAGTGGGGACAGATAATCAGAGGATTTTGTACAAAGTGGGTTTTCAAAAAGCTCACACAATTTCTACTGTTTGAATGACATGTAAATGAAATACACTTCTGTAGTTTCTATGTTAGGCCATAGAAAGCTTACTTATCATTTTTGTTTGAGTGGATCAAAACTCTCTTCAAGAAAAGGTAAATATTTAATATTTAATAAACAGTCACCATTTACTTAGGTTTCTAGAGAGAAAGATTTTAAGATAAAGATTTTATTTTCTTCTGTCCTTTAAAGTGTTACTTTAGAATAATCTAGAATATCTCTCTTTACTGAATCATACTTTTAAAATGCATGCAGTCTGGCTTTTATGCCACTTTTAAAAAAAGGTATCAGTGACCTCTTGCTTACAAAATCAATCACCTTAATAGCAATAAGAGTTCTTTATATTTGGGACTCTGCAAAATGCCTTATACACATTATATAATTGTGAATGATTTACATTATTTTTTTAAATATTAGTAAGAACTCTCCGGTAAAGCTTTATGTATGGCTTTATTGATTTTCTCTATTATTTTTCTGTTTTATATTTCTTTAGTTTTTCCACTAATCTATATTATCTCTTGCCTTCTGTTGGGTGTGTGGCATTAATTTGCTCCTTCTTTTTTTTTTTTTCTACTTTCTTGAGGTAGAAACTTAAGTTATGCATTGAGATCTTTTCTCATTTTTATTAATTGAGACATTTAAAGCTATAAATTTTTCTCTAAGCATGATTTACTTATATGCCATAAAGTTTGATGTTGTGCTTTTCTTTTCTATCATCTCAAAATACTCTAATCGTTTTTGGGAATTTCTTCTTTGATTGATGGGCTACTTTGAAAAGCATTTAATTTCCAAATAATATGTAAATTCTCAAATTTCTTTTTATTTTTTTATTTTAATTTGATTCTAGTCTAGTTGTGTAGCAATTTGTATGTTTTTAATACTTTAAAATATATTGGGTCTGAGAAGGAGGAGGAAGAGGGCAAGGGGGAAGCAGGAAAAGAGCAAAAGGAGAAGGAGGAAAAAGAAGAAGGGAAAAGTGGGGAGGAGGAGAAAAGAAGAAAAAGAAAAGAAGAAGACAACCTTAATGGAGTAATAGAAGAAGAGTTATTTTGAAAGGTGGAATTTTTTTGGCAAGATAAATGCGTTTTTTTTCTTTTTTTTTTTCTATAAAGGATACCTTTAAACCATGCCAAAAAGGCAGGTTAGAATTAATGTCCTACAGAGCTGTTAGAATTCAATGGAATTAATTATTTATGAATATAATATCAACATGTTATTTTGGAGATGTTCAAAGGCCACACTAAGTGAGGGTATGTAGTTTCACCCAAGTAGAACAAATTAACTATATAGTGTCAGGATGTATTTTAACTTATGCAATTTGAGGATATTTTCACTAAATTATTATAAAATAAATATTTGATGTCACTAGTTAAGAAATGGATAACTTTAATAATATTCCAAAGGTTATAAATATATGGAGTGTTTTTTCTTCTCAGGAAAGAATAACAGTCATTTCGTGTATCTCTATTCATTCCCAGTAGGATAGATTTGTTTTCACTCTCTCCAATAAATATAAAAAACACACTATCCTAAGAATTGTAAATGTAACCCTTAGTAAGAAAATGATTTCTTTTCCAACTAAAATTATTTAAACAAAATCTATTACTTTAAAACTGAGGATGAAGATATAACTTATAATTGTGTAAAGAAAAGCCCAGAGATATTTTTATATGACCTTTCTTAAGCTAAAATATGTAAGTTTATGATAACATGATTTTTCTAATTTTGTCATCTGTGTCATTTAATGATTAAACCTTCCTAACTATAGAAAATTGGAATCAGGCAAATGACATCTTTATATAGACTAACTTCCACTATGACCCCTTTTTCTTTTTGTAAGTCATTACCTTTATTATGTTTCTTTTGAAGCTCATCCAGCAAATCCTGTGCTGAGTATCTGTAATGGGAAAGCAGCAAGTTCATCTAGTTAGGGCAAAAGAACCATTCAAAATTTATTTATAACTCTTCCACTGATGCTGCTGACACCATGGAACCTCCGGTGTAGGTGAGAAAATCGTTCTGTTTTCTGTGGCCTCTGTCAACAATAGGACTAATTAAAGCCAATTATGAAGGCTGTCTTTGGTAAGATGTGTTTACTGTGTCACTAGAATATAGGCCACCATAGTTATTTTGGTAATTGTTTTTATTCAGTCAAATTTAAAAGGGAGGCGTTTCATGAAAATAAAAATATCTCACCAGTCAATTTTATGACCGGAATAGAAAAGATTCACATTGTATTAGATCAAGAGTCTATACTCGATAAGCAATTTAGAACATAATCAACATATCCCTCTCTATAAAATAATAGCTGTAAGATTTAAAAAATAATAAAAGGACAATCTATGTTAATGGATATTTGAGAGGCTTCCACTCTCCTTCCCAATTTGTGGGTTTGTTTTTTTTTTTTTTTTCAAATGTGTGAGGTCTGTAAGCAACCTGAGACCTGTAGATCAATGTTGTTCTAACATGTAAGTCATCTCGTCAGCATATTCTCACCCAACTTCTCCAATCCAGGAAACACACACTTACACTTGGGTCAGAAACGTGGGCCCTGGCCAATAGCAGCTGCCTCAAATCTCTCTGTGAAAGATAATGCGAACATCACTCATGCTGACAAGAATCTCTCTATATATTCATAACGTTTTATGGTTTTCTAATAGTTTAATTCAAAAAAATTATATACCCTTTTTGAAAGAGCTTCTTAAGGTTAAGGGAAATAATTGAATGCATGCTCCTTGGAGCATTTTCAATGTCTGTTAGAAAGTCTCAGCTATGTTAACATAACCAAAATATAGAAGAGAAACCATCAATAATTTTTATTACCCCATGTTTTCTATTTGAGGAATGTGGCTGATGATCACTTAGTGCTCTACTCCACAGGAAATTGACTTAAAAAAAGTGTTTTAAGTGCTTGAAGAGGAAAGTACTGAATAATTGCAAGTTTAATTAGTTAAAATATGTAAAGACAAATCTTTTGCATTCCAAAACTGTCAGCTCTCAAGTAACTTAAATTTCTTGATTGGGCTTGGAAAGCAATTAGGTTGAACTATTCCTTACTAACTTAAATTTGCATGTTAAATGCATTATGATCTGGCTTATGTTAAGAAATATTTGCGAGAGAACCAATTCTTCCACAGGGATAATATAAACGTTTGGACGTGTTAATGTAAAAAGTAAATATAATTGTGGAACAGTAACGTTAAGCTTTTAAATACTATTTTTCTGGGGACAGCACAAACCATAAATGCGGAAAAATGTGTTGAAATCTCAGACTCAGCAAGAAGGCCAGTACTTCCCCCTTTGGGGATAATATTGATCTCTTCTTTCAAATTCCCTTTAAAATGTAAGTTTTTCTGTGATGATGCAATAACCAGAACTTCACAAGGAAATAGAATAGTTAACATTCTTATGCTTACCAACAATTTAGGCATGCAACATTTTACTAATTTTAAATTATTTTTAAAATAGAATACTCTTAAGCCTGTCTCTCTCTCCATTTCTCTCTCCCTCTCTCTCTCTCTCTCTCTCTCTCTCTCTCTCTCTCTCTCACACACACACACACACACACACTCACACGCACACACACAGACACCCCCCCCCCATACACACACACACAGATTCATATGCCTACATATCATATGAAAGTATTTGGTAGTTAAAGGTCAAATAAATAAACTGTTAAATAAAATATGATTAAATACCATTTCTTAGCAAAAGCCCCGGTAAAGATTAAAGATGAGGTTTTAATTTAGGCTTCTCATACTCTTTTGCATTCCATTTCAGATAATGATAATGTTTGCAGAGCTGACCCCTAGTTCTTATCCTGCTCCCTCCCCCCCCCCCCGCCCCATTTCAGGTTCCGTGACAAACTTGTGGCCTGTTGTACATGCATTTGGAACCCTCGCTCACATACAAAGGCTCATCCACGTACTGCACAAACAGATGCCACTTGATAACTCTTTGGACCTGGGCTGTTAAGAGGAGATTTCTGTTTCTCCTACAGAAGATAAGCACAAATAAACATGTTGCATATTATATTTAAAATAAAGAAGAATCTGAAAGGTAGAGGAAAAGACTAAAGATCTGCTAAAGATATCAGTACCCAAGAAATGACATAATACAGTAAGTTCCCTGGGTTTTGTATCTCATATATCCCAGACTCATAGCTGAAGAAGCAGGCATACTGGAAATGTCAACTGGCACAGAACAAAAATGTCCCAACAGAAGCCTGCTCTCTGTCACCACGGACATTAAAAGGAGGCATCCTAGGGGCACCTGGGTGGCTCAGTTGGTTAAGCATCTGACTTTGGCTCAGGTCATGATCTCATGATTAGTGAGTTCGAGCCCCACGTCGGGCTCTGTGCAGACAGCTCAGAGCCTGGAGCCTGCTTCAGATTCTGTGTCTGCCTCTCTCTCTGCCCCTCCCCTACTCACTCTGTCTCTGTCTCTCTCTCTTAAAAAATAAACATTAAAAAAATAATAAAAAGGAGGCATCCTAAATAAACAGCGAACTTTTAGACAGTAACTACTCTAGCCAAACACTGCTGGAAAAAAAAGTAAAACAAAATTGAAACCTGTGTGTGTCCAGTGGAAGGGATGGGAGGGAGAAGTGGGGAGTGTCCTGAGAAGGGACAGATTGAGGCCCTTCTAAAACATGGAATTCAGACAAGGACTTCTGCTCACCATGGTTTAATGGAAGGATTAATTAACTAATTAATAAGTGGTTTCAAGTTATTTGTTTTGCAGATTAGCAATGCCATGGTCAACATCAATGTATTCCTTTTAATCTTCCATTCATGGATTCATGTTGGCTGTGGCAACTTTAGGTGTTCCATTCTTACAGTAAGAAACACATCTCAGTGTGTGAAAGAAAATTTTTGCATCTGTACTTTATTGTATTGTTATTAGGGGAAACAAGCTAGTTCTGAAGAATCCAACACATTCCCTAACATTTTGTTGGCCAGAACTGGACACCGTTTAGTCCAAGTGCTGGAATTATTTCCCCAGAAGTTGAGAAATTCGCAATGAATACAGGGAAACCTCTTTGGCTAGGCAGAAAAACTTGAGAGGATTGGGCTACGTTGCAAATGGCTTTGGTTTAACTAAACAATAATGTGTATAATAAGCTGTATTAATATAGTTTCCTATGGGGCGCCTGGGTGGCGCAGTCGGTTAAGCGTCCGACTTCAGCCAGGTCATGATCTCGCGGTCCGTGAGTTCGAGCCCCGCGTCAGGCTCTGGGCTGATGGCTCAGAGCCTGGAGCCTGTTTCCGATTCTGTGTCTCCCTCTCTCTCTCTCTGCCCCTCCCCCGTTCATGCTCTGTCTCTCTCTGTCCGAAAAATAAATAAACGTTGAAAAAAAATTAAAAAAAAATATAGTTTCCTATATTAAGCATTACATTTGTCTTCTAATCCACTGTGGCCCACTGTTAATTTTATAAATTAAGGAGCATGTTCTGAAATAGCAAATTTCAACTCCATCCAAGAGGGCAGGAAGCAGACCAATCAATCAAAAATGTTTTCCTGTGACTCTGCTAAACACATGGGACTCAGATAACATAGGAACATTTAATGTCTATTCAACAGCATCTAGAGGGTACATGTCTAGAAGTGAAAGTCCCACTGGAATGCATATGCTAACATACTTAGTGACATCAGAGAACTTTCTTACTCTGCCAAGAATTGCCCACTTGCCTCACTGCCAACTTTACCCACTGTGCCTTGTGGAGTCCTCACACTGTTGCAAAAACATTATCCTATACTTCAAAGTATGCTACCTTTTTTACTCTTGCCTTAAGTGAAAACTGTCCCACTTTCCCCCTGAAAACACCACTGTTACTGCTCATAATTCTTCAGTACCAAGGACATCAATTGGCTCCCACTCAGCAGTGACATTTTCTTAGATTTCCAGTGCAAAATCTAGGTAATTTAATTTTTATCCTTCTAATGTATTTTTCTTCTTTAAAGATTATGTCATTTGGTTATGCTATTTAGCTTACTATGTTGTAAATTACAACTACCATTCCAAATGCATTTCAACATTTATTGAGGCTTTAGCATCTGGACAATACTCATTTACATTTCCACACTTCACATCAACATTGACCATTCTTTTTTAATGCATTTAAAAATAAAAGTTTCTGTATATTAGATTATGAAAAAAATAATGCATACACATGGAAATAAAAGCCACAGCAGTGGAGAAAAACTTGTAACCCGCTCAGTCTAATTCCTTATGGCATATATAGATTAAGTCCTCTCTTTATATTTCCTACACTGATTACCTTAATGATGCTAGAAATAGCTTCATACATTTCTTTCTTGAATTATCAACTTTAAATTAAATTGACATGTCATTAGCTAATGTTAATTGCTACTTTTATTTCTTCATAAACAATTTAGGAACGTAGAGCATTATACTCCTTGAACACCACTCCAATTTATATACACTTCTGATCATATTTTAGGATGTATTTATTTTAAGCCCATCACATTATAGATATTACATTATAGAGATATTCCCATATTTATTCTTTCCATTTTTCTTTATTTTTTTTTCCTGCATCTCTGAATTTTCACTTTGGAACATTTCCCTTTTGCTCATAAAGCAATCTTTAATACTTATTTTATTATAAGTCTCTGTGATAAGCTATCTATATTTTTCTCTAATATTATTTATTTCATTTATAGTCTGGAAACTACCTTTACCATATATACACTTAAAAATTAGCAGTTATTTTTCTCTTTCATTGTCTTCTGGTGTCCATGGTTTGTTTTGAGAAGTTGTTCTTTCTTGGAGGTAAATTTTTCAGAGATGCAGGTAGTTTTCAGAGGTGAAGCAGTTCTGTTAGGAACAACTGACTATGCTGCTTTCATTTTCAGCAGTATCAATACATTATATTATGATAGGGCAGATAAGGTAAGTATGTATCATCTTGTTTGAGGTTTGTAGAGTTTCTTGAATCTGTGGCTTGATTTTCTGCATCATTTTGAAAAAAAAAATCCCATTCATTATCTCTTCAAATATTGCTTAGAATCCATTCTATTTCTTCCTTCAGAATTCTATTTAGGTCTTAATCAGATCTTTTCCTTTATCCCTTAAATCTCATATATTTTCTTCTGTATTTTCAATTATTTTATATTCTTCTCTCTTACTAGGGACAGCTTTTTAGACCTATCTTTCATTCACTATTTCTCAATTCATCCCTCTTGAATATGTTAAGTTCATACACGGATTTCTTAATTTCACATTTTTTCAGTGGTAGAAACTATCATTGTTAATGTTGATTTTGTATTTTGTCTTAAAAATAGGTTTTCTTTTATTTTTTTGTATGTATAATTTGGGGGGGGGAGAGAGCATGAGCTGGGCGGAGGGGCAGAGGGAAAGAGACAGAATCTTAAGCAGGTTCCACTCTTCTGGTACAGAGCACAATGGGGGGCTCCAACCCAGGGCCCCGGATTCATGACCTGAGACAAAATCAAGAGTCAAATGCTTAAATGACTGAGCCACCCAGCCACCACAAAAATAATTTTTAGTATTCTATTAAAAAATCTCCTAATCTTTGAGAGTATTAAACATGATTATTTTAAGTCATATGTTTATTTTTCTCTTGTTCTTTTATAAGTATTTTCGCATTCCTTTCTGTGTGTGATTTAAAAAAAATATTTATTTATTTTGGGGAGAGTGCAAGCAGAGGAAGGGTAGAGAGAGGAGCACAGAGGATCCAAAGTGGGTTCTGCACTGACAGGTTGACAGGAGCTAGGCTGATGTGGGTCTAGAACTCACAAACTGTGAGATCATGACCTGAGCTGAAGTTGGACGTTCAGTCTGATTTTTTAATTGTATGCTAGATATTAAGGAGAAATTGAGGGAGTGCCTTCATGACTGTACAGATTTTGTCTTTGTTCAGAAAAAACTTATCAGTATTTATTCGTGTATGTATTTGCCTTTTTTCTTTCTTGTTTTCTTTTTTTTTCTCTCTTATTAATTAATTTACTTACTTACTTACTATGTCAAGGAACTAGCAGCTTTAGCAAAGCAAATTCAAGCTAACACAGGTATAGGTGTTGAGATGATTTGAATGTGCACCCATTCCATAAAAGGAATAAACCATATCTGGTTTATCCTTATTTCTAGATGTCTCCTTTTGGAGATCCCAAACAAAAACAGGGTTTTTACTAGGGATCTCTGCCCTTGACTGACACTGCTCAAAAACTTAGTTCTCCTGGGGCACCTGGGTGGCTCAGTCAGTTAAGCATCCGACTTCACTTAACTGATTGAGCCACCCAGGTCATGATCTCGCACACTGTGGGTTCGGGCCCCACGTTGGGCTCTGTGCTGACAGCTCAGAGACTGGAGCCTGCTTCGGATTCTGTGTTTCCCTCTCCTGCTTGTGTTCTGTCTCTCTCTCTCTGTCTCAAAAATAAACATTAAAAATTTTAAAAATAAAATAAAATTTAGTTCTCCTAACTCCATGAATTTGTCCAAATCTCTGCATGGTTGTTCAGTGTTAAGTTATATCTTCCATAACTGACAGAAACACCTCTTTGTAGCACTGTCCAATGGAAATTTTTGTCACAATGGAAATATTTTATATCTGCACATTTCAATGTGGTAGCCACTAACCTCATGTGTATTTGAGCATTTGAAATGGAATTAGTGCATCCCAGGAACTGAATTGTTGTTTTTATTTATTTTTAATTACTTAAAATGTAAGTACGCAACATGAGGCTAATGTCTACCCTATTGGGCAGAGTGGTTTTAGGGAAAGATATTGCAAAATGCTAGAGTCATAATCTGGGTTTCCTCCTTCTTGGAGATCTCATCTTCATAAAATTTCACTGCTTTGTTAGCTTCTTGTTGCCTTCAGGTAGAAGTTAAGACAAAATTTTGCCTGTATTTTCTAATTTTTCATTTATTTGTTTTGAGCAAAAGTGTTGATACGTCTTGCCTAGTCACTACCTTCATACATTTAAAAATAAAATTTAAGCTTCAGTTATTAATTTTATATTTCTTGACTACTTGCTATGTAAGTTAAGTAATTTAATATTACCTATCCTGCTCCTACAACTTCTTTGACTCCTATATATTCTAAAGGTTATTGACAATTCTGTTGTTTTTACATTGCAAATGTTTACAAGATTGGCACTATTTGAGGATTATAATCAAACTTTTTATCTTCTCATGTATATTTTTATAATTATAAAAAATAACATATAGTTGTGTCATGTTATAAATAAATATGATTCTAAGAATAGCATATAAAATGATTTACATATTTTTCTGGCATTTTCTGGTATTTCTAATGATTTTTTTAGTATTAGATATATTCTTTTTCAATCATATTTGTGTCTTATGCATTATTTTCAGTGCTCATTTTCATATTTTTCATGCCATGGGTTTTCCATTCTTTGCAACTATTTTTTTTTTCTGGGCATCAGACCCATATCTTTGTTTAAGTAATTTTTTTCAGTCTTTTTTATGGCTTTCCACATCATAGACACATTTTATGGCTATAAAAATTTGAGATTGCATCAGTTCTCTTATGTTTTAAACCACAGTTCTATTATTTCTGAATTTTAATTCAGAAGTTAGCCAGCTCCATTTTTCTTTTCTTCCATTTTTTGGTCTAGCTAGCCATTTTTGCTTGTTTGTTTTCTTTTTTGTCTGTGTGTTTTTTCCTAAATGCTTTAACCTATCTTTAAGAACAAATAGCAAAATATGTTTTGTTGGGGGATTAAAGTTTGCTTGAAACAGCAAGCATGTTTGAAGCTGCATACTCAGTGCTTTGGAAATTTTCACCTATCGTTTATTAAGACCAGGGGCTAGTGTGTGTGTGTGTGTGTGTGTGTGTGTGTGTGTGTGTCCCACAATGTATATGTGAACTTTTAACACAATAAGGTCAAGATAAGCGTATTTTTAACTTACTTATTAGTTGTGGGATATTTGGGTAAGCTGCTGAATATGCAGTGGATATTTTCTATGTTTATGTTTCATATTTAATACAATGGTCATAGATAACAATATTCCCAACATTCCCTCCTATTAGAGGGAAGGATTGAATTGCTCAAGTACATTGCAAATTTCCCTTAATTTTAGCTACTATATTAGAACTTCTACATTGTAGTATGTATTAGGGAAAAGAAAGCTATGATTTTAAAGTTCTCTTTGTAAAATCTAAATAACTATTTGGCACATGTGACAGATAACTCTGATTATAGGTGTATATATTGGTTATGAAGTTTTAAAAATTATTTTATATTATTTGCTTCAAAATTTATACTAGATATACTGGTTAGACAAAAATATAAGTTTTTAGGGATATTTACAAGTACATATCACTTTAATTGCTTGGAGAAAGTTGAGCAGACAACATAAACCACATTTTTTAAAGAATATAAGTTATTCCAAAATACTTACTGGAAAAAATGTTTATGTCTTACTACTTACTGACCAAGAGACAAAGGTAAGCCCCAAAACTGAAGTTTATCATTTTGAAAAGAACCCATAGCCTTTAATTTTACATCTCATTTAGTCATGCATAGTTCAGAGAATGTACCTATACTATTTTAGAGAATTCAGTTAATGGAAACTTAATTTTATTGATGTAAAATTAATCTTATTCACATAATCCTGGGGAAGTTAATATTTGCACCTCACTGTTCTTATCTGAAAAATAATAGGTTTGAATTACTTGAATTCTTCAGCTCTAACATTAACTTGGATCTAAGATATATTCCCTCACCACTCTTACCACACTACCCTTGAATTCTTTCTGTCTACATATCTATGCACATTACCTACCCACATATTTCATATACACATAGCACATTTATACATGTATTATATATATTTGTTTATATATAATTTTAATCTTAATTTTAATTATCCAAACCTCCTATTCAATGGAAACATTATATACTATTTTTTATGCCATGGGTGGCAATATAAAAGGACATAGGACTATTAATATAAATTTGCCTTTATTCAACAATAATATACAGGTGATTAGAAAAGTTTACCCCTAAGCATCTTTTTTTTTAAGTTTATTTATTTTGAGAGAGAGAAAGAGAGAGAGAGCTAGGAAGAGAGAGAGACACAGAATCCCAAGCAGGCTCCACACTGCCAGTGTGGGGCTCAAACTCACAAACTCTGAGATCATGGCCTGAGCAGCAATCAAGAGTCAGATGCTCAACTGACTGAGCCACCCAGGCTCCCCTACCCCTAAACATCTTTACACCTCTCTAATGTATTCTATATAAAGTAGAAATATTCAATTTATATCATATCTTATGTGATGCTCAGAGTGAATGGAATGCAAATGCAGAATAACAAGCAGCTGAAGACAATAATTTTGAACATCATCCTGTTTTTTATTCAAGAATTTACTTTGTTATGACATCATGTGTATATACTTTAATAAAAGATTCTCTATGTTGCACTAAGCCATTGGAGATGCATAATAGATACATTTTTGTTTCATTTTCTCTTGTTAGCTTCTATAGTTTCTGTTCATATGGAAAGTCTAATTGTAATTAGATATTAAATACTGTTAAATACATTGAGCTTCTCTGATACAGATGGGAAGTAAATCTAATTTTCAAGCTTCATTATTACCTTAGGCCAAATAATTCTTTTCTTCTTATAATATGGAAATGATATGCTCATATTATTGAAATTGAGTGGAAAAATAGAAGTGTGCTAAACTCCTACCATAAACAATAAATCATTATTTAATGATAAAAATTGTAGAAAAAAATAAGTATGACTCACACTTTTATGTTTAGTATACTTAATGTCAATAATAGCTTCTATGAAAAATTCCTGGAAATTATTGACTCTCATCTCCTCTTTCTTTTTTTTTAATTTTTTTTCAAATTTGCACATAAGTGAAAAGCAGTTGTGATTAATATGCTTAGTGAACTTTCTAACTGCCAATATTGCAATATTGCTTCATTCAATCAGAAAGGGGAACAGGAGCAAGTGAAAGGGAGAGAGCCTTACTGACCAAGGAACAATCTCTTTGGGATGAGGCAGATAGATCCTGGCAAGTATTTACATATTTAGATATTTAGGTATCTCTATGTATATATGATTTTACATAATATCTGCAAAAAGTGTTAAGTATATTTACTAGAAAAAATTAAAAGCTACTATCAAAATCATACAGAGATCTAGACATTTCTAATAACATTATCGGTTTAAAAGAGGAGATGGGAGGGTGCCTGAGTGGTTCAATCAGTTAAGCGTCAGACTTTGGCTCAGATCATGATCTCGCAGTCTGTGAGTTCAAGGCTCTCATCGGACTCTGTGCTGACAGCTCAGAACCTGGAACCTGTTTCAGATTCTGTGTCTCCCTCTTTCTCTGCACCTTTCTCACTCATACTGTGTCTCTGTTTCTGTCTCTCCCAAAAATAAATAAGCATTATTTTTTTAAAAATTATTTATTTATTTTTATAAGTGTTTTTTAATGCTTATTATTGAGAGACAGAGAGAGACAGAGCATGAACTGGGCGGGGGGGTCAGAGAGAAGGGGAGACACAGAATCCGAAGCAGGCCCCAGGCTCTGAGCTGTCAGCACAGAGCCCAATGCAGGGCTCAAACCCAGAAACCATGAGAGCATGACCTGAGCTGAAGTTGGATGCCTAACCAACTGAGCCACCCAGGTGCCCCAACATTTATACCTATTTTAAAGATGAAATAGGAAAAGGAAAGGAAGAAAGAAACGAGTATGTGCTTTCTGTTATGTGATTCAGCATCTAATAGTGGACTGTACCTTAAATAAAATTATAATGTTTACCTTGTTATAAACAGTATGATGGGGAATTGATTTTGGGTTTTCCCTGTGTACCCTCTTAGTCCATCCTGGTGGTAACCTTTATAGTTTTCTTTTGCTCTTTACCTCTTCCTTTGCTGAACTCCTAAAATCCATGGTTAAAAATTTAGTGAAGTTTCCTGCTCATGTAATCTGTGTTGGATCATACGTTCATTTCTTTTATTCAAGTGAAAAGAATTTTAGGGGTACCTGGGTGGCTCAGTCAGTGAAGTGTCTGACTTTGGCTCAGGTCATGATCTTGTGGTTCATGGGTTCAGGCCCTGCATGGGGCTCTGTGCTGACAGCTCAGAGCCTGGAGCCTGCTTCAGATTCTCTCTCTCTCTCTCTCTCTCTCTCTCTCTCTCTCTCTCTCTCTCTCTTTTTCTTCCCCTCTCCTGCTCATGTTCTGTCTCTCTCTCTCTCTCTCATGCACAAAAATAAATAAACATTTTAAAAAATTATAAAAAAAGGAAAATAATTTTAAGTTTCATTATTATTGGGTGGAAAACATTGATTCATCTCTATATAACATATTACTTTTCTGCAAAACAAATACATATAATGTAAGTTTTACTATTCATTATATTTCCAAGAAATATAGAATATAATTATGAATTTAAAAAACATGGTTTTAAATTGAGGAAAATGATTTGATATTTAAGTGTAGAAATGACAAATTTGTTGATGTAATACCCTTTTCCTTTTCCCAGATAAGAGGCATTATTACACAAAAGATTTTTTAATTACAAAATAGTTCTTTAGTTTTAGTCCCAGAGCAAGACTTAGAAGATAAAGCAGTCTTTCAGATATACTTAAGAATGAATTATTTAGGCATTTTTAAGACCCTAAGGAATAAAGATACAGTAAATTGATTGTAGTTAGTTTAAATGAAAAATATAGATCGATTCATATCTTTTATAAGCCAGGCAGGCAGTTTAGAAATACAATACACAGATTATGTCATTTGGAAAAAAATGCACACACGAACACTAATACATATGTACACAGAGAAGCACATGCATGCATGTACAAATATGTATTAATGCACATACATGTTACATATATACAGAAGTGCACATAGTGAGTAGCAGCAGTGGTGTAGCTGTTAAAACCATGTAATCTGAAATCAGATTCCCTGAGAGTAAATTAACTCTAATACTCAACTTCTTCATCTGTAAAACTGGATCGCAGTAACTTTTATTTCATAGGCTTTATATAAATATTAAGTGAGTTACTCCTTATAAAAAATTTTAGCACAATGTTTGGCAAATTGGCAAGTGTTAGCTGATTCTCAGTGTGTTACTCTGTAAGTGTTAGCTAGCAGACATGTTTAGTTGTAAAAACCAAACTGAGGGGTGTCTGGGTGGCTCAGTTGGTTAAGCTTCTGACTTTGGCTCAGGTCATGATCCCCTGGTTGGTGGGTTTGAGCTGGTGTTGAGCTCTGTGCTGACAGCTCAGAGCCTGGAGCCTGTTTTGGATTGTGTCTCCCTCTCTCTCTGCCCCTCCATGGTCATGCTCTGTCTCTCTCTCTCTTTCTCAAAAATAAATAAATATTAAAAAATAAAAATAAAAATAAAAAATCAAACTGATATAGACAATAGTGCCAAAACTGTGGGGTTTTTTAAATTTTTTTTAATGTTTATTTATTTGAGACAAAGAAAGAGCATGAACAGGGGAGGGGCAGAGAGAGAGGGAGACACAGAATCTGAAACAGGCTCCGGGCTCCAAGCTGTGAGCACGGAGCCCAATGCGGGGCTCGAACCCACGGACCGGGAGATCTTGACCTGGGCCGAAATCAGACGCTCAACCGGCTCAGCCACCCAGGCGCCCCCAAAACTGTGTTTTTAAGAAATGAGTTTGCACAGGTCAATAAAAATTAAAAAAAAAAATAATGATTCAGAAGTGTATTATTTTAAATGCTCAGTAATTTTAAGCCATATAACCCCTTAATTGGAAATTTGGCCATATATATATATATATATTTTCTTATTACATTACACATATGTAATATATCATATTATTTACAAAATAAGCATGACAAAATCATTTAAGACATATGGCTGATTGTACTGTAAAGGACAATTTTTACCTAATACTAAAGAGAATAAATTGTACTAGTTTTCTCCTCCAGCACTGCCCTTCCAGTTAAAGGAAAGAAGGCACTAAATTAGTGTTGTCTGTAGATATGATGGTGTGTGGACATATGGTAAATGATATGGACTTACATATAGATCAAAAAAGCAGAAATGGAAAAGTAGAAAGAAGATATATTTTGGTGAAGGTATATTTTGAACAATAGAACTTGCCCATATATTGATTATGAGATGGGAGAGAGAAAAAAAGGAGGCCTAAATGAAGAATTGTAGATTTTTACCCTAACTAAATGGTGGAATATCAGTGTTATACACTGAGATAAGAAAGACTTGGTGTGGGGGGGGGGGAGGGGCAGTGAGTTGAGAAATGCAAGGAAAATGAAAGAATGAATCCCATAAATCCAGCAAATGCCCTCATAATCAATACAAACAAGAAAATAATTTTATGATAAGTTAATGAATCAGAAAATATTATTACATAGCGGGATAATACACAGATCATTCATATTATGTGGGATTTGGCTAAAGTTCTAAAACTAAAGGTACTCAATACTAAGCACCTTCACATTCTAATGACATTACAGAAGAATTTTTAACACCTTTTAGAGCTTAGCAATGGATGACCATAATATTCCTTTAACTTACCTCTTCACTTCATCAGAATAAGCATTGGTTACAAGAGAGAATGAATTTGTGGTAAAAATTGTCACAGTAATGCAGTAAATTGTGTTTCTTGTCTTCCAATACCAGTCTACCAGTTAAGGGACAAAAGGCACTAAATAAATACCATCAATTGAGCATGATAGTATGTGGGCATTTGGTAGACTAGCATTTCATTCTTCAGGTATCTGCTTAATGAAGTGTAAAATCACAAATATCCACCTTGGTAGAGCAGAAAAGAATGTAGTTGTAGAGATCTTTGGATGGTTTGGCATGTGTTACCTGCAGTTTGAGGAATCATAGTGAATGGTTTTGTCTTCTTACCTGGGGAGAATTCTAAAAGTGGGGGATAGGCAGTGCAGTCCAAACAACAACAACTGAAAGAACAGTGTACAATTTTGTGGTATGGAAAAGAGAAAAGACTCTAAAATGTAAAGATACAGTAAGAAAAAACATAAAAGGATGCAAATATATATAACATGAAAATAATAGTGAAAGCATGCTGTTGTAGCTATGTAGCTATATTGGCATCAGATGTAAAAGATGTTTAGCCAATTAGTGATATGTATTTAGAAACTTTGGATTCATCATTGAGGTAGAACAATTATGAATTTACAATTCTAATACAGTTAAAAGCATCTAGAAAGATATTATAGTTTTTAAATATATGTTAATAAAGTAAATAGCTGAAAATCACTGAACTAAGAATCCATCTCAATATATATTGTAGGAAATACAATTCAGGAAAAAGACTATAGTCAACAATGATTTATTGTACACCTAAAATTAGATACATGTTAAGTGTTCTAACCACAATAAAATAAAATTAAAAAAATTATAATTGAAAGCCTGTCCTTAAAAATAAATCAATCAAAAATTCATTAGCATATCTAACAATATGTATTTTAAGATGCAAATTTTACATGAACTCTCCCATAGAACAAAAAAGAGGAAATGCTGAGCAATTTACTTTAAAAGGCCATTGTATTGTTAATACTACAAGGTAATCAGAGCACTAATAAAAAGGAAAAGTACAGGCTAAAGAGCACTCAGGGAAAAGACTAAGACCCTAAAAAAATTTAATTCAAATTTGTTGCAGTTGCATTCCTAATTTATTAAAAAATATAATGTATAAATATTACAGCATGATAAGTTGAGATTATTCTATGAATGCAAGATTGATTTTAGTATTTAAAAAAACGTATGGTTTGCAACACTGACACAATAAAAAAGAAAAAACATTTTAAATAGCAGAAAAATCATTTGATAAAATTCAAAATCAATTAGAAAATTTTCCAACTGGTTAAATATAAATGGAATTATCATTATTGTGATGAAAGATTATCAAGAAAAATTTTTGCAAAATATCACACAAAATGGTAAAATGTTTAAATCATGCTTTTTGAAATCAGCAAAAAGACAGACTATCATCACTACTCCTGTTACATTGTGCAAATGCAATAAAGCAAGAAAAAGAAATGGGAGAATTAATATTGGAAGTTAAATAAAAATAATGCCTCATTCTCTATAGACAGTATAACTGGATAAGCAGGAAAATCAAAAGAATTTGAAGTTATATCACTAGAATTAATAAAGAATTAATAAAGCAGTTTAGCAATCGTTCTGCATTTGAGCTTAATGGTTATAAAATGACATTTTAAAACCATCAATAAAATAGTAGAAAATGAATTTTTATACCATTTATAATCACATACAAAGTATCAATATCTATGAACAAGTCTAATGAATGCTGTATGAAACTTTTTCAAAGAAAATTATAAAATATTGTTGACAGAAATTAGTCATAAATAATTTAAAATTACACCATGTTTATATATTGAGAGAAGCAAAGGTAAAATTATTTCCTCAATCTGGTCTACAGTTTCAATGCTCTCCACAGCAAAATCCCAATATGTTTTTACTGTTGCCTCTGTTTATTCAAGATAATTGTAGGATATAATAGATCAAGCATAGTCAAAGCTACACATTAAAGTAAATCACTGAAGTTTATGGATCTTCTCTACCAGATATCAAGATTTATTTTAAATATACTAAAAGTGTGTGAAGTTGTCACAAATATTGAAAGCTGACAAAATAAAATAGAAAGCCTAGAAAATGATTCACACATATATGGACTTGTGACTTAATAAAAAGTGACAATATAGAAGGAGAAGTGATGGGCTTTTCAATAAATGGTGCTGGTGCGTTTGGATGTTCATACCTAAA
This sequence comes from Acinonyx jubatus, assembly GCF_027475565.1. Classification (NCBI taxonomy): domain Eukaryota; kingdom Metazoa; phylum Chordata; class Mammalia; order Carnivora; family Felidae; genus Acinonyx; species Acinonyx jubatus. The sequence goes on from NC_069385.1 coordinate 24,455,596, forward strand.
AAAGTGCAGCTTGACTTCTATTTCAAACCATGCACAAAATTATTCCAGTTGGGTTATAGAACTCAATATGAAAGGGCAAGGGATAAAGTCTGACAAAATAACAGAGAAGATACATTTGTGGTCTCATAGTAGACCAAGTTTTCTTAAATGGGAAACAAAAAGATTAAACATAAAGAGAGATGATATTAATTGAAGTGAAATTGAGTTTCTCTTCACTGGAAAAGAAAGAATAGGAAAAGAGAAAATATATTTCCAACATTTATAAAAAATGATTTTTTTTATAAAAAAGAGAAAAAATTATATAAAGACAAAGGATTTTTTTTTTTAGGTCATCTAGGTGACTCGGTTGAGCATCTTTTTTTTTTTAAGTTTATGTATTTATTTTGAGAGACAGAGAACATAAATAGGAAAGGGGTGGAAAGAAAGGGAGAGAGGAGAATCCCAAGCAGGCTCTGCATTGTCTGCAGAGGGCCCAACATGGAGCTCAAGCTCATGAACTGTGAGACCATAACCTGAGCTAAAATCAACAGTTAAATGTTTACCCCACTGAGCCATCTAGGAGCCCAAGCATATGACTCCTGATATCAGGTCAGGTCATGATCTCTTAGTTTGTGTTATGGAGCCCCACATCAGACTCCGCACTGAGCATGGAACCTGCTTAAGATTCTCTCTCTGTCCCTCTGTCCTTGCCCCTCCTCTTCTCACGAACGTGCACTCTCTCTCAAAATAAATAAAGGGATACTTAAAGAACTAAAGGCAAAGGATTTTTCTCCAAAGTATATTTCTAATACATTCAAATCAATAAAGGCAACCCATCAGAAGATTAAGAAAGCTTTTTGAATAACCATTTCATAAAGGAGAATATCCAAATAGTCAATATACATGTGGACTAATGTTAAACCTCCCTCATTTAGGGAAACAAGTTAAAATCACAAAAAAAGAAATTAGATGTCTGTTGCTAACATTTAACATTTTCTAAAAATTCAAATATGGCAAGGATATGAAGGTATAGAACCAAAATCACAAACTGATAAAATAACTTTGAAAAATGTCTTGAACATAAAATGAAGACAGACTGTGTCCTAGCAGTGGCCATCCATAGTTTGATAACCTGAGCAAAATTTTAGATAGCCTCACACAAATTTTCATGTGCCAAAAAATATATACAAAAATATTCTCAGTAATGTAATACTTAACTCTAAACTGGGAAAAACCCAATTGTCAAATGAGGGTGAATCAATAAGTCATTTCTACTATATTTATGCAATAGAATACTATGGAGTGGAGGCCACCGAGTATTTTCTATAAGGCGTAGGACAGTAAATATTTTAGGCGTTTTGAGACATAATATTTCTGACTTCACCACTCAACTCTGTTCTTGTAACATGAAAGCAGTTAAAGACAATACATAAATGTGTCTGTGTTCCACTGAAGCTTTATTTTCAAAAACAGGAAGGCCAGAATTGGCTTAAAGTCAGTAATTTGCTGATCCTACTACAGAGAAAAACAAACAACAACAGTAGCAAAACTATAGCTAAACACAACAACACTGATGAGTCCGTACACAAATATAATGTGGAACAGAAGAAATCACACATAAAAAATCAAAAAAGTAATCATAAAGCGAATAAAATAAATGATGGCTCCTTGGAGAAATGACATATTCTAGACCTGGAGAAGGAAATATACAAGAAGAGCTTGAGCATCTTGTAGTGTTAGAAAGGATTAAAGTGCTCAAAAACTAAGGCAATGATGGAGGGGGATATCAAAAGGACACAGAAGTCAACTGAGTGAGTTCCCAATGACCAAAGCTGGACGTATTTAAACAACAAAATAAATAACAGAGTATTGGATCATAACCCAAAGTATAAAATAAACATCCTTGAATTCATCCTGATATAAATAAATGGTTGAATAAATAAATAAATAAATGGGGGATAAGAGCCTAATTACTCATGCAGAAGAATTCCAAATAATTTATGTAGATATTCTTTCATCAAGGAGATACAGCTTAACTCCCTGCTCCTTAAATGTAGGCTGCACATAATGACTTCCTTCTAAAGAGCACATTATGGAAAAAAGGTAAAGGAAAAAAAAAAAAGGTAACTTTACAGTGGAGAAACCTGACAAACAGTATCTCAGCCAGTCGATCGAGCCTAACATTATGAGTGATAAGTCAGAAAAGATGAGTTGTAGACCCTGCACTCCTAGTACGGTGGTATTGTAAATGCCACACACAGAAACTTCCATTAGGGGAAAATTGAGAGAACTTAACTCTTGAATGCAATTGGAATCTTCACCTTAGAGAGTGGAGTTGAAAATGTTATAGCTCTGGTGCTCATTTATTGCTTTCTGTTGGCAGGTGCTCACGTGACTTGGGGTGAGGGAGAGGAGGAATTGGCTATGTCAACCAAAGATTAAAACACTGGAGGAGGAAGTGTGCTTACCTTGGAAATGTTCTGTTTAAAATTTGGGTCATGTGAATCTGGTGTAGGATCTAAGGTGTGCACCCTTGATATAATGTGATTTGAATGTCACTTCATGTCTTTGGTCTTCCTTTTCAAGATCCATAATCCCTGTTTTATAATGAGAAAAACACCAGACAAACCCAAACTGAGAAAAATTCTACAAAATACCTGACAATGGCTCCTTAAATCTGTGAAGGTCATCAAAAATAAGGAAAATCTGAAAACAACGTTAGTCTAGACAAGCCTAAGAAGACATGATTACTACATGTAAGGTAGTATCTTTCATGGGATCCTGTTACAGAAAATAGGAAGGAGGGCATTAGGTAAAAAACAAGGAAATACAAGTATGAACTTTAGTTAATAATTATGCCTTAATACTGGCTCACTAGTGAATATATCATACTGTGTAAAATCTAAAGACATGAGAAACTGGGTACAGGGAATATTGGAACCATCTGCAACTTTTTTGTAAATTTAAAATTACTATGACTATGTAATAAAAATTTGCTAAAATAATTCATGATTCCATTTATAAATTTTTTAAAGCAGTCAAACCCAAACTAAAGTCTTTAGATGTACATGCCTGAATGGTAAATTATAAAGGAAAATAAGAAAATGATTTTTCTTATGGTTAGATTAATAATTACCTTATGAAAAAAACATACAGCAATTGAGAAATGAAATATGGTGGGCTTTTTAAATGCTGGTAATGTCCTATCTTTTGGCCTGGGTGGTGGTAACAAAACATTTGCTTATAGTAAGTTGTTCAGTTGCATATTTTTGCATACTTTTCTATATTTGTGCTAAACCAATCAATCAATCTACCTACCTATCTATATATACATGTGTGTGTATGTATGTATGTATGTATCTGTCTATCTATCTGTCTGTCTGTCTGCCTATCTATCAGTAGAGCTACCAGCTTGATGAAAGTAGGGATTCCAGCAAGGAGCTGCTAGGGGAATTATTTTAGCCAGATATTGCCTAACATCAGAGAACCCTGCAGGGAAGAGTTCTTCAAAATACCTTGCAAAGTCATCCTGTCAGGACTCATAAGAATTGAAATGTGAGGGCCTACCACACAGAGGGCATTGAATAAGATTGTAAGACCATCACCCACGTAGACTCCTTTTACACTCATCTCTTCCTCCTCTTCTGATCATGGAAAAGGCAGCCATAGGAGAAAAAAATAGTAATAAAGCAAATTGAAAGGACAAACCATTCCTCCTTTCTCAATGAATTTTCCAACTATAGATTAGCCTGTTGCTGGGGAAAGGGAGAATATTTACATTGAATGTAAGTTGGGTGTTTCAAAATTAGGCCACACCAACTTTATTAGGACCCAAATTCCATGAGACTACTTGATATTGGCAAGATATTGAGAAGAGAAATTTCCAAAGCATTTTCAATTAGATAAAATTAAAGCCTTTTGGTCTGTACTTATTAAGCTCACTCCATTATAAATTTCATTGCAATATATACCTTAAACATGTAGTTTGACTTAAAGCACAGAAATATAGACACATGTCTATTTTTGAAGGTAACACCTGATGATGAATTTCTCTTTCTTGCATCAACCACACCCTATTCTATTATAATTTCTATATCTGGATCCTTTGAAGTGTAAACCAAAATTTAAGAACCCTAGCAATTACATCTTAGAACTAAATCCTTCTTGATTTCTCTCAAACTTTTTCAGCTTTTTAGGTAAGTTGTTTTTAGCAGTTGACATTTCTCAGATTTTTCTGAGGCTTTAAAATCAGTTTCCACTAAATGGTAGCCTTCTTGTATTAATTTTTCCTTTGTTGCATTCTCTGTACTTGAAATCTCAAACCTACCTAAGAACAAATATCAATGACACTGATTGATGAGCTTTGAATTGACTTATGTGGAATCAGGGTCTGGGCACCTGTTAGCATGTGTTATGGAGTTAACAGACACTAAACAAATGCAGTGTATCACTTAAGGGTTGAAAATCATTTAAAAGTTTTCTTGAGGTATCTGGGTGGCTCAGTCAGTTAAGCCTCTGACTATTGGTTTTGTCTCAGGTCATGATCTCACGGTTTGTGCATTGGAGCCCCACGCCCAGCTTTCCATTGATAGGAGACTGCTTGGGATTCTCTCTCTCTGTCTGCTCCTCCCCGCTTGCACTCTCTCAAAAAAAAAATAAACATATAAATAGATAATTTGATAGATAGATAGATAAATAAATAAATAAATAAATAAATAAATAAATATTTTCTTCTCCCTTAAGTCTGATACACCTATAGGCTTTCCAGTAGTGATGCCATGGATTCAGTTTAATGTATATCTCCAAAATATATGGAGAGAAGTCTCAGACGTGCATAAACTTAGGCAATGCTGGTACGTAAAGATATTAAGCAACAAGAATGGATGAGATTACCCAGTAACAGAAAATAAAGAAAAAAGCCCAAGGTAAAGTTCTGAGGAACTGCAAACATTAGACTCCACCAGGAGGGTACAGAATCCAGAAAGCAGAAAGAGAGCAGAGATTGAGGTACAAACAAATCCAGGATCATTTCAGTATCAGCTAAATTAAGAGAGATTCTGTTGAGAAGAAAGATGAATGTCAACTGTGAAGCATACTCCTGAGAGTTTGAATATGATGAAAACTGAAGAGTGATCACTGTATTTAGCAACCTGGCATCCTTTGATGATTAGGACAGAGCGTATCCAGTGCTGTAGTGAATATATGAGCCAGGTGCTTTAAGTTTGGAAAGAGCTAAAAGGGAAAGAAGTTGAGATAGCATTGTAATTTACATTTTCAAGACATTTTGATGTAAAGAAAATGAAGGAGTGGCTACATGGGAAGGAGACAATGAGAAGTATTTGAATATATTCATAATTTTAGGGTGATGATATGTAGAAACAGCCAAATTGAAAAAGTCTAAATGAATGTGGATAATACAAGAGAAAATACCCTTTATACAGCCTAAGCGGGGGTATTGGTCTTTAGAGAGACATTTAGTTCTTTATAACAATGCGAACATGAGCATACTTCCGAACAGAATAGTAAACTTTGTGGCAAAAAGTTCTAAAAGTCCTTAATTAATGATTTCTATTTTCTCTATAGACACAATAAGACACAATATCATCAGCTAAAAGAGATTGTATTGGTCTTGATAGTGGGGCCCAAAGCATAGATGAGAAGTTTGATCATAGCTAAGAAGACATAATAAAAAAATGTTTTTTTTCAGAGATTGAAAATAGGCTTCCACAGAGATATTTTAGGGTTTACAATGTTTAATATCTATTTGAGGTTTGATACCATGTGTTTAGAGTAAAGCCAGTCACCTATCTTATGAAAATTTTTCCTGTGAAGTTCAACTGCTCAGGTACAAGCAAAGACAGAAAAAAAAATAGTTTCTAAACAGAATTTGGCTTTTTCCACGTTGGACATTTGTGGATATTTGTAAAGGGTATATTATGGCGAGTGGGCCAAGATCGGTACGAGGAAGGCCGTACAATGCACTGATGGATTGTGAGATTATGGCAGAGCTACTGGATTGGAATTGTTTAAACACTGAATGTTTAACAGCGAATATTTTTAGACAATCTTACTACTCCATGCATGATAATATAGGCTCAGCAACTGACTTCTTTAGTATATCAAGGAAAAAACTATTTATTCCTCCAATATTTTTCTTCCCTTCTGTTTAGAAGGATGCCAAAATACAACTTTGACCAAAATACTGTTATATCCACATACCCCTATTGTAAACTTTTCTCCATTGAAATGAGATTGCAGGTTCATGAAACATGTCCAGTTTTTCTTAGTGTTTGACAAATATGGCATAAATGAGTGTGGGGTGCTTGAAATTTAAACCAGTAACTGTTTGGGGGCATTTGTTGCAGAGAACGGCCATCAGCTGAGGTCATGAGGAAGATGCATGTATACCTGGAAGCCTAAATGTTGCTCTCATAGATCTAGATTTAAAGATTAGCTTTTTGGTTATTGTTAGATCTGTATTGAAATGTAGTGATACTACTCAAATAATGTTTAATTTGGAGCAACCCTCCATAATTTGGCCATATTCTCTCTCCTTGGAACGTTCAAACAAATGTTGGAAGGTTCAAACAAAAGTAATTGCAGCTCCTTTTGCTTCCAATTGTGTGTTCCCATTAATTTTTTTTCTATAGGCAGCTTTCAGCTACATGCATAATTGTATCTAATTTCCTGAGTCGCTGAGTCTCTTAAATTCAGATTATGATGACTAAATGAAATCCTTGGTTTCTTGCATGCTTAGTCTCCCCTCCACACCAGATTTTCCACAAATAATTAGTTGATCTTTTCTTTAAAGCTTATTATTCATATCTATTCAAGCTCAATGAGTTCTAAGGCCCAGCTGAAACACCATTTTGGAGTTGGGACAGCATGTACGGCAGATTCCGCTTTCATGTTGGAAGACAGATCATCCTGGTGTTGCTAATACTATTAATTAAAATGCTATCAGATTTGTAACGTTTGAAGGAGACAAATTGAAGGGCATTTTTAAACAGTCTCCTAGATTAAGCCTGCTGTTGGCTCAGTCTTCATAAAACCAATCACGTGACACGTATTTAAAGAAAGAAGATCCAGGAATATGGATTTGGTACATATGTCATCCTATAAAATTCCTGTCAAAATGCGAGATGAGAGTTACAAGAAAAATGCACCAAAATAATTTCAAACAACAGTTATCTCTCCCAAGACCCTAGGCAGTCACTGTAGAGCTTCCTGGCAACATGAAGCAGCGGGAGCCAGCTAATGAGGCAAGTCTTCCGTTGTCATTGCGGTGCTTAGCCTGATTTAGTTATCTGAGTCAAAATGACAGATTCAGGAGGAAGGCTCCTGGGAACTTGACTGAAAATGGTATGTTGATGTAACCATGCATTGATCAGTCTAGTGGAGTGCTTCTTAGTCACCATGCCAACAATAAAAAGAAACAAAAAAAAATAGGTTAAAGGGCACACTTTAGGAAAATGGATATTGGGCAAGATATTTTCTTTATAAACAGGCTGAGTTAAACATTGAAATAAGCTTCATGCCCTGACCCACCTTGGGCTTCTCACACATAAGAGGTTTTATAAAGTAATTTCAGCTTGTCAGGAACAATTTTCCTCTTTCCCTTTAGGATTACTTATAACTTTAGCTTTTTCAACTATAACCCGGGTTATTGGCAGCCTATTAACTTTATTCCAGTGTGAAAACTGCATGAATTAACTCTTTCTATCCTTGCCTAATCCTGTGCTGTTCCCCAAAGCCAATAGTAAGTAGCTGTTTTTAAAATGCTTTTGACATGCCAGGCATGAATTTAAGAGGCTTGATAAAAGAGGTACTAAAAATAAGAAAAAGAAAGAATCAGAATTACCTGAGGGGAATACATGCTGTTGACAAATAGCTCTGTCTGCTAGCCCTCGTTTTGAGAAAGATTTTGATAGTTTTGATCAGTGGGCCAGACATATTTTTCTTGTTGTGGGCAAACTATCAACATTCAGAAAATAGCATAAAGGGCACATTAAAAGCCACATATGATGAAGAAAAGATTGCTCTTCTAAAGATAGAATAGCTCATTGCACAAACTTCATTCAGTCAAACATATCAGAACTGAAGATGGCTTATGAAAGAGAGGGTGGTTTATTATTGGTTTTTTGTTTTTTGTGTTTTTTTTTCCCTTGGACATATGTGCATGTTATCATTATAGGACATGAACAGAACCAAGAAAGAAGAAACCCACACACATTATTCCATTTGATGTGCTTGGTTTATTTTATGCTAAGGAGTGCAAATGTATAAAACATCTTTAACTACTCCCCTGGAGTCATTGAAGTTGATATGGGCATCGCATTAGGATTTTCTAAACTGATCCAATTTAATGCTTTTTAAAAACTCTGCTTTCTTGGTCTTTCAAGCAGTCTCTCTACATCTCCAAAACAAAGTGCCCAGCTGTATAAATGAATGAAATAAGGATCTGCAGGAAGCCAAAATCCTAATTTTAACCACATGCTGGAAAAAGAAAAAAAAGAGAGAATTTATCTGTTTTATCCAAGTTTGTTTTTTTTTTTTCTTCTCTCTTAAATGGAAACTGTGCCTTTGTTGGCAACTTTTCTCTGGACTGTTGATTGAGTATTTAGTCTAGGCTGAGCAAAATTATAAGGATAAGCAGGCATTACTATGTATATTATCACATCTTTACAGGAAAGCCTTCTCAGTGGATATTTGTGGGTCCTTACTTCACCACATCTAGTTACAATGCAGGTATCTTCCAGCAAACCTCTTAAAGTCCCAAAGAGTCTTCAGGCTTTGGGTGAATACCAGAGCAATGAGACTGGTCTGCTCACAGCCTGAGGTAGGGCAAGATGAACCTGGGGAAGTTAGGTCCTGCATTCTGCTCTGAGCACAGGTTATATTCTGGTGGTCTGGTGACTTCTGAAGCCCAGCTCCTCACCTGCCAATACTATCCATATGCTCTAAGAATGTCTGTGCTTCCCTTATTAGGCAGATCAGGAAGCAGTGAGAAGTCTTATCATATTACTGTGTGATAGTTAACTTTTAAAGGATTAAAGGGTTGTTAGTTCTGTTCATCTCCTATCATGCTCACCATCATTGTTCATCAAAGTTATTTTACGTAACTTCTTGTTTACTTTCCTGACACTGTTTCCTTAATAAAATTCTCTGCTTTCTCCTGGAATTCATTGTGACTTGAGGGCTTCCTGAAAAATACTTACCAATATCTTATTCAATTAAAAAGATTGATTAAGCATGTATTCAGGGAGTAAAATGAGGAATGCTGAAGTTTGGTTTCTTGCCAATGTAGAACAATCCACCAAGCGAGCTAAGAACCATGTACAATGAATTATGACACAGGAAGATATACAGTAGTAAGTAGAATAAAAGATATTATATATGAGTTGCCTGCAGATGCTTAGCCAAATGAGGAAAGCTCAGAGCAAGGTTCCAACAAAAGGAAGTAAGCTGCAGGGACAGCTGGCCCTCTTTGGAGCATATCACACAATGCAATGAACTTGTTCTCCTGCTAGGAAGCATTCAGTCTCAGGTCCAGGAGGATTGCCCCAGTTGGGTTAGCCAGCTAGCAATGAGGAAAGGAATACGTACAATGCTGTGTGTCCCAAAGCTCCATTGGAACCTTTATAGGAATTCTTTAATTTAGTCCTTTTCTTGTTTTTAGCTTTTGTATGAGAAAGAGTCTTCTGAGCCTCAGCAATTCCTCTGGTAATACTTCCATCAGATCATTTCTAGAAAAGCACCTTTCCCCCTGCTGCCTAACACTAGCTGCACTGTTCCCATTATCTTTTCTTCCTTAATTCCTTCTTCCACTGTGCCTAACACTAGCTGCACTGTTCCCATTATCTTTTCTTCCTTAATTCCTTCTTCCACTGTGCCTAACACTAGCTGCACTGTTCCCATTATCTTTTCTTCCTTAATTCCTTCTTACACTGTCTACATAAACAATAGCAAGAACAAGTTTTGTCTTTTTTTTTTTTGTAATGAAAGATGAATAGATTTATTCCTTCTGAAGTTTATATTTAATGATACATAAAAGATGATGCTGAAAAATTGTTGGAATGCACACATTTGTTGGAACTGTTGCTGAAATCTCCACAATATCAACAATTCCATAACAACCCAAACCTTCGATAGTTGCAGTTTCATGCAGGGAGATTTTATAGAGCCACCTGGTCTCTGCTGGGCCAAGGCAGCTATGGAAGCTTCATTGTTTTAGTTTTCCTGTAGATTCATGTTCTTTGTGATAGCAAATTAAAACCGTCACGTTACCATCACTGCATTTCATCTACTATGTATTTAAACTATCCTAACCTTGACACTAATGATCTAAACATCATGCAGAGAGCATACCACCCAAAACACAAAATAAATTGACATATGCTGATCAAGTGAAACTTGAATGCATGTTTACTTTTTAGGTTTATTCTGTGGAGAAACACAACTATTGAAAGCGCAGGGAAAAACATTTGGATTTTCAAACATGAAAAAGTTAGTTTAAAGGGTTTTTATTTATAAAACATAACAAAAACCAAAAGAAACTAAAACCAAAGAAAATAAATGAGGAGCCAGATTGATTTATAAAGGAGAAAAAGAATCACATTTCCTGCCAGATAAGAAACCTCCAATAGATGTGCTAACTACTAAAAGAAAATGTTCCAAAATGAAGAATAGCTGTCTTCTCTCCCTCCCTCCTTTCCTTCCTTCCTTCCTTCCTTCCTTCCTTCCTTCCTTCCTTCCTGCCTTCCTGCCTTCCTTCCTTCTTTCCCTTCCTTCTTTCCCTTCCTTCCTTCCTTCCTTCCTTCCTTCCTGCCTTCCTTCCTTCCTTCCTGCCTTCCTTCCTTCTTTCCCTTCCTTCCTTCCTTCCTGCCTTCCTTCCTTCTTTCCCTTCCTTCCTTCCTGCCTTCCTTCCTTCCTTCCTTCCTTCCTTCCTTCCTTCCTTCTTTCCCTTCCTTCCTTCCTTCCTTCCTTCCTTCCTTCCTGCCTTCCTTCCTTCTTTCCCTTCCTTCCTTCCTTCCTTCCTGCCTTCCTTCCTTCCTTCCTTCCTTCCTTCCTGCCTTCTTTCCCTTCCTTCCCTCCACCTCTCACCCTCTCCTTTCCTTCCTCCATTTCTTCGTTCTCTCCTTGTCTCCCCTCTCTCTCTTTCTCCCTCTCCTCCCTCTCCCTCCCCTCTCTCCCTAGTTTTTTCTCCCTCTCTCCCCCTCTTCCTCTCCACCCTCTCCCTCCCCTTTCTTCCTAGTTTTCTCTCCCTCTCATTCTCACTGTAGTTCTCTTTTTTCTTTCTTTTACTCTTTATTAGGAATAGTCAACTGACTCAATTCTGTTATCTCATTAATTATCTTAGATGAAGAGAAAAAAACATCCAATGAAGAATTGATAGGCTCTATACCAGTTTTTGGGGATTCTGGATTTTCACATATGATAGTAACTGAAAGAAGTATACATTCCAACTAATTTTTTCATTCTAGAAACTTAAAAAAATCAGAGTGGCCTATTGTCACATTCCCAGTGCCAGAATGCCACAAAACATGTCTCCACCTGCCAGAGTCAAGTAAAGGTGGCTTTCGCCATATTTTCAACAGATAAGGCATCGGTTAGAGAGACCAGGGATAGTAGTGTGTGGCTTGGGGTAGGATAATTATGAGAAGGAAAATACTATAGGCACATGTGTTGCTTTAAAGAAAAAAAAACATTTTTATTAATTTCTTGGGTGGAGATTAATCACATTTTTTAAATCTGAAACAAATACCAAAAGAGTCATTAAGATTATCCAGAGACTCAGAGTGGCCACTATTTGCTAAGTGTTAGTATCAGTCCTGAGAAGGAAGAGAAATAGCTTCATCTATTCAGTGTTCTTTCTCCCCTGGAAGAAAAACCAAAGTCTTCAATGAAGGAAAATATTATTATAATCTAGGTTTCTAGATGCACAAATGTAATTTAAACTAGTTAGACATTTTATATAGCCACAATCTTAAAGGATATAAAATTATTCTATTATTCATGTGAAATTTTTGCACTTAGTAATCTCTAAATTTTTTGTCTTTCTTTCATATTTTATGGGATGGTAGAACCCCTCCCCTTATGGCAGCATAAAAGCCTAATGTAACAGAAAAGGCTTATTGAATTAAACAGGAACATGGCCATTTGGTCTCTCTTATCTATGAGACTGCATGGGATACTTGAAATTAAATCTGAATCTATTTTCTATCTCCTTCCCCATATGCTAAAAACAGCTGATATTCATTCTAAAAGAATGTATTCAGTTGTGACTTGGATGAACATCTAATTTTGTATATGATTGCTTAAATATACTGCTGACTTAGCACTCCTTTCTCTGTGCTAGCCACCCCCCACCCTTGGAAAAAAGAAACATTTGTTTTTCTTAAATTGCTCCCATGTTTGTTAACTCCTCAGATTCTGTCTCGGAATTCATGCGTTGTATTCAGTATTCTAAGAGGGAATCCGAAAAAGGTCCTGACAGATTATTTTTCCTTGGAGGATTTAGGTTTAAGCCTTTATGCAAAAAGAGTACTAGATTAGTGATAACTGAGTAGTAAGGAACATTTTTTCTGGTCTCTGAGCAGTGAAAATGACACATGATAGTGTGTGGTGTTATGTAGAGTCCTTAAATCCCAGCTGAATTTCAAAGACTTGAAGCCAGCAGTGTATTGCTTTTGCTACTGCATGAATGTCATTTTAAGTATTCATTCTTGATGGTCCTCTACTGAGAAACACCATTTTAAAGCTTTCTTTCATCCTCATGGGTGAGAGAACTAAAATATAGCAAAGAGGAAGAAAATGCTATTTGGGGGAAATGAAGAGCTCAAATTGTACTGAAATATAATATGTTCTATATTATATTTTAATACAAATGTTTTATGTATTATATGTTTATATAATCAATATATAAATTAATTTATTCAACCTCAGTCCCAAATGTGACAGTCATTGATTGTCTACTATAGAAATATTATCTAGCCATTTAGAATAAGTCAATCTCACACAGTAAGCTTAATTGATAGTCTCCATCTTGTACAATGAATGTGACCATTTGATTGTGACTAGTGGAGCACTGAATTGAGAAGACTTTTAGGACATATCTGTGCATCAGGGAAAGGGTTTCAGACTACAATTAGCTTTCACTTTCTGCTTGCCTGTTAAAAATTATCTTTTGATTTTACTTGTTTTGTTTATATTCAGGCAAGTGGCAGTTAACTTATATGTAAATTGGCTAGGTAGAGTGCCCAGTTGTTTGGTCAAATGCTTGCCTAGATGTTGCTATGAAGATGCTTTTTAGATGTAATTAACATTTATGGTCAATAGCCTTTGAGCAAAACATATATTCTCCATAATATGGGTGGGCCTCATCCAATCAGTTTAATTCCTTAACAACAAGGACTGAGATTTCTGGAGGAAGAAGCAATTTTGCCTATAGAAACATAGAAACTCTGCCTAAGTTGCCCACCTGCTGGCCTGCCATGCAGACAGATTTCAGACCAAAGACTACCACGTGAAGTCACCTGATTTTTTGTAATGTTTATTTATTTTTGAAGAGAGCACCAGCAAAGGAGGGACAGAGAGAGAAGGGAACAGAGGATCTGAAGTGGCTGTGCGCTAACAGCAGGGAGCCTGACACGGCTTGAACCTGGAACCTTGAGTTCATGACCTGAGCCAAAGTGGGAAGCTTATCCTACTGAGCCACCCAGGAGGGTCACCTGAATTTCTAGTCTGCCAGCCTAGCCTACAAATTTCAATTTTTCAAATCCCCACAATCATGTGAGCCAGTTCCTTAAAGTCCACCCCCTCTCTCGTATATATATCCAAGATATGGGGATATATATATTTATTTATATGTTTATTTTAATATACAACATAAACTTATAACAACTATGACTATATATGCATATGTAGTTATATATATGTAATATATGTGTATGTATACATATATTGGCTCTGTTTCTCTGGAGAGCTGTGCTTTAAATACTATAGACCTCTTCCATGACCTTGCCGTAATATCAACTAATCCTAAACCCATCAGTGATATTCCTCCTGAATTAAAGTCACATTCCTTAAAATTACATGAAATACATAATTTCATCTTATTGCTACCTACTTCTTGATATTTAGCTTCTCATGATCCCAGCCGTCATCTTATTCTCCAACATTACTGACATCACTAACTAATAGTACTGGTACTAACAGTGCTAACATTACATATATGGTTTCATAAATAAATCAATTCATTTTATTCATCCTGTCAGCCAGGAACTGGTTGATATTTATTGGATACTACTTACTTGGCAGTTTGTTTGATACCAGGATAACAAAGGAAATCAGAAACAATCTGATTCCTAAAGAGCTTTAAGACTATTAAGAGGATTCTATTTCTGGAAATGTTTCAGACCAGATAGCTAGAAAATCCCCTATTTCAAAATAACTAAAATGCTACATAAAATCCAATTTCCCCCCCTACGTACCTAAACTCAGAATGGAGTAAAGAAAATCTCCAAGGTTGTAAAAAGAAGGAAAAAAAAACCCTAAATATTCAAGCTGTTAGTAAATTTTGCCAATCACTGTAACTAAGGGCCTTGGGAATTAAGGGTTACACATGCAGGAGAAAAGCCTTTGGCAAATTTGAGAAGATAGCTGTAATTGAGACCTTCACAGGAATCCAGGATATGTGGCTAGCAACACATTCAATGAAGAGCTGAGCTAAAAAAAAAAAAAAAAAAAATCAAATCTATTCATTAGGAGCAAGAGGCAGGAAGGAAATCTTTCTTTCTTGGCCTTGCTCTGGGTGCTAAGAAAAAAATATATATATTTTCCACTCATTTGTAAATATTCTTATTAGGGTTTGGGTTCTCAGTGGTACTGGGCCCATAAAATGAGACAATAACCCAAGAGAGTTGTTTTTCCTGCAAATATCTAATGGAGATATAATGAAAACAAATGCAAAAACATCGCATAAGGGATGAAATCTAGAACAAAATCTGTATTTCTAAAGATGAAGTCCTCAGGAGCATGTAGTCTCAATTTATACAAAACATTCATTAGAGGAAGGAGGTTTGCAGCATAATTTCCGGTGCCAAAGTGTCAGATGAAATTATCAGATAAGGACTGCGTAAAAACATATTTTATGTGATAAATATACAATGAAATTGATTTTTTTTCAAAAAAGGAACTATCTGATATTCAGAAAGATGTAGGAACACCTTTAAAAATCTTTAAAAAATGACAAAAATAGTGCATTCATTGAAATTAAAACAGGACTGAACGGTTTAAGCAGAAACATTAGCAGAAGATAGAATGAGGAGGTAAGAGTTAGAGCTGGAACTAAAAATGCAAACATTGATGAAAAGTAAATGTAAAAAAAAAAAAGAGAAGGGGTGATAGACGATGGGAAAAGAAAATGATACTCCATATAACAGGACTTTAGACTGAGAGAATGCAGATAGTTAGAAGTATTTTTATAGCAGTAACAGTTGGGAATTTACTATAACTATATGGAGATATGTACCTTCAGATTTAAGAATCTTGCAAAACTACCAGATGTGTTGTAATACGACAACCAAAGAAGTGTAGTACTCATTAAAAAAAAAAAAAAGAAAGAAAGAAAAAAGAAACTTTGATCTCTCAAGAGCAACAGAAGAAGATGTAGGAATAATGCCTTCAAAGAGCTGAAAACTAAATTACCATTTGATGGTAAGGGCAAAACGACTTCACCTATATACAAATACAAATTTGCGAAATCACTTTGGAAAACTGTTCAGCAATAACTAATAAATCTTATGACAGGGCAATTCATTCCTAACTGAATATTCAATGGAATGTGTTCATGTAAGTAGTCTTAACAGATAGGTACCATAACGTTCATAGCAGCTTTAGATTTACAGCCAACATTAATTACAAATTGCTTGAAAACTGATACATAGATGAATATTATTGTGTTGTGTGTTTTATAGAGGGAATTGACTTTTTCTATAAACCATACCAAGAATTAATCTCAAATAGATTAACATATGAAAGAAGTCAGACACAAAAGAATACATAGCATATGAATCTGAAAGAATACAAAATTACTACTGATTATTTTGTGGAGTTGAGAGATTGTTACGGGAAGTGGAGAGAACACAGTCCTCTTGGGTGAAGGCAATATTTAATTTCTTGATCTGGGTGGCAATTACACAATTCATACTTTGTGTCACATCCTCAGTTTGCTCACTTAGCATCTGTGCACATTTCTGTGAAATATAATTAATTTCAAAAGTTTCTATAAAAAAGGGGAAAGGATATAAAGAAGCATTTCAACAACAACAAGAAAAAGAAGACCTTGACCACATGCTGAACTTCTCTGGTAAGAAGAAATATACATTTTATTCAACGCCCAGCGATGTTTTATGTCTTTAAAGTTTAACAGGGAAAGATAAGACTAGAGAGCTTGAGAAATAAGATAATTTGTTTGGAGAAGCCGATGGAAGGGAATGGTACATTTTAATTTTTTCAACAAACAGTTATTAAGCACTCAGGGAAGTAGTCTTCTTTGAGTTGAGGCAATAATGAATGCCCTAAAGCCAGACAGTTCTACCTCTGTAACTGTCACTCACTCATGATGACTTATGCAGGCCATATGCCACATATTTTCTTTTTATTTTATTAATTTATTTTTAATTTAAGTATAATTAACATACAGTGTTACATTAGTTTCAAGTGTACAATACAATGATTAAACAATCTACGTGTTCAGTGATCATCTAGATAAATGTGCTGTTGAACCCCTTTATCTATGTCACCCATATCCTTACCCACCTTCCATCTGGCAACCACCAGTTTGTTCTCTGTATGTGAGATTCTATCTTTGTCTCCTTTATTCATTTGTTTTATTTTTTAAGTTACGCATATGAGTGAAATCATATGGTCTTATCTTTCTTTGACTGACTTATTTCACATAGCATTAGACCCTCTAGGTCCATCCATGCCTTTACAAATACCAAGATTTCATTCTTTTTTATGGCTGTGTAATATTCCACATTCCTCTTCTTTATCTTTTCATCTATCATGGACACTTGCGTTCCTTTCAGATCTTAGCTATTGTAAATAATGCTACAATAAACATAAGGGTGCATATATCTTTTTTTGAGTTTATCTTTTTAAATCAGAAAATTTTGTGATGGGTGCATGTGGCGTAGCTCAGGACCTTGGGATGTAATGTCATTCTATTCACATCAGTGACTACATTGGAAACAAAATATACATATACAATATCTTCTTTATCCACCTATATTCTTTGTAGGTCATTATCCAAGTGCTGTACATGTTAACTCAGTTATCCACACAGAGCTCTAAGAATTATTACTCTTAGCTACAGAAGAATATGATTAGGGAAAGCACATAAAAGGCTTCAGGGGCATCAACACTGTGCTATTACTTAAGATGCGTAACAAATTACCATCTTAAAATCATGGTCAAATATATATATGTAATAATATTACAGATTTGTATTTTATATTAATTTATATATTAATATAACATACTATAAAACATTATATAATACAAGATAAATTGAATGACATTTAAAATTTAGACTTGATTTCAGTGACTTATTAGACACAGAGGATGAGAAAAATATATTCAGCATTATATTGCAAGATAATAGCTTGAGAAAACGGGCAAATGCTATTGCTTTATATTATAGCACTGGTTCACAAATTTCAGTGGGCATCAGGTTCACCTGTAGGTCTTGTTAAAATACACCTTGATGGAAGCCTAGACCTATACTTTCTGATTTATTTTTTTCTAGAGTAGGGCCCCAATTGTGTATTTCTGAGAAGTTTGTAGATACTGTTGATGCTGCTGGTCCAGAAACCATACTTTGAAGGATATACATTTGTTGAGTGATGAACAGATTTGAGGATTTGTTACATAATATACAGTCTTTCTTTTTATCTAGAAAACCCACACATTTCTTTCTATTATCCACTCAAGTAATCTCTATTCAGATCAAAAGAACCTTCCCTGAGAAGCAGGTCAAGAAGAACCTCCCAGTCTTATTTATATGCCTTCTGTCCTCCCTTTGAATAATTCCTGTCTTGTTGAAAAATCTCTCTTCCTTTTCTTTGATGATATACTGCTCTCTTAATTTATTTCTTGTCAGACCCTTTAAATCTCTTTTGGCTCTGCAGTCCCATGAATCCTTGCTTCTTTCCTAGTGACTCTGTTTTTACTCCACCGAAGTTTTTAGGAGCTCTAATCCATTCCCATGGCTGCAATTAGATCTATAAACAAATGAATTCAAAATCTGCATTTCCATCCCAATGTCTCTTCGGAGTCTTACACTAGTGAAATGAACAGCTTTCCAGAAATCAGTATTTAGATACCCACAAACACTTTAACCTGAACATGCTCAAAATGGACTTTCCATCTCCAACAACCCTTCATACCCCCACACCCTCACATGCAAACACCAGCCATCAGTTTGTGTCCTCTGGCCCTACTTTTCTTCTTAGTGCATACCATTACCACTCCTCATGCCAGGAATCTGAGCATCTTCTGGGATTCTTATTTTCTTTTACTTTATGGCTAATCTGCTTCATTTTGATTAACTTACCATTTAAAGAGATCTTGAATCCATCTATTTTCCCTCATCCTCACTGGCATTTTCCTATTCTGTGCCTCATCATCTTTTGCAAAGAAACTTCACATTTCACTCCTGCCTAGGTTTCTCTTAATCCATTCTCCATAATGCAGACAGAGAGACCCTTGTTAAACCTGAATATAATCATATTTATCACCTGGTAAAATCTTTTGTATTAAATATGAATCTTGCTTACAAGTAACAGAGACATATTTGGGTGAAACCTAAGAAGATACACTGTTTTTTTTCTAAAATTGTCAGACAGAGTGCTACTGTAGTTACAAGGGCCTTTAGGAACAACATGATATTTGGAGATCACACCTAGTCAGACTCCCTACCAGTTGCCTTTGTTTTTCCATATGCTTCGTTGCCTTACTAAATGCCAGACAGAACCTACTCATCCCCACATTCTGGGCTTTTAATCTAGTCAACTTTACTGAGGCATCTCATGTCTAGTCTCATATTTCCACAGGAAGGATGCCAAAAACCCTTCCTAATACCTAAATGTGGTTTCTTCTGTTACTCTTTCCAATTGAATCTATTTATCTTCATAGAATTCACCACAATTTTTAAATATTAGAATATTTAGTTAATATCTGCCTTCACTTCTAGACTCTGATTTTTTTATAGCTAAGAACTGCAATTTTTTGGTTCATCAAAAATGACAAGAATGGTGAGCAAGAATTACTCATCTGGACACATCAAAGTAGAAACACTAAAGGTAAATAAAATATTTTAAAATAAGAACCAGAGTAACAAAAATATTTCTTACAAATGAACCAGAAACTGACAATAGAATTATCAATGGCAGGTAGAGAATACGATGGAATCTATCTATCTATCTATCTATCTATCTATCTATCTATCATCTCTCTCTCTCTCTCTCTCTCTCCCTACAAAATGCTAAGAAAAAGAACTATCATCCAAGAAATGTAATCTCAGCTAAAATATTACTCACCAAGGAGAGCATAATACAGACATTTTTCAGGCAAACAAAAAAAATTATCATTAAAGAAAAATCTAAAAATGTATGTCAGGAAGGAGGGAAAAGACCACAGTCCAAGGTCTGAAATACTAGAAGGGATACTGTTTTTTTTTTAAACTGGTAAATTTGTGGTTATATGTAATTCATACCAATTGTGTAATACGAGAGGAATCATTTTTGAATTGTGGAGTTATTTTCAAGAATAAAACACTAAATTTGGCATTCTGATTCAAATAATTTTAATGTATTTGAATAGGGAGAAAAGTAAGTCTAGCTTCCCCACTATCACTCTAGACATTTTTATATGAAATATGAATAAGGTAATTTATAGAGTAACCACTAAGTTAATAGAAATTGAGCTTATCATAGGTAGAGAGATTAAAAAAATGTAACGGGAATTCTAAAGAAACAAAAAAAGAACAACAACAACAACAACAAAACAACGGTAAACAAGAAACACGAGGAGGGCTATTGGCAAAATCTGTGAGAAAAAACATGTAAAAATAGGATGAAAGAAATCAAAATGTATTCACCAGCATGCCCCTAATAAAATACCCTCAATAGAAACAAAGATGAGAGCAAAATTAAAGAAACTCACATCATGGGGTTTTGTGTCATTTCTCTTGTCAAGTATCAAGCAGACCAATTGTCGATACATGTAATTGCATAAGCATAGTGTCTCTCTCCCTTTCTCTGTCTCTCTCACACACACATGCAGACACATAGGACAATACACATTCTTTCTGGTACCAAGTACACCCAAGAAAATCGATCACATTCTAGACTTTAAAGCAAGTTGCAACACATTTTAAGTAATTGGTAGCCTACATACCACGTTTACTGACTATAGCACTGTTAAATATAATAAATTGAAAACAGATAAAAGCAGCTTATCCATTTTAAATTTTAATACAATGCACATCTAAATAATTTATGGCTCAAGTCATAATGGAAATAAAAATATACTTTGAACTGAGAAATAAAAATGCTACACACCAAAATGTACACTATGAAGCTATAGAGATATTTACAGATAGATAGATAGTCTTCATTAGAAAGGAAGAATGATTAAAAATAAATGAGCTAGGGGCGCCTGGGTGGCTCAGTCCATTAAGCATACAGCTCTTGATTTGATGACTCAGGTCATGATCTCACAATTTGTGGGATCGAGCCTCACATCTGGCTCTGGCAAGAGAAAGAGAGAGAGGGAGGGAGGGAGCTTGTGCTTGGGTGTGTGTTGGGAAGGGCAGAGAAGGAGGAAGAGAGAATCCCAAGCAGGCTCTGCACAGAGCCCATCCCTCCCGTGACACACCTGTGAGCATGCTCTCTCTCTCTCAAAATAAATAAACATGAAAAAAATAAATAAGCTAGTACCCAACTTATATAATACAGAAGAAAGGCAATAAGAGCAAAAAACTAGTGAAACAATGGGTATATTATAGAAAATCAAAACATCAAAATTTGGTTTTCTAGAAAGAAAAATACCATTGAAAAACTTCTCATATAAATAATCAATTGAAAAGATACAAGACAGAAGATAAATGTTAGAGAATTTTTAAAAGCTTAAAGCATATCTTTATCAAAGAAAATTATAGAAATGCATTATGATTATTGTGTGTCAATACATTATAAAGTTAGGTGAAATTAAACCTCTTTGAGAACATGTAAATCACAAAATGTACTCAAGAAAAGTAGGATATCTGAATTGTCCTATCACTATGAAAGAGGTTGAGTCTCTAGTTTAAAATTTCCCTACAAAGGAAAAACAAGTCTTAGGTCATCTTTATTTGGAAAATATAAATTATATTAAATTTTCAAGAAGCAAGTATTTTCAATCTTACATAAAGCAAAGTAAATACTTTCCAACTTATATTTTGTTATAACATAACCTTGGCACATGAATCAGACAAGGACATTCATAAATATAGATGAAGATACTTAACCAAATATTAACAAACTGAATAATGTAACCATAGGTATATGACAGAGTACATTGTGATCAATTGGTTTCTTTCAGATAAGCAAGGTTTATTTAACACTATAAAATTTTCTCAGACAATGATATTAAAAGACAAATATAAAAAATTTAAAAATAGGGTTAAAAGACACACACTAAACTAAGAGAACTTACTGAAGGAATTAACTAAAAAGGATTTATATTCTTTATATAATTTCATACATGAAAAATAAAAAAGACAGCCATAGAAAATGGCTCAAAGTGCATACAAAGAACTTTCATAAAGGAAAAACACAAATGTCCTACAAATACATATGAAGTCTAAATACAGTATCATTTAGGGAAACTCAAAATAAAGTAAAATACCACTCCATATCCACCACACTGGCAATATTAAAATATATATGTCTTTTAGGGGACATGAGTGAAAGGAAAAAATATAGCAGAATTCTCTGTTTTATCTTTGAAGTTTTTCTGTAATATATTATATATATGTATATATATGTGTGTGTGTGTATATATATACACACACACATATATATACATATAATTAGTATCTAATGCAATGCTTGGTGTACAGAAGCATTTGATAAAAGATAACATGAGACACATTAAAATTTTCAAGAGTTTATTTGAGCATAGATTGATTGGAATCAGGTAGCATCAATCCAATGGTGGTTAGGCGTACTCTACCCACAGGAGCCATCCAAGAAGCTTTTACAGAAAAGACCAAAGACAATGCAAGGAAATTATTTGATTTGATTATTTATTTGGGCAAGCCTGATTGGTTGTTTGTGACTGATTGCTCTTAAGTTTAATATTTTTGGATGCGAGTGCATTGACTCTGGATTAGGTGGTTATTTGCTTAGGCAGGCTACTGAGGCAATAGATCCACCTTGGTCTAATGGTCTTGTTGACTTACTTTAACACGTTCAGTAAATATTGTTGTGCGAAGAAATGTGACAGAGAGGAAATGGCACAACATTCACTAATACAAGTCTACTTGTAGTGAAAATTGGGGCCATCATTCTTAAAAAAAACAAAACAAAACACCTGAGAAAGTTAAGCAGGTACATATTATAATGAGACTACAGTTTCAATGCGTGTATATCTTGAAATTGTATACACATGTATTTATGTGCACATATGTGACCTTGAATTTTATATTTATGTATGTACTTTGAATATATAATATACATGGTATGTAGTTATATCTTAAATATATGAAAATTATCAAGAATATACTATCAATCTTATAGGCAGCAGGATCTATTAATAATTTTGGTACATTCAAAGTACATATTATATCGCACTGAATAAATATATTTCTGTATGCCCTAGTACTCCAACATTACTTTTGTGAAAAACAAGTCAAGGACATGTCCAACATGAAAACACTTTTATAATATTTTAAAAACAGACAAAATGAACAATGCACTATATAGGGATACATTTGAAGTTGATAAACATATTTAAAAACATTGGAATGATTATTTCAGGATATTGGTCATTTAGAGGTAGAAGATTTGTGCCTGTTACAGAGGAACAAAATGAAGTAAAATGTTTGGTAATGTCCTATATCTTAAGCTGTGTGGTGGGCACAGAGCACATGGGCACATGAGTATCTACTTTTATATAATATGTGTAAGTGTATGTATTTATATACAGGTTGTCATATTTAGCAATGATTAATTTTTTAGTGTAAGTATGTCCCATGCAGTATTTGGGATATACTTGCATGAAAAATGTATCTATTGGTGATCTGAAATTCACATTTAACTGAGCATTTAGTATTTTGCATGATAGCCCTACTCACAGTAACTACTATGTAAAAATCAACTAAGTGTTCTATTGATCTTGTATCTGGCAACCTGATAAACTCTTGCACTATTTCTGTTAGTTCTTATGTCAATTCATTTGATTCATTTTTTCCATGTAGATTTTTTTAATGTTTATTTTTGAGAGTGAGAGAGAGAGAGAGAGAGACAGAGACAGAGAGACAGAGCCTGAGCATGGGGAGGGGAAGAGAGAGAGGGAAACAGAGTCCAAAGCAGGCTTCAGGCTCTGAGCTGTTAGTACAGGGCCCAAAGTGGGTCTCAACCTCACAAATCACAAGATCATGACCTGAGCCAAAGTCGGACACTAAAGCAACTGAGCCACCCAGGCGCACTTTCCATGTAGATTTATATCATGACTGTTCATCTGTTCTTTCCCAGAATCTATGCTTCTTATTTATTCTTTTTAATGAATTGATTATTTCAAAAATTACAAAATTAATAGTAATGCTGGTTTGGATCAATTGTCCTTTCTCCACCTGAATGGAATTAATACTTCAACAATAGGATAATGTTTGCTTAGTGTGTGATGATTAAAGGAAAGGAAGCTGGAATTAAATGGCCTGAGTCAAAATCCCAGGTGACTCTGTATTATAATGACATGGGCATGGAAGGGGACAGCATTTTGGAAAAACCCCGCATATACTCGTTAACCTGTCAGAGGTGCTCGCCTGAAACTTAGTAGACTTCAAAAGGAAAATCAAATAATATGGGAGTTGGGGACTTGAATAATTATAAATTCAGATGAGCAAGTTTAAAAAAACATGTCTGTGGTTTGGTTGACCTTTTGTTTTTTCTCTCTGTGACCTTGTTACAACTGTAAATAACTCACTCTTACTGGATCCCCATTTATTTTGTTCTCTATTAATGTATATTGTTGCAAAGACTGGTACATACTTTGAAAGATGAGAGGAATCTATTTTCCTAGGGCTTATTTCTTCTCTTGTGATGGTTGTGGTTCCAACAGCCCAAGGTTTCAACAACTGAACTGCTCTGGGGGCACCTGCATGGTTCAGTCAGCTAAGCTTCAGACTTTGGCTCAGGTCATTGTCTCACAGTTTCTGGGTTTGAGCAAGACATTGGTTCGAGCCTCTGCTTTGGATCCTCTGTCTTCCTCTCTCTCTGCCCCTCTCCTGTTCTCTCTCTCTCTGAAAAATAAACATTAAAAAAATTTTGAACTGTTCTGTCTGTTACTTTTGGCCACAAAGGAGTAATGTGCAATAGTCCTGGACATGGTTAGGAATGTTCTGTATTTGTATATAAAGCATTATTCTTATAATAGACAGATGGCTTTAATTTGCTTTATTTAGAATTTTATTTGCATTGAGGCTTATAAATGAGATTAATTTAGAGTTTCCTTTTCCTTTTCTGTTCGTATTTGGTTTAGTATTAGGGTTTTGGAAAAATATAAAACTTATTTTTATTGTTTTCCCAGAAGGTATTATGCTATGCAATAGTGCAAAAGTTGGAAATTTACTCTTCTTTTAGGGGAAAGGTAAAAGGAAGTTCATGTTAGTGGGTTTATCCTGTGTGAAGAGCTTTAAATTGTTCAATATTGTTGGTTATTTCTGACTCAAAGTTGAATAAACACACAAAATAGACATATACACACCATACTCTTTTCAATTATTATGTGCAATTGTCATTTTAAATTTGGCATTTTGCTACACTAGGGGTACATTAGTAATTCAGAAGCTCCATGAAAATAAATTCTGTAACTACCCTGAGACAAACTTATTTGAACTTAGTTGTTATTTCTTAGTGTTATCCTCTCTCTGTGTTATCCAAATCTCAGTGGACCACTAAGCATTTGAGAAGTTGGGTTTTTCTATTTATTCTCTTATTGAAACTGAAAGAAAAAAAGTGACTTTGTGGATACATTGGGATAGAATTTTTAGAAAAAAATCTTCAAAAGATTTTATGTAAACTGAATGGATTTTCCTTTTTCTACTTCCCCTATCTCTCTCTTCCCAAACCCATTCCCCAAAATTCTAAACACCATATTTAGAAAGTTGAAGTAGAATATGCCTGGGGTAGTGAAAGCCTTTGAAAGTGTATAAATAAAGAAACAAACCTTTTGGACTGAAAAACAAGAGAATGTTTAAATTCTTTCTCTCACATACATGACCCCATGAAAAGTTCTCTTTGGAGAAAATAGCAGGTTTTGCAAGCTACAAAAAACGACATTGTGCCCTAAGGGTCAGTAACTTTATTCCACGGATAGAATGTTTCAATTTAATGGGGATTCATTGGCTAAGGGCCTTGTCAATTGACAGTCAGCAGGTCAGCTTGGTGTGTTAGTGGCAGATCCTTGGAGGGAAAAAAAAACAAAAACAAAAATAAAACAAAACCAACCACACACTCTAAAGAATCATAAACATGTGAAATAATTGGATCAGGGCACATTTAAATGTATCTATTTTTCAACTTGGCAAACAGCCTCCCATTTGCCATTGGTACAAATATCAACATTACATTCTTTTGTGCAATTTTAATTTTTATCATTTTATATTTCTTATTTATATTCTTCCACTTACTTTTATTTTCCATCTGAATCATGGATTGTTTCCACTTTTTAGGCCAATTTTTTTTTTTTTTTTACTTTGCCACTTTACTTTGGCCAAAATGTTATTTCCTTAAAACTTGCTGTAATTTCCCTCCTTCCTCTTCTTATGTCTTGCCATGTGTGTTTTATATGCTCATTTTCTGCAACTTAGGTACATGTTTGGAAGCCTTTAATTGGCTGATTTAAATTTCATGGCAAATCTAGATCTTGTAAACTATCAAGTTTTACTTTCTAGTTTAAATTATGTAAGGTAATGATATAGGACATAATTTTAGTAAGGACCAATCTGTCTTATGATTGGCCTAAAACCAGATTTGTTTTTAATTAAAACATTTCAGAAGTTGTTAGAGAAAAAAAAATTTAATGATTCTTAAACTACTCATTATTTACAGGGAACTAAAAATTATGTTATCCCATTTCTGTATCATTCAGGACTCCAGTTACAAAAATAATAAAAGAATTTATTGGCCTATTTTCCCCCGAATTCCTTCACAGAAAAAAATAAGAAGGAAGAAGAGAACTACCATTCCTTTTGCCATTTCATTTTCTTTCATATGGATTACCAATACAGAGATTTGTAAAGACTTATATAAAGAATTATCAAGTTGTGTAACCAGCATGTTTTAGGCAGCCTAGCAATTTTTGTATTTTTAGAAGTTTTAAAAATGATGTTTCTGTGAGTTTCTGTGTCACTTCATTCAATTCACTTTTGTTTTCCAAATGGATACAGGGAGGTGATTTACAAGCATATGCAATTATTTAAAGTTTTAGAATTAGAGGATGCCATGAAAATAAGACTGAATGCAATCATTTTCAGTCACAATTCATTTATGAATATCTGCAATTTGATATAATAAATAGTGGTCAAATATTTTTAAGATGTTAGTTTTAAAAATCAGTGTTAGAAATAACCATTTAAAAAATGAATCTAGAAGGTGGCAGAATAAGAAGCCCCAGATTGTCCTTTCCCCAAAGGAAACACTAACTCAACAAAAACACATAAACCAGTTCTCCTTTTGAGAAATTCAGAAACCAGTGAAGAGGCTCCTGCAGTCCAGACAAGCATGAAACCATGGCATCTGAGCCATGAGGAAGATCTGTGGCACCCCCTTGCTGTAGCCTCTCCCTCCAGCATAGCACAGCACAATTGAGAGGAAGCTCCCAGGTCCTGGCTTCTTCCTGGGGATGGAGAGACAAAATTGAAACATATGCCCAATAATCAGACTTCTCAGGGGGCTATCTGAGAGAATGATTTCTGTCTTGCCTGAATCTAAACATTGTTAGGAGATGGTGGTAGGTTGGGGGACCACTAAGAACCAACAAAATGCTTTGGACTAAGCACATACTAACTCTAGTCCCCTCCCCAAGCTCAGCACAGAATAAATGGGAGAAATCCCCCAACTCCCAGTTTATCCCTGGGGAGGGAAAGTTGGAGAATGTGTCTAAAGTACAGGTATACCTTGAAGATACTGTGAGTTTGGGGCCAGACCACCTCAATAAAGCAAATATCACAAAAAACCACGTCAATTTTTTGGTTTGCCAGTGCAAATAAAAGTTAAGCTTATACTAAATTGTAGTCTGTTAAGTGTGCAATAGCATTGTCTAATAAATAATAAAAATTAAAAAGAAATAATTTAATTAAAAATGTTTATTGCCAAAAAATGCTAACCATCATCTGAACTTTCAGCCAGTCATAAACATTTTGTAGGTGAAGAGTCTTGCTGATTGATCAGGGTGGTGGTTACTGAAGGTTAGGGTGGCTGTGGCAATTTTTTAAAATAAGACAACAATGAAGTTTGCCACATTGACTGACCCTTTCTTTCATGAACAATTTTTTTTGTAGCATGTGATTCTGTTTGATAGCATTTTACCCACAGCAGAACTTCTTTCAAATGGGAGCCCATGCTCTCAAACCTTGCTGTTGCTTTATCGACTAAATTTAAGTAGTATTCTAAATCCTGTTTTTCAGCAGTCTTCGTGGCATCTTCACCAGGTGTAGATTCCATCTCAAGAAACCACTTTCTTTGCTCATGCATAAGAAACAACTCCGCACCTGTTCAAGTTTGATCATGAGATTGTAGCAATCCAATCATGTCTTCAGGCTCCACTTCTAGTTCTAGTTCTCTTGCTATTTTCACCACATCTGTAGTTTCTTCCTTCACTGAAGTCTTGAGGGCCTCAGAGTTAACCATGAAGGTTAGAACTAACTTCTCCCAAACTCCTGTGAATGTTGATATTTTTACCCCTTCCCATGAATTACAAATGTTCTTAGTGGTATGTGGAATGGTGAATTCTTTCCAGAAGGTTTTCAGTTGATCTTGCCCAAATCCATCAGATGAATCACTGTCTATGGCAGTTATAGCTTTACAAAATGTGTTTTTTCCCCAATATTAAGACTTGAAAGTCAACATTTCTTCTTGATCCATAGGCTGCAGAATGGATATGCTGTGTTAGCAGACATGAAAACATTAATCTCATTGTACACTTCCATCAGAGCTCTTGGGTAACCAGGTACATTGCCAATGAGCAGTAATATTTTGAAAGAAATCTATTTTTCTGAGCAGTAGGTTTCAACACTGGGCTTAAAATTATAATATTTTTACTACTCAAAGTGATCTACAGATTCACTGCAATCCCCATCATAATCGCAATGTCATTTTTTTTTCAGGAATATATACAAGTAATTCTAAAATTCATATGGAACCACAAAGGCTCCAAATAGCTAAAACCACACTGAGAAAGAAAAACAAAGGTGGAAGCCTCACACTTTTTTACTCCATACTATATCACAAAGCTACAGTAATCAAAATAGTATAATATTGGCATAGCAACAAACATACAGTCCAGGGAAACACAATAGAGTCCAGAAATAAATCCATGCATGTAATGTCAAATGATCTTTGACAAGGGTGCCAAGACCATACAATGAGGAAAAGATAGGTTATTCAACAAATAGTGTTGGGAAAACTTGACAGCCACACTCAAAAAAAAAAAAAAAAAAAGGACCTTTATCTTATATCATATTCAAAATCAACAGTAAATAAATAAACACTTAAACACAAGCCCTGAAACTATAAAACTCCTAGAAGATAACATAGAAGATATGCTTCATGACATTAGTGTTAGCATAGTTTCCTGGAAAATGACACCCAAAGCACAGTCAACCAAAGCAAAATCTGGCAATTGGAACTACATGAAACAAAACAAAACAAAACAAAAAACAAACAAAACACACACACACACACACACACAAACAAACTAGGAGCCATCAATGCAGTGAAGAGGAAACCTATGGAATGGTAGAAAGTATTTGCAAATTGTTTAATAAGGGATTAATATATAAGGAATCCCTAGGGCTCAAAGTAGCAAAACGCAAATAATGCAATTTAAAAATGGGCAAAGAACTTGAATACACAGTTCTCAGAACAAGAGTAATTTAGTGCCTCACAATTCTAGAGGCTAGAAGTACAAAACCAAGTTGTCAGCTGGCCTAACTTCTGAAACCAGCAGGGAAATGAGTCTTCCTTGTTGCTTCTTGGCTTCAAGTGGTTTGTTCACAATTTTGTAGCTTCTTGGCTTTTTCATGTGGCACTCCAGTCATATGGCCATCTTTTCCCTGTGCACATTTACTTCTTCCCTGTGTGCCTCCCTGTCTTTGTGTCCCAAATTCCTCTTTCACAAGGACACCAGTCATACTGGATTAGGGCCCTTACTAATGATCTTGTTTTTACATTACACTGTTTTTCAACACGAGCCTGTCCCCTCTGCTACAAGACTTATTGATACTGACAAAGAATTCTCTGGTTCCCTTACAAATCAGCCAAAACTCAATAAATCATTAATATCTGAATTTCTCACAAATATCTGTACTTTATCTTCTAGTATGTCTAGGAAGATAGTCCTAAAATATTGCTTAAAACATTAATAAGTAAAAATTATATTTTACTAATCTTGTTTTTCCTAACATTACCTTCTTTTCCAGTGACTGTGCCCTGGTATTATGATTCTGAACTTCATTAAACAGTCCTATCCATATTAAATTATCTATTACATTCTTGAATTTGTCTGTCATATCCTTCCTCAGCCTTCATCTTCTATACTGAGGTCTAATATATCCTATACTTTTTTCAATGTTGATTGAAAAAAAACAGTTTAAGATTTAAATATGAAGTCAAAGGATAATCTATCTCCATATTGAAAATAATTATAAAAGACTACTGTATTGTTTTCTACTTTTTAAATAAACATGGTGTTGAATTTTCAGAGTCTTCATCAAAGACTAGATTTTGCCTTAGGAATATCTTATCACAGAATATAAAACATAGAAAAACAGGCACATATTAGTTTCATCTAAATATTAATTTTTACTACTGTTTAAATGATAGACTTTCCTATCCACTCTATCATTATACAGTATAATAATATACTCCATCATTTTCCAGTAAAATGTTTTAATAACCTTAATAAATATTGAATCACTAAAATATACATTTTGAAACATTTCAGTCCTATTGTATGTTTAACTTTGTTTCAGGTCAAATAATCTATCGTTTAGAGACAGAAAGATGATTAATTATTTTTCCATTTGTTTAGGAACAGGCCACCATTTATAAAGCAAACAGACAAGTCACTTCAAACAGAGAGGGCACTCAAAGCGAACTGGTATACTTCTTCAATTGATACCCCATGACCTTTCAAGATGAAAGGATAATAATAGTCATCCACTCAGAGAAGAAGGAGAAGAGTTTTATGGGCTGTTTACAGGGTTTAGAGGTCACTTGGTTATGCAGAAAACAAAATACAATGGAAACTGCAGAAAACACTAGAAAGAGGAATCATGGCTACATATTTTTCTAAGCTTCCCATTCACCACCAGTTTTCATCTTTTAATAAGCCCCTCTGTTCCCCAAACTAAGGCCACATTCTGTTTATTGTGTGGCTGGGGCCCCCCTTATGTTCAGCTGTCTATCTGTGCCCTCTTTAGACTGCAAGTAATTGGCCTAAATCAAGAGCCAAATGGCATGTCTAGCTCATTCAGCCTTCTGGTGATCATATGACAGAGCTTCGAGAATTTGAGGGAGGTCTCAAACAACAAAGCAGGATATTATTTTCAGTGAAGTCCAGTGGCTATGTGTACCTCTGTTGCAGGGACAATTAGAGTCTTTGTTTCTCCTATGATCCTAAGAGTCAGCTTGACTGTCTCATTGAAAAAACTCATAGGCGTTCCCATAGCCTTTTCAAAGCATCATAGACTATATAGAGACCACTCTGTATTCAACTCTCCAAAACATATGTTTAGGAAAAACGAGAGATTTCTCTACTCCACTAGTCAAAATTTATTATATTTCCAAATGAGTTATAACTATGATGACACAATCTTGATTTAAAAGGCATAAAACAACTAAACATCAGCAAGTTTACATTTTGTTTTAAACATATTCAAAATGCAGGTTTTGGAATTGTGAGTTCAGATTCTAGCTCAGAATTTTATTTGCTTCTTGCTATGCCCATTATAATTTTTATATACTCCCTTACCTGCCCATATTTTGAAAATAAACCTGATTTGAATTCAGAGACATTTTGAAACTGCTTGAAATATACTATTTGTTTTTCAGAACTGTTTGAAATCATGTTGTAAGATATAATTGTAAAAAAGTTAATGCTATAGTGGGTTGTGACATATATATATTGATTCATTCTAAATATATAATATATTTTATTTAGTAAATATCAGGGTTACCAGGAACCTATGATTATCACCAAGTATGAGGCTAAGTTATTTTATAGATGCATTTTGACAACTTGTTCAAAGTCACAGCTGAGGGGACTGGCATCCAAAACTTTGGATTCTTAGTTTAATATTCTCCCTCATGCTACTCTCCTCTTGAGCTGCAGAAGCACATAGTGCTAATTCAGAATAGAAATTCCTATATTTTCATAAATTTTATGAAGAGGTTATACATCTATGTCTCCAGATTAGGTAATATACCAACATATTCTCAAACCATCAGAGAAGAATACTTATACTTGCACGAAAACATGAATCAGCAGGGATAGCAAATGTCAGTGCTTCAGTCCCCATGGCATTGCTTACATGACCACTTCAAATTGAAACTGCTCAGCACAGATTTGGCAATGGCATTGTAAATTCATGAGATTATTTATTGCATGATGTCTTTCATTTTGAAGCTATAGCACTTCAATTCCCTGGAGAAATCTATTAAAAATTGACTACCTTCATAAAATATTCTACGATTAGATTTTGAATATTCATTAGTGCGTATATTCAATAAACTTGGAGGCAAACACTGTGCTTTACTCTAATGTTCAGGACAGAGAGTAGAAAAGGGAGAGCAGGCTTTTATACTACTGTAGATCCATACTAACCAGAGTTGTTTTGGGTAAATGACAGCCTAGTGCAATATATTCCTACACGTAAAAACTAGAAAATTATAGAATAGTATTTTCAAAAGTCTCGATTACATATCTTAATTATACCTCTCAGTTCACTTTTTTTTTTGTTTTTGTAAAATGAAAGACTGGACTAAATCATATCTAAGGATTAACCCTTTCATGTGATCAAACATTATTATTTTCTTAAAAATTTAAAAATCTACAAAATTACCACCCATTGTGAAAACTGTTTTGGCTTGTTCTCAAAATATTTCTTATAAATATAGAAAGTATTACCAGTCTTTTAGCATGGTCTGTTAAAATCATATGTTTGCAATCTATATACTTAATCAGTATGAGACTTTAAAGAGATAACACTTTTTAAAGATATCTAAACTATCTAATATTTAAGGTTAGAGATATAAACATTTATTTCCTGTATCAGGAATTGCCAAACCATCACCTGCAGGCTGAATCTAGGCTCTCACATGTGGTTTTATTTTCTGTTTTTTTGTTTTTTGTTTTGTTTGTTTTGTTTTAATAAAATGTTGCTGGCACAAAATAAGACTCATTTGTTTACACACTGTCTATGTTTGCTTTGAAGCCACAATATCAGAGTTAAATATTTACAGCAGACACTCTATGGCCTTCAAAGTTTGAAACATTTACTATCTGGTCAACTTTACAGAGAAGGGTTTCTGACTTTTACCATATATTATAGACAAAGGGAAAAAAGGCCATGCCATTCAAGCTAATATTGGAAAATTATCTGGTAATGTGAAAAATTATCCGAGTTTTAACATCCATTGGAAAGTCCAGAACTTGTATATAAAGCAGTGAGTAGTAGTAACTTAGTTGGAAATGTGTTTTAAGGGACTTGTTTTGAAGTTGTACTTGCATAGCAAGAACATCTCCTTGGAATTGATGTTACTTAAGATTACTAAGATATATCACGATATATTTTACTTAAATATATTAAATAGCTTATATTGTCTTGTAATGGTGTTTTTTTTCAGTAAGTATATTATACCAGTTGTAGGTTCAGAGAATTATTGTGAAGATAGTACAGAGAGTCCCTATATTCCCCACACCCAGTGCCATCTTACATTCGTATGGTACATTTGTCATTTAACGTAATACATTTAATGAAGCAGTACTGATACATTATTATTAACTAAAATCCTTACTTTATTTAGATTTCCTTAGTTTTTATTCAGTGTCCCTTTTCTGTTCCAGGATCCCATTCAGGAACATTATGTTTAAGAGTCAGATCTCCCCTTGGTTGTGAGTATTTCTTCCCCTAAGTGTAGACTTCTTTTAGCTGTGACTATTTCGCAGTGCCTTGTATTTGATGACCTTGACAGTTTTGAGAATTATTGGCCAGGTATTTTGGAGAATGTTGCTACATTGGAATTGGCCTGATGTTTTTCTTATGATCACACTAGGCAAATGTGTTTTTAGGAGGAAGACCAAAGAGGCAAAAGTGTCATTCTGATCACATCATATCAAGGATGCCTACACTCAACATGACATTACTATTATTGTTAACATTGATCACCTGGCTTGAAATAACGTTTGTCGTATTTCTCTACTAAAATGTTATTATTTTTGGGGTGCCTGGGTGGCTCAGTTGGGTAAAGCTCAGGTCATGATCTAACGGTTCGTGAGTTTGAGCCCCGCTTTGGGCTCCATGCTGATGGTGTGGAGCCGGCTTGGGATTCTCTTTCTCCCTCTCTCTCTGCCCCTCCTCTGCTCTATCGTTCTCTCGAAATAAATAAATAAACTTTAAAAAATTTTTTAAAAGTTACTATTTTCTCTCTTTTCTCTTCCAGTAGAAGAAGTAATTGTGCAATGCCCATACATAAAGAGCATATGATTAGGTTCCAACTCCTTGACAATGGGGTATCTATATAAATTATTTGGTATTCTTCTGTATGGGATATTTGACTATTTTTCCCATTTGTTTATTTATTCAATAATTTACTTATTTGAGTATAGACTCATTGATATTTATTTTGTACTTTGGTTTAAAACTCACTACTACTTTTTTTGACGTACTTGACATACTTCCTTCATTGTATGTATGTATGTTTGTGTATGTGTGTATGTATGTATTGATGCTGAGAATTTTCTAACTTTTGATACTAGAAGAAGCTCCAGGCTCTTTTTGTATATTTCCTTCCCCAGTGCTAGAATCAGCCATTTCTCCATTAGTCCTAGTTCCTTTTACTGGGGAATGGTAGTAGAAACCAATATCTGGGTGTTAAATATTCTCCTCACAACTGAAATGGCATTGATTTTAGGTCCTATAAGCTGACAGGGTATGGTTGATATGTATATACATTTATAAGCTTTTCTGTATGTAACCATCAGTATCTTTAGTAAGCTAAACATGAATTTATACTGACATCTCTAACTCTAATCTGTTATTATAAGGATCATAATTGCCTATACTCTCTACTTCTCTGTGAATTCCCTTTCCAAAAGTGAGAAATGTGGATCCTTCTATTTTCCATTACTTATTTAGTTGTTCAGTTACAGTACATAGGTGTACTGGTTTCAGAAATGTAAACCTCCACCCCCATAAAAGTAACTTGGCCAGTAAAAGCATAGCACTTGAGAACACTTTCTTCTGAAATCTTTACTCTTACAGATTCCACTCATCTCCAAAATTACTTAGGACAGTACCTGATTTCTCAACCCCATTTGGGGAAGCTCTTTAAGATGTTTGAAATGTATATAGACTCTTTTGGCACATTTTGCATTCTATTCTTGGATTCTCTGACTTCCTAAATCATTTTCTTTAATTGCATACAGTAAGCTTTATTCTCTGTGCCATAAAGTTCAATGATTTTTTTAACAATGCTTTTGACTTGTATTCACCATTATCTTATATTACAGAATAGTTTCACTTCCCTAAAAATTTCCCTTCTACTTGTCCTATTCAACCTTCTCCCCAAAACTATGCTGATGTTTTAAAGAATAATGCAATAAGATAAAGTAGGTTCATTTTTGTTCTCTTTCCAATGCAAGATCTTTCATCAGTAGGGAAATGTATCATTGTAATAAACTTTGATACACTAAGAGAAGAATAGAAAAACATTATCATATCAGAATTGATGGCCTAAAAACACTTGACACGCTATGCCCGCCTTTCCTGTTACAGCACTAAAAAGGATAGACGTAGAAGGAATACTCATATATATTATAGAGATTAATCATCAATAACTAAATCTTCATGGGAAAATATATAGGGATATCAAAAATTATGAGGTTCCTGAAGAGACAAAAGGGATTATTTAGCATTCTTTTAGCATAGTGTAGGAATTGATATGTCATTGTCTTGGTGAATTCCCTAATCTGTAGGAACAGAGGTTAATTTGTAGAATTTGTCAGGTGGAAAAGCAAATAATTTCTGTCTAGTAGAAGAGGTAGCCTCAGTGGTTACTGTGTATGACCCTGCCAGCTATTTACCAGTTTTGCATCTTACCCAGCATTATAATCCTCACATTTATTTGTCAATTGCATATATACATATGCAATCTGTTCAAATATATTATATATATTTGATATAGAATATATATGTTAAGTGTATACAATATATTTGAATGAATTGTAACATCTTATTGGTTCCTCATAATTAATTAGTGTAAGAAAATTTTTTTAATGTTTATTTATTTTTGAGAGAGAGACAGAAGACTAGCAGGGGAGGGGCAGAGAGAGTGGGAGACACAGAATCTGAAACAGGCTCCAGTCTCTGAGCGGTCAGCACAGAACTCAAGGCAGGGCTCAAACTCACAAATCGTGAGATCATGACCTGAGCTGAAGTAAGATGCTTCAGCTGAGCCACCCAGGCACCCCATGAAAATCTTTTTTAATGTGTTAGTTTTATATGCGTATGAAAGTCTTGATTTTACCTTTTTGAAAATTATCCTTTAACGTTGATTAAACTTACTATAAATAAGTAAAATTGTAATATTTTAAAATAAAGAATTAGCAATATGAGAGAAAATGTTTATAAACCAATAAATAGAAAAATAGATAAGATGAAGTATATTTATAAAACAAAACCAAAAAAGAAATTGAAGACGGTTGTTTAATACTATCCAGTTTCCATTAATTAAATATAGTAAAATTATGTACTTCTTAATATGTGATATGGGTCATAGCAGAGCAATAAGACATAGCTACAAAGTATGCAAAAAATCTACAAATCCCCCTAAATTATTTAACAAAATGTGCAACTAAACTATCTAAAAAACTACCTAAAGAAACTATATTGCTTTACAGAAGTATACAAACTGAAATCAGAAAAGATGAAGAATAATATCTTGACCTTACCTGAAAGATTTAGTTAGACCATTTTTAATAAAAAAGATGAATATCAAAATATTATAGCATTCCACTCACAATGCCATTTTTTTAAACTTGATAAGATATGTGTAAAAAATGACAGTGTTCCTTTAAAACAGTATTTATATAAAAAAAGTGGTACAGAGAATATGTACTTTGAAAATTACCTTTAATCCAATAGTGTAAAAACAACTTATTAAACATCAGGAGAAAACCAAAATAAATAAAACAGGAAACCAAATAATAAAAAAAGATATGGCAAAATGTGTCTCTGGGTGAGCAGTGGGACAGAAATACAAAATACTGACAAAGACTAAAGCTATAGGCTTCCTGGGCTCTGTAAGCCAAAGGGCCAGACTTGTCTGGTAAAGGGAAAGAGGAAGGGAGCCAGATTAAACACTGAGGCTGGAGGGTTTGAGTTGAGTTACACTCAACTTTGGTTCTGAAAGGGGACCAAACAATGACAAAAAGTCTGCAAACTACTGTCAAGTGGAAACTCTGGGCTTAAGGAAGCAGGGACAAAGACATGTCTTTCAGAGAGAAATTAAGAAGGCAATGGTCCTATGTTTAAGTCTATCTTAGTCCTAGTAACCTAGGTGGCAATAATTCATAATCAATCCCAAATTCTTCTTTCTTCCTAGAAACCAAAAAGGGAAAGAGGGAGGAGATGTTCCTCAGGAAATAGGAAATCCCTGAGCAGAAAACAAGAGAAGAAAGCAAGGAATTGGAAAAGAGAGACAGATCATTCAGTCTTTCTATCCCTACAACAAAATTGCAAATGCCCCAAGAAATATAAGGCTGAGAAAGACTATCATCACAATAAAAATTATATATATTGTCAAATCTTAATTGAGCTTATTTTACATAAAGATTTGTCAGTTTATAAAAAGAAAACAAAACTGAGATTTAATTTAAAATAATTAAATATGAAACAAAAACATCAGAAATGAAACAACCTAAGGTAGATTAAATTCTTTAGAAATCTCAAAATGAAAAATGTAGTCATTTAAAAAGAAAGTAGAATATATGATACTGGACACAAAGACTATATTAATTAATTCAGAAAATTAAACTAAGAGTAGTTGAGACATAAAATCACAAAAACACAAAAGACAGAATAGAAAAATAATTGAAAAGATAAGGAAATAGATTAAACATTAACTTAGGAATTATTCTAGAAAAAGACACCAGATATAACAGAACAAAAATGGTACTAGATTAAATGTTGAAAATTCTCTAAAGGCAAAAAATAAATACATAGATATAGCATTTTGAGTTATCAGTGTGACAAATAAAACTAAATCTACTTTTAGAATGATTACAATGAAGCTATATAGCAGCAACAATAAAAAGACTTATCTTATTACTAAAAAAAACCACCTTAGCTTTTAAGATGAAAATTACCTGTATCATTAGTAATATTATAAATAAATATTTCCAAAGTACTGAAGAAAAATAACTCTGTTGGCAATCAGCAGCTAAATATAAAAATTTCATTCAGGAGTAAAGGAAATGTAAAGACATTTTCAGACAAAAGCTAAGAAAATGTATCACCCAAAGACCATTAAAATCTTTAAGATCATAAAAAAATTGGTGTGCACCATTAAGAATACAAAGATAGAAGGTATGTACTATAAGGTATATTATAAGGTATGCATTATGAGCCAAAATACTGGCACATAATATTTGATAAAATGTTTTCGGAAATTGTTGAGTGTAAAAAAGTTCAATAATAACGTGTATATTTTATGAAAACTAAACAACAATATGATGGGGAAATTTGTTAGGCATGCAAAACACCCAGTAGAAGCTGAGTGGGTTTTTTGGGTTTTTTTTGGTTTTTTTTTTGATTTTGAGAGACAGAGAGAAAGCGCCAAAGCTTGCACGCCAGAGCGCGTTGAGGAGAAAGGTGCAAATGGAGAGAGAGAATTTGAAGCAGGCCCCACACCCAGTGCAGAGCCCAACATGGGGCTTAATCCCAAGATCTCAGACCTTGCGATCACGACCTGAGCTGAAATCAAGAGTCAGACACTTAACCTACTGAGCCATGCAGGTGCCCCGCTAAATGTTTTGTTTGTTTGTTTTGTTTTTGTTTTTTTGTAATTACAGTTAAGTTTCAAGCATAAAGTTATAAGATACTTAATCCTATGGACATTGGAAATGGAAAAACAGAAAAACAAACAGGATAATAAATACTATAGGGGTACCCAGGTGGCTCAGCTCAGCTCATGATCTTGTGGTTTGTGGGTTTGAGCCCTGCCTGGGGCTCTGCGCTGGAGCCTGCTTCGGATTCTGTGCCTCCATCTCTCTTTGTCCCTCCCCTGCTCACGCTCTTTCTTTCTCTCAAAAATAAATAAAAATTAAAAATTTTTAAAATTAATATTACATACACAATAATGTAGAAATATGTCAAAAAATATCAGTAATAAGATATATTAGATACATTCATTAAAACTTCAGATAATCATGTTGGCTTTAAAAACTCAGCTCTAGGGGCGCCTGGGTGGCTCAGTCGGTTGAGCGTCCGACTTCAGCTCAGGTCACGATCTCACGGTTCTTGATTTCGAGCCCCGCCTCAGGCTCTGGGCTGATGGCTCAGAGCCTGGAGCCTGCTTCCAATCCTGTGTCTCCCTCTCTCTCTGCCCCTCCCCCATTCATGCTCTGTCTCTCTCTGTCTCAAAAATAAATAAACATTAAAAAAAATAAAAACTCAGCTCTATGCTACCTCTAAGAGTCATACATAAAATAAAAGTGAAAATGAAGATAAAAAACAATGGATGCCAAAAAATAACAGGTACCAAATGCTGGATACCACATGAAGTAAGTTATCTCTTTCTCCTAAAGGCAGATAAGTCAAGGAGATAAACATATTTCCTCCCAATACATAGACAATATACATTCCTTTGAGTGTATGAGAAACTAAGTATTGAATTAAAAAAATTCAACAAGTTTTGAAAAATCAGTGTCATACAAAATATATTTTATGACAATACATCAAATAAAAAATACAATATAAATATAGCCAAAAAACCTGTGTATTTGGAAATTTTAAAATGCATGCCTACAGAACTCAATAAAGATAAAATCAAAATGAAAATTTTGAAGGTTATTTTTAAGCTATTACCTTAAGATAATTGAATCTGTCCTCAAAAATTTCAAAATTTCTTGCTACAAATATTTATACTTGCCACAAATATGAATAGTCAGGCTCATCTTTCTTAAAAATTCCAGCAATAGGTATTTTGTTTCTTTCAATTTCTTTCTGGGAAATAAACAAAGCTATTTGATCCATTTTACAAGGTTAGTATAACTTTATACTGTAACTAAAACCAGATAAAGCTTCCACAGGAAAATAAAATCAAAAGCCAACCTAACATCAAATAGAAGAAAAATCTGAGATAAAGTAAACATGCATAGAATAATATATCAGCATCAATTACAGTTTATCCAGAAATGTGTGGATGTTCAGTATTTAAAAATATATTAAGATAATACACCATATTCATAAATTAAAGGGAAATATTCTTATGATCACCTAAAAAGAGGCAATTTCATTCTTGGTTAAAATGTATACTTAATATTTTACGAAAAGGAATAAAAAGAATTTCCTTAATAAAGGACATCTGTCAAATTCTACAGCAAATGAAATACTAATTATGAGGGTAGAAACATTCTCATTAAAATCTGTGATGAATATTTTGCATACTATGCATGCAACTATTCATCATTATGTAATAATTCCTCCACAAGTGAAGAATATATAAAGAGGCACTAGAAATGAAAGGAAGAATAAAGCCATTTTTTTCATACGACAGGATGGTCATCTTAGAAAACCCAAAAGAATATAAATACATACTAATGAAAGAGTTCAGTGATGTGCAAGGTTTTTAAAACTAATTAAATAGTTCAATGATGTGCAAGGATTTTATGAAGAAAATTACAAAAGATGTACTAAAGGACACAAAAAATCTAAATAGAGATTTGTACTGAATTCACAGATTGGTAAAATTATGAGTAAGGCACATTTTCGCTAAGGTAAACAGAAATCCAATGCAATGTCAAAACCCATTGAAACAAAGAGCCAAGAGCAATCAAGACAGTTTTGAAGAACAAGAAAGTGATGGAGCAACTTGTTCTTATAGAAAACTGTACTTGGG
Source organism: Acinonyx jubatus (assembly GCF_027475565.1). NCBI lineage: Eukaryota > Metazoa > Chordata > Mammalia > Carnivora > Felidae > Acinonyx > Acinonyx jubatus. The sequence continues at coordinate 24,496,467 of NC_069385.1, forward strand.
GCGCCTGGGTGGCGCAGTCGGTTAAGCGTCCGACTTCAGCCAGGTCACGATCTCGCGGTCCGTGAGTTCGAGCCCCGCGTCGGGCTCTGGGCTGATGGCTCAGAGCCTGGAGCCTGTATCCGATTCTGTGTCTCCCTCTCTCTCTGCCCCTCCCCCGTTCATGCTCTGTCTCTCTCTGTCCCAAAAATAAATAAACGTTGAAAAAAAAATTAAAAAAAAAAAAAAAGAAAACTGTACTAATTATAGTATCAACAGGGATGGACAAATTGACTAACAGTACTAAGTACAGCACCTAGCATGTGACCGATGAAGCTTTATTAGCCAGCGGAGACAGGATGTGACTATTCAGTGTGTGGTGCTTGGACAATTGGCAAATCATATGAAAAACAAGTAAGTTTAGACTCTTACCATGCTTATGTCTTACATATTTGCCACAGGGAGATTAAAGACCTAACTATGAAAACTTGGAAAAAAAAAATAGGAGAATTCATATATGAGCCTAGGGCATGAAAATATTTAGCATTTATAATTTTCACTGCTATATGTAAATGTTGATAAAACATACTAATTAGTAGATTTTACTGAAAGAACTCAGGAGGATAAAAAATATTTGACGTGTGAAGGGGAGATAAGACAGTGAGATGTACTGTCATTTACATACTATTTGATGTGATTTTAAATTGGAAATGTTTGGAAGATATTTTATTTCATATCAAGAATAGTCTTTATATCACATTTATTCCATGTATTCTATGTAGTAACATTTCTTTTTCATCTATAATTATCCTAAACATTACTTTGCTAATTTGACCATAAAAAGGACTACTTTCAACATATTAATAAAATGTTAAAATTATCCCCTTTCCAACATCAATCTTGATAGTATATATACTGACTGGACATGGAGAACTACGTAATTCATCTCTATCATTTTATTTTTATTTATTAATTTATTTCTAAAAGTGTATTTATTTATTTTGAGAGAGGGGAGAGAGAACATGTACGAATGGAGGGTGGGGGCACAGACGGAGGAAGAGAGAGAACCCCAAGCAGGCTTTGAGCTGTTGGCATGGAGCCTGATGCAGGGTGTCATCTCAGGAACAGGGAGAGCGTGACCTCAGCTGAATCAAAAGTCGGATAGTTAACCTACTGAGACGCACGAGCCCCTCGTCTCTATCATTTTATTTATTTTTATTTTTTTTAACGTTTATTTATTTTTTAGACAGAGAGAGACAGAGCATGAATGAGGGAGGGTAAGAGAGAGGGAGACACAGAATCTGAAACAGGCTTCAGGCTCTGAGCCGTCAGCACAGAGCCCGACGCGGGGCTCGAACTCATGGACGGCGAGATCATGACCTGAGCCGAAGTCGGCCGCTTAACCGACTGAGCCACCCAGGCACCCCATTAAATTACATACGAAGTCTTTGTTAGACAGAAAGCCTCTTTCTTCTACTTTTGATGGATTTTAATGTTAATTTAGATATTGATATTATTTGTATTGTTAATTTTAACTTTTTAACTTATTATTGAAGTATAGTTGACATATAATGCATCCAATGTTATATTAGTTTCAGGCGTACAGAATGGTTATTTGACACTTCTATATAATACTCAGTGCTCGCCACAATAAGTGTAGTTACCATCTGTTACCACACAAAGTTATTACAGTAATCATTGACTGTGTTATACTTATCATTTCCATGACTTATTTGTTTTACAACTAAAAGTTTGTACCCCTTAATCTCCTCACCTGTTTTGCCCATCTCCCCAGTTTCTGGCCCTCTCTGATAACCAACAGTTTGTTTCCTGTGTCTATGAGTCTGGTTCAGTTTTGTTATGTTGGTTTGCTTTGTTTTAAGATTTGACATATAAGTGAAATCATAGAGTATTTTTCTTTGTCTGACTTATTTCACCTAGCACAATACCCACTAGGTTCACAGGTCTACCCATGTAGTCTCAAATGGCAAGATTTCATTCTTCTATGGCTGAGTAATATTCCATTGTGTGGAGATATATACATCTATATATTCATATGTTCTTTATCCATTCATCTCTCGATGGATACTTGGGACACTGAGGTTGCTTCCATACTTTGGCTATTGGAACTAATGCTACAATGAACATGCGTACATATTCGCTCTTTGAATTGATGTTTTCATTTTCTTTCAGTAAATACCCAAAAGTGGAATTGCTAGATCACATGATAATCTATTTCTATGCTGTATTCTTGCTTTTGTTGTAAGCCCCCTTTTCTTAGATTCTGGGGAGAGAAAACAACACATTTCCCATCCTTTTCGTATTTTCTTCCTCTATAATAGCTTTGAAGTTTGTTAATTTTAGCATAATTTTAGTCTCACTAGCATATATTATCGGCTAAAGATTTTTGATGAGCTTTTATAGTCAATACATAAGTTAGACTTGCATGTAGTTTTCTAGAAGCACTCTATAGAATGTTTGGGATTTTTATCAGTCTTATTAGCTTTGAATCTTGTTTCTACTCTCTGCAAAATCAAGATTCTATTTTTTGTTTAAAAACCTATACAGCATCTTGGATTAGAAGACAGAAAGAGAAGGATTCCATATTCTTAATTAAAATGCAAAAAGTAAATGAAAAAAATATTGGCTTAAAATATTTTTAAAATTTTTTTTTGATAATGAAAATTTGTAATTGATCAATCAGAAGATATACAAGATGTGTACTTTAAAACTATTCTATCTTAAATAATTATTTATTCTCCCTGGTGTTACAGGGGAATTCACACACAAAAAGTTTTTTAAATTTGGCTTTGTTCTCTGAATGATATCTATAGCCCATCAGAATGCTTTTGTGGGGTATACAGATAAGGAACTGGCAATACATTTCAACAAGCTTAATTTTAAATAGAGGGCTCCAAAGAGGCTATTTAATTGTTTATTTAATTGTTTATTTAGGCTATTTAATTGTTTATTTCTAAGAAAACCCAAATTATAACCTTTTTTGAAAACTAATTTCAAAATAAAAACTTATAAAGAAGTAACTAAACTTTAAACAAGTCCTTAAATACCCAAAGCAGACCTTCTAAAAATAGCTTTTGTTTAAGGAAATATAGATATTAAAATTGCTAATCTATTCCTGTGCCAAAAAGATAATTATATCTGATACTGGTGTTGACAGAGTTAGGAATGAACAACCTGTACTTATAACTAATGGGATTTCTACAGCTTAGTTGATTCTATTTCTGAATATAACCATGAATCTACTGATGGGTCTAATATTATCAAAAATTATTCTCTCTAATGTTTGAGAATCATAGATATTCTTACAGAAAGCATTCCTTGTACATTTTATATAACCTACAATATCCAATTAGCAAATAAAACTTCATACTTGCACTTGAACAATTGCAGATTGGAGACGATTTGAGTTGCTATCACAGGCTTCAGTTTTGGGAGCTCACCTAGACTCTCTTAATGTTTTGTTCTTTCCTTTTTCTTTTTTTCCATTTGTGCTACTGAAAAACTGTGGATAGATAGTTAATATGAAATGATCTCTTTACTGCTATGCCTCACTATAGTTTCAGAAAATATTGGGTTCTCTTATAAACTCAAAAGTAATTTTGTGATTCTTAAAAGTTAAAACATATATACATATGGGCATATGAATTTAGCTACACATACATAATAAATACATCGTTAGAGAAGTTCCTTTCTTTCAAGAAGTTACTTAAAGCTTATTCTATTGGTAAATAAATCTATATAAATATTTATATGATTCTCATTATCTTTTATTTTTAATATTCATTTTTGAGACAGAGAGAGACAGAGATAGAACGTGAGCAGGGGAGGGGCAGAGAGAGAGGGAGACACAGAATCTGAGGCAGATTCCAGGCTCCAAGCTATCAGCACAGAGCCTAACGTGGGTCTTGAACTCGTGAATGGCAAGATCATGACCTAAGCCAAAATCGAATACTAAATCAACTAAGCCACCCAGGTGCCCTGATTCTCATTATCTTCATCCCAGTGACACACTTAAGGGCTACTTCAGTGCTAATTGTAATGTATGGTGATAATTCTGATTTCAGTAGTTTAAATATGGGCACTTTCTGTGACTAGCTTGTAATCTTGTGATGTTGTAATGAATATAGTGATGTGTGAAATAAGTACATGTAAAATTTCACAACTTATATGTGTTTTATTTGATGCAGATGTATATACTTAATTGGTGTATGTTGATATCTGATCCTTTAAGTAAGAGAAAAGAAGAAAAAATAGAGACAGAGAGGAGGGAAGAAAAGGAAATGAAAAGAAAGCTTCAGGTTACTTAAGCCATATAATTATGTGATTATTAGAGATGTATCAAAGTTTATTTACTGAAATATGTATCTATTCATTAGCAGAGTTACAATTTTCATCTGAAATCATTGACATGGGAGATTTCATATAAACCTTTCAACATTTTCTTCTCATGTCTCATTATTATGGAAAAATAAATACTGATTTGCCTTATATCTCTATATATGAGTGTATGTGTACATATAGTCACTGTGCAATATAGTAATCATTTCAAAATATTATATCTAAAACTAGGAATCATGAATGTAGCATTTATTAAGGACACATGAAGAGTTGTTTTGGTCACCCTGACTTGTTTGCTTTAGTGCTGGTAATCAGATAAATGCTGTCACATGGCAGGAAACATTAAACAAATGGTCTGGGGTAAGGTTACATAGATTTGTGCAGTAACTTCCTGTCTAAGTGAATAGTTAATTGGACATCTATGTGAAACCCTATTGAAAAGTGGCAGTTCCATTAAGCCCTAAGTCAATAAAAACAACATGAGCCTAATTTGTTTTTATTATTACACAAAAGGAAATTATAGAAACGTTTAAAATCTGCAGGAATTCCTCATAGGATATAAATATGCTTCCTTGTCTCTCCTTTTTGTTTCTTGAGCTGTAGTCTATGTTCTTCACAGAGGCTTGTTAATATTCAGGATTGGTATTTTTGCAAGGTGAGATTTAAAGCAAAATATTTGGAAAGCTGAATTCCCGATCTGGTGACTGCTGGGACCAAAGAGACTGTTCTTGTCAGAATTTCAGTCATAAATCTTCCACTCACGGAATATTGCTAAGGGCATAGGACCCAATAGAAGACACCTAGGGCAGAGAGAGCTCAACAGTTTCTAGTTCTCTGATGCCCTTTCCCTCCTAAATCTCTGCCCACTCTATATCCATATTAGGACTCTTTGAAACTGGAGATAAATTGAAGATGACTTAAAATCCTCAAATATAAATAGGATGCTGCTATTTATTTCAATTTGGATATTCTATAGCAATAAGCAAAATAATTATTTTAAGAGAAGGCATATTATATAATAGTTAACAGCATGGGCTCTTAAGATAGTCTCCTGGGTTCAAATTTTCCACCAGAGATACAGCTTTTTAATCTGTAAATTGGGGGAATAATTATATTTGCCTCTCAGGATTGTCCTAAGAATTAAATGAATTCGTATATGTGCCTAAGACAGTACCTGGCCATTATAACCACTATTTAATAGTATGATATTTATTATTACCTGAATTAGTTAAATAAACTCTCTGATTTTAACTTATAATCTCAGTAGTTTGTTAGCACACGCAAATGTTTGGCCTAATGTGAATATTTTAGGCTAAGATATAGAACAGGGAAATTAACCATTTAGATCAACAATGTTCCTTTTAATAGAAAGGGTTTTTAATTATTTTAACTTACCAAGCAATTTCAAATAAGCAAACGATTTTGTGGTTGCAGATACTGCTTAGTGTATAAGCATTCAATGGTTCATGTATAAAAATAGAAAAATATCTAAAGTTGCTAAAAATACAATCATGTCTTCTTGTCTTATCTCAACTAAAACAAATACTGAATATGTACATGGAAATTGAGTAGACATTGTGGGTGCTTTGGGGTACCTAGGTGGCTTAGCTGGATGAGCGTCCAACTCTTGCTTTCAGCTCAGGTTATGATGTCACGGTTAGTGAACTGGATCCCCTCATTGGCCTTTGCCTGCAGAGCCTGCCTGGGATTCTGTCTTCCTCAACTCTCTGCCCACCACCCCCCGCCCCGGCTCGCTCTCTCTCTCTCTTTCCCAAAATAAATAAATAAAATTTAAAAAAGAGAAATTGTGGGGGCTTAAAATATCAGACATGGTCCTTCAGAGGGTTTACAAAATGATGGGGGGAAAGGCTAGTAAACAAGAGAATGCAAATCAAGTTCACAAACTCTAAAGTGGTTTACTTTGAGTTAAAGGTATCAAGTGTGAATAGAGAGAGGAGAAATGAATTCTGGCTTAATATTTAGATCAGAGATTTTACATTCCCTGACCTGGTATTAAGCCCTCTGCCTGTTTGGACTATGATCCATGATCATTGGCTGTTACGTTTCACAATTGCTTTGAAAAAGTCAAGAAGAGCCTAACAGTGTATATTTGTTAAGTTCTAATAGGTTAATGCATCTAGTAAGCATTTGTGGATGAATAATACCCTGTAGACCATCTACATAGCACAAAGCAAGCTGGAAGTGAGCACAATACAAATGTGACAGTTTAGATGTATAATATGTATTATTTAGTATAATTCATACAAATAGCACATACACAAACATACACATGCTAAGACATTATTTCCCTTTTTGTTTAAAATCTTTTAGCCAAGTTTCTGTTGTAAATAAAAACAAATTCGAGCAGTGATAGCAAGGTAAGTTAAATGAAAAAATACTAGTATTATCGCTAATAAACTACTACACAAATGTGCACAAATTAGAGTGTTTATTGCTGTGGTTTTAATTCAATCATCAATGGCTTCTACGTTCAATATCTGATAGAAGATACATAGTTTCTTCTCCCTGAAAACAAGACGAGATTTATTTTTGACAAGGGAAAGAATTATCAGTTGTTTTACATACATCGGCAGCATTGTGATGATTTAAATGTCCTTGTCTTTCTGTTTTTTACCAAGATAGGAGATACATTAGCAAGTAGGATTGAATGGCAAAAAATTCTTATACAAAAATAGCTGCTTGAAGTGCTAAGAAAGCAATTAAACACCTGCCTGATTGAGTGGGAAGTAAATGGGTCTTTCCCACTAGGGTGACAGAGGAGTGAGTAGAAGCAAACAAGAACTGGAATGCAGTGATTATACAGAAGGTTGGAAGACAAAAAAAAAAGGGAAATTTGGAAGTTCCAAGGGAACTCATGCAAGAGAAGAATCCTGTAAGTACCATAAGGGTAGGGGAGGCAGGATTCAAACATAAGAAAACCAGCTGAATACGAATGCCAAGGCATACGCGGGTGAATCCAGAATTTTGAAGGTCATAGTTAATATGAGTGACACTAATGAAGAGAAGGCACCAATCTCAGTTTTTCTCTCAGGGCACAATCTATTTTTTTCCCTAAATTTTATACTTTGTGATATTTGCCAATAGGTAAAAGCTTGAAAGTATGTGTTAGCATGCCAGGGAAAATGAATACCCAGAATACACAGCATAAGCTTCTAAATTTAATGGCATGGAGCCACATTTTTCATCTGTTTTAGGTTAGAAAGAAGATAAACAAATAAACAAAAAGATAAATGTTGTAAAAAGAAAAGTCTTAGGTATAATTTAGCGAGTGGCTCTAGAGCAGATCAATGGAGATCCTGAAATAACAAGTGTGAGTTAGAAATATCTATTTCACTGAAGCCTGAGCAGAAAAATGATGTGCTTTATTACTTTGAGCACTGAATAATAATGGTAATAATTCAAACAAGTTGGATAAAGTTATTAGACCATTGTCTTTTAGCTCAAATCTATCCTCTGGACTCTGAGGCTGAGGCTGAGGTACTCTGCACCTTAGATTACTCCTTTCCATCTTGTCTACCCGCAAATCAGAGATTGGAAGGCAAGATGAGGGACAGGCTGGACTTCGTCCTGCTTGTCTACAACACTTGGCAGCATTGCCCTAAACAAGCACTTCCTCCCCAGAAGCATTCAGCTCTAGCAATAGGGATAGAAAACATGCAGAACCTTTCTTACTAGGTTTCCTGTGAGGTGAAGCCATCCTCTGTTCTCAGAGACCTGGACCTCACCCCTGCAAGAACCCATTTTCATGTTCTAACGTTCTTGAAACAGCCACATTTTCCTGTATTTTCATCCACTTTAGAGGGTCCACTACCTGCTGTAGCCTAACTGTGAGTGTGATCTCAGGACTCTCGTCCAGATTTTTTGGTCTTCTTACACTTTATATTAAATTCCCTCCGTTAAATTAACTAGTGGAAGTATTTATGTTTATGTGTGGGAAAAATAACACCTAAAAAATTAAAAAAAAAAACACCTCAGAGTCAAGAATCCAAAATAAGAAAAAGCAGAAACTACAAAGGACAAAGTCAGTAATGTGCCATATTTTCAAATGATGAATTTAGATTTAGAGTATTAGCGAAAAGTACTTATTTTTTCATATTCCTTATTTGTGCCTAATCAGTAGAATGGCATTTCTACACTGAGGAAAGCCAAATTTCCAAAAGTCTGTCAAAGGCTTTCAAGATTCATTTATTTTGGTTATTATACGTCCAAGCTGCAAGCTCATTTATCAAATAAGAAGACTCAATAGATGTCAGTGTTGAGGGGATTTAAAATTCATCCCAAAATTTATGACTCTCACTTCAAGGATGAAAGATGAATTCTGAAGCCATAATAACAGAAAAAAATACTTATTTAGGGAAGAATCAAATCTGAGACAAAGCTTACATTCTTCATAATACTGGCCCCCACATAATAAATCTAGTTATATATCACTAGGATTTTTCTAATTTGCATTAATTGTTCTATTTGAACAATGTGTATAATTTTTATAGTCCTAATTATACTTGGATTTTCATAGTTTCCTTCATTAAGTTTAATAAATTGTTGTTACTGTCTTTTTAAAGTAAATTTTCCCGTGGGGCGCCTGGGTGGCTCAGTCGGTTAAGCGTCCGACTTCAGCTCAGGTCACGATCTCACGGTCCGTGAGTTCGAGCCCCGCGTCGGGCTCTGGGCTGATGATGGCCCAGAGCCTGGAGCCTGCTTCCGATTCTGTGTCTCCCTCTCTCTCTGACCCTCCCCCGTTCATGCTCTGCCTCTCTCTGTCTCAAAAATAAATAAACGTTAAAAAAAAAAAACAATTTTAAAGTAAATTTTCCCCATAACTAAAATGTTCTACTGTGTGCCAATTTTATCTGAAGAATAGAAAGTTGTTACCATATGCCCATATTTTTGTTTTGTTTTGTTTTTAATACAATTTCTCTGAGTCATTTAAAGAGTACAAATACTAGGGAACATAATCAAGGTCATTCATTCTCAAGAAATCAGAATACTGGTGTTCAAATTACTGCTTTTGTTTGAGGAGGACAATAATCAACATGATCTATAGCATAGTTAATAGTCATATAGTTACTGAAAATGAATCTAGATTCCCGTTTAACTATGAGGATCCCACTTGTCCATGCTTTTGCATTCTTCACTTTCAGTTACCCATGCACTGGAAGAGGATGATTCTACTTCTGATGTATCCAGTCAGGTTAATAGTAGCCTAACGCTACATCACAATGCCCGCACCATTCACCTCATGTTATCTCATCACATAGGTGTTTTATCATCTCACATCACCACAAGAAGGGTGAATACAGTACAATAAAATGTTTTCAGAGGGAGACCACATTCACATAAATTTTATTATAGTATATTGTTATGATTGTTCTAATTTATACTTAGTTGTTAATCTATTATGCCTAATTTATAAATTATACTTAATCATAGGTGTGTATGTATTGGAAAAAACATAGTGAGGTATAGGGTTCAGGACTATCCACAGTTTTAGGTAACTGCTGGAGAGTTTGGAACGTATGTCCTGTAGATAAGGGAGGACTACTATATTTCTTAAGCTTACCTTTAAGGAAATTCTTGGGGGGAGGGCTGTCACTGACAGTACAACATTTTGAAATGTCATCATTTTAAAAACTTCTAAATGAAATTTGAAAAATGAACAGTGTCATAAAAGCTCTCCCTTCAGGCACACTATGTGTTTTTCCCAATTATTCTTACATGCTTTTCACTGTAGCCTACTCCTAAAACATATTTTCAATAAAATATATTTTTTCTACTATGAACTTAAGCAAAAATAAAATTCTGCATTAAAAAAAAACTAATTAAGCACACCAAAATGTTAATGACAACTTTTCTTTCTTGTTGATATTTTTAGCCTTTTTCCTGTTTTCCATGTTCTCTATAATAAATATGCATTACTGTTATTATCATGAAAATTCAATTAGTTAAAATGAATCTATCTCATCACTATAATGCTCAATTTGAATAATTCAATAAACTTGAATAAGTTTTCAGTTTCCTACTATTTTAAGCATATTTTTTCTATAAAAAAGGTTATATTCTACTAATCTCTCACTTGGTGCCTTCTGTGATACAGACACCAAGTGGATTAAACACGTCAGGATTTTATGAGGGGAAAGGCCTGTCCAAAAGAAAATAGGATAGATAGTGTCAGTGAAGGCTGGGAGAGCTCTCAGACCCTGGAACAAGTCCAACCTCAAGTGAAGGAGCAAAGAGAGAGGGTTGGGTGTCAGCATCCTAGACTGCTGAGAATTCTACAGAAGATTTGGAAAAGCCAATAGAGATTCCTTGAACAAAGGAAGACAAGGCAGACAAAGGGCTCATGTTTCTCCCAAGTACTGGTATGATTTAATCTCCCTTCCACACAAAGTCATTGGCGAACATAATCTATGGGAGGTTTGTATTCTGCAAAAACACAGGGATGGATGTAAAACTATAGCAGTTTGGTTAATTTTACATTGTGTACTAAGACGTCTGCAGTTGGCATTATCATGTTTACCACATAGCCAACATAGTTTCTTTCCCTAAATCCAGGTCATTTTCATTAACTCAAATTTGTTTGACCCTTTCTGTGGGTCTTTGTTATAAATTTTTTTCCTGCTGATATAAATGACTTACATTCTTCGTTTTATTAACCTATCCTTATAGGCCAAATTCTGGGTTGTTGGACTTGGTTTACATCTGATGTAACGCCTTATATTTTTCATCATATAAAATGCAGCATAATATTAAATGCTATTTTGTGCTATTATTAATAACAAATTTGTAATAAAACAATAGTTTTACACTGTTTTGTGGTTTATAACTATTTCATGTATGTTATTTCTTTGAGTCTATCTCAAAAAAAAAACTAAAAAATGCAAACAAAAAAGGAAACTGAGCTTGAATTGACCTTATTTATGCACGAAGAAAGTTTAAGTGAGTTCAGATAGGTTAAGTGATTTTACAAGGTCAACAGTTACATAAAATCATAATTATGTATGGTTTATTATTATAGCTCCAGCGAGAGTGCAATTATATTGACACTTCCTAACTGAGGGAAGCTTTGCCTTCCTTATGGAATGAAAAGACAACAAATATTTATAATGCTGTGACAGTATCTGGACATCTTTCCCATCATCACTTCTGTGAACTTTTAGAAAGAAAAGCCAACACAGCAAAAACTTGTCATTGTTGATAGTGACCTTTCACTACATAAACACTACTTTTCTGAGTTCTAAACTTGACGTTAGGCCCAGAATTATAATTTCTATTTTATGTGTTTCCACTATATCAGGTAGTATCGTATTATTATGTTCCATAATGCAGTACCAGAAAATCTAGAAGGATGCACATAACAAGAGTATGTACTCAGAAGTGTTTTGTAAACCAGTAAACTTACAGAACGAATCTGTGGACTGAGGTAATTTCTATAGTTTTTCACAGTGTTTGACAAGTCGTTATACAGATAGCCCTTTACTCCATATTCAATTTTTTCTGGTTGAGTAAACTTATAAAAATACATTTAGATATAAAAATATGTGGAATGATTAGGTTTAATACTCTGTTATTAAATTCTACTTGTCATTAGTTGTGGTCAGAAACTGTAGCCACCACAAAGGGTATTTCGTTTTGAAAATTATATCTTCTTTGACATTTAATAATATTTTCCTTTAGTTTATGCACAAAAATATACATTCCATATAGATTATTATTTTAATGTTTTCTCGTGTGTAGAATTTCCATTTTGGAACTTATTTTGGTGTATGTATTTAATTTCTTAGACATTATTTAACATTTAACTGAATCCTGAAAGTAAATAGCATCAGTGTTAACCATGAGCAACTTTATATTAAGCTGAAATATGGAAATTTACACTTCTTAAAATGTATATTCAAGCATATTTTCTTTTCCGTTGTTATTGTTTGTTGCCATAGGGAACTGACAACTTGATTAAATATACAATTCTAGAATCACAATTTCCCTCTCAGTATTCTTTAAGTAATTCTTTATTTTCAGCTTTATAATAACAGTTTAAAGAAAGTCTGCTTTTCATCAACTTTTGGTTACTTTGTTCCTATCTTCCATGATTGTAATCTATTTCTCAATATTGGCATTAAAAACACTTTGCCGTAGCTCAAAAATGGATCTCCTTCACCAGTTGTGCCTAAAACGTGGTACTTCTAAAGGGTATTGACTCTTCCTAACTGAAGGTAGGTTTGCTTGCCTTGCGGAACGAAAAGACAACAAATATCTATAATGTTGTGACAGTATTTAAAAATCACCACCTAAAAATCTGAAAAATAATTAGGGATGTCCTTTGTAAAGCGTAGAATATTATGCTTCAGTTCTGTATTTTCTTTCGGTCTATACAGTTTTCTTTTCCTACTCCATAATAAAAAACTACTTTAAGTACACTTCTCCCTGGATACCTGTTATTTTTGTTTTCATTGTTTTCACCTTAATATCTTTGTCCTCTGCACTTTGAATGACATTAGGTTTGATTTCCTAATAATTTAAAATACCACTCTGCCAGTTCTAACTTGTCTATGAGGCTGACTTTAATTACATCTCACATTTCAGTGTTCTGCCATGCTTATTTTTCTCACCAATATTGCTTTTCAGGGCACACTGTTCTTTCTTTCCAGTATTTTTTAAATTCATAATGGGACAGTATTAATTATCTCCAAGATTCATTAAATGTATTGTGTTTGTTTTTTCCCCTGTTTACTCATTCTTGAAAAAGAAAAATTTTGTTTGAACTTTAAATCTTCCAAATAACTATTGACTTCCCTTGATTCTACTTATTTGTCCTTATTGTTGTTGATACTTCTCCTTCCTTTATCAGCAAAAAATCCACAAAATTAATGTGAGTGAGCCACAACCTATTTTAGATCTCATGGCAGCATTAAATCTTTTCATCTTTATTCTGTTCTGGTTTTCCATTAGCTTCATCTCTAGTTACTTAACTTTCTAAATTAAGGATGTGCAGAAATCTGAATCACTATCAGACATGTCAGCATCACCCAATTTGTTTCTTTATGTCCCTTTATTTCTGAAAGTTTCCTTCTTTGAATGGAGGGAGAAAGAGTGAATGGATGCTTACCTTTCACCACATGTGTGTATGTAGGTGAAAAGCTCAGATGAATGCCCAGGGTTTGGTTCTTAAAGACTGAAAGTCTTTGAGCCAAAGGAACAAGCAAGGTAGAATGGATTGAATGCTTTTTGTTTTCTTTGTGGACAACAGGTCTCTTTTGTTTCACATGAAATCCATGAGTAGGCCAGTTTGTATCACAAAATTTAACCTCATGGAATTTAAATCTACCAGGATGATCTTATTCCATTCTGTTGATAGGCTCGGGCAGTCTTTGGGGTAGAGATGTGGTAGCCCAACTCTCTTTTTGTTTTTATGGGCATATTGGTTAGGATTTAAGAGAAGTTGCATCAGGCTGTCTGCCAGATATCAACTTAAACTGAGCTCTGAATATTGCTTTCTAAATCTGAAACATAATTCAAGTAGAAATTTCATTTTCAATATTAAGCGTAACAATTTTAAATGTTAATACAAAAACATTTAGTAGAATTTTCCTCACAAATCACAGGAGTGTAATATAGTGAATCCATTGTATTATTTGATCTAGATATGTGTTTTACTTAGATCAGCTTTTCAGAGGTAATGAATAAGCTTATCATTGTTGTCTCATCTTCCCCATAATCTTTTATGGGACTGAGTAAGAGGCTTGACAGAAATATGCTATGGTTGAAGGAGTAAATTGACTTTTTGTTGCAATAGTGTTATTAATTAATTCTACAAGAAAACCTCTTTTGCTATACTTTTCAGAATATTTAAATAATAGTATATAGTACATACAATTATTATGTTTTTCTTTTGTTCAACAAAATATATAAATAATATTATATTTATTTGGTTCAGATACATTTTAAAACGTTGTGCTTAGAATTGCCAACAGCAAATGAAATTCAATTCTTGCCTACCAGAAACCCACCACCCCCAACCTTTTTTTTAAAGCAATGCTAATTACAAGTCATGGCTTTAGGCTTTACAAATCCTTTAAGAATACACAAATGATTAAATGATTTAACAATAGTTTTTCAGGCTTTTGGAAAATAAAAACCAAACCAAACATAGAAACATAAAGCAAAAAAAAATACAGTTTTTAGGTAATAGTCATAACAATGATTGATTTATATCTATCCAACAAATTTTTTATTGCACTCCTACTATTTAAAAATGATTAATATTTTAAATACAGCATAGTGTTAACTTAACCACATAAAAAGAAGATAAATGAATTAAAGAACACCTGACACCTTATTAAATAGAATATTTAATAAAGTTCTGAATCTAGAGAATATGACATTATTAAAATATTTAATCAGTCCTCAGATGAAATGATTGTGGGAGTACATTATGCATGCACAAAATGCAAAATAGTTACTTTCATTCAAACACCTGTTTAATAGAAATGGCACTTTTACAAAATGAATAGGATTGAAACAGGCATAGTCTTCATTTATTCTTCTTCTCTGTTCCTTTAAAACTCTTTGACCACCAGGTTGGGGAGAGAGTGCTTATCAAGGAAATCAGTGAAGAATGAAGGAGGTGACTTATGTTTCATGTTGCTATTTTATTTGCTTTTTCCAATTAACCCCTTTTCCCCCTCAGATCTTGCTGTCAGGATGATTATGTCCCATTCATTATCATCAACTAACCCACTTAGCCAGCATTTTTGTGTATGATTTTTTAGGATCTCTTTCTTACTCAAAATTTGTCTTTATAGAAAAATCCATGCATACTTTTTATGCATTCCATATAATAACCTTCTTATATAATGTAACTGATTTAATTTTTGGGTCCACCTAATTAAAATTTATATATTTTAGGTAATTATGGAATATAAGAATGTAGCAAATAAAAGCTTATATTCATAAATGTTAATAGTATTAAAAACACCTTAAGACATCATACATTTTTCTATCATATTCTCATTTTCTGAATATATTAAGAAGCAATTCAAATATTTAAAATTATCATGAGATTTTCATGCATATCAATAGACCTAAAAGAACAGATTATTAGGTATTCTGTTACAATTTAAATATGTCTTGTGCAGAATTAATGTGCCAGTTTCCATTCTTTACCTATGTTTGATGCAAATCAAACTACTGTTTGTATGATGCAAACATACTGTTTGTATGGTGCAAATCATACTACTGTTTTTTTCTTTTTTTTTTTTTTAATTTTTTTAACGTTTATTTATTTTTGAGACAGAGAGAGACAGAGCATGAACGGGGGAGGGCCAGAGAGAGAGAGGGAGACACAGAATCCAAAGCAGGCTCCAGGCTCTGAGCTGTCAGCACAGAGCCCGATGCGGGGCTCGAACTCACGGACCGCGAAATCATGACCTGAGCCGAAGTCGGACGTCCAACCGACCGAGCCACCCAGGCGCCCCTGTTTTTTCTTTTTTAAATGATAGAAATTTCAAGTCTATGTATAGTAGGCTGACTAATGGCTTCCCAAAAGATACCCATGTGCTGATATCTGGAACCTGTGAATATTGCCTTATACAACAACAAAAAAGTTCTGCAGATATATACAGTTAACTTAAAGATCTTGAGTTAGAACACTCTGCTTGACTAATATACCTCTTCCTCTTCTGTCTCTTTCCCTCTGACTCTGAGGATACATGTGATTACATTTAGGACTTACCTATATATCCAGGATAATCCAGGATATTTGGGATAAAAAGTATACGTAGGCCAAGTCCAGAATCTGCAGAGTACAGTTGCAGGCTATAGATCCAGGGAAGTGTTGATGTTGTAGCCAACATCTGAAAGCAGTCTGCTGACAGAATTCTCTTTCTTGGGAGAAGTCAGTCTTTTTCTTAAGGCTTTCATCTGATTGACTGATTGAATGAAGTCCATCCATATGATGGTAGGTCATCTGCTTTACTCATTTTCAGATTTAAATGCCAAAAATACGGGGTACCTGAGTGGCTCGGTCGGTTAAGCATCCGACTTCAGCTCAGGTCATGATCTCACAGTCTGTGAGTTCGAGCTCCGCGTCGGGCTCTGTGCTGACAGCCCAGAGCCCAGAGCCTGGAGCCTGCTTCAGATTCTGTGTCTCCCTCTCTCTCTGCCCCTCCCCTGCTCACGCTCTGTCTCAAAAATAAATAAAAAAACATTTTAAACATGTCAAAAATAGCTTCAAAGCAACTTAACCTTACCCTAAAAATACCTTCAATGTGTCTTCCACATGGGTTTAACCAAATATCTGGTATCATGGTATACCAGATATCATGCTATAGCCAAGTTGAGACATAAAATTTACAAGCACAGAAGACAATTTAACCAACAAAGGAGAAAATTAATTAATCACAAACAAAAGAATGATGGCAATTACCAGAAGACGTAAGAAATGATTCTCCCCAGAGCCTCTGGTGGAAGAGCATCTTTGTCTTTCCCTTGATTTCAGCCCAGTGATACTGCTTTGACTAATACCAGTCATGTCTCTGAAAGCAATGGTCTCCAGATAGGTTGAATTAGGGCTTAGTGTAAAGTCAAATGTGTGAGCAATGAGTGGTCAGTCTAGTTGTCATTCATACTATTCATAGGAATCATTTTAAGAATTCCACTTTCCTTAAAGAAAATCTATGATGATATTAGCTACAAGAGCAATATCTTTTGAAATTATATTTTAAAGGATTTCTCAGTGAAGTAAATTCAATTTTCTTTTTTTTATCTATAAATTTTTCAAATATTTTTATTTATTTTTGAGAGAGAGAGACAGAGCATGAGCAGGGGAGGGGCAGAGAGAGAAGACAGAATTTTAAGCAGGCTTTAGGCTCTGACCTGTCAGCATAAAGCCCAACATGGGGCTTGAATGTGTGAACCGCAAGATCATGACCTGAGCCAAAGTCGGAAGCTTAAGGACTGAGCCTCCCACACGCCCTAAAGTAAATTCAGTTTTGAAAATTATTATTTAAAACATACTTCTAAAATTCATTTTGATTTTGTACCTTACTGCAATGTGAACACAATGAGAACAGGCACTCACTCTGTTTGGTTCACTAATGTGTATCCACAAAGACCCTACAAACTTTGTCACATAAAAAGAAATTTGTAAATACTTGTTACAGATAAGTAAATCATATTCACAAATTTTAGTTTCTATATATTTATAACCCTTTAAATTCTTTAAAAATAAAATTTTCCTTCTATATTCTTACTGAGAAAAATCTCTCTTATCTTTCCTTTTAGATTTTACAACAAAATTAAATAATTTATATGTGTGTACACCTATAAAACGTATTGTAATTTTATATATATATGATAATTTTTGAAATATAAACTTATGCAGTATCTCTGTGCAGTACATTTTAGTCCATGGGTGCTCATGTAGATTGCTTTTGAAATAAACTAAGCTGTTTAATTTTGAATGATATCCATGATTTTGATTAACATTTTTGTTTGCTAATTTACCAGTTTTAACATATTTACACTTCATAGCTAAATGTAAATGAAGAAGGCTGGTGGCATTTTTGCTTCTTAGCCTTAAAATTTGTTAATACAAAATTAATTAAATTATGTCAAAAAACATATTCAATTATTGGGTTCCAAATTAAAACAATTTATTTAAAATTAAAATTGGATGAATGAAAGGTATTGTTGCATTTAAATATTGTTGCCAAATCATTACATAGAAAATTAATGGAAACCACTTAAATTGAAAATATATTTTTACTTTATAAACTTGTTTCTCTATCACTAATATTTTCTTCAGTACTGTGAATTTTAATTTGCATGATTTATCACACTTTAACATTTATTTGCAAGATTAATGAATGTTCTGCTGTGATACCCATCTTGATTTCTGAAAAATGTGTTAAATTCATCATGATGAGAAAGGTATTAGTTTCCTGTGGCTGCAGTAGCAAATTTTGATAGATTAAATGAATAAATTATTAGCAATTTATAACTTTACAGGATTGAAATTATTATTTTAGTGTATAAAGAAATCTGAGTCAATATGTTTTAAAGACAGGCCGTTTGTTAAGAAGTTAACTATATTTCTGTATAGTAACAAAGAATAATTCAAAATTGAAATAGGAAAAGGACTACTTACAACATCATCAAGCACAAAGAACTTAGGAATAAATTTAAATATATACAAGTTCTGTACAGTGAAACTATTAAACATTCCTGAGAGAAAATAAAGGATCTAAATAATGGAGAAATACACTGTGTTGATGGATTAGAATATTCAACAGTGTTGTTAATTTTCCACAAATCCATTTATAGGTTCAATCAGAATCACAATAGTCATTTTTGTGTACATTGCCACATTGCTTATAAATTTATATGGAAATTCAATGGACTTATAATAGACAAAAATTTTGAAAAATAACCAAAAAGTTGGAGAAGTTAGACTCTTTTATTTCACGATTTAATAGAGGGCTCTATCAATTAAAATAGCATGGTATTGGCATAGAATAGAAACATAGATCAATTGAAGAAAACTGAGAGTCTAGAAATAGGCCCAAACAAATGTGGTCAATTGGCTTTCAGCAAACATGCCAAATTAGTTTAATAGGAAAAAAATAGTCATTTCAACAAACGGTGCTTGGGCAATGGGCTTATCATGTACAAAAATATGAGCTGCAAATCTGACCTCATAGTATACTCAAAAGTCAACTCAAAATATATCATAGATCTAAATGTAACAAAAAGATATAAATGAAAACATGTTTATGTTCACACAAAGACTTGGATTTTAGATTCCTAGAATTTTTATTCAAAATGGTAAAAACTGGAAACAACCCAAATTTTATCAGCAAGTGAATGAATGAAAAATTTGTAGTATACACATAAAGGTGAATACTATCCGGCAATAAAAAATACTGATGCATGCAATAATATGGGTGAATCTCATAAATATTATGTTGCATGAATGAAGTCAGACACTAAAGACTATATAATTTAAGATTGTGTTTGTGTCAAATTCTAGAACTAGCAAACTCATAGTGATGGAAAGCAGAGCAGTGGTCTCCAGAGTGCATGTAGAGAGAGGGAATTCACTGTAAAGGAGAACAAAGTAACTTTATAAGGTGATGGCAGTTTACAATAACAATTATGGTGGTGCTTATGCTTTTGTATATACCAAATTGTGCAGTTAAAATAGGTGAATTGTATTGTATGTAATTAAAACTGTTTAAAAATAAAATAAAAATGTTTTAAAAGAATCTTGCCATAAAGACTCAGATTCTTTAAAATATGAGTTCTTTCATAAGAGGTATTTCCCATGTAAGAGCAGCACAAGTAGCAGAAAAATAGAAGATGTGAGAATCCTCCCCCCCTCCCCACCAGGTAATTTTATGATGCTAGTCATATGCTGATAACAAACCAAATGAGGATAGTATGAGAATATAAGCATAAATTCACAATCTTACATTATTCATAAAGATAAATATTCTAAACAAATACATTGGTATAAAAATGTTTTCAAAGAAGGGATTTGGCTGTTCAAAACTTTTATGATGTTAAAGAATGAACAGGACTATTATATTAACAGATTAATGAAGAAAATATCATTTCAGTAGATTAGAAGCTACCTGATATATTTTAATATTCTTTTATGATAAAACTCATTTGCAATATTAGTTGAACTTTCTTAAACTGATATTGGCAACAAGAAACTTCTTGATAATATTAAATGGTGAAACTTTGAATTATTTTTAGTTAGGAATAAAACATGCATTCCTGCAATCCACCTTCATGTTACTAATCCTATTCAATTTTGTAATGAAAATTCTAGGAGAAAAATACATTAATAAGTAAGCCTTATAAAAATTATAAGGAAAGGAACACAACATTCTCAAAATTTGGTGATTTTTCAAATATAGCCCTAATATGACCTACAAAGATCATATTACAAACAATAAAATAGACAAAATAAGACCAGACAGGTAAGTCTGGTATCTTTAAAGTTAATGCTTAAGAATACTCAAAATGCCATATATCAACTGGAGATTCAGGAAATGGTGTCAATCTAAAGAAATATAAAGATGACTAAGTGGTATCTAACAGATAATGGATCTACATCTTCCCATTGACTAAATAAAATAGCTATCAATCTGGAGTTGTATAACCAAGAAAATAGCCTTAAAACTGAGTTGAAATGAATACACTTCAACTGAGAAAATTTGAAAGCAGCAAACACACACTAAAGGAAATAATAATGAAAAGGTATTTTTCTAAGACAAAATAGTAAAACATGAAAACATAGATACATACAAAGAAATAAAAACCAATGGAATAGAGCATATATGAGAATAAACATAAATGAATATTAACATAGTACATAAATAATATCCTAAGTAGATTAAAATACACTTACAATTTCAATAACAATAATACAAAAACAGAAAAAGAAGTAAATGCATTTAAAGTACTTTTAGTATTTATATCAGACAAAAATAAGTCAAAGCTGTATCTCAAATAGTACTAAAAACAGTAAATGAATACATAAATAATAGTTCATTGAAAGTAAACAGAACACATTTATCTTTTTATATGCTGAGATATAAATCAGTATGAACTTGAAATGACTTAAATAATAAAGGGTAAACACTCTCATAAAAATAAAGAACAATATGACATGATATTTTAAACATCCCAAATACTGAAATTTGGGAAATTGAAGATTATAATACATTTAATTAATTAACACCCAGAATGACTGAGGAATAAAGAGAACAAGACAAATTTCCAAAAAAAAAAAAGACTAAAAAAGGGATATCACTGTGGGTTCTAGAGACTGAAAAAAATGGAGATATTACAAATTACATTTTTTTAAGTTTTTGTTTCTGTTTTTGTTGGTTTTTTTTTTTTTTTTTTTTTTTGAATAAGAGAATGACTGCGAGTCGGAGAGGGACAGAGAGGGAGGGAAAGAGAGAATACCAAGCAGACTCTGTTCTATCAGCTCAAAGCCCAACGTGGGGCTTGATCTCACAAACTGTGAGATCATGACCTGAGCTGAGATCAAGAGTCTGATGCTTGACTGATTGAATTGTCCAGGTACCCCATAAATTACATTTTGTCCATAAATTTGACAAGTTACATGAAATGGAAAAAAGCTTTAGACAAAAAAAAGCCCATAACTTACCAAAAATGATAAGAAAATTTTCAACCATGTAGAAAATTAAAAGAACTACACCATGAATATCCATCAACCTAGAACTCTACCACAATTGCTAATATCTTCTCTGTGTGCTCTAGTATATCTACTAGACGTCACCAATGCATAAAAACATATTTTTGTTAAATGAGCATATGAATGTGTGTGTGCATATGTGTGTGTGTGTGTGTAAAACTATGTATCAGAATCACAACAGAACTACCTCTGACTGGTGGAAATACAGGTGATTATAACTTTTTTATGATTTTTTGGAATCATATGTTTTACATGACCCTGCTTACATGATCATAAAAACGTTTGTTTCTATTTTGGAGAAAAAAAATTCGAAGGAGATGATTCTCCAAAAGTACTCAGCTCATTGTCTAACACTACCACCATAAGCTTTGCCGGATCAGCATTTATGTCCGTTGAGAATAAATAATGTCTTTTCCTATCTTGTTTACCACGGGAATGCCAATGCATGAAGTAGTGGCTGATAATTCTTAAGTGCTCAATAACTATTTGTTGAATGAATGAGGTATAATTATAGTTCTTATTAAGATAAAAAATAATGTGTCTTTTGATAAAGATTATAGGCTTCTTGAGCAGTGGGAGGAAGGAAGCTTAAGTCTATTTTAATGAAAGGTTTGACTGCCCTTGACACCCTGTATTGCAGTGACCCCTTTTGGAAGGTTTCCTGCCATGTGGGTGGCTAGGCCATCACTCTCCCATGGCCCAAGACAAGCTTGCCAATTGTTTCTTGGTAATTTTCCTCCATGTTCCTCATCTTTCTTGTGTTCTTCCAGCTTTCTGTCCCCTTGAGGTTGTTTTTTGAGTTAAAATTTCAATATAATAAATTTCTCTTTTTAGATATGCAGTTCTATGATTTTTGTCAGACATATAAAATCTAACAGCCATCACCAAAATAAAGATATAGTATATATTCATCACCACAGATAAAAGTTTCCTCCTATTCTTTTATCTATCCGCTTCCCACATTCTCATTTCCTGGCAACCACTCGTTGACTTCTGCCTCTAGAGATTTGCTTTTGCCAGATGTTTTATGAATAGAGCAATCCACTGTTAGTAGTTTTAATGTTTAGCTTCTCCCCACCCCCATTTAACACAATGCTTTTGAGATTCACCCATATCGTTGCACATATCGGTAGTTCATACTTTTCATTGTTGAGTAGTATTCTGTGGATGTACTGCCATTTGCTTATCTATTCACCTGCTGATGGTCATTAATGGTGTTTCCCATTTGAGGATATTATGAATAGACCTGCTATAAACCTGTATATACAGGTCTCTTTTTTTTTTTTCCAGGTCCTTTTATGGTCATATATTTTTCTTACCCTTGGGCAAATACATGGGGGTAGAATTGCTTTCTTAAATACTGTGCATGTGTTCAACTGTATATTACTGCCATATATTTTCCCAAATTAGGATAATGTTACTTCTGGGGAACACTGAAGCTGAAGATTTCTAAGGTATACCTAAAATGCCACAGGACTGATTGAAATATTCTATTTATTGACCAGTGAGGCTATTGCATAGATATGTTCTTTATATTTAAATTAAACAGTACATTTTTCTTTATTTTTATACATGTATGTTTTTAATTAAAAACGTTATGGTTTTTTAATTTTTTTTTAACTTTTTTTTTTGAGACAGAGACCGAGAAAGTGAGAATGGGAGGGGCAGCGAGGGAGGGAGACAGAGAATGTCAAGCAGGCTCCACACTGTCAGTACAGAGCCTGATGTGGGGCTTGAATTCACAAACTGTGAGTTCATGACATGAGCAGAAACCAAGAGTCAGACGCTTAACCGACTGAGCTACTCAGGCACCCGAAAAATGTTATATTTTTTAATTAATAAAATAAAAGGTGGGGAGAAGACCTAAATCAAGACTTGATGTCCTCAAAGAAGTTACACATTATAGATATTGAAAGACAAATTTTAGGTTTTTCTGTGTTTCTTATCTTGAGGGATTGACTTTTTGCAACTACGGTTTAGTGTATTAGTTAAATCTAATACCCTATTCATATGGCAAACAAAATTTATTGGCTGTTTAAAACTATTCCACTCAACTTTGAGTAATAAAAGGATGATAAATAGCACATTAAATAATGTTACTTGTTTTGGTGTCTATTTTGAATGATTACAAAGTATACCAAATATCCTGAATATTATCTTGTGATAAATTTTTGACCATTGCAAAAAGAATTGAATGACTGACTGTTGACTAATCAGATTTTTTCTTTTCATCATTAACTTGTCCCCTATGTGACTTTTGCATCTTTTCAGTACACCATAAGTATACATTATCCAACAGATGTTTGGACATTTTAAAAAGTCCCAAGGCTACGATAGTCTTTTCTGGTTACAAATCTTCAAAACTTATGCCAAGAATTTTTAATCCTTCTCCCCACTTGATCAAGTGATGACTTTAGCAGAATCACCCTTAAGCTATGTACACTTTTTAGATCTCTTGTCTACATGTTTACATCAATATTTTAACATTTTAACTACTTTGCTATAAACTTTCATTAAATCCTATAACATATTTACTAAGCACCAGCTCTGTGCATAGTCCTGTGTTAGTCACTGTAGGAAAATAGAAATGAGTTTACAAAAAGTTGTCAGAAAGAGTTAATATTGTATCCTAGCAATGTTTATGTCTGCTTGAATTTAGACAAGTATTTTTTTTATATTCCTTTGACTAAGCCTCATCAAATATAAATATTGATGAAACTTTATCAGTTGATGGATCTACATATTTAATTGATAGATAAAAGACCACAACAAGATGAAAACAAAAGCAAATAAAATTATCTTGAAGAAAAATGCCAAAAGACATTATTAACTAAAGCTAATTCATATCAAAGAGGTGTTTTGTTTTGTTTTTTGGTGCTAAAGAACTCTAATTTCATTTAGAGTCAAATTTATTGGAGATTTATAATGAAGTATTTTGAAATAGTAACGCACACAACAGAGTAATGAATGCCTGATAAAAATAAATACAATTGCTTACCATGTAAATCCCTCTGTGCCCTGACATGAATCTCCTCTCTGGTGTATCATGATTTGCTCATTCCTTTTGCACATTGCTTTAACCGAATTGATTTAATGTTAACTATTTAACAACATAATGAAGGGACCATTTGCCATACATCAGATTCAGTTAAAATAACAAGGATATTTAAATTTATTGTATTTAAAATATTAATTTGTTTCCTATGTATTCAATATTTTAAAGTTATAAAAGTATTGTTATTCTCACTAAATAATGCAGTCACCTTCAGTTAGCTCCCTAATACCTACAGATCGTATCAACAATACTTAGTATAATGGCTAAGTCCGTCGAGTATCAGGCCACTCATCTTACATGTCTTTTATGCTTCTAGTGACATGGGTGATGGTGACTTTCTATCAATTCTTATCTGAAACCAATATTAAAAATAGTAATCAGATGTTACATTTGCCAGAATTCTGTTCCCAGGTTTCTCTCATGTATTAATCATTTTTGTTTTTAAAATGTAGTCATATGTTCCTTTTTTTTTTTAATTTTTAGATTGTAACATATTCTTTGGATACCTCTAGGAGAAATAGCAGTTCAAATTGCATGGGTTACAGGCATACCTTAATTTTAGAATATATATTGATGAGAAAGAAAGGATTATTAATGGCAAATATAATAAAGTAGTATGTAATTCACCTCCTTTAGGATGAAATTCTGACTTCATATTGGATGATGTAACACCTATAAGGTAAAGTTAATCTGATTTTTCAAATATGAGTTTTTCCACTTGAGAAAACTCCTCCTTCTTGCTCCATTTCAGAGAAATACATTTTTAGGCTTTATGCCCCCCTCCCCATCCCTTGGTTGATTCCTCAATATCTAACTGTCAGGAAAATAATTAAATAGGAAACTAATTTTCAATATTGAAAGGAGATGAAATCTGCTTTTTTTGATTGGCTTGTGGTATCTAAGACAGCTTTCCACACATTACAATTATGTAATGTCATATCCTTCTTTTGGTCTCTCATTATTCTTTTAAAAAAGATATCCTGATTAAAAGAGAACACATTGATCTGATAGAAGGCTAAAAGAATAAAGTCAATTATATGCATGCAAGAAAAGGAATTTTCTTGTAAATCTGGAAAGGTTTATATTAGAAACATACAAATATTCTGAGTCTGTACCACCACCCTGAATAATAAAATAGAATAGCAATAGATTCATAGCAAATAATTTTAGAACAAACTGCATACCAAAACAATGTGGTAAACAGTTTCTTTGGGAAAAAAAAAATAAACATCCTCCTGGAAACTGAGTTGAGCAAGCATATATTTTAGAGTTGTAAAAGAAAAGTGAAAAACAACTACCCAGGAATGGCCATACTCTTTGTGTGTAATCTAGTATACACATCATTTACATTTTTAACCATTCAATTAACAGATTTAACACTTTATTTCCTTTTAAGGCTTTAGTCACTGTATTTAGCACCTTGCCTTTCACACCTCAGCTAGTGTATGCAAAATTTTACTCACTCTAACAGAAACAATCAAATCACTTCTCTGGTGTATAGAAAACCCACATAGACCAGGTTTCTTGAGTTAACACAGGGTGCAGATATTATAAATGTTCCTCTTTTACCTTGAATCACTAATTGGAAAATCCTTGATTTTTCTGGAAGCCTTTTTGACTCGCCATGTGAAATAAAATCATATATCTGTATAGACTGTCAGGAAAGGGGTGGAACTGTATCTCACTAAGAGAGGCCAGATCTGGGAGAGTGATTTACATTGTTTCTCTAACCCAGGTCCTCCTGACTCTCAGAAGCTCTTTTGCAATGAGTGGGATTAAAATGGTGGTGTGGTAGCACAGTCCAGTTTGCTTCCACGTTCCCAAGCTTCATTATTCTGTTGAGTATACTGAATACTAGGACCTAAGAAAACTGGTTCAAAACCTGATGTTTTCTTTCCAATGTATATAGCCTCTAACATTCTACTTGCTTTCTAAATAAGAATAAGGAAATGTATGTGTTTGCCCTCCTTAAGGAAGTCTTTCTCCAGTACAAAGAAAAGATCCTCATTACCCTAGCAAAGACTACAAAGCTTTTATCTATGGTATCTCTCTGTGTGACTTTAGATGCTGAATGCTTAGTGGAGGGTTGGGGCAGCAGTTTTAGGTCTCCTTGGCTTACTTTCTTGCTGTGGAAACTCCACCCCATAAGTCAGGGTAAGGGTGATTGAGGCCCCAGAATTTTCCGCAGTGTAGTACCCAAGATACAGCTTCCATACCATGATGGGGGGGTGGGTGGAAGAAACAAGTTTATCACACTCACTTGGAACTTAGCCTCACCAACAAATAGGGAATAGGATGAGAAATGCTAATATTCTCCCTTCCCAAGAAGATAGCACTCCTACTGGGATCTGGGTGCAGGTGGAACCCTGTGTTTTTAGTTGAAACAGTGTGGAATTTCAGTGTAGAGTTTCCCTCTCCAGCTGGAAAAGGGAGAGCGTGGGTCTTGGTTCAATGATCAAAGACTCTCTCAGTTCTTACTCAGTTTATGTGGATGTATTTGAACAAACATATATTTATTTATTATATAACTTTAAGGCTATTCCAAAGAATTTTAAAATAATTGTAGTTTTTACAATTTTCACCAGTTTCACTGAGGTTTCGATCTGTGGAGCTCCTCATGTTGTCATGTCGGAATGGCCCTCCCATGTCTATGTTTATGTTTTTTCCCATATGGTTATACTGCTCAAACAGATAACAATACCCCTATGCATATTCAGGGTTATTCCAGATAATTTGGCAGGGCCATACGATAAAGGTTTAACATTTTCCTACCTCCTGATTTAATCCACATATATCAGAGGAAAATGTTTATATTAAAGTAAAGACATGATGGTAATAACATAAGATTCAGATGGATTTTAAATGTAAAAACTAATACTTTGAAAAGAACCCTCCAGTAGTAGCCTACCTAGGTCAGCACCTCCTAACTCAATATAAGTTTGCATTTATTTACAGGATCTGTAGTGGGCATTTGGCAAGTAACCTATCTTTCTATAAGCAAAGAGTAAATTTTTGTACTGAGTTTGTCAAACAATACATTAAAAATAAAATTATCGATGACGTATGATGATATCTCTGTAAAAATGCCTAAGATTTTCTTGCATAGTATTACATAATAATTAATGTTATATGCATAGCATAATGCATAATAAACTAAAAGATGTAATTTCTTCTTCGAGCCTTCTATAATTTAATGGAGAGCATGAACAAAGTGATATTTTGTAACTTGAATTAAAGTGCAAAAGATATCCGTGTATTATAAACACACACAATTTGACAACAGCCACAAAGAAGAATGTTTAATGATTCAGTTCTAGTAAAGAAAATTCCATTAGTTCTAAGGTCTACCCTTTGCCCTCTACTTCTATCACGATGTCCTTCTCAATCGCTCTTAATCTTTCTATATTCTTTCTTCTTTTCCCTCAAGATTTGACTATGCAACTTTTTATGCTCACATAGTTTTAACTGCATTCTCAAGGCTAATTATTCCCCAAAGAACATCTCTAATCTTGTCCTTTCTATCTCCCTTCATTCCACCAATCTAATTACATAGAGTGTTGTGTTCCAGAAAAATACTGACAGATCATTTTCCCAGTCGAGTTCCCCAACTATTAAAATGAATCTTACCCCTCACTTTCATTTCCTCAAACGATTGACTCCAGTGCTGAATTTAGCACAGCCTCTAAAATGAAAGTGTGCTAATGATTCTGGGGAACTATAAAACATGAAAATTACAAATATTTCAATACACTGCCAAGAGAACATAATACAGTACTCAGTGTATTGCCACTTGACAAATAGTTTCAGACTTTTAGGGTTTCTTATGAAGTTAAGATTAGTAGTTTGAAGAGCTATAATAGATTATCATGTACCTTCCTAATTCATTTTCAAGACACACAAATCATCAAGAAATCTGTTTCTGAGATGCTGATTCTGAAATATGTTCCTTGTGTGTTTTGACACACACTGTATGACAGTTATCTTATTTGTAACCTTATCTCTGGCATTATGTTTTTCTTTACGCAAAACATATTTATCAACCTGAGTATTGATCATTGCATTATTTCTTGTTACAAATAACCAAACAAGAACAAATTCCACTAGATACTTTCTAATGTCTTTCTTTTTTTTCTAATTTAAATTCAAGTTAGTTAACATACAGTGTAGTCATGACTTCAGTAGTAGAACCCAGTGATTCATCTCTTATATATGACACCCAGTGTTCATCCCAAAAAGTGCCCTCCTTAATGCCCATCACCCATTTAACCCATCCCCCCATCTACCTCCACCTCCAGCAACCCTCAGCTTGTTTTCTTATGGTTTTCCTATGTCTTTTCTTTGATTGATGTTTTGGTAGATTTTCTTTTGAGCTGAAGTGCTGAATCCCTTGTCAGGAGTTCCAGCCTATCTATGGAACCTGACACATCCCTGCCCCCAACTAAACCCCGAATAAAGGTAGTTAGAAATTATGCTTTAGGATTTGTAAAGATGAGTTCAAATTAGATGTGTTCCACAGCAGTGTGATTACCCACAATATTTAAGAAATAAGTTCTTAATGCAAAAACTGAATACTTTATAACTTTGCAATTTATGTGTATGATTTAAAATGGCATTTATAAAAGATGAATACGTGCTGGAGTCATACTGAGAAGTTTAAATATCAATCCTACATTTGCTGGCTATATGGATTTGAAAGAATTCCCTTTATTCTAGGCAGTACAATTTTCATTAAAATATATATAATAAAAACATGATATGCATAAGGCTATTTTAAAGATAATATATGATAATCCTTATAAAATGAATATTTGGTATGAATTGAATTTTAGCCAATAATGAAAATTTCAAGGGATGCCTGGGTGGCTCAGTAGGTTAAATGGCTGACTTCAGCTCAGGTCATGATCTTACAGTTTGTGGGTTCAAGTCCCACATCGGGCTTTGTGCGGACAGCTCAGAGCCTAGAACCTGCTTAGGATTCTCTGTCTCCCTCTCTCTCTGCCCCTTCCCCACTTGCACTCTCTCTCAAAATAAACAAATAAACATTTTAAAAAACAAGAAAATTTCAAGTGCTTTACCATGTGATGGATGTTGGTTTTAGAAGTATAAGTTGATTGTTTCATGTTACTTTTATAATTAAAACAATCAGGGAATTTAAACAATAACACCATTGTGTTACAGTCATTCAGCTAATGATATGGTAGCTGAGATAGGAACAGAGTGACTCCAGAAAACTGAAT
Source organism: Acinonyx jubatus (assembly GCF_027475565.1). NCBI lineage: Eukaryota > Metazoa > Chordata > Mammalia > Carnivora > Felidae > Acinonyx > Acinonyx jubatus. Next base: position 24,526,345 of record NC_069385.1, read on the forward strand.
CATTATATTATTGAATGTAACCAAGAACCCATAATATTTATAATAGCATTTACTGAGTGCTTAAAAATGACTGGTAAGGGGTGTGATTAAATACTTGCATTTTAAGAACTCATAAGAACATGTCAGCTGCCATTGTTCTCTTTTTCCAGAAAACAAAAATTATTTCCTTCTTCTTCCCTAGTGATTCTTATTCCTATTATAGTGCTGTGTGTGTGTGTGTGTGTGTGTGTGTGTGTGTGTGTGTGTGTTTATCTCTAGTATTTTATTACTGTTATTCTTACTTAGGATTCTTTTCTTTCTGCTTAGCTTACCTGCATCTTCTTGCATGCTACCTGCTTTATCCATTCGAGTTTTTAGCATATTAATCAGAGTTATTTCAAATTCCAGTGTCTCGTATCTATCTGGTTCTGTTTGTTCTATATCTTCACATTGTGTTTTTTGACTTTGGTATGCCTTGTACTTTTTCTTGATCGCCAGACATTTTGTACCAGGTAAAAGCAATTGCTATGAAGAGGTCTTTATTAACATGATGGTGAGCAGTGGGGTGAGGGAAGCATTTTATATTCCTTTGATTGGGTTTCAGTCTGTTGGCTAGCCTGTGTCTCTGAACAGTGAACTTCACAAATATTTCTCACGTTTTTTTTTTCTCCCCTTTGATGCAAGCTAGCATGGCTAGAGCCAGTTGGATTTGAATATTTCCCTTCCCTCAGGTTGGGTTCAGATAATATCCTAGCATATTAGGTTCTGCTTAACACATTTCTCCTGAGGTAGGCCTTGTTCAAAAGAACAGAATGCTCTGGCTTATTTCAAAATGGTTCCCCTCCCACCTCAGGCAAAAGCAAGAGAGGATTTTTCTCTCATATCTACTATGGGAACCTGGTCCATCTCCTAGAGGTGCATCCCACAATATTGGTAGATGGGGGAGGCACTAGGAATGGTCTTCCTGGACTTTGTCCACACTGAGCCTCCAATAATTCATCAATTGCAGCTCAGCTTTTCCTACCTCAGGACTTCCTGTGTCAATTTCCCCTCAGGAGTTTCTGCTCTGATAAGTCGTTACACCTTGTAATTGCTTGTTTTATTCTCCAGTCTTGGGATCTGTGGTTTTCCCTGTGTCCTCCTCTCTCCTGTGGATCTAAAAATAGTTGTAAATTTTTTTCAGTCTATTCAGCTTTTTATCTGTTAGGATGGAGTGATGACTTCCAAGCTCCTTACATACACAACTGCGTGTAATGAAAATTTAAAAGTCAGATAAAATAAATATCCAGAGTCAACTTTTCCTCCAAATTGTTTTGGCTCTGTTAGGTCCTTTTCATGATGATATAACTATTTGAATGAGTTTCTTGAGTTTTACAGAACATCCTGCTAGAATTTTTATTGGATTCATGATACATCAATAGGTCATTTTGGGTAGAGTTGACTTAATTATATTGTGAAACATGAACATTGTACATAGCTTCATTCATTTAGGTCTTTTTTATTTTATTTTGGCAATATTTTCCAGTTTTCAGTAAAAAAGTCTCACATATATTTTGTCATATTTACCCCTAATCAGATCATTTCTTTTTTAAAATGTTTTAATTGAAGTATATATATATATGTATATATGTCTTCATATTATTGTAAATCATATGCTTGCCTTTTTATTTGAATCGCAATTGATGTAGTTATTAAATAAACTGATATTTGAATATTTGTATCATGCAATCTTAAATTCACTTAGTCTAGTACATTACTGTTGATCTCATAGTACATTTTTGCTTGGATGATTGTGTTATTTTTTTAATTTTTTTAAAATTTTTTAATGTTTATTTTTGAGAGAGAGAGAGAGACAGAGCACAAGCAGGGGAGGGGCAGAGAGAGAGGAAAACACAGAATCCGAAGCAGGCTCCAGGCTCTGAGCTGTCCGCACAGAGCCCAATGCAAGGCTCAAACTCACATACTATGAGATCATGACATGAGCCAAAGTTGGACGCTTAACCCTGAGCAATCCAGGCGCCCAGGATGATTGTGTTGTGTTTGAAGAAAGAGTTTTACAGTTGACCCTGAACAATGTGATGGCAGTTGAAAATTCACATATAAATGTTGACTTCCCAGATACTTACCTACTGTTGACCAGAATCCTTACTGATAGCATAAACAGTCAATTAACACATAGTTTGCATGTTATATGTGTTATATACTGTATTCTTATGATAAAAAGAAAGGAAAATGTTATTAAGAAAACTATAAGGAAGAGAAAATACTTTATAGTACTCTATGTACTGTATTTATGAAAAAAGAATCACATATGAGTGAACCCATGCCATTCAAACTCATATTGTTCAGTGTCTCTTTTTTAACCTCAGTATTTTGTGTTTCTTTTTCTTTGTTGCATGGGCTAGTATCTTTAGTACAATAATGAATGTGAGTGGGGAGACAGGGTATCTTTGAATTGTTCTTCATTTTAGGGGAGGGAAAGCATTAAGTTTTTCAATGTTTTAGTGATGTTGTGGTAGGTTTTTCAAAGATGTTCTTTATCAGTTGAGGGAATTACCTTCTGCACTTAGTTTTCTGAGAGTTGTTTTCAGGAGTGGATGTTAATTTATCAAATACTGTACTGTTTTGTACATCTATTAAGAAGAACATGTTTTTATTCTTTAGTCTGTTAATATGGCAAATTACATTAATTGCTATTCTAATGTGAATATAGCCTTTCATTCCAGAGATTAGAACATATTTGGTCATGATGTATTACCACTTTTATGCATTGTTGGATTCATTTTGCTAATATTTAAAAAATAATTATTGAATCTTTGATCATCAAAATTTTGGTCTGTATATTTGTTTACTTGTAATGAGTTTGACAGGCTTTGATATCAGAACAGTGCTGTTCTTTTAGAATGACTTGGACATTATCTCCTCTCCTTCATTATTTTAGAAAATCTTGTGTAAAACCTATGTTATTTCTCTTTAGGTGTGTTGTTAGAAATCACCAGAGAATTCATCTAGGCTTGGAATGAAGTAAGATTATAAAAAAAATTAACATATATAAAGCCAATATATCCATTTAGAACATAACATTAAGAAAAATCAAGAAATACCGAGAAATAAATGGGTCAGTAGACTAATATTTAACTCTCATAAATTAAAAGATTATGTCACAGAATGAGTAAAAATATCTACATATTATTTTCTTCACATGTTGGTCACTTATTCTGACACTATACTTAACACACAAAATCACATTTGTCAATATACGAAGTATGATATCTGAATGTACACTTCACTTTTAGCTAAATAAAACTTTAAAATAATAATTTCTGGGAAAGTTTTCAGGAAAATTGATGGTGATACTAAATTATGGCTCCACACATTTCTCTTGGTAAAAATATCAGAAAATTTGAATATGGAAAGGTATTTATAAATAAACCAATGATTATAAGCATCATTAGTTGTATGTATAGTGTGCGTTGGCCTAAATAGAAGCAAAAGCATAGTTTTGTTTTTTAGACAATACATCCGATTTTTCCAGGTTGGGTGTTCAGTGAGTTTCATATAAAATGACTCTTGGCTCCTCTGTATTTTTTTCCTGACAAGTGACATGTGAAACCACATTCATTTTACTCCCAGACTTAACCTTTTTCTGCCATGCAGACTTTTCTTTTTTTATGTGTAATATAGTTGTAGAATTAGCAATAAATATTAATTACTCAATGTTTAAGACATCATGACCTGTAGGTTTGGGAAACATTTCCAGTATTAGTGATCAAAGCCTTTGGATCATACCTTCATTCATATTAGGAAATGCCTATATGATATGAGATATATAAAAATGCCTAATAATACAAGAACTAATAGTTTCCAGAACTTTATATTGTATCCAGCACTGGGAAAAATACTATAAATCAAAGGTTGTGACAACTCTTTAAAACAGTAACAATAGTAATAGAAGTAGCATAAATATTCCCTTTAACATTATGTATGAACTTTCCTGGCATAGAATGGCATGACAAAACTTCACATTAACTATAAAGTAAATTTTCTTATTTGATCTACAGTTTGATAGATACTTCTCTTATAAACTAACAAAACTCCCCATATGAAAGAAGAGAATAGCATTTTTTTAATTTTATGTATTTATGTATTTATTTATTTATTTGAACTGCAAGTGGGGAGGGCAGAGAGAGGGAGACAGAGAGAGAGAATCCCAAGCAGGCTCCACAAGGTCAGTGCAGAGCCCAGTGTAGGTCTCAAATCCACAAACCATGAGATCATGATCTGAGCCAAAGTCAGACACTTAACCAACTGAGCCACCCAGGCACCCCGAGAATAGCATTCTTAACAATTAAATTAAACAGTGATTCTTTTCCCAGAAGGATATGAGAAAGGCTTTAAGGATACATAAATAATATCTTTATTTATTTATATATGTGGCTTCAACCAAGAGAAATTTCCCCACCTCAGAGCTGCTCATGGCATAGCTAATTTCTGTAGGAGCTTAAACATAATGAATGATTGATTTATCTAATTTTGCATGTGTTTGAATATACATGTGTATAAGAATGAGCACAATTAAATGCTGTGTAATTTAAAATAGGGGAAGGACACCTGTGTGGCTCAGTTGGTTAAGCGTTCAACTCTTTTTTTAAAAAAAAATTTTAACATTTATTTATTTTTGAGAGACAGAGAGAGGCAGAGCAAGAGCAGGGGAGGGGAAGAGAGAGAGAGATACATAATCTGAAGCAAGCTCCAGGCTGTGAGCTGTTTGTTAGCACAGGGCCTGACGTGGGGCTCAAACTCATGAACTGTAAGACCATGACCTGAGCTGAAGTCAGGAGCTCAACCGACTGAGCCACCCAGGCGCCCCACGTTCAACTTTTGATTTCCACTCAGGTCATGATCTCTAGGTTTGTGAGTTCAAGCCCGGTTTTGGACTCTGTGCTGACAGAGTGCAGCCACCTTGATCCCAAGATGTCATTGAAACCTGATTTAAAAGCATAAAGACAGGGTGGTATAGATCATAAAAGAATGATTACAATTCTAAAGACTTTTAGTGGGGGAAAAAACTGTCTGAAAGGGAACCTCAGAGCAAAAGCAAACAGATGACAAGGAAAAGACTATTCAAGGAAACTATTCCAAGATCTCTTTCTCTCTCTCTCTGTCCCTCCCCAGGTTGCATACACACTCTCTCTCAAAATTAAATTTTTTTAAAAATTAAAAAAAAATTAGGGGAACTACAGTTATACAAACACCATAGGTGAATTTCATTAAGGTAATATCAGCAAACAAAGATGGATACAAAATAATTCATATTTATAATAATATGTATATACTATTGAAAAACAATATTAATATATGATATCACAAGGTAGAAGCCTCATTGTTTTTGACGGGGGAGAGGGGAGGGAGAAGGTAATAGAGGTTGGAAATGTTCTGGAGGGAGGCTTCTGGCAATAGTAACAGTCCATTCTTCATGTAGTGGTGATTACATGGGTATTCAGTTTGTGACTATTTCTTGATCTCTACATTTACATTTTTTATGTGTGTTACACTTGCTTTTTGAGAAAGAGAGAGAGAGAGCGCGTGCATGCGCAAGCACGTGTATGCGTGTGTGCATGGGCACGGGCAGAGGGAGAAGGAGAGAGAGAATCTTAATCCTAGACCCACGCGGACCCCATCTCACTACCATGAGATCGTGACCTGGGCTGAAATAGTCATTAACCAACTGAACAACCCAGGCACCCCAATGTGCATTACACTTTAATGAAATGTTTTTTAAAGTTCAAAGTTCATGGATCTTGAAGGGTATATTTTGAAAAATAAACAGCTCATGGGAAACAAAAGAATATCTGAAAGTGCCTGTCACCTGCAGTCATTAATTGGAAACATTAAAGAATTGATAATTTCATAAACCCTAGAGTTGTGTTGACACAAATACAAGTGGAACGATTTATCAGTTCCTTCAGTTATGGAGTTTTGGTCAGTGCAAATGTATTCACTTCAAAATTCATAAGAAGAACTGTGAGGTAATAAAACCATGAAGTTTTTATGTATTAGGAAATCTCTGTTGCTCTGCAGGTAGAAATATGGTAAAAATTACTTGTCATCAGATTTAGAAACCAACAGCATGGATGATGGAATGGTTTCCTTGAACAGTCTTTTCCTTGTCATCTGTTTGCTTTTGCTCTGAGGTTCCCTTTCAGACAGTTTTTTCCCCCACTAAAAGTCTTTAGAATTGTAATCATTCTTTTATGATCTATACCACCCTGTCTTTATGCTTTTAAATCAGGCTTCAATGACATTACCACATTCCAGTTGATGTAGTCATCATCAGACACCACTGACTAATGCAAAGAGTTTTTGAATTATTACAGTGGCTTGCTCTCTTTTCATATGGATAACCATCTGTTAAAATTATATAGCAAGTTCAATTTGTGGGGGTGTTATTTTTTTGTTTTTGTTTTGTTTTATCTCTCAGGTATATCTTCTATTGCACTTTGTCTCTTCTGGTAAAGTAGCAGCAAAGGAATTTCAGCTCCCCAGTGGAGCCTGAGTAAGAAGTGGTTCTAGCTGGGGACACTAATGACGCAGGGATGCTGTTATGACATAGAGGAAGGAATGAGAAGGAAATGAAATGAGAGATTCTTGTCAGGCTCAAGGGTACATGTTTAGGTTCAACACTGAATTTCACAGGGAATATGTGAACATACCAGGAGCGCTCGACAGTACCTATATTCCCTAGATCTGGAGTGCTGTATTTATTGCACATCCTATGAGTTGTTCCCTCCTGAATGTTTGGGAAAGAATTGTAAACTGGCGTTGAACTCAATCTCCAGAGATGTATGTGAGATCCCTCTTTCCAGAAAACACTCTGAGGATTGCCTTTTTCTTATAGTAATCTTACAAGAATGGAGTTCCGATATTGGTTTATGCATCTCCTAACTATATTGAATGGTAGTCTTTCCCAATTGGAACTTTGCTTCCAGTAGAGAAAGGAATGCCAGCCCAAAATTGTCACAGGCCTGTAGATCTGAGATCAAGAGAATTGTATATCCAATTCAGTTATTTTTCAATAGTAGGTTTTGACATTCTACCATACATGGAAAGGCGCATTTAGCCATTACAATGATCCAACAAGGATAGCTCACATTTGAGAAGTTTAATTATGTTTTTGTTTTTTCTGATCCATATTTTCTTCTCTTAGTCAGAAAAGCAGGGCCCCAGTTTATAGGCCTTGGATTATGGAGTATGCCCAGCAATAAACACTGAATAAATTGTTGAATTTCACTTACTAGTGGCTCTATTACATGGAAATGAGTCTAAAACAAATGCTTGGGATATAAGAAGCAAAAACTTAAATATTGCTATTGGAACAAATTATCACACATTTAGTGCTTAAAACTATATTAATGTATTATCTTATAGTTTTGGAGGTCAGAATTGTAAAATTGATAGACAAGCCTACCTTCCTGTTAGGAGTTTGGGAAAGAACCTGATTCCATGCCTTTTCTAGCTTTTAGAAGTCCCCCACATTCCTTGACTCATGGCGCTATACTCCATATTCAAGTCAGCTGTGTGTCACCTTCTAGTGTCTCTTTATCTCTTGGCTTTTGTCTTCATGAAATTTTTAAAATGTTTATTATTTTTTAACATTTATTCATTTATTTTGAGAGAGAGAAAGAGAGAGGGGGAGAGAGGGACGGAGGGACGGAGGGAGGGAGGGAGAGAGAGAGAGAGAGAGAGAGAGAGAGAGAGAGAGAGAATCCCAAGCAGGCTCCAGTGGGGAACCTGACCTCGGGCTTGAACTCCCAAACCATGAGATCATGACCTGAGTAGAAATCAAGAGTTGGCCACTTAACGACTGAGCCAGCAAGACGCCCCCTTCATATTGCTTTACTGACTGTAAATTCCCTGCCTCATTATAAAGACCTTTATGATTCCATTCCAAAGATCACACAGATAATACAGGATAATCTCACCATCAAAACATCCTTAGTTTAATTATATCAGTAAAGTACACTTTGCCATGTAAGGTAACATATACACAGGTTGCAAGGATTAGTATATGGACATCTTTCAGACATTATTTTGTCCGCCACATCTGGGTAACATATCCAAAGTGATATCTATCTAAAAGCCAGTAACAGAGCATGTTTCCGCATACCAGCCCAGAGGAAATAAAACAGGAAAAATAAATGAAAATGAGAAAAATGAAGTAAAACAGAATGAGACAGAGTCTAGACCATGAGTGAGCCACCTGTTTTTGTAAATCATACTTTATTGGAAAACAGCTATGTTCATTTGTGTATGTATTGCCCGTGGCTGTTTTTTGTATGACAATGGCAGAGTTGAATAATTGTGACAGAGATCATATGACCTAATGAACCAAAATATTTCTATCTAGCCCTTTATAGAAACTTTGGTTAATCTTTTGTCTAGAGAATTATCTGAGTGGTAAACTATAGCATTTATTTATATCATGTTTTCATCTCTGGAATAAGCATTGAATTAGATTCCTGGAGTTGCTATAACAAAGTGTTACTAACAATATTAATTTATTTTCTTGAGTCTGGAGGCTAAAAGCCCCAAATCAATAGGTCTGCACTTCCTCTGAAGGCTCGGAGGGATTCTTCCTTCCCCTTTCTAGCTTTTGGTATTTGCCAGCAATCACTGGTGTTCCTTGGTCTATAGATGAATAGCCCCCATATCAGCCTCCATCTCCAAATGGCCTTCTCTGTATGTTGCTATCTAATTTTCCCTCTTGTTACAAGCACATCAGACCTTGATTAGGGCTCACTCTTACCCAGTATGATCTCACCTTAACTTGATCACATCTGCAAAGTCCCAATTTTTAAATAAGGTATGACATTCAGAATTTCCCAGGGTTAGGACTTCAACATGTTTCCTTTTGGGGGACACAATTTAACCCATAATGGACATCAAGGGATATAAAAAAGTGTTTTCCAGGGTGCTTGGGTGGCAGTCAGTTAAGGGACCAAACTCTTGATTTCAACTCAGGTCATGATCTCATGGTTTATGGAATGGAGCCCTACATCAGGCTCTGTGCTGACAGCATGGAGCTTGCTTAGGATTATCTCTCCTTCTCTCTGCCCTTCCCTCCCCTGCTCTAACAACAACCACAAAAGAAGAAGAAAGAAAGAGAGAAAGAAAGAAAGAAAGAAAGAAAGAAAGAAAGAAAGAAAGAAAGAAAGAAAGAAACTTCAAAAATATGTTTTCCCAACACACAATGTTTTTAACTCACATTCTGTTTGACGTCAATCTGGGCAAATACTAAATCCCTCCAGCAAAGGGAAAGTGATCAAATAATATAAATGGCAGTGTAATACATTTGCATTTAGTGTTACGGAGTGTACCCAAAATCATGCTGATCTCATTGAGTCAAAACTCTTGTTTCCCGTGTGATTATGTGGCCTCATTTGAAAATCTGGAAGTGTACTCTTTATTTTGGTTTTGGTTTTAATTCTCATTCTCTTTAGTAGGCTTGTCTGTACACTTAACCTTGTACATGTCCCCAAACTTAGAATATATGTCATTGGGTAACATGCACATAAAATACGACTCTTTCTCCACAGCCAGCATCAACTTCGAAATGTTAGTATAGCTCTTCATATTCTTGAGATTTAGAAAATATTTTATTTGAGCCTGTTTTTCATTTGTGTTTCATGTGGCTAAGTATGTTTTGCTTTTCTGCTGCCTATTAATTGAAGACGCAGTGGTAGATTTTGTCTTCTTACTTTTGTAAATGCGTCCAAAGGTTTCTAAGCAATGAGCCTCTCTAATAAATGTAATTTATGAATATGACAATGCTCATAAATGATTTTTAATTCTTCAAGAGAGCCAGAGAAGCTCTAAATCTCTTGGATGATATATCCTTTTTGGTCTCTGAATTCCTTTTCTGGTACAGCTCAAGGCTGAGAGGAATGAAGACTGACTTTTAGAACTGTTGCGCAGGTCATAAATTAGGAAAAGCTGTCATATCATAAGGCTGTTTTGGAAAAAAATAGCATTCTCACTTGTGATCGTTATCTGCTCTTGATGAGCTTATGTTGTTAGATATATTTCCCCCCAAATTATAGGACATTTGAAATGTTTACAGGAAAAAGAAATGTTATTGTAGTTTTAATTAATACTTTACACAAAAAACTCATATTTAAATATGAGTAACACACAGGCAAGCTATCATGAAGCGGATTCATTCATTCATTTATTTATGCTTTCACATTACTTGATACAAAATTCCATAATTATCATATATCATATTTTATGACATTCATTTGTATGACTGTCACCCTTCTGAACTGTGAAGACCTTCAAAGTATGATGATGGTTCATTTATCTCTGCAACCTCTACTTGCATGCTAACATATGGTAGGCATTTCATAAATGTTTTCAGATATTTTTTTTAAAACATGGGAATGAACTGGCATCATTCCTAATAATTAAGCAGAATGCACACATCCAATAAAACTGAATATGTAAATAAGTGGTAATGAATTTTATTTAGGAAAAAACATTAAATATATATAAATTGAGATTTCTAGTTGGTTGAAAACATGCCATCTGCTTTGGTGGTATTTTGCTTTGTTCACTTTAATGAGAAAGATGCCAAGAAAACTTTGTATGTTACCAGAAATTGGGAATATGTGCATTTCTTGGTGGGATACTTAGAAGAAAAACATGTTTGCATAGGCCTCTTTTAACTTTACTCATAAATATTATATGTATATGTATATTAGATATATTAATTCTTATAATATTATTTATTGCTATATATAAATATGTAGTGTGTATAGTATACGTAAGTCATATGTAACTGTTAAGAAATGTATATTTATTCTGAGAGCACCAGAGAGAGAGAAAGCACGTGCATGTCTACATAAGTGGGGGGCGGACAGCAAGAGAGGGGGAGAGGATCCCACGCCTGGCTCAGTGCTCTCAGCACAGAGTCCAGTGCTGGGCTCGATCTCACAAAACTGTGAGATCATGACCTGTGCCGAAATCAAGAGTCACAGGCTTAACCAACCGAGCCACCCAGGTGCCCCAGCCTTATGTAACTTTTAAGTTTACACTTAACATTTACATTTCAGAATAAACTCAACAAACATATATTGAATCCTAAATTAATTCTAGACATTTTGCTAGCCCTTTGGGGCACAAGCAAAGTAAGGCATAGCTCTCCTTGCTTAAGTCTCTCTCTCTCTTAGGGCCGATAATAACTATCAGTGTTGTTTCATGTATTTGTTGTTTCATATATTTGAAAGTGATATTATATATTTTTGAAATTATTTCCTTTTCTTTTCATGAGTTGGTATGGTATAATTACCAATAAACATCTATTGAGCAGTTATTATGTTTAATTATGGAAAACACAAAACTCCTCTCTGTTTATATTTTATCTGTATTGAAATGCCTAGTTCAAAGAGAATATTATGGTTCAATGAAGCATTTTAGATATTTTCTGGAATAATCATGTATATAAAAAAAGAACAGATATTCATGTGTTGTCGCTTATCTTACTAGTCTTCCTGTACCATCTAAGGCTGCTTCCCTGGACTCACTGTTGCCATCATACTAGTGAGTTTTACTCTCCCTTCTCCCCCTGTACCTGTCTACTGCCCCACCAGCTGCACGCTCATATCCCTGTCATCTTTTAGATAACTTTAGAAAAAAGAGTCACCTTACTTTGCTCAACCACCACTATTGGTCCACTCTAAGCTGGAGGCAATATCTCCATTCTCCACATTCATATTGTATTATATCAAAACATGTTTCATGTTTCATGAAAGCTTTGTACCTTTCACTAGGAACCATACCCTACTTTATCTGTTTATGAGAGTTGCCTCAAAGAAGAGAATGTGCCCCACTAGCTTTGACTGCATATGGTGCCTAGCACAGTACCTTGCATAAAGCTCTATTTTAAAAATGTTTATTGGATTAATAAATAAATTACTGCTATTAACATTATCTGCTAGAAATGCTTCCATTATATGGTGTAAAAATCATAAGATAACATTCTGTATGATTCTGAGAACATTATCAATGAAATTGGATTCAACCCTAGATTATTAGTCTTTTAGCATTTAATTAGATTGGGATTTGGAAATGAATAAAAATAGTTCATTGGCTTGGGGAGGATAGGAAGGCTTTTACTGGCATTAATGATTATTTCCTCAATAATTAAGCTGCCTTTATAAAACATTCTAAGTAAAGTATTACAGAAGAAAAATAGGAAAGTATAATTACTGAGGCCACAAAGGTAAATTAAATTTATAATTTTAAGTATATTTTATCATGTGAAATATTAAGGTCAAGTGGAATACTTTTTTCTAGAAAATAAGCATAAATAGAAATTTAACTTCTTTAAAATAACTGAATTTCTACAGTTAACATTAAAGCTTCTTCTACTTTTGAAAGACCATTACTTGATGAGCACACAAACTTGACTTTCACGTTTATACTTTCCAAAAGAACACCCATGTAGTTTGGGATCCAGAAACTAAAATACCAGATTTTGACTACTTTAAGGTGAAAAAAATATAACTGTATTCAATTTATTTTCTAAACTTTACTGATAACTTTCCCAATTACATAAGGAAAGGAAGTTAATACTTAAATGGACACATTCTGTTCCAAGTGATTGACTGACTGGTGTCATTACATATCATTGTACATTTAACTATTATTACATTAAAAATATTCTGTCTGTATTATATACATAAATAACTGAGGTTTAGATACTTTTATAAGATTAAATATCCAGTAACAGTTGGCATTAGAGCCTAATATGTTTGAATCTATACTCTATGTTCTTTCTACTTCCAAAGATTCAGTGATGTGCTGATAAATAGTTCACATATGGCTGGGGTTGGGAGGGCCTGGTTGGTACCATTTGCTAATTTTCATGGCATAAATATTCCTGCCTTGACTGATTTCAATCTACCAACATCATCTCAATGAAGATGGAGTTGAAAAGAAAATTTAATTATTGGTGGCTAGTAACAACCATCTCCAGAACACCACTGCGAAAAATGATTTTATTATGGGCAGTTATAATACCAGGACAGTGTTATTGAGAAGGCATCACCTGTTTAATCTGGTAATGCTGAGTCAAGGCAAAGAGATTACATTCCAAGAGTTTGAAACAGGAAACAGTAGATAGAAAAGGTGAAATCAAGAATTTCCAGTGATTAGATACCAGGAGGGGAACAAGAGATTAAAAATGAAATTTATAAAACTTTTTGTTATCGTTAGTACATTTTCCATGTCTCATTATGATATCATTAAGTATCATGTCAGTTATATACCCAAAGAGCATAATTTTAAATTGAAATAAAAATCGCTGGAAACAACTCAAATGCCTATCAATGGTGGAATATACATATACATGGTAAAATGCTCATGTAATAGGATATTATACAGCAGTGAAAAAGAATAAAATTACTGTTGCCCAAAATTAGCACAGATGAACCACTAGAATACTAATGTGGCTTGACAACAAAATGGACACAGAAAGATACAAACAAGAGGATTCTATGTAAGTAAATAATCATTAAAGGAAGCAAAACTGGAGCACCCGGGTGTCTCAGTCATTAAACATCAGATTCTTGATTTTGACTCAGGTCATGATCTCACAGTTCATGGGTTTGAGCCCTGAGTCCAGCTCCACACTGATAGCATGGATCCTGCTTGGGATTCTCTCTCCCGCTCCCTCTCTCTCTCTCTCTCTCTCCCTCTCTCTCTCTCTCCCCCTCGCGTGTGCACGCTGCCCCCCCACCCCCACTTGCTCTCTGTCTCTTTCTCTCTCTCAAAATAAATTTAGACAAAGAAAGAAAGGAAGGAAGGAAGGAAGTCCGAAAAAAAAGAAACATAGAAAAAGAAGGAAAGGAGGGAAGGAAGGAAGGAAGGAAAGAAGAAAAATCAGGCAAAACTAAATATATTATTTAGCAATGTAGGCACAGATAGTAAATGCCATTACAAAAAGTCAAAAGGATGATTAACAATAAATTATGAGTAGTGGCTTTCTGTAAGAACAGAGAAGGGGAATCAAAGTTGGCTGGTGTTAAAAGGTACTTCTGTATGTTGGTGTGCTCTGTTTCTTGATTGAAGGTCTGGTTATAAAGTTATTGAATTTTAGTACTTCTTAAACCTTGCTTATGTGTTCACACATGTCCTATGAGTGCAATAGTTTCAGAAATATTTTGAAATTTCAATAACAAGTCTAGTCATAATTTATAGAAAGGACACAGAATAAATTTTAAATTATTACCTCTGCTTGCGATATATGCGGTGTATTGATATGCAAACATGAGTGAGTATAGTGCTAGATAAGACTCTTGAGGACTTAGTTTTTCTCACCTCTCTGTACTTAGTGATTAAAATAGTCAAAGCACATAAAAAAAAGCACTTAATTATTGTCAAGCCGGATCACCTTCACACTTACCTATTTGATCAACATAGTTGGCATAAGAAAAGTATTGATGCAACATTGAAATAAAAGCAATCAAGTCTAAAAATAAGTCAAATTCAAAACAAAAAAGAAAAGAAAAGAGGAGCTCAAAAAAAACAGAATGATTTGAGATAGTTAAAAAGAGAATGTAAACATTCTAGTGAAAATGAAAATATTTGGGAAATTTAGGAATTCATTTATATTAAAAACATGTAGTATAGTAGAGCTAGAAAAATATTGGAATATATGCTGAGATATGTTAAAGTCAACAACAGATGTCAGTATACTAAAAATATGCCTCTAAGATGGTAGCTTTATAAAAATCATATACAATTATATAAATCTAAAGTAGTGCTAACATAAATCAAGCAGAAAAAAGGAATCAACGTCAGTGTGCATAACAATTACATAGACCATGTAAGACTCATCATAATATAACAAATGATTTGAAATAGCAGAACTGGATAAAAGGTATGCATTCTCAGCTTCATTGGCTAGTACAATTAACAAACATTTATTTATTATGATTATACATCAGATTCTGGACCTTATGCAATGTAGAGAGAGCTCAAATTTTAAGACCTAACAATTTTTACAGAAAAGAAGAAATTTTAATACCAAAATTGAACTAGATATTTTGACTGAATGGATTAGGTAGGTATGAGGGTGTATACAGAGGATTTTCAGGAAGGCTAAAGATAATATTGGTTTGTTTATTTAACAATTTATATGGTATTTTTCTCATGAAAAATTATCGTAAAGAAATTATGTCACCCAGCGTTTTACCAAATATCATCATTAAAGCATTTTCAACTTTTTTTTTCTTTATACATATTTAAACATTATTTTAATGATAGAATAATAAGTTTTGGGACTTGCTTTTTAAACCTAATATTATAAATAAAGCATTTTTATGAGTATCTTTGGGAAAATCATTTTCCTTCCAAAGGGTGTATCCTCTGCATAAATCTTCACATGCAAAATTACTATTTTCAAGGATCTGCAAATCTTTAGACGCCTTTACCTATTGCTGATTCAAAATATTTTTACCAATTTTTCATATAGATATATGAATGGTTTCTTTTAAACCTTATTAAAAGTTTTACCTTCTGACAAATATTTGTTACAGCACTGCCTTGCAGATTGATTTGCAAACTTACTTCCAGAGATGTAAAAAAATACTTTCAAAACCATGCTGATTGATTTAGAATTGCATTTCCTCTATTATGCATTATTTGCTTCTGTTCTTTTCCTAATTTATTTGTGCTTATATCTTTTATAAGCTCTGCACAAAAAAGAAGCTGACTAGTTTACATAACATTTTCAGAGGGAAATAGGGAAGAGTAAGACCATTTTAACAAACAGACTAAGTATATTGTTTTTTTAGCTACTAATTAACCCAATTCCATATAATAAATATCCTTCTTATGTCGATTGATTTAGAGTGACAGGAAAATGCCATTAAGTCTAATGCTCTAAGAATAATATAAAAATGAGGATGTTAGGGGCTCCTGGGTGGCTTGTCAGTTGGGGATCCAACTTCAACTAAGGTTATGATATCGTGTTTGTGAGTTCAAGCCCCATGTCGGGCTCTGTGCTGACAGCTCAGTCCCTGGAGCCTGCTTCGGATACTGTATCTCCCTCTCTCTCAGCTCCTCCCCTGTTCATGTTCCTTCTCTCTCTCTAAAAAATAAATAAACATAGGGGCACCTGGGTGGCTCAGTTGGTTAAGTGACCGACTTCAGCTCAGGTCATGATCTCACGGTTGGTGAGTTTGAGCCCCACGTCAGGCTCTGTGCTGACAGCTCAGAGCCTGGAGCCTGCTTCAGATTCTGTGTTCCCCCCCTCTCTCTACCCCTCCGTTGCTCGCACTCTGTGTTTCTCTGTCTTTCAATAATAAATAAATGTTAAAAATTTTTTTTAAAAATTAAAAAAAATAAACAAAAAATTTTTTTAAAAATTTAGGATGTTAGGCCACTATTATATTTTTCAAATGACAAAAGATGTTGGACAATAGAGGGTAGTAGAATAGAGGGAGTAAGTCTTTAAAAGTTACCAAAGGCTATATCAAACTCTTCTAAACATCAAGGACAGCATATGATAAAAGGATCACTTGTGCCAGTAAAATAAAGATCATAAAATAAATATTATTCCTAATGTATGCATTCCAATGCAATATTACTGCCTTTAATTTTTAACCATGTTCTCTCAAAAGAGGAGGAAAGACAGTAGCAAAGAAAGTTTATGTTGAGTAAAGCCACATTGTAGCTGATTGCCAAGTCAGAATTTTGCACTCATGTAATCTACAAAAATGGTCTTATCTAAAATCCGGGTGAAACAAATTTTAAAACTTAAATTATGTTATATTTTATTGTATTACACAAAAAATAAACTTGAGGTGTTATTATGAGCCTGCTGTCATTACTAAATATATCCTGATATTATTTATTTATTATTATTTAAGTTATTTAATTAATTAATTATTAAATAGCCTGTTATCATGGTGCACTTTCTAAAAAATACACACATAATACTCTATAATAGCATTGGTAGTTATAGTTAAGCTCAAGGGGACATCTAAATAGTATATACACTTCAGTGAGCAGACAAAAATGTCTTATTTATATCTTATTTATATAAGACATTTTTGTCTGCTCACTGAAGTGTATATACTATTAAAGTCAATGATAGACATATAATTGGATGATATTCACAGACTCTTATGGTTTTTAAATCAGGATTGATTTTTGCTAATTCTCCAATTTGAGTTTTTAATTACATCAGCTACAGTAACTTTAACTCTTTTAATCTTGTACCATCATTTTATCTGTTAGGATTTTTTGAATCTTCTCTCTAAAGTTATATCATGAGAATGTGTGTTCAGGTGAATTAAAAACCTAAATTATGCATAATTATCTTAATCATTTACTGGAAGTTGAATATTTCAACTTCTCTCTAGATCCACAGATTAGTATGTATGTTTTGCATTGTACTCCTATGGATTAATATTCAAACATTCAAGCAACAGCTCCTATATTCCTGAGTAGTGGAAATCATCAGTTTCTTATAAACTGAAATTAGAAGGGAGTTTTGAAATATGAATTATCCCAATTTCAGTGTGTGTGTGTGTGTGTGTGTGTGTGTGTGTTTCCAAATAGCTGTCTTTGAGACTTTGTGAATCACTGGATGAACCCAGGAAATTATTTTGTGGTGTCCTAGGAAATAATACCCTCCTTCTTGGTACATTTTGTGAAAAAAAAAAAAAAAAGAGAGAGAGAGAAAGAAAATAAAGGGAAAGTAATGGTATACAAAACACTAAGTTACCTAGTGTGAGAGCCAAATGTTCCTGCTGACTGAACCCCACAATTACAATGACCACCTGTTTACTGGTGACTTTGGAGCTGAGCCCCCCAGTATTAAGGAGGTGCCCTGGTTATATTGATGGTCTGATGTAAGAAAGAATTTCTGCTTCAGGCAAAAACCTTGAGCCCAAAGAGAACCCTGCAGAGTGAGAAAGGAATTATTTCCTCTCAAATGAACCGGTAATATTAAAATTTGTCATGTACCTTGAGGAGAGAGTGATTAAAATGATAGAGGTCAGGAGTGATCAAAAAAGGAAACGTTCTCCACTTGAAAAGAAACATAAAGTTGATGTGAGCATCTCCTTAACGAAACATATAAACTTATACATAAACACGAATATATTTTTTTTGTATTAAAACTTAAAAAAATATCCCATTGTAAAACCAGTGTTCCATTAAAAGGATGGAGTAATAATTTACTTAACCAGTCCCCCCGTAAGATTGATGATTTTGGAAGATAACCTGTTGTCAACTGTATTTATTTCTCTTTCACCATGTATTTTCTAATTATACAGTAATTTTTGGCAGAGCCATTTACCTAATGTTCCTTATAGTCATATATTTTCTCTGCCTAGGTAGACATTCTAGTGAAACAAAGTTAATTTTTTCCCCAAAATAATGAAGCAGCTTGGAATTATGCACTCTTCAATTTCATAATCCTTTAAATCTAAGGCCATTATATTTTTTATCTCTTTTTAAGATACTGCTTATGTATTCCTTTGAGGAAGCATCTCGCTTCTCACTTCAGTTATTTATGATTTAAATTTGCATACTGTCTTTCTTCTGAAAAGCTTATGGCATTGAATAAAAACACTTTCAACTTTCATTAAACATCTGTCACAATCCAATGCTAAAAAACAAGCAGCAGGGAAGCTTTACAACAATAACTGAAGAAATATGAAGAGAGAAAGAAAATAATAAATAATAATAAGAAATTTATTGTACCATCATTCAGAGTCCTGTGACCCAGCTGCAAAAAAAAAAAAAAAAAAAAAAAAACTACTTTAACCTTTAATGTGTTAATGGCACATAATCCATTCTCTAGACAAGTAGTTGATTTCTATTTCTAGTTCACATGACATGCAACCTCTTAACTCAGCAAATTTCTCAAATCATTTGTTTAAAATGCTCATCCATTTGCATCCCCAGATTCATCTGTTAAGAATTTGCCATTCATTGTTCAGTTTTTAGATAAAAATATCAGTTGGTTAGGCAGGCAAGTGGCGATATAGCATTTGAATCTCTGAATACCTCTATTAACAAAGGTTAAGCACTCTGTATAACACAGTTGAGATACCTTACAAAATTACGAGTGAGATAACATTACAAAATGTTGAGTAAAAAGTATTTACCCAAATCAAGAAGACATGTTGTAACCATGTAAGTATTTGGGAGAAACAGAGGAAAGCTTAAGAGAATCTACATTTATGACAGCAAGAGAAATCTAAAACATTATTGTTACTAAGTTGTTGCTACAGAACTGAGGGGTCACAACTTAATGGAAGTCTCAACAGAGTAATCTGGGAACACAGGCAAAACTAACAGGGTTTATCAAGCTCCCTTTTGCAGGAAAATATAAGAGGACTATGGAGAGATCAAAATGCCAACATGTTCTATAATGAAGAATGTGCAATTACTTTGAAATTAATCAAATGAAGTCCTTTCCAGAATAGAAACCAGCACTGAGAAGAAATTGTTTACACTAGAAGTTATATTGAAAAGTACAAGAACATCAGTCATGGAAAAGAGAAGAGAAATTTAGTATAAGGTACAAAAGAATAATGAGCAGAATAAGAGGCAATAAAGGCCTTAACAGAAACACATACTAAAAACATATACAAGATTTAAGCTAATAAAAAAAAAAAACATAACATAACTTAAGATGTAATCAAAGTATAAATAGAACAACATAAATTAGAATTCAAAACATTAAGAAATTAGGTATTAATAAAAAGAAAAACTTAAAGAGAGGGCTGATACTATGCAGAAAGGGTTAAAATGACAAAAATACATACTTGATATTGAAGATTAACCTAGAAGACACAAACCAGTGGATAAATGTCACAAATAGCATTATGAAATAAACGAAGATGGAAATCATAAAACAATGAAATAAAAAAGATATAGAGAAAATAATTTTAAAATGTGAAAAGGTGATAGAGAAGATAGGCAACAAAGGTCCAACATACACATAACTGGAGTCCATGGCGGGGTGGGGGAATAAATCAAAGCACTGGAACAAAACAAATCATAAAATTTGTACTTAATGTATAACTCTGCACTAAAATGTGACCTGAACACATTAGGATATCATACCAAATAACTAGGAAAAATATCTCAGAATAGCCAGTATCAAAATACATTCCAGTAATACTGTTAGATGTTGAAATAAAACATGAAAGAAAGAAAAAAATCACTTCTGAGTGAGCTTCAGACAAGTAAAATGAATAATTATCAGCATAAGGCTTGTGTTGAATAGTGGATATAATTTTATCTGTAGAACTCAGCTTAGGTGATGGACCTACCAGAGACATTGTATAATGGTATGGTGATATATTTTGACTATATTGATAGTAAAATAGCATAAGTTGGTGGGGAGTGTGAAGAGCATATGAAAAATAAACCTGATGTTTCCCTACGTTTACTGAAAAAATATTTTAGTTCAAATTTTGATGTTATGGGTCAAGAAGAAAACATGTAAAAATGCTTATAATGTTCAATGTAGGGAATCATTAGATGTGCAAAAAGAAGGAGAAGAAGATAAAGATCGGACAGATTTTATCAGCATGCTAATACAAAATAATCTTTAAGACAAAAATGCAAGACTTCCTGTATGTGAATGTATATATGGGGGGTGGGGGTGGGAGAAGAACCGATCACAAAATAAAAATCTCTGTGTCTTCTCTCTTTCTTGTTTCCCTTTCTGATAGAATTTGGATTGAATTTATTTATCTGTTCAACTATTACAAGAAAAAACAATTTTTCTAACAAAAAAATCCAGCACTACGCTGTGAGCCAGAGAACACTTAAAGATATTTCCAAGAGGTTAAAAGAGTAGAAAGAACATACAGTTAATAGGCAAATTCAAGTTAAAAAATGCAAGAATCAGTATTGTGATATTTGACAGAATAGAATTCAAACCGAAAAAAAAAGGTAAAAATAAGAAAGCATGTTATAATGCTAATATTTACAGTTATAAATTAAATAGAATATAGATTACTATTTACACATATAGAAACCGAGCAAAACATTCACGAACACAAACAGCAAAAGCTCCAAGGAGAAACTGAAATCTATTGGTATACAAGAGATTTTAAATCCCCTTTCAAATTTAATACAGCTCAAGTGGATAAAAAAATAACTGTACAGAAGATCTAGTTTCTTAAGGTCAGAGCTTATGTCTTTGATTTTAAAACATTCTTGCACTCTAGTGTAAGTATAGAAACACAGAGCATTCCCCATAATCACTGCTTGTGCTGTATCCCACATATTTTGATATGTCCTTTTATTATTATGCAGTATAAATATAATTTTATTTCACTGTTGAGCCATGTATTTGTCCCTATTTTTATTAATTTTAAAATATTTAGTTATTTTGATATATTTTACTAATTCCTAATTTAATTCCTTTGTGATAAGAGAACATACTTTGTATGAATTCGATCCTTATATATCCAGTGGTAGTTTTTGTATGACTCAGGATGTGATCTGTGTTGCCGATCAGGATGTGCAGACCATCTGTGTTGCCTTGTATAAAATGTTTCATGATAAATATAGTTCTATGTAAAAAATCGGGGCGCCTGGGTGGCGCAGTCGGTTAAGCGTCCGACTTCAGCCAGGTCACGATCTTGCGGTCCGTGAGTTCGAGCCCCGCATCAGGCTCTGGGCTGATGGCTCAGAGCCTGGAGCCTGTATCCGATTCTGTGTCTCCCTCTCTCTCTGCCCCTCCCCCGTTCATGCTCTGTCTCTCTCTGTCCCAAAAATAAATAAACGTTGAAAAAAAAATAATAAAATTATATACTTACTATATATAAATTAATATGTAAATTATATGGTAAAACATATAACAGTTCATTGTTATATATAATAACTAATATAATTATATAAATATATATTATAGAATGTGTAGAATATATAAATTTATATGTACATATATAAAGTTGGGTCTTTTTAAAATAATTTCAGCCTTGGGGTGCCTGGGTGGCTCAGTCGGTTGAGCGTCCGACTTCGGCTCAGGTCATGATCTCACGGTTCGTGGGTTGAAGCACCGCGTGGGACTCTGTGCTGACAGCTCGGAGCCTGGAGCCTGCTTCTGATTCTGTGTCTCCCTCTCTCTCTGCCCTTTCCCTGCTCGCGCTCTCTCTGTCTTTCAAAAATAAATAAATGAAAAAAATTAAAAAAAAAATAAAATAATTTCAACATTTATTTATTTACTTCATTTATGTTTAATGTAATGGTATACTACGAATGCATTTACATTTTACCTCCTTCTGCTTCTATTTTGTTGCTGCTGTTCCATCTGTTCTTTGCTTCATTGTTATCACTTTATTACCTTTTAATGGTATTAATTGAGAATTGTTTTAGTATTTTATTTTATCTTCTCCATGGCCATTTTTCTTCTACCTTTTTATATTTTACTTTAGTTCTTTCTTTAAGAAGTAAAATAATGATGATTATCTTATCTTATTCTCAGTTAAATTAATATTATATTGATTTATAGATCTTTAAACAGTATAATTCTAATCAACTCTACCCCATCCTTCGGGTTTTGTTTCCATATATTTTTCCTCTATCAGTATATTTATCTATCAATATATTTATATATTATGAAACACAAAATATATTTTATTTTTATTTTAATCAGTTAAAATAAATATTTTATTTACTTACATATGTTTCTCTATCCCAGTGCTCTTGATTCCTTCTTTTAGATCTGGTTTCCACTTGGTATCAATTTTCTTCAATCTAAAGAGCTTGCTTTATCATTTTCAAAGTTCTTTGCTAGTTCCAAAATGTAGGTTTGCCTTTTTTTAGCCGTGTTTCCTTTTTTTTTATTTTTTTAAAGTTTATTTATTTTTGAGAGAGAAAGAGACAGAGTGCGAGTGGGAGAGGGGTAAAGAGAGAGGGAGACACAGAATCCAAAGCAGGCTCCAGGCTCTGAGCTGTCAGCACAGAGCCCGACGCGAGGCTTGAACTCACGGACTGCAAGATCAGGACCTGAGCCAAAGTCAGATGGTTAACTGACTGAGCCACCCGGGCGCCCCAGCCATGTCTTCTTTTAAACATTGGTTAGATTGTCCTGCTTCTGCACATAATTTATAATTTTTGATAGGAACAGTAATTTTTTATTGAAAGACAGATATTTTATATAAAGTATTATTAAGCTCTGGATGATGAGAAGATTGATTGTATCCTCCACTAAGTTGTGAGGGTGGTGACCCCTGACCTTCATGTAATTAGGGAATGAACTTGAGAATGGATGTATTTTCTAAGGTTCATTCCATTCCTCCTTCATTTCAACTCTTTGGATATAACCCTGCATGGTCCTAACCAGTCCTGAATTCCATTTACTTCTCTCTTTAATATCATAATACAGACAGAAACTTTGCTCTGCTTCTCAATGGCTTTTAATTGTGTCTCCTTGTTACTTGTTTTATCTAGCTTCATGAGTCTTAAAATATGTCAAGGGGACAACAGCTGTACTTTTGAGTCCCTCAGATGCTGGCCACGATGGCATCTTAGAATTTTAAATTTTATTTCCCTTCTTAAATCTGTCTTGCCTTCTCTTCAGCTTAGTAGTACTATTTAGCATGGTCTCCAGTACTAAAGGCAATCAAATGACTTGAGAGGAAAAAATTCATATAAAATATCTGGTTGAATTATTCAAGCCTACCCAAGAATATGTAAAGTAAATGATTGTCCAGGGTAAAGATATCACCTAGCTTAGTGTAAGGTGGTGACGGTGGAAATGAACAATACATTTTGGTCACAGCTTGTTGGAAGATTCGATCCTGGGTGAGCATGATAAATGAAGAGGCAAGCATAAAGGACGACTTTCTGGCTCCTGTTATATATAGAGAGAGATCCAAGATGAATTTTGAGCTGGAGATACATAGGTGATGCGATGGACTAGAGAGAGAGAATGACAGGAGCCAGACAAAAAGACCTTGGGACAAGGCTTAAGGAATTTGAATATTTAAGGGCCTGGGAAAGAAAGAGCCCTCGGAGAACCAGTGCTGTGCCATCGAAGTCAAGACCAGCACATATTTCAAGATAGGGGAAGTGAGAGCTGATGTCCAATGCTGCTAAAGAATATTATTTATTGTTTACTTAATCGTGTGTAAAAAAAATACTCTCCTGTCTACAGCATAATTATTGGGAGAAATAGTGAGCTACATGTGTAAAACGGATTTCTAACCCATCATACACGATATAATAAATGTTTACTATTAGTTTAAGGATTAGGCAGGGAAGTTACATTGGACCCTCTTCATTGTTGCAACAGTATGGAGGATAGAGCACATGAGACCCAGAATAAGACCTCTAGTCCACCAGCACTCTATGTGAAAAATAATTCAAGTATATGAGTTGTTGATTGAGGTATGGATTGAGATTTGGAAGAGTTATTAAGAGATGGGTTTGGATTTGAGGATAAAGAAACGGGGTGGAGGGATCTAGGATGGTCTTCAGGTTTCTGTTTAGAGAAGTATAATAGAGATTGAAAGGTTATTACCAGTACAGAAATAGAAAAAGAAAAGACTCTTACTGTATAAGGCACTGCCAGTAATTAAAAAAAAATCGAGGTAAATAGATAAAGGAAATTACAGGTAATCAACCAATGAATTTTTAACTAAGCACTAATCCTTCACTCCAGAATACCGGGCAAGTGTACAAATATCAGGGTGTTGAGTATAATCTGGGGGAAAGGATATCAGTAGAGATTCTATTTTATCTAGTTTGCTAATCATGATGTATGGGAAGCTTTATGATAGTGGAAGGAATAGCAAAATGTGTGTATGTAACAGATCACTTTCCTATATCATGTATACACCTATGCATTACATTGCCACTCCTCACTAGTTAAAATTTGTCTATGTAGCACAGAAAGAAAAAATGAGTAACACTGAATTCTATTTCTAAGCGAAAGCATTTGGAAGACGGAAGCATCAACATAACTGATACATCTGCAGTGCAGTTTTT
Organism: Acinonyx jubatus; assembly: GCF_027475565.1. Taxonomy (NCBI): domain Eukaryota; kingdom Metazoa; phylum Chordata; class Mammalia; order Carnivora; family Felidae; genus Acinonyx; species Acinonyx jubatus. The sequence continues at coordinate 24,551,356 of NC_069385.1, forward strand.
TTTCCCTTGCAGTTTGCCTATCCTGATGAAATTCCTTTCCTATGTTTATATTAATTCACTCTTATGCTCATGGCAAAAAAAAAAAGATGCTAATAAAACAGTACCACATATAATATTTGAACTTACTTGAAAATACTTTTCTGGAGGGTGTGCTGACATATTGAAATTCATTTTATCTAGAATTGTGTTTTAAAAATAAAATCAAAGCTATACTCCTGTATCAAATTATCTTTTGTCTACCTGGGTAATATAATTTTAATTACTTTTACTCTTTTGTCTTTTGTTTCTCACCAAAGCAGAAATGTAACTCCTATGTTTACAAAAACACATAAAATAGAAAATATGACTGATAGTTATTTAACTCTTATTGAATGGGAAATAGTTGCTTATTAAATCCAGGGAGGGGATGCATTTTTATTTCTCTTGCATAGAAGTCATTTTACCTAGTTATTGCCTTTTTTTCCCCACAGATTCATTTATATGCATTTCCATTTTCTATCATCCACTTTTCATACTTGAGGCCTTATGCTGGTAGACATATATACACACTCACACAAACACAAACATTCATGGAATAGAGCCTGATAAGAAACCTTAAAGGAATAAAGGTGTTTTAAATAGGGATTATGTGAGGTTCATTTTTATTTGTATTTTTCTCAAGAAAAAAGCGTTGGTATACTTCTCATAAAGTAGCCACATAATTAAGCCTTAAAAAAAGAGATTTTTTTTTGCCATTAGCAATACATATTTTTAAGAAATCCCAAATTTAAACATGTATGTGCCCCAAATTTCTTTTTTTACAAATAAAAGTGGTCAAGAATGTATGGAAGATCCTAATAGTAAAATTACATTACTTGTATTTAAAAGTGTTTGTAATAACTAGCAACTGATAGGTTGATAAGAACACTGAAAACATATTTTAGCAATAAAAACATATTTTTCCTGTGACTTATGATCATGAATAGTCCATAACACTTAACAGTAATAAAGAGGTCCTGCATTTTTATTTAATTCTTTCATTACTTTTTCCTTACCATTATTTATGTTGATTTAAAATAGTTGTTTATTTACCAGAATTCCTTTAAAAATGCACCTATAGTTGATTACTTGTATGTTTGTGAGACTCTGGTGGCTCTAATTACAGTAAACATGATTTTCATAAATTCTTGAAAATTTTTAATGGTTATTTACTTTTCAGAGAGAGAGAGAGGGAGGGAGGGAGGAAGGGGCAGAGAGGGAGACACAGAATCTGAGCAGGCTCCAGGGGTTCAAGCCTATGAGCCACGAGATCATGACTTGAGCCGAAGTCAGACATTTAACTGACTGAGCCACCCAGGCACCTCTTTCATAAATTCTTTGTAAGAATAGTCACTATGTCAAAATATTATTTGTACTAATTGATTTTCCTGTATATTATGAAATGTATCTGTTTAAAGTGACTTAAAACACTATGATCTAACCCAGAAAATTAAAGGAGCCTTGACTCCAATTAGTAATGTGCTTGCAGACATTATTTTAAGAGTCATCAATATGCTGTTAATGAAAAGGGGCTTGTAGGAATTTATTGAGTTAATCATAAATTGTACAGTTCTCCTTTTAGCAATGTGAGAGGATTACACTTTCTCTTGGAGTTGGTACAGTGCTTGAATTGGCCAACATGAATGGAAGTGTCATTTGTTGCTTGCAGGTAAAGGCATTTAATTGCCATTGCAAACCATTTTAGTGATCCCTTCTCCCTGTACAGTTAATCATGGAAACCTAAATAAATATGAAGAACAAAGACCCTTAATTAACTTCACTGGGCATATAGTGAAATAAAACACCGAGGTTAAATCATTGAGATTGGATGGTTTTAGTTATTGCAAATAACAGTGCTACCCTGAATGACACAAAAGCCTAAAAGGAAATAGTAACATACTAACTCTGCTCTCTCTGGTGAAACAGTTTCTGAGACTTAGAGCTAATTTTAACAATCACAAAGATTATGATTGGTAATCAAGTAACACAATCTTATTTTAGTTGGTTCAAATTAGACATTTTTTTTGTTCTATATGTGGCAGGTTACAGAAGTACATATTTAATTGAATATGAGAAAGTCATTGTATTAATAAAAAGGCCTGATCTATGAGAAATTTCAAATACTACATGTACATATGATATAATACATATTCCACCAAAACTGGTTATATTTCAAAATGGCTTTGGCTAACAGGTTGTACCATATGTTTTATATAATTTTTTTCTAAGGTTGGTATAGTTTTCCTATGGATAGACTTATTCTTTGTTTGGATACAAAGAGTACCAATAAACATACCACTTTTTTAAAACTAAAATTATAAAGGAAATCGGGTCTATAATCTTTCAAATGTAAGATGACTATTTGTTATGAATGGTACATTGCCAGTTTATGTATGTTATATAGGCATAATTTTTTTTAAAAAACACTTTTAAAATCACCCCAGTTCAAACAATAAATCATACAGTCACTCTACTGAAATATGTGTGCCTGTATGAAGTTTATTATAGCAAGTGAAATGAATGCTGAGATTTGCAAAGATTAATTAAAATTAGATATGCATACCACATTCATACCCCAAACATAATATAATTTCTATGAGTGCAGGGCCTTAACACTGTTTCATTGGCACCGATTATGGTATCTAATAATTAATCAGCACTCAAAAACATGTATTAAGTGGATTCGTTGATGATGACAGTAGATGAGATGACTAATGTATTAATGGCAGACTTGGGGCTCAAAAAGATTGTATAATGGAAACCATATATGAATGGAAATTCTGGATTTTCTTTTCAAAAATTGTCTTTCAGAAACATGTCAAAAGATGTTTTCATATATAACAAAATAGAGAAAATTGTAAGATTTTTAAAACATTTACTTATTAACTTCTTCCAAAAAAGTAATGATTTTGAGACAGTGAAAGAAAATAGACTGATTTATTTTATAACTTGCATGATATTAAGTTGTATTAACCAGGAAGGAAAAATCCTACTGTATTCTCAGTGAATGCACATAGCTGCTTTATTGTTTAGCTTAGGGGTTTAATGATTTAGAAGAAGAGAGCCTCTGAGTTTGTAGGCGATATTTTTAAGCCAGCTCAGCATTTGCTAAGGGAATTGGGACTATTTAGAATGAAGAAGAGAATACTTACCAGGTTATAATAATTGTTTGCAAATATTTGGAATACTGTAATATATAGAAGAGTGTTCAGATTTTGTTTATCTCCAGAGGACATAAATAAGACTAAACCAATAAGTGAAAATTTGGAGGCACTATGTCAGAATATTTTGTAAGAAATTAGAACTGTTTAACAGTGTAATAAGCTACTTCAGAAAGTATGGAATGCCATATGTTAGACATGTCCATCTTTCAGGGATAAAAATTATTTCTCCCTTGGCAGGACCAGTTGAACATTTAAAACTTTTACAACCTTCAAATTCCTTGTATTTATTATATCATTATATCATACTGAGAAGTATTGGTTGAATGACTTATGAATGTGCTCAAGTGATTAAAATAAGAATTAGAATTCCTAGGCCATTCAAATCCAAGAGTACAGTCACTGTATTAATGGAATAACTACAATTATGACAGAATTTTCTACCCTCTAATCTCCAGCAGAATAGCTGGAATGCCAGAACCTCAATGTTTATCTTACTCTAGTAGGATCATGAGGAGTGGTTCACAACTTTTCTTTGAGGGCCATTAAGCCTCTGTCTTTTCTCATCTGTCACAATGATGTCACAACAATAATATCATTTCTTCCAAATTAGTCGAGAGATGGGTGCTCCTTTCCATTATTTTTCTTGCCCAGTATCATTTTTAGGCAGAGTATTTTCCCACTATTTTATGAAAACTTTCTCACCATCATCAAGTCATTCCCATAGAAATCAAAGTTTATTGGTGACAGCAATATGTCACCAATGTATTTGGATGCTATACTGAGTGGGAAAGACATTCTTTCATATTTTATTTCCTTTTCTTTTAAATCAATATAACAAGATCCTTGACTTTGCAAGTTTTTGTCTTCATAATATTCATAGCGTTTTTGTGTTCTAGTTAATTCAGAAATTAGCATGTTTCCTTCAAGGATGGTTTGCAAGACAATAAAGGTAACACCACCTTAAAGAAAACACTTCCATCTCCGATGATATTTTTTCCATCTGCACTCAATTCAAGAAGGGAGAAAATATTTTTCCTCTCATTTGCTTCAACTTTTTATTCTATCTGCCCCTATGTTTCCATGGAAGTTTTTTCTGTCAATTCAGTGAATACTGAAGAAGATACCTATTATCATCTCTGTCCAGCACCTCTTTTCTCTTCACAGAAACTTCCCACACCTATGACCATATCCACCAACTTACAGTGGGGAGCTAGAGGGGTGGAGGGCAGTTGTTTTTAATCTGTGAGCACAGTCAACTGTGAGTATCTGGAAGTGTACTTTCCCCCCAGGTGTACCCGGGAGAAAACCGACAAATGTCAATGCAGGAACATAAATACTCCTGCCCCTTTAACCCTGCTCAAGACAGCTCTGAGGTGTGTCCTCCATGGTCTCCAGAGCTTCTCCACATGTTGGAACCAGAGTGATCCTCTGAAAGTTTGCTTGATATCAAACCCTTTCAGGGGTTCTTTCCCTGTTCTACTTTATTCCCTGTTGAATTTCATGGAATTACAATCTAATAAATCATTTTTACATAGCTCTTATTTGGAGGAATACTTCTGGGGATGCTAACCTAATGCATGTACTAATGACTTGAGAGGTGATAACCCAAACCTGGGATATTTGTCCACACAGGAGGGAATGTCATACATAGAGGGACCACCTGTCATTCAAATTTTAATATGAGAAAAACTCACCAACTTTCTATGTTCCTACCATTAGGCTTTTTTTCCCCCTAATTTGGTATCACATATAATTTTCTTCTGGGTATTTATTGAGTACCAAATATAGTATATATCATTATCTAACACTATACATTATGTGTGTCTTTGGGCACATTCATATACATTTGCAACTTCCTATTTCATATTGCACATTAACTATATATAATAATAATAGGGGCGCCTGGGTGGCGCAGTCGGTTGAGCGTCCGACTTCAGCCAGGTCACGATCTCGCGGTCCATGAGTTCGAGCCCCGCGTCAGGCTCTGGGCTGATGGCTCGGAGCCTGGAGCCTGTTTCCGATTCTGTGTCTCCCTCTCTCTCTGCCCCTCCCCCGTTCATGCTCTGTCTCTCTCTGTCCCAAAAATAAATAAAAACGTTGAAAAAAAATTTAAATAATAAATAACTATCCAGTGTTTCTCAACCAGGAATGTGGTAATTATCACATTTTTTTTTTGTAGTGGAAAACACAGAGATCATCTTATGGGCAAGAATATTTCCATAAACTCAGTCTTCCATAAAAAGCATTTATATACATACATGGCATAAAATGACAGAGCTCTGAGGTCAAGGTTCAGGTCCATCTAAAACTGTTTCTATTGCTGTTGAGAGATCAGTATGTTAAATATTATCTCAGTGATGGTGAAGACAGCAATAGAGTTGATCCTTTAATTCATCTTATTTTTTCTGTTATTTCTGTATTTTGAAAATTTCCTTTGTCTTTTATTTTAAATTTATTAGAAAGATTCTTCTAATAAAACTAAGAATCAGTGGATCATGAAAGTAAAATAACTGCTTGTATGTTATGAATTTAATAATCCTCATTACCAAACTGAATAGGATATCATATGGAAGCTGTTGGTATCCTGCTCTATTCCCCGTAGTGGCCAGTCCAGGGTCCCCCACCTGCTGTGCATGTCCTAGCAGCTAATGCTTTACAGCTGCCTCTTTCTCAAATTACCTGTCACCAAGCAGGAGCCGCCTGGCCTGGGTTAGGTTGCCAGGTTTAGCAAATAAAAATGAGAGGTCAAAACTATTTCATAATAATAATACATCCTTTGCACTTTTGCATTGATTCTCCTATAAGTGTACAATGGAGTATTTCAGAACAGAAACACGTGAGACATGTGTGAGACAATGATATCAGTCCCACTGTCATCTGTGAAGCCAGACATTGAAGTTACTAAAAAATAAGTAAAACATTCTAACTCCTCCAGTAATTATTTTTATTTTGAAAATACAATCATTTTCAGGAAGATTTGTCATGTTAATGTGTAATGTACTTCCACTTCTAAAATGAATTAATAGTACACATATATTTAATTGATTTTATTTTTAAAGGAAATTCTTTCCTTGAACCATAGGAAGTGAGAACATGGTAAAAGCTAATTTTGTAGGTTTGTTACTGACATTTTCATCTAAAATAGCTGAGATTTTTAAAATTAGTTTTAAAACACTTAACGGTGAATATTAGAACTTGTGGTAAATTTACATGGCAATAAGATCTACACGTGTGTAGTTTAATGGTGGTAATTGCTTTAACAAGACAATAATGCCTGAATCCTGCTCAAAATAAGAAAATCTGCTACTCAAACCCCAGAGGAGGATTCACGTACAGGAAATCAAGACATCCAGAAAAGCACTTTATTATTTTATTGAGCTTAGCCCACAATGACATTTAGATCTTAAACAGGTTGGGCTGGACCCTACTTAAATGACATTAATGTGTATTACAAGGTTACCTCAACAGCTCTTTGAAATAGAGTTGTAAAGCTTGCCTTATGTATTTTCCTAGAACTTCTAAAACCACTGTATGCTTTTGGCTTCCACCAGTCTAATGAGAGGAATGTTGGGTATTCACCTATGAAATGGTTGAGACAAGGCAAGAGGAAAGAGGTAATTTGGCCCAAAACCTACAGTGGATTTCTTATCTTAGGACAGATCAGCACTCTGGAGCCAGCTGCAAATTTGAAAAGAAAGGTGGAGGCCCCAAACAATATCATTTCATACTTCTCTAGAGTTTTGGAGCGGAGAGGTGTAGAGAGATTTCTCCAATTAATCTCATAAGTGACTGCCTGACATTAACTTCAGCATCTTTTACGTGGTTGTCTGAAACTTTAAACCTCTTTGAAAACTACTCTTGATGTAAACAGGCCCAGGAAGGGTCCTAAAATAAGATCTATTTAGATCAATACCTGCTATATTTGAACTGTACAGTGGGAAGAGAAAGAGATGGTAGAGAAAAAAGAAATTAGCTTAGTCTCAGAACTCTGTCGTACCTGTCAATCCCATGTAATTATTGGAATGCCTTTAGTGAGTCAGAGCTGTGACTGCCCATTACAGGGGGAAATGCAGGCGATCAGAAAAGCACTTCCCAGACCTTTGATGCTGCTTCTCAGACCTGTTGCTGTATCTCTACGACTTTCTCATAGTATTTCTGACATACGTAAACTCAAGACCTTTTGATTATCCCTCCATGGTTTCTCTGGAAGCTTCTGAACTGGTTCAGAACAACATGATCTGAACACAAGCCTGCGTGACCCACTGTGCTGCCAATCAACCCACATTATAGTTCCCTCCTTGAATTCTACTCAGCTGTTTTGCCCAAGCAAACTCTCCAATCGCCAAGCCTTACCTTTGACAGAAGTAAAAGTTGAAAAAAAAAATGAAGACTTCCACTTGGAATCACATCAATTTAAAATTCAGATGATGAAATTTCCCCTCAATCCCGTCACACTCTGGCCAGAATCAGAGGGGTTTTGTGTGAGAACAGATGTAAGGTCCACAGCTGGCAATGTCACTGAGACTACGTACCGTACCAGCTCTGAATGACTTCTCTGTCCCCAAAACCTCATAGGTCCTACTTTTCCAAAAATTTTTCAGAAATATACACGCAGACATTATAAAACCGGCCTTCAATCTACAACTATAGAGCACACAAACAAGTTACCAAAATGATACCTCTTTAAAGTTTATAATCCATGTATAATCCCTTACTGCAGTCTTACCTGAGCAAGAATAGCTCCAAGTCCTGAACTATATTAAATATTATGTTATGTTGTTCTGTTCTGTTCTGTTCTGTTGGCTAAAAGCTGCAGAACAAACTGTGGACAAAGAGGTAGAAAGAGTGTATGGAATAAACATAATTCTTGGTTCACAAAGGCTCATTTTTGTTGGATTACATATGTCTATGAATTTTGCTATGGATTGAATTATGTCCCCCCCAAATTCATAAGTCGAAGCCCTAACTGGAGAATGTGGCCTTTTTTGAAAATGGTCATTGCAGATGTAATTAGTTAAGATGTGGTCATACTGAAGTAAGGTGGGCCCCAAGTCCAGCATGACTGGTGTCCTACAAAAAGAGGAAACTTGGAGACACACATGTATGCAGGGAGAATGCCACAGGAAAATAAAGGGAGAGATCGGGGTGATGCTTCTATATGCCAAGGAGTACTACAGATTGCCAGTGAACCACCAGATTCATCCTTACAGCTCTCAGAAAATCCTGCTTACACCTTGATCTCAAATTTCTGCCTCTAGAACACCGTGAGACAATATATTTCCGTTTAAGCCCCTCAATTTCTGGTACTTTGTTACGGCTGCTCTAGTAAATGAATACAAATATTTTAAGTTTCTTTATTTATTTGTTTTAAATAATTTGATGAACACTCATGAAATACCAGCTGTATTATTCAAAGAGATGATAAGACTATGCAATACCAAATGACATCGAAACAGTAGATTCCTAGAACGAGTCTGATTTCTTGCTGATACTGTCCTGTTCATTGAGGATCAGCCAGAGCTGTGCCCTGTTTCACTAAGTGACTTCTGCCCTTCTTGCTCAGTGACACAGCAAAGTGGCCAGGTACAGTGAGGCAGTTGCTACAGCACAGAGAAGAGATGTGGTAAATCATGAACTGCCTCTTAAGCCTTCCTTCTGAAGGTGGCACACACCATGCCAGTGAAAGTCACAGGGCCTCACTTGACTTTGAGGGACCGGGGGAAATCCCTACAATGTGCTCACAAGGAGAGGAACCAAAATACATATGATCAGTCTAACAACTGCCAGTTCATCCCAAGTCCAACATAATACTAATAGCTTATCTCATCATAAGCTTGTTTTAGAACATTTCCATTAAATTCAAAAGGCCCCTTAATCATTTGAACAGTCGATCCCTTATTCCAACCCCTCTCCTCTAGCGAAAGCAAGCATAATTTGGTTTCTGTCTCTCTAAGATTGCTTTTCTGGGCATTTCATATAAATGGTATCATAAAATATGCAGTCTAGCTTCAACTAACTTTACATGTCTTTACATAAATTGTAAAATCTTTGTAACAATATACTTTAATTTTCACCTCTCATCTGCTGCACTATTATTAGCATAAACTTCTGCATCTGTTATAAATTTCATACATTTGTATTTTGGGGCTTCTAAGAACTAATTATCTTTTAAAGATTTTTTTTAATGGAAAAGGTCTTATATCAAAATATATGAAAAAATATTGTAATTCAAATTAATGAAATATATAACTCAATTAAAAAAATGGACAAAGGACTTGAGCAAACACATTAGAAAATGAGATGTCACAAAATACTTTACAAAATAAAAAAATACAAATGGCCAATAGGCCATAAACAGATGCTGAAAATTGGTAACAGGAAAATTTACATTAAAGTTAAACAAATAAACAAAAACAAAAAATAAGTTATCCCTACACTTTTTTTAAATTACTAAATTTTTAAATTTACTAATATTTTAAATTACTACATTTTTAAAAATTACAAATCCGGGTGTTGTCAAGGATGTGAAGAAACTAGAACTCTCATTCATAACAGGTAGAATTCTCATAAAAAGAAACATATATATGCACCATACTTCCTGGCAATTCGTTTAAAATATTTATACCCTCTGTGAAAATATATGCACACATACAAATGGACACACACACACATTTGGACACACATGTTTATAACAACTGTTTTCATAATGGCCAGCAATTCTAAATAAATAAACATTTAATTCAGGGTGCATGGGTGGCTGGCTCAGTCAGTTACATGTCTGATTTTTTATCTCAGTTCACGTGTCGATCTCAGGGTTGTGAGTTTACGCCCTGTTTTGGGCTCCACACTGGCTTTGGAGCCTACTAAAAAGGTAAAATTAAATTAAATATAAAATTAAGAAAATACATTTAATGAAATATACCGCACCAATGTAAAGAAACAAATTTACATATGTCAATGGGGATGAATCTCAAGAAGATTATGATGCACCAGAAAAGTCAGCTGCAACAGAGTATACACCCTATGATCAATTTATAGGAAGGGCTAGTACACACAAAACAAATCTGAAGTGAAATAAATAGGATAAATATTTGCCTTAGGTGGTGGATATGTTCTACATCTTGATTTTATGGTGGTTTATGGGTAAAGATATTTGTCAAAACTCATTCAATTGTATGAATTCAAGTAAATGCATCTTTACATGTAAATACAATACTTGTAAATAAAATTGCTTTGAAAATGTCATTTGTTCCTAATCACTCTGTATGACCTGCTAATAACTAGCAAGAAATGTTTACAATTTCCATTTAATAGCAGGTATGTATATGTATATTATTTCACTTTCCCGTAAGTGTATATCTACTCTGATTTCTAAAATTCAGTATTTATTTTAGATAAGACTTCTCTTCCTTTTCAGTTTATTTTAAACCTGATAAAGTAACAAAAAGGAATCTTATGTTGATGGAACTCGTTTGTACCTTGATGGTGGTAATTCCATCTATATACCCATGTGATAAAATTGTGTAGAGCTAAATATACCTATACAAATGAGCACAAGTGGAACTGAGGAAACCTAATGAGATCAGTGGATTATATCGATGTCAATATGCTGATTCTGATTTATACCATGATTTTACAAGGCTTTACCATTGGGGGAATATGTGCAAAGAATGCAAGGGATTCCTCTGTTTTATTTTTTACAACTGCATTTGCACCTATCTCAAAATAAAAAAGTTTAATTAAAAAGCCTAAATCCTCTGCAAGAAAAATAGTTTTTGTTCACTAAAAATATCTTACATTCACTGCTACTGCTACACTTCTTATACTATACTGGTAGCAATCTGATTCAAAAAGCCAGGAACTTCTACAGACTCATTTTCCTTAACAATAATTTGACTTAGGAGTTATATAAATCACATTTAGTTTTCTTTGAACTTTTCCAACAAGAATCTGTATTTATTCTGATGTGCCACTGCATTTTTTCTATTCATTGCAGCACACTAAGAATCACTGTGTTTGAATTCACACTGCAGGACCCTGGAATCCATAACACTACTTTGGGCTATTCCAATTCCTTAGCAAGAATCATTTAGGGAGCATGTGTATTAGAGGGCCGAGACAGTCTTCAGATATGCCTCCCGTGTTTTCTCTCCTTTACCATGGATGTGGTTCACAATAAGATAGAATTGAAATGTTGGATCCTGAGGAGCTAAGGATCCTCTCCATGCCTTGACTTTGTTACATCACACTCAGGATAGAAGACCCCATTTGGGCCTTACTTTCATGGGGGTACAATCACTGCACAAACATTTAAGCTATTTGGTATAGTCTTTCTTTCTCACTATGCATTTTGCAGGTGTGGTAAGACTATGTAGGAAGTTTTCAATAGCTGTGATCTTTGCCTTCTTTTTACTGTGTCTTGCTCTTCCAAATATAATATAAATCTCTCAAATAAAATACTAGGTTATCCAAGAAAGGGAGATTAAACACTGCTGCTTGTTGTTGTTATTGTTGTTGTTTCTTTTTACTGGATTTTTTTTTCCTTTCTAAAGAGAAGTTTCATGGGAGAAAATCCGCCTGGGAACTCCGAATCCTTGACACTAAAGGGAATTAATAAACTCCCCAAACATACAGAAAATTTAGGCGTTCATATTCTTGAGCAGATTAGTCAACTTAAATACCCATGAGAGATTGGAGGAGAGATACTTGGTTTGTTTGGTTGCTAACTGGGAATTGCAAGTAGACACTGGTACAACCCTAAGAGAGCCCAGTTCAGTAACTGTCAGGTGATTCTGGCTAAAAGGACTCCAAATTATTGCCACATATAGTTGCTTTTCAGCTCTTTACTCCCCTTTTCTACAAACTGCTAGAAATTCATTATGGGTTTTTTTTGTGGTTGTTTTTTTGTTTGTTTGTTTGTTTTGTTTTTTGCTACTGTCTGTTATTTCTATAAAGCAAGTCAAGGTTCTGCGGTGTTAATGACTTCCACCAAGAATTGAATGGATCTTCTCTTGGTCTTTGATCATTTAGCATCACATTGTACCTCCTGAGTCTACTTTTAGACAAGTGCACCCTGTCTTCATTTATACTCTTTTTCCAAGCGAACTAGCTTGTTATAAACCACCTAGACTAGCTATTTTAAATATATTCCTTACAAGAATCCCGAATGTATAGTTTTGTGCTACAGCTACTAAGTTAGTTCTGCCTTCACCTTAATAACTGTGTGTAGACCCGAAATGCTTTACCCCTCAAAAACCTATTCAGTTTTGCCCTGTTAATTTTATTTGTAGGATTTTTCTATGCTCTTTAAATAGTAAGTTTCTAAGATTTAACAGTGATTCTAGCAGAGGTAATAGTGCCTTAGGAGCTAATCAACCACCTGGGAATCAAGGACTCTGATTTTTAATTTCCTTCCTTTGACTAACTTGCCAAAATTCTGGGATAATCACAATTTCCAGGTACATCAAATTCTGCCTTAAGTAAAGTAGGATTAATAATGTAGTAAGGATTTGGTGAGGTGGAACTAATGGATTTTAATATTTTGCAATGATAAAATATCACATGGGGACATTTGGAAATAGGTCTATCATTCTACTGAATGAAATTTCTGAACATGGAGATTTTTTAATGAAATTGAACCCAGTCTTCGAAAGTGTTTGTTTTGTTCCTGGGGCCCTGAAGCTTTCCAAAATTTTATTTATTCATGAATAGGTTAAGAACAAGTGAAATTAAATCAACTTTGCCATTGTTCCTTTTGAAAGTACCTCCAAAGACTAAATAGTAAATGAAGCCTAAAATGAACAGTCAGCTTAAGCCCAGCAGGAGAGTTCCTCAGAGGGGGACAGATTTGGAAACTAACACTTTTCCATTTGCTGTATCTCTACAGAGGTGTGAATTTCTAGGAAGTCACACAGATTCCTTAAATGGGAAAACTTGCAGAGCAAATAAAATTCTCCTCTCCTGGTCTTTTCAAACTCCGATCCATACCCTGCACTGGAACCTCTTATTTCTGGTCAGTGTACTCCTCCTGTCAAGATTACTGATCTTATTAGGGTACTCACTATACATCCTAAGTGGACCACTGTTCCATCAGCTTTTCTTAAATAAGAAAATTGATAATTTGCTATGTCAGCTTAGTCTAGAAAAGTGCGCGCTCATGGAGTTTTAGGCAACTGTGGATGGAGTGGACAGTGTTTGTTCCAGGGGAACATTGAAAGATGTGTGTCTCTTCAATTCCAAAAGGCTGCACTCCAGTTGTTTTTTGTTTCCCACCCCCCCGGGAAACAAGTCTCCTGGCAGTGACCTACTAGTCTTTTTTGGTTTTTTTTTTTGTTAGATATTCAGCCATTATTGTTAATGACAATAATCACAACAAGGATACAAAAACCTGCAACTGATGTCATATATACTACAGGCAAAAGGTACAACATTATGCTTTCTTTAGGTAATAGCTGATTTTTATTCTCACAACTACCCTGCGAGGCCTTTCTATCCTCATTTTACATATGAAAATGTTGGCTTAGAGCACTCTAGTAACTGCTTAAGGTAATGCAACTAGTAAGTTGTGGACCTACATAAAAACCTCACATTTCTGTGAAACCAAAGTCCATCTTGCCACCTTCCCTCAACATTCCTGTCACTCTTCATTGAAAGATGCTGCTCTGTTGCGTTAGTCATGCCTAAATGTTGCCCTGGTGATATGATCTTCTGAAGGGTAGGATGACTCCAATTTTCCTGACATGGGGTCTAAAATTTCATAGTTGAGCACTACATAAATTGAATCATTAGAAATCTGTTTGAAAAGGCAAATACTAGTTATTCCCAGGTGAGTGAAAATAGATGTCAGCTCCCTCTTCTCCAACAACTGTGAATTCCTGGTGGCTGTGAAATGAACATTTTAACAGAAAGGTTACAAACCAAGGTAAGGAAAAACTGAAATATGTAGCCTTTCTATCCCTGCTCCCATGTATTTGCCTTTTTCTGCTCTTCTCCTAGACCTCTAATTATGTTTCCACAGCTTCTTTCTTTCATTCCCACACCCCTCTCTCCTTCTTCATGATTCTTTTCTGTTGCCCCAACTCCTTTCTTTCCTCACCTCTTCCTTACCACCTCAAAGTCATAAATATTGTTGCCAAAGTCAGCAGTCCAGTGTGCCAACTCTGCTTGCATATTCACGTTCTTCTCCTCCTTCTCCTCCTCCCCTCCTCCTCCTCCTCTTCCTCCTCCTCCTCCCCCTCGTCCTCCTTCTTCCTCTTCTTCTTTTTTAAATTGAGTCAAAATTGGAACACAATGCCTGTGGCCACTCAGGGATACAATTAAGGTATCAGGACTGGCTACAGGTGGCATTTCGTTGGTTGGTTGGTTGGTTACAGTGGCCTCAAAGCCCTAAAGCACTATTCTTTCTCTGTAAGATCCTACTGGAGAACAACAAATAAAGGTATTGTTGAGACTTCGATTGATTAGGGAGACTTGCTAAGGGGGGATAAGGGGCAAGTTGGCCTTTGTGGGAGGCATGAGTGCTGATTCTAGAGCTCATCACTGAGAACACTGGGTTTCTAATTGTAAAATATTTGCCAATATGATAAATGCCAGTACTTGACCAGGATTCACAAATTTGTTTCTGTAAAGACTGGAGAGTAAGTATTTTCAGCTTTGAAGGTCCTAAGGTCTCCATCACAACTTTGAAAATAGCTAAAGACAATGTGTAAATAAATGAGCATGGCTCTATTCTCATAAAATGTCATTTACAAAAATGGATAAAGAGCCAGATTTGGCCCATAGGTGTTCTGCTGATCTCTGTTCTGGAGTCTCTTTAAAAAAAAATAATGTCTATTTATTTTTGAGAGAGACAGAGCATGAGTGGGGGAAAGGCAAAGAAAGAGAGGGAGACACAGAATCCAAAGCAGACTCCAGGTTCTTAGCTGTCAGCACAGAGCCCGATGCGGGGCTTGAACCCATGAACTGTGAGATCATGATATGAGCTGAGGTCAGATGTCTAACCCACTGAGCCATCCAGGTGCCTCTGGAGCCTCTTTTATCTCTCAGCTCCTATATCCAACGAATCATCATATTTTAAATAGTCTACCTCTAAACAAGAATAATCTATTCTCTCTTCCTTTCCTAGGCACTTATGTTCTATCTATTGAGTTAATCAATATCTATGAATTATCTCATTTGAACTTCCAACTACCTGTAAGTTGTTCTACTGTCATCATTATGAAGCTTAGAAAGGGTAAATAACCTGCCCCCCAGCATGCAGCTGTTAGTAGCTGGAATGTGTCTAGGGAATATGTCTCTTCACTAATCTCCTAAATGATCTTTCTGTCTAGGTTCCCAGCACTCCTTCTCATCTTGCACAAGGCTACTGCAGTGATTAAAGCTTAAACATAATCTGATTCTTCACTTGTTTAAAAGTCCTAGTGAACTGGCCCTTGGCTAACCTCTCCAGCTCTCTTCAGCAAAAACCCACTCATTCTCACCCATTCCACAACCCCTGACACACACACGCAGACTCACCCAGTGTGTGAACTTAAATCATAGCCATAACAAATTGCTGTTAAGTCTCATAAACCCATAGAGTTTCCATTCCACCACTGTTTTACTCCTGAAACTGTTGATTCTCCCCTTGCCCTCACTTTCTTCCATTCACCCCTTTATTATTCTCTGCCTTTCAGTATGTTTCTAACATTCCTCCAAGAAACCTTTCTTGACAAGGTTCAGTTGAACATTTATCTCCTTGTTCTGAATGTTTTTATTCCATGATACTTATATTATATCACTGTGTAGCATTTTTGTTTGTCTTTATTTTCACTGTTTTCATTGACTTTTTAAAAATTTTTTAGAGGTGCCTGGGTGGCTCAGTTGATTAAGCTACCCACTTCAACTCAGGTCATGATCTCACAGTTTGTGAGTTCAAGCCCTGCGTCAGGCTCTGTGCTGACAGCTCAGAGCCTGGAGCCTACTTCAGATTCTGTGTCTCCCACTGTTACCAGCCCTCCCCTGCTCACACTCTGTGGCTCTGTGGCTCTCAATAATAAATAAACGTTAAAGAAAAATAATTAAAAAAACACATTTATTTATTTATTTATTTATTTATTTATTTATTTATTTAAAAAATTTACATCCAAGTTAGCATATAGTGCAACAATGATTTCAGGGGTAGATTCCTTAATGCCTCTTACCCATTTAGCCCATCCCCCCCCCACAACTCCTCCAGTAATTCTGTGTTTGTTCTGCATATTTAAGAGTCTTTTATGTTTTGTCCCCCTCTCTGATTTTATATTATTTTTGCTTCCCATCCCTTGTGTTCATCTGTTCTATGTCTTAAAGTCCTCATATGAGTGAAGTCATATGATATTTGTCTTTCTCTGACTAATTTCGCTTAGCATAATACCCTCTAGTTCCATCCACGTGGTTACAAATAGCAAGATTTCATTCTTTTTGATTGTCGAGTAATACTCCATTGTGTGTGTGTGTGTGTGTGTGTGTGTGTGTGTGTATATATACACATATATATATATACACACATATATATGTGTGTGTGTGTATATATATATATATATATATATATATATACACCACATCTTCTTTATCCATTCATCCATTGATGCACATTTGGGCTCTACTTTGGCTATTGTTGATAGTGCTGCTATAAACATTGGGGTGCAAGTGCCCCTTCAAAACAGCATACCTGTATCCCTTGGGTAAATACCTAGTAGTGCAACTGCTGGGTCATAGGGTAGTTCTATTTTTAATTTTTTGAGAAACTTCCATACTGTTTTCCAGAGTAGCTGCACCAGTTTGCATTCTCACCAGCAGTGCAAACAAGATCCTCTTTCCCCACATCCTCGTCAACATCTGAGTTGTTAATGTTAGCCATTCTGGCAGGTGTGAGGTGGTATCTCATTATGGGTTTGATTTGTATTTTCCTGATGATGAGTGATGTTGAGCATTTTTCATGTGTTGGTAGGCCATCTGGATGTCTTCTTTGGAGAAGTGTCTATTCATGTCTTTTGCCCATTTCTTCACTGGATTATTGTTTTTGGGGTGTTGAGTTTGATAAGTTCTTTATAGATTTTGGATACTAACCCTTTATCTGATATGTCATTTGCAAATATCTTCTCCCATTCTGTTGGTTGACTTTTAGTTTTGCTGATTGTTTCCTTTGGTGTGCAGAAGCTTTTTATTTTGATGAGGTCCCAATAATTAATTTTTGCTTTTGTTTCCTTTGCCTCTGGAGACGTGTTGAGTAAGTTGCTGTGGCCAAGATGGTTTTGCCTCCTTTATCCTTGAGGATTTTGTCTTACATTTAGGTCTTCCTGTCTTACATTTAGGTCTTTCATCCATTTTGGGTTTATTTTTGTGTATTGTGTAAGAAAGTGACCTTTTTATTGTGTCTGCCTATCTTTCTATTATATAGCCAAGGGTTCTACTTGACAGGGAAGTTGACTAATCAATCATTATGCAACCTGAAAATTTCACAAGAGAGAATAGAGAGTAATGCAGTTCTGAGCCAATATAAGAAAAAGTGCCAAATATGAACTGTGGTTATTTAAAAATATATATTACATCTTCATAAATATGAAAGCATACCTTAGTGATAAAGCACATGAATAGATACAGTTTTACAGTCCTGTTTTTTGTTTTATTTTCTTGGCTTTTGGGGGGACAAGGGAAGCTAAAATATGAGGCATGCATTATGATCTAAATTATGTGACCCATATGGGGTCATATCTATGATATCATGGATTTCTCTATAATAAAAATTTTTACTTAGATAAAATAAGAAGAGTAATATTCTTAATGTTACAAGATAATTATTCATCACAAATTAGAACAGTATATTAAATAAATTTTCAAGCTACTGTATTCTCAGATCATTCAAAAACTCTAATGATCATTATTTAGAAAATCAACTAGTATTATTTTCCTGAGGTACAGATTTAAGAATAAAATCTAGGGGCACTTGGGTGGCTCAGTCAAACAACTCTTCATATCCATTTAGGTCATGATTACATAGTTCATGAGATGGACATCTCATGAGATGAGCTCTGCACTGACAATGTGGAGCCTCCTTGGTATTCTCTCTCTCCCTCTCTCCCTGCCCATTTGTGCTCTCTTTCAAAAATAAATAAATAAACATTAAAAAAAGGAATAAAATCAAGGCACCAGGTCTATAATAACAAAGGAAAAATATCAATTGAAATCTTTATGATGTTTATTAAAACAAACTATACTGAAAAATAATTTAGCGTGTAGTAAAAGCTTAAAGAGTCTTCTATTATTTAGGGCAAAAGTATTCAGAGTTTATGTTAATAATTCACTTGTCCTATTCTTTCTTTATTTTTAGGAGGCCATATTTCACTTAGCCATAGTTGGTTTCTTTACCTGAAAGTGACTTTTTTAATATAGAGATAAAACACAAAACTCTAATACCACAAAGCAACCTTGAGCCTCACATGTGAAGTTAGTTTGGAACCTTTCCTACTAGACTGTAACCTTGCTGAAGGGGCCATCTGGAAGCAAATAATCATCTTCTACTTACTAAATTGGCAAAAATCAGTCATGGTCCTGCCACTTACATGGCGAGGGAAGAATCCGTAGGGATGAGAGAGTTGGGGGAAAGGCAGCTTTACTGTGAATTTACCTGAGAATAGTGTTTACTAATGAACTATTCCAAACACATTAGTGGCCCGAGGGAGTCTTCTCCTTGTCTCAGAAGTATAGTATTTGATAGCTAACACACTTCACTCGTGACAATTGTAAAATGATCCCAGCCTGCAGTTCTGTCTCCGAACAAGGATGCAAGGAATCCCCAGGAGACACTGGGGAGCTACACTTGTGCATTACAGTTTCTAATTCCAGAGAAGCAAACAGGACAGAAAGAAAGCCACAGGACTTAGAGCTCCTGACTCATTAAAATTAGTTGAGAGTATGGTGTGCTGGCCATTAAATTAGTAAAGGATTTTGTTTTATCTTTGGTTTCAGTAATAATAAGAACTCTGTTTCATAGCTCATGAATGACAACATGCCTCAAATAATTACATGTAATGCTGTGGCTGAGTCCATTGCTTTTTATCAGCCACCAACAGGTAATAAAATAGGAGACAGTGACTATACATGGTTTCAATATACAAGACAATATACAAGATGTTTTCTAAGGAAAACATGGAAGGAAAGATCTGTAGCCTTGGTTACAGGTTTGGTGGCAAATGAAGATCCACTGAAAATCTCAATTGGCAGAGTGTATTCTTGCTTTCATATGAAAAAGTTCTGAAGCATACCATTGAGACAATTAATCAAGTCCAATACATTCAACAAAAATAACCTCGAAGCCCTTAAACTACGTAAGAAAATTCAAGGGGATGCCACAGGGTATTTCAAATGTTCAAGAGAAACACAGGTATATCATTCAAAGTACTAGAACATCATATTTTCTACATTCATTTTGATGATGCCATATCTTCACAAGGATGAGATTGAGTTGGTTGCTATTATTGAAAACAAGCACGGTAGGAAATTAGAGAGGTGGTATCCAAAGCCTGAGAAGTTGTACAGTGCCCAATTTGTGCATGCATTCCACTAGTGAATAATTGCCTTTTTGAATCGTGCCCCTGGAGTCAGTGTTTGTCATGCTGAGAACCACGCAGATGCTAATTGTGTTCTCTCTTTAATTGAAGTGAATATCATTTTACTAATAAAGTGACTCAAGAAGACAACTATAGAAACAACATTCAGATAGGATTAGTCAAAACAAATGCAATCTGGTTCAGGCATTAATAGCTTTATTATCTGGTTGGTAAATATATTTGGGACACAGAATAAGATGGAGAACGGTTTGGGCAAGTAATCTAGGCAAGAGTAAGAACTATGAGACAACACAAGTTTCTTGTAAACAGAGTCTGTCTGACAGATATTTCCCTGCAGTTTCACTAGGTGGTGGATCTCTCTCCACCCTGAACTAGAAAAGCCCTACAATGTAATGCCTCCTGTTGAGACACTTTTGAATAAAGCAGCTGGGGACTGCCAACAGTCTCAGGCCCTTTAGTAGATTTCAGGGCACAGAGATGGCCCTGTGAGAGCCACAAAAACCGTTGGCTCCAAACTGTCTCTTAGACTGTAAATCCTACGAACAGAGTGGGAGAGGAGGTGAGGTTAAAGGCTGGAAGAGAAGGTTGCCAGGAGTGAGACTAGGGGAGATGAAGGGGTGTGAGGAGAAGTAGGACAAAGAATCTGACTTGTACTTCTGGTTTTCCCTTTCTGAGGTCACACGTCCCTGTTGTTGTGTAATGAAATGCCCAGAGCAGTAAATGAGAGTAGAGTCTTTAAGATAACAGCACACATAATGCTAGAGGCCTTCAGTTCTCTCTCTGCTCATCCATTGGGCTCAAAGTCAGAAAACGTTGCTTGAGCGGCTCTGGTAATTTGATGAGCCAGCACAAGCTCCACCTGAGTAGAATGCTGTGGTCATCAAGTCTACCCTGCTGCCAGCAATTAAAAATTAACCTTGGCATTTTCAAAAAAGAAAGTAGCAATTCAGACGTGGCTTCTTTCCTGCTTGACAATATGTCTGAAGACATCTGCTTTCTTAAGTCAAGACAGTTACACACAATGAACCTCCTTTGTGTGTAACTTGCAAAGCTAGGTCATTAACACACCTGCCAGAATAGGAGGGAAGAAGGGGAAAAAAATCTTTTCTCTTGGTAAACTCAGTCATTTAAGACATTCAGGTTCACAGTGCTATCCTTTGAACACCCCAATTACCTCCTTCTGCCCTTACAAACAAGTGGTGTGAATATTAAACAGCTGAAATGCAATCAAGGGCTGAAATAAATAGTGTTGTTAAATCATTTTCCTGGAGAAAAGCAACTCACATACCTACACTACATGTATCTCTGGTTTTCACAAGGGTGGAATGCCCTTGCTATGGACCGAAACAAACAATGTTTTATTTTTGTTTCAACCTCTGTTGACTTTCCTCTGCATTCCTTTCCCCTCCTGTGCCAGAGCCTCAATTCTGAGAATAATTAGCAACACCCACGGGTGATAACAGGGCCACAGCAACCTAACAGCGATATCTTGCCGGCGCCAGCTGTGCTTCAGTATTTATTTATTAAGATCACAATATTTACACAGTATGAACTCGTTGAGATGGTGGGGGATTGAGCAATGCTCCAGCAGCTAAATTTCATGTGTATTTTTAAATGGAGAGGAAAAAGGAAAAAAAAAAAAAAAAGAAAAAACCCTTCTAGGCTATGTACTGTTTACTTCTCCGGATAGAAAATTCAAGCTGCTAGTTCCCGTCCAGTCCTGTTTTCTGGTCATTTGGTGTACCGACCCTGGAGAGGCTTTGCAGCCACGCACTGCAGTGGCTGCTGCCATGAAACCTGCTTGTCTAACACACAGGGAAGCTTAAAGCTGCCGCAGATGTGCAGAATGACACAGCAAAGAAATCAAGCAGCAGGTTTTCAGCGGCTGATAATTCCACCGAACGCAGATCGGTGACTGAACAATTGGAACATTCGCTCACAATGCCACTTCACTCCAATTACTGTATCTTTTCATTTGCTCTTCTGCAAGGGCTTGTTAACGTGGTGGGAAGCAACACGTACTGTGATGTGCATCCGCCGAGTGCTACCTGAGAAAGCTTTTGGTGTAGATAGGCAATTGGAGGACTTCAGTTTAAGGGGGGGAAATGATGAAAGAATATTTTAGGCCAGAAAGAAATAAGTGGCAGGAACAAAGAGCACATGCATTCTTTCCCCACCCCAAGTGTGGAACTTCCTGATATTTCTGTCTTGGAGTTCCTCTAGGAAGAGTTGGTTCTGCTGTTAAAATGTTCATATTGTTGATCAGTGATGTCATGCTCACTGAGAAATTATGACAGGATGGTAGGCAACTGGATTGTTCTTTTGTTGTGGGACTTCTGACAAATTTCCTAATTTTTGTGCGTGTTTATCTTCTCACATCATCAATACAAAGAGGAGATGTTTATCACCAATTCAATTCAGTATCTTTAAAATATTCCCTTAAGATTAAAAAAAAAATTAACGTTTTCTCATTTGAGAGAGACAGACCATGAGTGGACAGGGGAGAGAGAGGGAGACACAGAATACAAAGCAGGCTCCAGGCTCTCAGCTGTCAGCATAGAGCCAGATGAGGGGATCGAACGCGGGAACCGTGAGATCATGACCTGAGCCGAAGTCCCCGCTGCTTGAGCTTAACCGACAGAGCCACTCAGGCGCCACCATTAGCTTAATATTTTTAAGTATTTTGAATACGGAGGTTTAATGTAGTTATATAAATAGACTTCAGAAATAATAAATTATATTAAACTTGGTTAATACAAGAGATATATCACTATTGAAAATAGAATCTTCAAAACTGGCTGTCAACAAGTAATAATAATGGCTATTCTGGTTAATAATTATTATTATTTATATAATAATTTTTATATAATAATTTTATATATAATTTATATAACTGTATATCTAATTATAGTTATATGTAACATTGTATATTTAATTATTTACAATAATGTATATATGACTATGTAACAATTATATGTGATAACAATTATTGACTGATAAATCTTCTTTAAAAGAGTTACAAGTTCCTCTATTTTTTTTTAATGTTTTTATTTATTTTTGAGACAGAGAGAGACAGAGCATGAGCAGCGGAGGGGCAGAGAGAGAGGGAGATGCAGAATCCAAAGTAGGCTCCAGGCTCTGAGCTGTCAGCACAGAGCCGATGCGGGGCTGGAACCCACGGACTGTGAGATCATGAACTGAGCAGAAGTCGGGTGCTCAACCGACTGAGCCACCCAGGCGCTCCTGCAAGTTCCTCTTTTAAGGAAGATTTATCAGACAACAGTGTTGCACAGGGTCATAAATTATAAAGTTATTCTCAAGCACTGGTTGTTCTCATGCCAGCCTTAGCCTTTTTAAAAATTAAGAAGGAGGATAATGCAGCAGTTCAGTTGACATTTAATATTGTACTGTCCATATCACTTTATCTTGCATCAGTGTTACTGCTTTTATATTATTAAAATATCCCAGAATGATCTAACATGAATAAGAAATCTAATTTTCTGTACTACGTTGACTTTTGTTTTAGAAAATAGCTGCAAAAATCATGACTCCATTTGGGGTAAACTTATTAGTGAAGTAAAATATACATACAGAAAAGTGAAGAGCACATAATCACACAGATTGATGAATGTTCTCAACCTGAGCACATCTTTGTTTTTTAGACCCAGATCAAGGAATGAATGAGCACCTGTACACAGAAATGCCTTGGGCTCTCCAATCCCCTGCTCAGCCTATAAGGTAACCACTATTCTGATTTCTTAAGGTATAGATTATTTTGGAGGATAATTCAAACATTCACAATATAAATAGATCACATGAACTTCTGCTTTAACATTGTTGGTATTCCAAATGTTAATGCATAAAAATGACTAAAGCTAGCAAGAAAAACTGCTTTGAGTTTTAAGAGGAGGACCATACCTAGACCCAGATAGCAACTGCTGACAGGATAACTGCTGTGTTTATATTTGGAACACAAAGCAATCCCTGTGCTATCTTCAGTTGACTACAGGCAAAATTCAGTAAGCTGCAACTTTACTGCTGCCTCAGACACTGATAGTACATTTTAGGTTGCCCCCATGTTATTCAGTTCACAAGTTACCTTGCAAGAAGAGTTCTGGTCTAGATTAAACAAATAGATAAGATAAAAATCTAAACACCAGCTAAAGCTAACTCTGTCTCAATCTTTGTCTTTTTTTTTCTCTCCTCAGTTTCAAGTGACTATTTAAAGCATATGTTCAGAGATACACAGATTTTTTTTACTCTCAAAAATAATAAGCAGATATCTTTAGCTAACATTGAGTGATTGAGTTCTCAAAAATACATGAAACGTATTTTTAAATATTGTTCATCTGATGCTATTTTAGGGAATATGTGATTGCTTGTGGCTTCCTTGTAAATAACTGAGTGCACAGAGACACTTTCTAGTAGAAAGCATAATTCACCTATCTCGGTATGGAAAAGATAGCCTAATGACTTCATGTAATCTCATGCGATTAGGGGTGGATTTGTGTATATAAGTGCATATTTAGCTCTCTTATCAGATGTCTCTTTGCCCTTGATATCCTTGAATCTTTTCACTAATGAAACAAAACCCCAATTCCACTCTACAGTGAAACTCTGGAAACACTGAATTATATAAAAATCAATATTCAGGCATGGAGTGTTTAAATCAAAGGTGCAACAAGCACTGTTTCTTTTATGTAGTCCAAGTTCTAGACTGAGATTCTCAAAATGTAGCCACTTTTTAGCAGGATATAGTTGAGTGGTCCTAAGGACCATGGATGCAGAAACTCTTCAGGGTCTCCTAATGACTTAAATGTTTCAGATACTCCTTATTTCAATAATAGTTTACCTTCATCTGTCAACTAATGTATGGTCTCAAATGAAGAGGAGATAGAATTGTAAAAGCAAGCAAAAGATAACAATAGGCAAATCATTATAGATTCTTTTTGAAAGTGTGTTTTATTTCCTAATCCAGTTAAGTGAAACTCTTTATTTCTTGTATCTCATCAACTCTTTATCAAAGATGAGTGATTATTCACAGCCTCTGACAACGTTTTAATGCATATGGCCAGAACAGTGGTGGGTTGAAAATATTGTCCACCAGGCTAAATAGGACAAAGAATAATACCTTAATTGTAAAATGTCATTGGATTGATAAATTTAGTGGAATTCAGTTCAAATTTGTGACAATTCAAACTATTAAATATTTTTCAAAAGGCTTATGCTATATGGCATATATTGAATATTTTGTTTATTATATTGCCAAATAATCTAGGCCTGAATTTATCAGGTATTTTCTTAACTGATTTGTATCTTGACATAACATATATAATAATAGAGATTAATAATTAACTCTGAAAAGTATTTGAAATATTGAAAACTTTGTGTTTTTCTCTAAATAAAGAAGGCTTGTATCTCTGGCAGTCATTATAACCCAAATTTATTGTACTGCATATTAAAAGGGATTTATGATACCAAATACTCAGTTTGCTGATTAGTTATACTTTTAATAAAATTTTATGTAGATTTATAATAGTTAAAAGAAAAAAAAATGACAACAACTCGGAGAGACAGAATAGACAATGCATTCATTTTAACCATCTTCTGCTTTCTTTATAAACTGGATCATTTTACTTGTCCAAGAAAGATGAATCAGATGAATCTTTTATCCCCTTCTAATCTGGAATTTATTGTAAAAACTCTAGCTGTTTCTTTTTTGTCTAGCCTCTCTGAATGGTGATGTTTAATTCTGGGCCAAAGTATGATGACATTCATGATCTCAAATGAAAGGAAAGGTTCTTTGGGGAAATTTGATCTAGTCTGGTTGTTAAAAAATAATACGAAACTGAGAATTTAGGGTCATGCTCATTTTCTATCAGATTATCATTTTGTGTCCTGGAACACATTTCCTGATCTTCCTGATTCTGTCTCTCTTTTTTGATATCATGAAGATAATTAGAAGTTATTTTGCAGAGTACTAGTAAGTCAGACACTTTTCATTTCATTCTGTGTCATACCCCATTCTTTTAGGAACCCTATGTTCCATACAGACCTTTCCCTGATGCGCGAGATGTGAATGTCTGATTCTAGGTGGAAGAATCAGACTTGCTGACTGTTGGTAAAAGTGAGTTGACTGAATTAATTAAATGATGGTGGGCTCCAAACCTCCTACAAGCACTGTGAACAAAACACATAAAAACTATTTTCATGGAGCTTTATTCTAGTAGTAGACAACTAACAAATCAGTAAAGCCTAAAGCATATCAATGGTGAAAAGTATAAAGGAAAAAAAAAACAGTAAATGGGAATAGGAAATATCAAGAATAGATTTTTACAATTTTAACATCTTTGTGGTTAAAGAGAATGCAAACAATACTTGTACAGCATTTTGGAGTTTATTTCAATTAACGCCCATGGTATACACCCCTTCCTGTCCTAGAAATGGCCGACACTATCGGATTCAGCGATCAAAACCTCAGGTTTTACTGGGACAACTCATTATTTTGGGGACAACTTATTCTACCAGATTATTATATGAGACTCCCATTTGGAAACTGCTGACTTAGATTATCAGCATTAGAAAAATTCCTTTGGCACTGAGGCCTTGATAGGCTCCCATCAAACCTGCAGAAAAAGCAACATGCAAAATACAGATCCACCAATTGAGGTCTCAGTAGTTTCTAAGTATATTCCTGTCAGGATGACTTCATTATTTATGGAACAGATATAGAATTGCCCATTGAGAATCAGCTAATATTGGATTGTTACATACATTTCGTACAATCAACAGTGAAAGAAGCCAAAATCAATCTTGATGTCCCAAACTAATATATTGTATACCTATGATTTACATGCCAACTAGTATAAAGTATAAACAGCTTTGTTTACAGAAGTTTTGCTCTATGTGAGGGCTGTTAATTAAAGAGAGCATTGTGTCCAGTGTCAGAGGTCACTGTGACTTAATGGTAATTCATGCATTTAGTCTCCTTTCAGTTCTTTTCATTCTATGCAATTTACTCTGGATTTTTATAGCTACATACAGTTTTGTATGTATATTATGAGCTGTGAAATCCAGTTCGAAGGCTGTGCTAAAGGCTACAAAGTGGGGAAAAATGTGATAGAGAAAACACATTAGGCGTGTAGGAATTCTCAGTTCTGTAAAGTTTTTAAGAATAAAGAAAGTTAAATAGAGAAATGAAATCCCTCTTCATTTTGAGAATCCTCTTTACAATGGTGTCTTATAGCCTTGATTTGTCTGCATTACAATTATTAGGTACTTGTTTTGCTTTTTGACTACTCAAAGGTGAATTGCTCAAAGGCAAATTCTGTAATATTATTTTACTCTCCATATTTGGAACATAATGATGTGGATGTTAGTCATTGCTCCATACACATTTATTGGATGAATAATAGCTGTGATATTCTTTTTTAAGGAAAACATCTCCTTTATTCCTAGTTTTTGAAATCAACAACCATAACATATATTGAAAAAAACATTAAAGAACTACAGAATTGTTTTTCAAATTGTGTTATCTACCTCATCTAGGATATATAAGGGAAAAGCATAATATAAAACTAATCTCTAGTTACTTATACCCCAAGGGTGCCTGGCAATAAACAAACATAAATCTGGAAGGATTTCAAACTTACAAAACATGTAAAGAAATAATCCATCATAAGCAAGGCTCAGCAGTAATCATAAACATTAGAACAAGACACCAAAGAATATCAGTTAATAAAGTCATAGTTAGAAACCAGAAATAAATAAGCTTAAATAATCACAGATATAAAAATTAATCAAAACATAAAAAAAGTAACAAAATAATTTAAAAAGCACCAAATAGGGCGCCTGGGTTGCTCAGTCAGTTGAGTGTCCAACTTTGGCTCAGGTCATAATCTCCATGATCTTCTGTGCTGACAGCTTAGAGCCCGGAGCCTGCTTCTGTGTCTCCTTATCTCTCTGCCCCTCTGCCACTTATGCTCTCTCTCTCTTGTTCTCTCTCTCTCTCGATCTCTCTCTGTCTCTCTCAAAAATACATAAACATTAAAAAATAATTAAAAAGCACCAAATACATTTATCCTGGAAGTAAAGACTGACATGGAAAGTTAACAAGTTAAAATATATGAAGGAAGTTAAAAATGAAGGATGGAATTAGAACCTATAAAATATGTCCACAAAACTTTTAGAAATAGCAATGATTGATAGACAATGGGGGAGATACAATATTCAAAATAAAAAGGCTGAGAAATCTCCAAAATTCATGTAAGTCATGAATCCTTAGATACAGGTATCATAGTGATTCTCAAACAGATTCACAAAATATATCTCAAACATAGACGTTGCTGTAAACTGAATGTTTGTGTCCTCCAAAAGTCTCAAACATAGACGTTGCTGTAAACTGAATGTTTGTGTCCTCCAAAAGTGGAACCTAATCCCCTAGGTGATGATATTTGAGTGTTTAAGTCATGAGGGCAGAGAATGTCATGAATGGGATTAGTGTCCTTGTAAGAGGTTCTGGAGGGCTCTCTCACCCACTTATGCCACGTGAGAACACAGCAGGAAGCTGTCTGTGAACCAGGAAGTGGGCCCTGACCACCAGACATGGAATCGGTCTGTGAATTGACCTCGGGCTCGGTCTCCAGAAGTGTAAGAAATAATTTTTTCTTTGTTTATAAGCCACCCAATCTGTAGTATTTTTGTTATAACAGCCCAAGCAAGGCAGATATTTCTTAGTAAATTTAGAGTATCAGTGATACTTGTGAGAACTAAATTTTCCTCAACTGAGAAATAAATTGTTTACAAAGAAGCAATGTGACTGATACCAGATTCTGTAATAGAAAAGATCATTTACTATGAGTATGTTTTCAATAAAATAACTTCCAAATGATAATCTTAAGAAATAGAAAATTGACCAGAATAAATGAAACTTAAAAAGAAATATGTGTACAAAACTGATATTAATTTGTGGGTAAATAGAGTTCTGCCTCGTCTTAGATACAGAAAGCCACAAGGAACATTTTTCCCCACTCCCAACCATTATAAAAGGTCTTATAATCTATAGAACCCTAGCTTTCCTTGAGTTTATCAGAGATGTGAGATCACTAGACAACCAAGTGAACTAAGTTCCAAAGATGGGATTCATAGTTTCACCATCAGGAGAAGAAAAGATGAGTGACCTGGAAGGAAGGAAACAGCTAAAATAAACACCTAAAAGTTGGATGTGGGATACTGGGAAGGTTAAGAACCTCTGTGAACCCCAGACATGAGTCCATAGTCAATCACCAGCTATTTTCCATGAGCCTCCACCCAGTGCTCAATAGAAAGATTGAGGTCAGGGCAGAAGACCTATGAGGGCTCCTATTCTCCTCAGTGGCTCAAATGCAAAAAGCCCACCCACGTTTCACCCTCTTTTCACCTGTTGATCAAGAGCTAGAAGCTCCTAGGTGAAGAGTAAAAACCCTTCCTGCTGTAAGGCCTAGCCACTGCAGCTGAAGGACTGGTGCAAGAAAGGATGTGTGCCTCTGGCAAAAGTAAAAGAAAACCTATGAGGGGACAGGATCCTGCAATGACATTAAGAAGACGTTGCTACTACTGAGGTGGTACTCTTTCTGGCCTTCTTAAGACACTCCAAAATACAGGGCAGAGTGCACCCACTATGCATGGTGGGGAACAATGCTGACATAGATCCATATTGAAAACCAGGTACACAGCACTTGCCTAAAATAGGCTGATGAAGAACTGAGGAGCTCCTGTTACGGATTGAATTGTGTTTCTCAAAAGCTATGTTGAAGTCCTAAACCCTCCCTTCCAATGCTTGGGAATGTGACCTGTTCTGGAAAACGGGTCTTGGCAGATGTAATCATGTTAAGAGGGAGTTCATTAGGGTAGACCCTAATCCAACATGACTGGTATCCTCATAGGAAGAGGAGACGAGACAAAAAGAGAGACATACAGGGAGTATGCTACATGATAATGGAGGCAGAGATTGAAGTGATGCATCTACCAGCAGAGAAATGCTAGGATGGCTGGCAACATGGAAAACTAAGAGGAAAGCATGGAATAGATTCTTCTGGAGAAGCTTAGAGAAACTGTGACTCTACTGACACTTTAATTCCAGACTTCTAGCCTCCAATAACTATAAGAGTATATATAGCTTTTGTTTTATGCCATCCAGTTTGTGGTCCTTTATTACAGCAGCCATATGAATCTTTTGCATCTTCTCTACCTCCTTGCAAGAATCACACTGAGTGACAATCAAGAACACTCCAGTAAGGGGTGGGCATTACTGCTGCAAAAGTCTTTAGCATTTTAGAGCTCACACTAACCACATGGTAGCAGCTGCACACAGTTGGAAAAAATTTTTGAAGTGAGTGTCTGCTGAAGATAATTATAGCAACATTGAAATTCAAAGCAGCTCAGTTCCTTGGTAGATGGACTCAATCCCCCACAGTAACAGTATGACAGAAGATAAGATATGCCCGTTTGGGGGCATAAATACTATTTACCTCAATCTCAACTGGTTTTCATACACACTGTCCATCATTGAATCAAAAATGGTGAGACACACAAAAAAGCAAGTGGGGAAAACATTCATTAACAAGAGACAAAGCAAACAACAGAACAGGCACAGATTATTTAGATGTTGGAAATATCTGACAAGGACTATGAAATGATTGGTAAATATATGAAAAGCTCTAGTGGAAAAGATGGACAGCATGCATAAATAGAGAGGGCTTTTATAAGAAAGAAAAGTATTTTTAAAAAGAAAATGTCAATTTTATTTAGAAGTAAAAGGACATTATTAAAGATGAAGAGCTCTTTTGACAGGCTAATTAGCAAACTTGCTATGGTATGAAAAGAATCGTTAAATACAGGACACTAGAATTTATCCACACTGAAATGGAAAGATAAACAGAGAAAATAAAACAAGCAAGCGACAAGAACAACAAACAGAGTGCATAGCTGTTGAACAGGGTCTAATGGACTAGCATATGTGTAATTTAAGACTAAGAAGGAAAAAAAGAAAGAGAAAGAGGCAAAAACTTATTGGAAGAAGTCATGTCTGAGAGTTTTCCCAAATTAACAAAAGACAACAAACCACATGTCCAAGGAGCTCAGACCACTCCGAAGAGTATATACAAATAAAATCATGCCTGGACGTATTATAAACTGCTGAAAACCAAAGATAAGGACAAATCTTAGAGCCAGCCAGGAAAAAAGGTCTGAATCATAGCTTTCTCATCAAATACTGTGCAAGTCAGAAGAAAATACAGTGACATCCTAAAAGTACAGAAAGAAAAGGTGGGAGGGAGTTTATTCTATCATCTATATCCAGTAGAGTCATCTTATAAATTGTATGTACATATAAGCAATTAATTACTAATAAAGCAATATAATAATGACTAATCTATAATGCATCAAGTATGCTTATAATTATTTTAGGGTAGCCGTTGAAATAATAAAAAAACAGTATAACTTATTTATACTTAAGCTAATATTGGAGGGTGATTAAGGGAAATAAAAAATCCATTGATGCAAATCCCACTATGTCAATATCTCAATAATATTAAACAAGATATTTCAAAATTAATTAGTTAATTTATGTTTCTTTTTGAGAGAGTGAGAGAGAGACAGAGTGAGTGGGCGAGGGGCAGAGAGAGAGAGAGAGAGAGAGAGACAGAATCTGAATCCGAGCTGTCAGCTTTGAGCCCAATGTGGGATTCGAACTTACTAACTGTGAGATCATGACCCGAGCTGAAGTCAAACACTTAGCCGACTGAACCACCCAGATGCCCCAAAATATTTCATAATTTAAAAGACAAATTGTAAAAAGATTTTTAAATGTTTAAATATACTTATAGCAAAGCAATATCAGACAAATGACAATTAAAATAAAGTAGATATAATCTAAAAAATAAAATCTAAAATAAATGTACATAAGTGATATACATAGTGATATAAATAAGTTATTAAATAAATGAAGAAAGAAAAGAAAAGAAAAGAACAGATAAATCTTCCTTAAAGAAGAATTCTAAATAATATACATAGATACTCTCTTCTCTAACATTTGAAGCTTAATCACTATACCTTGAGTGTGGGCTGGACTTAACATCTTGCTCCAAAGAATAGAGTAGAAAAGGAGAAATAATGGGGTGCCTGAGTGGCTCAGTCAGTTAAGCCTCCGACTTAGACTCAGGTTATGATCTCATGGCTTTTGAGTTCGAGCCCTGTGTCAGGCTCTTGCTGGCAGCTCAGAACCTGGAGCCTGCTTCAGATTCTGTGTCTCCTTCTCTCTCTGCTGTCTCCTGCTTGTGCTCTGACTCTCTCTCTCTCTCAAAAATAAATAAACATCATTTAAAAATAAAAATAAGTTTAAAAAAAAGGAAAAGCAAAACAAAATTTTTACCTATGCAATGCTGAAAACTGGCAAATATTGCATTAACCAAGTGACCAAGGTTACGGTTGGTTGCTGTTGATAAACTATGTTGATATCATATACCCCCTGATAGGATATGGTAAGAGTGGCACTTAACCTCTGTGGTCTGTCTCCCTTCCCCAATTTCATACCTAATCCAAGTCTAGTCATGAGAAAAATATTAGAAAAACACAAATTCAGGGACATTCTGGAACTATCTGAACAAATATCTGACTAACCTTTAGCACTCCCATCATCATGGCAATCAAGAAAAGCTTGAGCAAGTGCTACAGACCAAAGTATACGAAAAAGACATGATGATGGAGTGGTATCCTGCATTGGATCCTACAGGAAAAGGACAATAGTGGGAAACCAGTAAAATCAAAATAACACCTGGAGTTTAATTAATTGCAATGTACTAATGATATTGCTGTTGTCATTGTTGTTTCAGTTTTGACAGATGTACCATAGCAATATAAGAAGTTATAAGGAAATGCTTGTTTCTATTATCATTGCAAATTTTCTGTAAATCCAAAATGGATCCAAAATTTTAGACTAAAACAAGGACTTTAACAAGAAACAAAGAAGGACACCATATAATAATAAAGGGGGCAATCCAATGAGAAGATTTAACAATTGTAAATATTTTTACAACATACCCAACATTGAAGCACCCAAATACATAAAACAGTAAATAACAAATATAAAGGAACTAACCAATACTAATACAATAATAGTAGGAGACTTTAACACCCTATTTACATCAATGGATAGATCATTCAAACGTAAATTCAATAAGGATACTGTGGCTTTGAATGACACACTTGACCAGATGGCCTTAACAGATATATTCAGAACATTTCATCCTAACACAGCAGAATATGCATTCTTTTCAAGTGCACAGGAAACATTCTCCAGAATAGATCTCATATTAGTCCACAAAAAAGTCTCAACAAATTCAAAAAGATCAAAGTCATACCACTCATCTTTTCTGACCGCACCGCTACAAAACTAGAAATCAACCACAAGGAAGAAAATCTGTAAAGAGCACAAATATGTGGAGGTTAAATAACACAAATACGTGGAGGATAGTAAACAATGAATGGGTCACCAAAAAATGAAAGATAAAATAAAAAATTACATGGAGAGAAATGCAAATGAAAAAAACAATCGTTCAAAACCTTTGGATCGGCAAAAGCAGTTGTAAAAAGGAAGTTTACAGAAATACAGACCTAGCTCAAGAAGCCAGAAAAATATCAAAAAATCTCAACCTAAACTTACACCTAAAGGAGCTAGAAAAAGAACAAATGAAACCCCAAAACAGCAGAAGGAAGGAAATAATAAAGACTAGACAACAAACAAATGATAAACTAAAAACAAAACAAAACAAAAAACGTATTGGAACAGATCAATGAAGCCAGGAGCTGATTCTTTGAAAAGATCAACAAAATTGATAAACTGCTAGCCAGTCTCATCAAAAGAGAGAGAGAAAGAGAGAGAGAGAGAGAGAGAAAGAAAAAGAGAGAGGACTCAAACAAAATCACAAATTAAAGAAGAGAACTAACAACTGTAACTGCAGAAATCCAAATGACTGTTAAGAGAATATTATGAAAAATTATGTGCCAATAAATTGGACAACCTATAAAAAAACATAAATTCCTAGAAACATATAACCTACCAATACTGAAGCAGGAAGATATGTAATTGGAACAGACTGATTACCAGCAGTGAAATTCAATCAGTAATGAAGAAACTCTCAAAAACAAAAGTCCAGGACTAGATGGCTTCACAGGTGAATTCGACCAAGCATTGAAAGAAGCATTTAATATCTGTTTGTCTCAAAATTTTTCCAAAATATAGAATAGGAAGGAAAACCTCCAATTTCATTCCATGAGGCTGGCATTACGTGATACCAAAATCACCATAAGAAAAGAGAACTACAGGCCAATGTATTTGTTAAACAAAAAACAAATAATCCAATTTAAAAATGGGTAGAAGACATAAACATATTTCTCAAAGAAGACATACAGATGACCAAGAGACATATGAAAAGATGCTCAATATTAGTCATAAGGGGAATGCAAATCAAAACCACAATGAGATGCCACCTCACAACAGTCAAAATGGCTAAAATCAAAAACTCAAGAAACAAGTGTTGGCAAGGATGTGGAAAATAAGGAACCTTGTGCACTGTTGGTAGGATCGCAAGCTGGGACAGCCACTGTGGAAAACAGCGTGGAAATTCCTCTAAAAATTAAAAATGGACCTACCCTATGATCCAGGAATCACACTACTGGGTATTTGCACAAAGAATATGAAAACATGGGGCACCTGGGTGGCTCAATTAGCTGGGCATCCTACGTCAGCTCAGGTCATGATCTCATGGTTCATGAGTTCAAGCCCCGCACTGGGCTCTGTGCTGACAGGTTGGAGCCTGGAGCCTGCTTCAGATTCTGTGTCTCCCTCTCTCTCTGCCCCATCCCCACTCATACTCTGTCTCTGTCTAATAATAATAAATAATAAATAATAAAGAATAAAGAATAAAGAAACACTAAAAAATAAAAAAAAGAGAATATGAAAATGCCAGGGATATATGGACCCCTGTATTTATTGCAGTATTATTTACCATAGCCAAACTATGGAAGCAGTTCAAGTGTCCATCAATAGATGAATAGATAAAGAGGATGTGGTGTGTAGATAGATAGAGAGCGAGTGAGATATAGATATGGATATAGATAGATATGGATATGGATATAGATATAGATTAGATATATAGATAGATACAGATAATGGAATATTATTCAGCCATAAAAAATGAAATCTTGCCATTTGCAATGACATGGAAGGAGCTAGAGGGTATCATGCAAAGCAACATAAGCCAGTAAGAGAAAGGCAAATACCATATGATTTCATTCATATGTGGAATTTAAGAAACAAAACAAAGGGAAAAAAAGAGACAAACCAAAAAACAGACTATTAACTATAGAGAACAAAATGATGATTACCAGAGGGAAGTGGGTGGGGAGGATGGGTGAAATAGGTGAAGGGGATTAAGAGTGCATTTATCATGATGAGCCCTGAGTAATGTATGGAACTGTTGAATCACTGTGCTTTACACCTGAAACTTTTATATCACTTTATGTTAATTACACTGTGATTTAAAAAGAATAAATCCAAAAGTAAAAGGTTATTAAAAATAAGAAAGTAGTAAGAAATTTAATATCAGACAAGACAGATGTGAATATGAAATATGAAAATATTTTAGGTATTAGGTGAAGTGTTAATATACAATGATAAAAGAAATAATTCACTGGAAAGATATTACTATTCCAAAGGATATATACCCACAATGAAGACTTCAAAATATTTAAAGGAAATGTAGATAGATTATAAACTGAATCTTATTATGAAATTGTGAAATATTAACATAGTGCTCTTAACAAATAACTGAATTAGATAAAAAGATATGCCAAAAATAGGAGAGTACAATAATATATTTAAAAGTTATCCTTGGGGCACCTGGGTGGCTCAGTCAGTTAAGCATTTCACTTTAGCTCAGGTCATCATTTCAGTTTTTGGGTTTGAGCCCCACGTCAGGCTCTGTGCTGACAGCTTGGAGCCTAGAGCTGCTGCAGATTCTGTGTCTCCCTCTCCCTCTTTGCCCCTCCTCTTCTCATGTTCTGTCTCTGTCTCTCACAAAAATAAATAAAACATTAAAAAAAATTAAAAAGTTGACCTATGGGTATTAAGAGAGCATGACGTACAACAATTAGAGAATATCTTTGCTAGTGCACACAGAAAAGAAATTTATAAAATTTGATTATATTCAGCTCACAAAAGCAAACAAACAAAAAAAAAGGAGTTAAAATGGAAATTAAACTTTACTGAAAACTGAGAGATAGATACTACATCTCTAATCTCCTGAACACAGTTAAAGATACATTGCCTACATATGCAGAAGAAAAAAAAATATTAGTTTGGTTTGCGCAACAACTGTTTCCAGTATTTCCATCTTAAAGGTCACAGAGTGCTTTATTAAAATCTCTGAATCTATTTTTAAAAATATTATTAACCCATCATTTTTCAAACTTTTTCCATACCAAGGAAACCTGTCTCAAACACTTAAAAACCTTCCCAAAAGGGAGCATTCCATGGAACACTTGGGGCAAATCTGTCTTCAAGTACATTATTTTCTCAAATGACCAGCATTGTATAATTAATAAGCATGTGCTATCATATATATATATATATGAATGCAAAATGAATATAGATCTTATAAAGACACTTGAGCTGTCTATATCCCCATTAGGTATGTTCCAAATGGCAGGATGAGATACAATCATGGCTCAATAATTGGAATAAAACCTGTTAATTATGTTTGTCATAGTGAATTATAATAAGAACTATACAATATGCCTGGGAAGTATAAAACTGTACTTACATTGTTCTCATTTATATCATTACAGAATAGAATTTGTCTTTCAATAAATATTAGTACAAAGGGTGGTTTTCCCATTAGTACTGTTATGTAGTATTTGCTGAAAATCCTTAGAATATTTTATAGAACTAAAATATGATTGGTTTAAATCAGTTAATTAGCATGCAGAAGTCTATTATAAAAGTTTTTCACTCTGATAACCTTAAAATTAAAATGTTGGGACTGACTGGAAAATTAGTTTGTGTGCCAGTGGAACACAAATAGAAAAGTTTCATTAGTCTACTATGGAAACTTAACAGAAATTGTTTTTGTGGTTTTTACTGGAAACATGTAAGTTAGTAATTTTTCATTATGCTTCACTGGTATGATAGAACATTCTACATGATAGACTCTAAATTAGTTGGCTTTGACCCCAAGCAAATTATTGATTGTAACTGTGTTGTGGTTGGCTCCTATGTTAAAAACAACTAGTTTAGGGAATAAAAGACAAAACATCATTGTAATGTTTAACACTGAGAATCCATTCCTCCCATTGAATACTAGACTCTGATGAAACTAGATGGTAACATGTTTAGACTGAATGAGTCAAGCATCTTAATGATCAAGAGACTTGGCCAATGAAATATAAGTATAGACTGAGACTTTGTAAATAAAATTTACCCCAGACTTTATTTATTTTTGCATAATACAAATTTAAACAGTTAGAGAAGGAAGTTTTGCTAAAATCTCACATTAATACTCAGAATAAGTAATGTAGTAATATGCATATTAACTCAAATAAATGTTTCTTCTCTTTAAAAACTTGAATTGAAATTCTGACTAGGCATTGTATTCTGTAAAATACCAAACAGAGAAGTTTGCTAATGAGACATTTTCATAGAGAGCTGGAAATTTACATGTAATTTTAGTATTCAAATATAAAAGTATCAGTAAACAAATTAAAATGTCTTTTCAAACAGAAAGCCATTTTAGAGTTACAGATGAGTCGAAATTTACAGTTCTAAGACTATTTTCTAGTATATCTCCATAATGTTATAGATATCCTTCGCCATAATTATTTAATTGACTCTTCATAATTATAGTTTAGGATGCAGTTCAATTATTAAAGGAGTTTTATATTTGAAATATTTTATTCAAGATGTTATAAAAATCTGTTTGGCTTCTGGTTTAATGGACATTATGTCTGCATCCAGCATTTTCATTTATTAAGTCCTGACACCTTCTCTCATTTGAATGATGTTATTAGCTATTTTAAATGAAGTAAATGTTCTTCAAAGCATTATAAATTACTCTTTAAGTATCTGATAATGTGTTTAAATGGGCAACACACCAACAAAGTCTTGAGGAATCAATAATGAAGCTTAATTCAATCTACTACAGCCCTGATAGCTAGTATAGCATTTAAAAATTTAAGAGTATTTAAACTACTGAGAAATTTCCTGGCATTTTAATAGACCATCTTATAACAATCTTTTATCCTTTTGTACAAGCAGTCATGACCATTTCTAATGGAATCAATTCAAAACTCATTAGCTTTTCTTTTCTTCCTTTCTTGCATTTGTTCTTTCTCTCTCTTCTCCTTTGTTTTTGTTTTGTGTTATTTTTTTCTTCTCTTCTTAGGACATCCACTTATCCCATCATTTATTACTGACAGTCCTGGCAGAATAGAATCAGTTTCACTCATCAGAGATAACTGCAGGGTACATTGTAGGTAGGAAAAAAGGGTGGAACCTTTGCAATCCTGAAGATCAATCATATGGAGAAAGAGAAAACACTGTTCTGGAGCTGAAAATAAAGCTGTAAGTAGTATTGAATCCAGTTAGGAGAATATCAAAGAATTACATTTATCAGTCAACGCTCTAAGTACTAACAGATAAAATAAAATGATTGACTTTATACCAGCTAAATTTTTCTTCATTTCTGTGACTACGTTAAATTGTTTCAAATAATGAAGCAGATACTAAAGTTCTATCAATTTGCTTTCATGCCAGAGAGTTAACCAAAGATTAGACAAATGATAGTATACCAGTTTTTTTTTTAATTATACATAGTAATAAAGCACTACCAAGTGCTATGAAGGAACTAATATTTGTAAGTGTTCTTGCTTTTTTAGACTAAAGCAACGAAAATTGAGCAATGATTTAGGAAAAAGAGGCATGGTTTTGTCTATCTGTTTGTCTACCTATATTCTCTTAGTAAACTTCAATAGTTCATTAGTTATTGGTAATTACTGATAAGCTAAAATCTCCTTAGTAGTTCCTGGATATAATTTTTGAAATCCTAACTTATTTTCAGAAATTTCAGCTGTTATGTAGAGCAATTTACAGCAGTTGATTCTTTTTCTGATTTCCATTTTTGCATTTAGTGGTTTCAAGATGGATAAAAAGAAAAATAGAAGTTCTCATATTGTTTAATTTAGAATATATTTTATATGGTAAATAAAATCTTGATAATTCAAGTTATTATTCTATTATATTTTGTATTCTTCTTTTTAAATTCTTTCTCCTTCATCCAACTATATTTGCCTACACATACTTTTTTAGGATTTCTTATCCAAATATTGCAAATTACAAAATTATTTTATTTTATTAATTTAATTTAATTTAATTTAATTTAATTTAATTTAGTTTTTTTTTATTTGAGAGATAGAAAGAGGACACAAATTGGAGAGAGAGGCAGAGGGAGAGAGAAAGAGAGAATCTTAAGCATGCTCCACACTCAGCACAGAGCCCACAACATGGGGCTCAATCCCACTACCCTGGGATCATGACCTGAGTCGACTGAGCCACCCAGGTGCCCCACAAAACTATTTAAAAATGGTTTTCTTGGCCAAAGATGATGGCCAGTACTTAAACAGTACTCTGACGGCACTTTAGAAAGAATTGTAATTTTTTTTTTAAAGTGGGAAAGCAATACCTTGCTACAAAATCTTAGTATTTGGCTCATACTAAAAAGGGACTTTCAGAAAGGACTGTCAAATAGGAGGTCAGTTGATTTTTTTTTAATTAATGGAATCTGTCTTGAAGTTTGAAAATTTCCTTTTGTTGGCTAAAATGGAAATGTTTATAACTGAACAAGAGTGAATAGAACTTTTAAAGAGCCATTTCAAACAATTATTTTCAGTGATAGCTCTCCCTATAAACTCTTACGTCATAAAACTCTAAAAAATAATCAATGAAAACAATAAAATTAATTTTATTAATTTCTCTTAAATTCTTTAGCATATTTGTTCACAACAGTGCTGATCTACTCATTTATTTCAAGTTTTCAATAAAATTCAGCAAATATATGTTAAATGCCTACCACTTCCAAGGAGCTAAGCTATCTGCTTCAGGGGACAAAAAAAGAATGAAAGACAGTATCTGGTCTCAAGGTATTTATAGTTTTATTAGGACAATTGATATATTAAATAATTGTATACTATGTTTATAAAACATATTAAGAAATCTATAAATATTATTAGCAAGAATGGAATATAAAAACTAATTTTATTGTATTCCTGTGTGCCAGAAACCAGCTTGGGCACTGTAGATATGCCATTTAACTAATCTTCATATTACATTTTATATAACTATTATTATCAGCAAATTGAGATTAGTGAAGTTATGTAGATTGCTTTATGCCTCTAATTCTTAGGTGACAGAAATAAACTGCAAATCTATAGCTAACTCCAAACACAGTGTTTCAAAATTGCATTGGTTAACACTGGACAAGTGCAACTTTAGCTAATGAGATTGTTTAAAGGATATTCTATTCTTCTAAGGGACACAAGAAAATCTTAAGGAGAAAATAATAATAAATAAATATTAATAAAAATAATTTAAAATAAGAACTGAAGAAAATCTTAAAGTAGGGGCAAGTGGGTGGCTCAGTTGGTTAAGCATCTGACTTCAGCTCAGGTCAGGTCATAATCTCTCAGTTCATGGGTTCAAGCCCCACATGGGTCTCTGAGATGACAGCTCAGAGCCCGGTTGGGATTCTCTCTCTTTCTTTCTCTCTCTACCCCTCTCCTGCTTGTTCTTCTGCTCTCTCTCAAAATAAGTAAACTTAAAAAAAATCTTAAAGTATAGAAATAAGTGAATAAGTGACTAGAAATGTAATTTGCTAATAGAATTGAAAAATGACCATGTTCCTTTTATGGTTGTAAGAAATAAAAGAAGAAGAAAGAGTGTAATAGATATGGAATCAATGAAACAGGTCTAAAAACTTGTTATTGGAGTTTTAGAAAGAGAAACATAATGGAGAAACATAATATTTGAAGAGATACTATGATATCAGAGAAATCTCCCAAACTGATAAGGCAGCTGTCTACAGATTTAGAGGCACTATATACCTGAAGCAGGAAAAACAACAGGAAAACAAGTAGGAAAATTATACTTAAGCTATAAGCTAAAGGAAAAGAAAAAGAGGAGGAAGAATAGAGGGAAGGGAGGACAAGGAGGAAAATGAAAGAAAAAAAAAAACTTAAAGTAGGCAGAGGGACAAAAAAGACCCAGTACTTTCAAAGGAGCCAACTTTCCACTGACAAATTTTCAGCAGGAAATATAAAAAGTAGAAGACAGTGGAATTATATCTTTAAAGTGCTAAAGAAAAAGAACTAGAATTCTCCACCCAGCAAAAATTATTTGACATCTAGAAATCTCTACACAGCAAAAAATATTTTTTTTTTGCAAGCAAAGGCAAAACAAATACACTTCCATACCACAAACACAAATGAATTCATGTCTGCTAGGCCATCACTAAACTAAGTATAAAGGAGTTTTCTAAACAGAAGGAAAATTATACTCAATAAAAACATGGAAATGCAGAAGGGGTAAACAACAGAATGGTGGCTGGGGCCTGGGAACTCAGAGAAAGAAGATGGAAGACAGGACTCTTAGATTTAAGGAGACA
Organism: Acinonyx jubatus; assembly: GCF_027475565.1. Taxonomy (NCBI): domain Eukaryota; kingdom Metazoa; phylum Chordata; class Mammalia; order Carnivora; family Felidae; genus Acinonyx; species Acinonyx jubatus. The sequence continues at coordinate 24,592,876 of NC_069385.1, forward strand.
CAAGACCAAAGTGGCAGATGACTAGAGAGTGGTTCCAGACGAAAGGACATAATTTATTGGACTTAAGGGCCATTTACTTGTTCATTAGCATCATGTGCCTTCCTATGCATTGATGACTAAATCTAGGTAGGGATCCACAGTGAACAAGATACAGTCTTTCGACTTCAAGATCTTAAATTTTCTAAATGATTCTCATATATCTCCTCTCTGCCACTGTCACTGTCACTGGAAAGATGTCTGATGGCCAATTTTAGGTTTTTCTTTTCTGCATGCAATTCTATTAGACTAGATAAATTTGCCAGGTCTGTAGTATATAGTTTTTCAATCTTCAGAACTCCTGTCATTGGGAAGAAATGTAGAGGCTTGTATCTGTGTTTTGAGACCAAACAACCAAGGAAATCATGGACAGAAATGAATAACCAGCATAGGTTGGTCATGGACTATCAAAGAAAAAGCACTTAGTGATAAATAAGAGTAATTATCGCAGTTGGGAAAATATAAATAAATTTTGAAGAGTCCTAGATGTACTGGAAAGTTATCAGGTTTCTTTCAATCCCAAGAATAAGGATTTCAAATATGTGTATATATATATATATATATATATATATATATATATATATATATACACACACACACACACACACACACACACCTATATATATATATACACCTATATATATATATGTTTATATGTATATACACATGTATACACACATATATACATATGTATACATACATATATATACATTAGGTAACAGTATGAATGCAGCCCACACCTCTTTACCATGTGCATGTGTTCTTCCTTTTGGGTATTCCTTCCTTCAGGTTCTCAGTAGACTTAATGTCAACCTTTTATTGTCTTAAACTCTCACTATATTGTTCCAGTCAGGATTAACATTCTCCATGTAATGGCCATTGTCCCAGTTTTGGTTCTATAAACCATAGTCCTAGTCATATGCAATTAGCTGTCATGTAAGGAAATACCCAATAAAATAATTTCCAAAATGGCACTTAATGATTAAAAATGGCTTATTCTGGGGATTCTGAAGACAGAAAGCTTTAAACTTAAATAAACTAATATTTGATGTTGGTATTTAAAGAACCATAGCCAGCATCAGAAGAATCTTTGAAGACACAGAAGTAATAGTTCCCATCCATTACTTTGGTAGTCATCTACTTGCTTGTCAGAATTCAGAACGACTCCCCTGCTTCCCAGTTTTGCCGTGGCATCACTAGGCACAAAGGATGGAGGGGGAATGCTTAAAGCAGTGATGGTACAGCTCTTAGGATCAGCAATCTCATATTAGACTTTTAGAAATAACACTGGCTTGAGAATCATTACAAAATAATGAATAGTGTTGCAAATTTCTATAGGGAGTTGTTATGTTTCTATAGCTTGTAACATTGACTGTGGAAACTATACAATTTTCTGTTTCTGCACTACTTTTGCTCCATTCTATCTCAGTGTCTCTTATTTATATCCAGTGTTAATATAGTAAATCCTTAGTAATAGCCTTATTTAAATATCTTATGGGAAAATAAATACTTTTCATAAGTAACTGAATTCTGATAATTCAAAATGTTCCACTCATCTTAAAAATAACATAAGAGACTAGCATTACAAATGACAAGATGTAAATTATGACTAACATTGAAAGCAGAAATTCTGGGTGTTTAGTAGGCATAGAAAACCTACGTATTGGCAGATATTTAAATGATTGTCTATTTATATTTACATACTTTCAAAATTTCTACAATGATGGTCCATTCTAAGTTTTTAATCATCAAAATAATCACTGAACAGGTAGGTACTATACAATCATAGTCATTGCTTTCAGCTTAAACTGTTTAACATTATGTCTGTAGATAAACACTCTTAACTATATGATTTTACTCCATATATTTTGTGCACAATTTAATATATTTTTTTAACTAACCTATGTTACTTCATTTGTTTCATTAATATTATTGTTTACTGAGGTTTTATAATCCATCAGAAATCAAGCATGATTTCAGTCCTTGGTCTCTGAACAATGAAACAAGACAGATGTAAGTTTTTTGATACTTTGGTTTTCTTTTCAAGTGCTTCTTGTTTTTCAACTTTTAATATTTGTATATGGTGCTGATACCTTGTTCAGCCTTTGTTAGAAAGGTTTATGATGGCTATAATTTCATATGATGTAGTCTACATTTTTTGAATGTGCATAATATTTTTTTTAATGTTGATATATTTATTTTTGAGAAAGAGAAAGAGAGAGCGAGCGAGCATGGGTGAGGGGCATAGAGAGACAGAGACAGAAAATCCAAAACAGGCTTTGTGTTGTCAGTGCAGAGCCTGACACGGGGCTTGATCCCACAAGTGTGAGTTCATGATCTGAGCCAAAATCAGGAGTCAAACACTTAACTGACTGAGCCACCCAGGTACCCCAAATGCACATAATATTTTTAATATCCTTTTATTTTTATTATTTCTGTGACATTATCAAATGTATCACTTATAAATACCATATGGTTGGATTTCACAGTTTTTTAATCCCTGAAAAATATCTGTTTTTCACTTTTTGAAGATTACACTATGCATTTATTAGCTCATATGTTCAGTTTACTTTTAGTATCTTATTTTATTATTCTATATATCTCCATAGATAAATAGATATCCATATATACATAGTTTTTTTATTATCTGTTTTTAGAAAATGTTCTGTCTCTCTTATAGTCTAATTCTTATTATACATTTTATTACTTTTTGATGACTTATTGTTAAAAAATAACCTGAGTAAATTAGCCCATTTTTTCTTCTTTTATTTTCTCCAACATTCACTTCCTCATTTTGATGATATACTCCCACATTATTGTGCCAGGCTACTATAGCTAGTTGTTAAAATACGTTTCCACTCCAGAATTGGACCCACAAAAGTACAGGCAACTCATCTTTGACGAAGAGGGAAAGAATATCCAATGGAAAAAAGACAGTCTCTTTAACAAATGGTGCTGGGAGAACTGGACAGAAACATGCAGAAGGATGAAACTAGACCACTTTCTTACACCATTCACAAAAATAAACTCAAAATGGATGAAGGACCTGAATATGAGACAGGAAACCATCAAAACTCTGGAGGATAAAGCAGGAAAAAACCTCTCTGACCTCAGCCACAGCAATTTCTTTCTTGACCTATCTCCAAAGGCAAGGGAATTAAAAGCAAAAATGAACTATTGGGACCTCATGAAGATAAAAAGTTTCTTCACTGCAAAGGCAACAATCAACAAAACTAAAAGGCAACCAACGGAATGGGAAAAGATATTTGCAAATGACATATTGGATAAGGAGCTAGTATCCAAAATCTATAAAGAACTCACCAAACTCTACACCCGAAAAACAAATAATCCAGTGAAAAAAATGGGCAGAAGACATGAATAGACACTTGTCTAAAGAAGACATCCAGATGGCCAACAGGTACATGAAAAGATGCTCAACGCCACTTCTCATCAGGGAAATACAAATCCAAACCACACTCAGATATCACCTCACGCCAGTCAGAGTGACTAAAATGAACAAATCAGGAGACTATAGATGCTGGAGAGGATGTGGAGAAACGGGAACCCTCTTGCACTGTTGATGGGAATGCAAACTGGTGCAGCTACTCTGGAAAACAGTGTGGAGGTTCCTCAAAAAATTAAAAATAGATCTACCCTATGCCCCAGAAGTAGCACTGCTAGGAATTTACCCAGGGATACAGGAGTGCTAATGCATAGCATTGGTCACTTGTACCCCAAGGTTTATAGCAGCACTCTCAACAATAGCCAAATGATGGAAAGAGCCTAAATGTCCATCAACTGATGAATGGATAAAAAAGTTGTGGTTTATATATACAATGGAATACTACTTGGCAATGAGAAACAATGAAATATAGCCTTTTGTAGCAATGTGGGTGGAACTGGAGAGTGTTGTGCTAAGTGAAATAAGTCAGGCAGAGAAAGATGGATACCATATGTTTTCACTCGTATGTGGATCCTGGGAAACTTAACAGAAGACCATGGAGGAGGAGAAGGGGAAAAAAAAGTTACAGAGAGGGAAGGAGGCAAACCATAAGAGACTCTTTAAAACTGAGAATAAACTGAGGGTTTAAACTGGCGGGTGGGAGGGTGGGGAAAGTGGGTGATGGGCATTGAGGAGGACACCTGAAGGAATGAGCACTGAGTGTTGTATGGAAACCAATTTGACAATAAATTTCATAATAAAAAAATAAAAAAATAAAATGTGTTTCCAGTTTTAAGATACTGTCATATTTATTTTCTATATCACAAAAGTCTTTACCACATTTATATAGGCAATATTTTATTTAATAGGATTTAGTGCTGAAAACAACAATTATTTCATTAATTAAAACATTTGGATTCAACCTTCAAAGCTAGATTTTATCTTAAGGCTTTTTGTTCAAGGGTTTACATGGGTGATATATTTTATGAACTACAACTTGATATATGGAAGAATTTGGCTTTTTTCTTCAAAATGTAATAATATGTCCATTGTTTCTAGCATATATTTCAGAGAGGGTGTCTTAGGCCAATGAGCATCTTTCTAAAGGATTTAATTTTTTTAGAGCAGTTTTAGGTTTACAGTAAAATTGAGAGGAAGCTACAGAGATTTCCCATATAACCGTCATCCCCACAAATACATAGCCTCCCCCATTATCAACGTCATTCAACAGAGTAATGGTACTCTTTTTTTATATTTGTTATAACTGATTACCTTACAAAGGCTTTCAGGGATTAAAGAAGTGTTAAATCCAACCATATGGTATTTATAAGTGATACATTTGATAATGTCACAGAAATAATGAAAATAAAGGATATTAAAAATATTATGTGCATTTGGGGTGCCTGGGTGGCTCAGTCGGCTAAGTGTTCGACTACTGATTTTGGTTCAGGTCATGAACTCACATTTGTGGGATCGAGCCCTGTGTCAAGCAAGATAATAAGTTAAAGACTGACGTGCCATTTTGCAAAGCTAGGAGGGCTCAAGATGCCCAAGCCCTTGTGACAAAGCCTAATTAGGATGTTGAGTTCCACAGTGTATATTAGGGCTCACTCTTGATGTTTTACATTCTGTAGGTTTTTTACAAATGTATAATAACATGTATCCATCATTATAGTATCACAAAGATTATTTTTACTGCCCTTAATACCCAATGTGCTCTGCCTGTTCATTCCCCCTTCCTAGCAACCACTGATCTTTTTGCTAGGAGAGGTCACCAAAAAGAAGTGGCTGCCAATTGACCATGAGCTGGACCAAGGCAATTGAAAGCTCCTCTCCCTCTCCCCCATCCTTAGAATGTGAGTTACACTTGTCTTTCCCACTCCCAGAAGCTGTTCCAAGGACATAGCCTTGAGATAGTGATATGGTGTTGAGAACACCTGCATGGTATATATGATTGAGCCCAGTTAAGTCCTCTCTATAAACTTTTATAGACATTTGGTGGGTGGGTGTAGGTATCCATTCATCTTACTGCTGCTCAAGTCAAGCTTTGAATGTAAGTTCCCTTTGCTTATAAAAACCATCATCTACCAACCTAGTGTGGCCCACCTTTTCCTTTGGTCTTTCCCTGTCCTGTGTGTATGGGGGCTGGTTTCAGCTTATACCAGGGAAGCTCCTGAGAGGGTTATGACCTGACAATTGGTAAGCAAGCCAGAAAACTGAAGAAATGGGCCTTGGGGATGCGTCATCCTGGGGGAAATCCCATGTTGCCATGGACTTCTGTGTGGGGTTAACCTCTATGTGAGATGCTTGTGGACCACTGCATGAGTACAGAGACACCCTGAAACACTGTCCAGTGCACTTTGTGGAGAAATGGCACATGGTGCATTGCAGTAGAGACAAGAAACAAATGGCAGCTGGAATGGGTTGGCCTACTGTGGGCAGTCGGCTGGCCATCAGTGCCCTACTGGAGACTGAAGCTTGGGTCAGGAAGTTAGAAGACATACTAAGATTAGAAAACTACCTGTGGGTGTCCACTAGCCTGCTGACTTCAGTGCTGGCAGACAAGATGGGAGAGCAAGATAATAAGTTAGAGACAGGCATGCCATTTTGCAAAGCTAGGAGGGCTCAAGATGCCCAGGCCCTTGTGACAAAGCCTGATTAGGATGTTAAGACGTAGAATCTCTGAGAAAGTGATAAAAATGAAAAGGAAGGCATTGTGGTAATTGATGAGAAAACAGATGAAATGCCCCATATCAGCATGGGTCAGGGGGCCTTCTCAACCCTGATACAAAGGAAAATTTTAAATAGCAATTACTCCAAAACTCCTAGAAGAAAACTTGCTTCCTTACATTCTTTCTCTGTACCTTAAAGTTATAAATTTTTTCATGTCTTTGAAATGTAAACACCCCTGGAGACAACCAAAACTTTAACCACAGAAACTGAAGAAAAAAAAAAAATCCAGGGGTGGGGGGGGTGGTCTTTTAAAGGTACAGACTGTTGTAAAAATTCCCTTGTCAATTGCATTATAATGAACTCTCCTGAAGGTCTTTAACCATAAACATTTTTAAATCGTTTGTCATTTGCACACAATTATTGTTTACTCTGATACTTTAGCAAAACTTCCTGTAAAAGTAATCCATCTTCAAGAGATTCACGGAAAAGATGCTGACGGATATAGGTTTCTGATAACTAAGATCAATTTGCCTTCATGTGGGAGGGACAGTATGAACTTTTCAAGTGCTCCTCCAAGACTACCTCCATAACCCCATAATATGTCATGGGATGTAGCCTGAGAATTGTCCCCATTCTCCTTCCCCGCAATAGTAAAATGGGATTGTTACATTGATGATATGATGTTAACATATGAAGATTTCCCTCTGCTGCAAGACACCACGCAGGTTTCACTGGAACGTTTGTGAGGGTGAAGATGGGAAACGAAGCCAGAGAAAATTCAAGGGCTAGGCACTACCATAAAGTTTGGGGTGTCCTCAGGTCTGATAAGACTCATGTTGCCTCAAAATCTGTGATTGATAAGATGTAAGTTTATCCAACCCTTAAGAATGTGAGATACAAGCCTCTATTTGGACTTGGGGAGGACTTCTAATTCCCACCTAATACAGTGCCCCTATCCCTTATGCTTCCCGGTCAAGGAAGGATATCTGTGGGACTGGGAATCAGAACAGCAAGTAGCCTTTGAGAAGGTAGCAATAATAGTGAAGCAGATTAAAGCTCCGGGCATCTGGTAAATAGGGCTACCATTTGAGTTAGAGGTGTCTGTGGCTCTGGTATGGGTGGCTCAGGCACTGTGGCAGACTCAACAGAAGGAGAAATCCCACCAAGGATTTTGGTCCTGCCTCTGGATAGGGGCAGAAATTCTACATACCCCTTTACAGTAACAGCTCCTAGCAATGTACACAGCTCTCCTCCAGGTTGAGCCTCTCACACAGCAGCCAGTGCAACAACCAGTGGGTTGAGCTCAGATAGTCTATCTAGTGACAGATTACTCATGAACCCTAGCTTTTAATCCTTTGCACTGACTGGCTGTTCTAAAGGGATGAAACTTACGGCTTGGACAATGGGAAACCAAGAGGTGGATAAGTATAAATATGCCCTTATGAAGTCAGTATATGTGAAAAGACATTTAGGTTATGTGCAAGAGCCCAAACAGTTCCCACTGCCTTTCCTGTCACAGCTCATAAGGCACTGACATACCCCTGACAATCAGAAAACTGGTAGCTTAGCTCAGGTATAAGCTTTAGTTACTGACCCTTCAGTAGATATAGCAGATTGGATGTCTAGAAAGAGTGGCCACTGCAGTGCCCAAGTAGGATGGCTTATTGCTAAGGATGATATATCGCTCTTAAAATACAGTGACTTGGTTAATGTAATCACAATATGTCACATGTGTGCTAAACAACACTCAAGGCAACTGCTAAGAGAATCTGGGGTCATCCACCAGAGTTCCCAACCAGTGAAGGATTGGCACATTGATTATATCCATCCCCTCCCCCTGACTGAGGTTCTAATTATCGTGTGGTTTGTGTGAACATTGCATATGGTTTAACCCAAGCTTTACCCTGTCGCTGTGCAAACCAGGCTGCCACCATCAAGGGATTAGAGAAGCTAAATACCATGTACAGATTCCCTTATTGACTAGACAGCCAGTGGGGGGGGGGGGGGAGTCACTTTTCAAAAGTCTTGACATGCAAAACTGGGCAAAAGAAGATGACATTGAATGTAGGTTCCATCTCCACTATAAGCTACAGCAGCAGGGTTGGCAAAAAAGCAAAACAGAATATGAAAACACAAATTAAATTACTAACAGTTAAACCCACCTTGGCCAGGTGAACTAAAGAACTGCCCCGGGCTTTAATGCATTTAAATAAGCAACCAGTAGAGCCTATTGCCCCATATGCCACACTGGGGACCCCTGCTGAGACCCCCACCACCATGAGGGTATGGAGGTCCTGGGAAAGAGACATCGCCTGGACTCTCACTGAGAATCAATGTGCCATGCTGCTGAGAACACTAAGCCCCAACACACTCGGAAAAGGAATTATCTATAGAATTTATAATGGGATGTCCCACAGGGATGGGTGAGTTCATTTGCACCCCTGGGTAAAGGGGAGCTACTTAAGCTCCGCTAGAATCCTCTTATCCAGCTGGAACTGTTAAAAAGGAATTCTATACCTGGAATGAAATATGCGGAGGTCCCGGTCTGTCATATCCTGTGCCAGTCTACCTCCTCGTTTCTGACAGCACTGTTTCCCCCAGCCAAGATGTATGGTATAGACGATGAGGTTAAGTTTCCAAAGCTGCCAACCTCCTTCTCCTCAAGACCAGGGGGATGGGGGAACGTTTTTTTATTTACCACGTGTATGATCATTTGGCTACCATCTTTGTTCCTTCCATTGACTTGGACGATTTTATAGCACACATAGAAGCCCTTACGAGATTTAGTCAGCAAGCCCTAAATGATAGCCAATAAAGCCTGTCCTTACTTAACACTGAAATGATTGCAATGAGAAAAGCTGTCCTCCAGAACAGGATGGCCTTAGACTTTATCACTGCCTCACAAGGAGGCCCCGGTGCCATCACCCAAACAGAATGTTGTGTGTTCACACCTGGTAAGTCTGCTAATGTATCATTTTTATTAAATCACATAAGGACACAAGTTAATGCCTGGAGTGATCTGACCTCCAGTTTATGGGATTTAATAAATCTGTGGTTCAGATCCTGGGGCTGCTTATGGAAAAAGTTGTCAAGGATTTTGGGAATCATTGTCTTAATCTATGTTTTCCCACGCATGCACCTGCATTGTTGCTGTGGCATCTTCCTCCAGGGTAGCCAGGTAGCTGCTGAAGGAGCCACCTCCATACTAGTGAAACCCCTTGCTGACCGCTCAGGGCCCATTGCAGAAGAGGAGGGAACATGGGATTGTGAGAGCTGGTCACAATGGTTGGAGTGTTGAGAGAGGCCATCAATAAGACATGACCACCAATTGACTCCTGAGCTGGACCCAGGCAATGAGAGGCTCCTCACCCCCTCCTCCATCTTGGAATGTGGGTTCCACTTGCCTTTCTTACTCCCAGAGGTGCTCCAAGTACACAGCCTTGAGACAGTGATGTGGTGTTGAGACTACCTGCGTGGTATATGTGACAACTCAGTTAAGGCCTCTTTATAAATGTTTATGATTTGGCAGACAGGTGGTGAGGATCCACTCCTCTTGCTGCTACCTGAGACAAGCATCATATGTATGTTAGTTCCCTTAGCTTATTAAATCTGCAATTTACCAACCTGGAGTAGGTCAGCTTTTTCTTTGGTCTCTCCCTGCTCTCTGCATTAAGGAGACCAGTTTCAGGTCTCACCAGGAAATCTCCCAAAAGGATTGCGAACCAGTACTTTTTACTCCACGGTTTTGATGGCCAAAGTTTTGTCTATTCCAGAAAGGAGTTGAGTGAGTCTCTTCATCAGGTGGATTAAATTCTGATAATACCCCACCAGATTAGGCTTGCTTAAATAGTTTCTCCTGAGGACAGGCCTTTTAAGGAGAACAGAGGGCTCTGGTGTATTTCCAGAATGGGCCACTTTCAGGATTCCTGGTTGGCTCTTTTGGTTAAGTGTCTGACTTCAGCTGAGGTCATGATCTCATGGTTCATGAGTTCCAGCCCCAGGTGGGGCTCTCTCCTCTCCTCCCCTGTCTCCCTTTCTCTCTGCCCCTCCCCAGCTCGTGCTCACATGCACACTCTTTCTCTCTCAAAAATAAAATAAAAAACATTAAAAAATGAGTCCCCTTTCCTTTTCCGCTTCTTGTGGGAAGCAGAAGAAAATCATTCTCCCACGTTCATGGTGAGGAACTGGGTGAGCTCCTGGAGGTAAACCTCACAAAACTGTGGGATATCCCTGTGACTGGGTACCCTTGGAGTTTTAAGTCTCAGACTTACCTACGCTGAGCTCTAACAATTCATCAGCTCTACTTCTTGTTTGTCCACTCCGCCATTGGTTCTTTTTTTTTTTTTAATGTTGTTTATTTTTTGAGAGAGAAAGAGAAAGAGAGAGAGAGAGTGAGTGAGCATGAGTGGAGGAGGGGCAGAGAAAGAGAGGGGGACACAGAATCCATAGTAGGCTCCAGGCTCTGAGCTATCAGCACAGAGCCAGACATGGAACTGGAACTCACGGATGAGGAGATCATGACCTGAGCCGATGTCAGAGGCTTAACAGATGTAGCCACCCAGGCGCCCCATCCACATGCCCGCTACTGGTTCTGCCCCTGAGTATCTCTCCAGGTAAGTTATTCTTTTTGTTTGCTTGTTGGTCTCCAGTCTTGGGAGCTTCTGTTTGCCCTAGTCTCTCTATGGCTTCTAGAAGAGTCGTGGATTTTTCAGCCTGTTCAGCATTTTACTTATTGTTAGGATGGAGTGGTGATTTCTAAGTTTCTTGTGTGCAAAACCAAAAGTTGGCCAGCAGTTCTTATTCTTGGTCAGCAATGGAATTTGAAATTGCATTCCAGAAAATTATGGTAAATTTCATAGAGTTGGGAAAATGTAGTTGTGAGCCATTGTGTAGAAAGTCTTACGAGCCCCACTTAATTTGATGGAATTATCAATGGAGAAAATCCATCAATGGATTTATTGATGGAGAAAAAGAATAGAAGAGAGTATTAACATTGTGCATTTTCACTTTTTTCCCATCTCCACTATTCTCACTATTCCTCAAGGCCTGGTGCGTTCTCAATGCCTTAACCTTCTCCTCCATTCCTCTATGCCCCAAACTCAAGCAGAAGCAGAAACAGACTAAAAAATGTCACCAGCTTGTACGCAAGGGAGGCAGATTTGCATAATATGTCCTATTCCCTGAGTGCCCATTAGATACCATTTATTTTGAACACAACACAACAATTCTGAAAAACCTACATTTATGATACATCTTGTAGACATGATAAATGTTTCACAACTTCTATTGGTGTGCATTATTTTAGGCAATTTTCCAGAATTATCTATAATGTGGCATTATCATTCCTGGCAAAATAAATGAAGAAACCCATACTATTTCAATGAATATATATATATATATATATATAATATATATATAGTATATATATATATATATTATATATATGAACAGTCTAGGGATTATTTTAGTTTCAGCAAATGTGCTGCATCAGGAAGGTGACATGACCTTGGGTGAAGTGACTTAAGTTAAGGACAGCTTTCATTAAAGGAGACTAAGCTGTAAGGTGTAATCTGACAATATACCCAACAGCTGGGGAAGTAAGAGTTTCAGTCCTGCAATTAGGTTGGTATTGAGAAGGAGTGTAGAGCTTAGCATTGCTTTCGGTATCCCCTGCCACTCTAGCATTGATGAGATAACTGTGCAGAAGTATTGCTGTAAATGATAAATGATTTGTATAGCAGGGACAATGAAGAACTACAGAAATCACCTATTCTTAAACAAGAATAAACATGTTCCAAGCATGACCCTTTTGATGTCATAAATACACCAGTTTATGCCATGCAGTACTCATTTGAAATGATTGAGAAAAAATAAATGGAATTCATTAGTTCTGCAGAAAGAGATCTAATGGAAGAAGCTTAAAGTTCTTTCTGACCCTATTTCTCTAATTCACATAATTTAAACAGTCCTCTCCTTTTAATTTTCTGGTGTGTGCTTTTTGAGACCATGCTTTTCTTAATGTATTCTGGGTGTCCTAATGGGCACAAGAGAAAGGAAATGAGGACCTATGAAAATATATAATGCAAGTACACATTTTAGCTAAAAATATTCAAGACTTCCAATAATCCAAAACAAATAATACAGAACTGCACAGGGGATCATTTAAAGGTCAGTTTTCAGTATCATGTGCTTTTAGACCCAGCAAAGTAAATATAATGTTCTTGCACTTATTAAGCTAGAACGGTTTAAACATGAGGCATGAACCAATTAGACAGGCCTGTAGTACATTATCATTAAAAACAGTAATTATCTTTACTGCTGAGTGAATTAGTAAATTGCTCCTGACCCGCTTTCCCATGTAGTCATAAAACAGGCCAGATTGCTATTGTTTTCCTAAGGATTATATCCAGTGTGTTGGCCTCAGTGTAATAAACCTGAACTCTGAATGAAATTATCCCAATAATTTATGAGGCTCTGTCTTATGGAGCCATGTCGTTGAGTAGAGAATTTCTAAACCCGAAAAATGTCTGTTACTGCTCTATTTATTTCACTATAAATCAAAAAATTGTTTCTCAGCATTTTCTTTCGAAGGTTACCAAACTTTTGATCACAGGAAGGATCTGAAATATATTCTACATTCTTAACTGAGAATGAGACTACTTTCATCAGAAAATTCATTCCAATGAAATATATTTATGCTCTTTAATGCATAGATCATGGGCCATTAATTGCACATGTTTGTACTTTATAAATATACGCTCACTGCCACATTTGTAATTGAAAAGTTAACCTGATAGCAATGCTTTTGACACAGTATTATAGATGTATGATTTACTTTGATATCAAGTGATGACATTAAATCATACTCATGCTTTAATATTATAAACATATGCCTATTTTTTCCCCAAAGATATATACAGAAATCATTACATGAGTAAATTTCCGTGAAAACCAATTTTATGTGAATAGAAGTTTAGAAATGTCTTGAGACAAGGGTCAGCCCAATTCCTAAGAGACAAATCTTTGGTTAGGCTAGCTAGATTTCAGGTGAGGCCTTCTCCTTTACCAACAGGAGCAGACAAAACTTGGCAAGAAGCCAGAACACAGACATCTTCTGGTCTGTGGAGTGCAGCACAAGATTTCCATAAAAAAGGCGGGGGCAAAAGGATCAGAATAGGCAGGTATTGAAGATTGGTTGTTTCCAGAGAAATATCAAGGTTTTTGTTTTTATGGGTCTTTTTTGCTTTGTTTTTTTTTTTTTTTTCTGCATTGTTGTTGTTGTTTGTAGTTAGATGAGGGAAAAGGGAATTTGTTTCACTGAAGTTCTGCAGATGACTAAGTGACCAATAATCTAAGACACAAGAAAGCCAGGCCTCTTTACTTTAATGTTTTATTTTTGAGAAAAAGAGAGAGACAGAGAGAGAGCACACGCGTGTGAGCACAAGCGCGAGGACAGCAAGAGAGGGAAACAGAATCTGAAGCAGGCTCCAGGCTTTGAGTGGTCAGCACGGAGCCCAACACTGGGCTCAAACTCAGAGATAATGACCTGAGCCAAAGTCGAATGCTTAACTGACTGAGGCACCCAGGTGGCCCCAGGCCCCTTTACTTTACATGGAAACACTTCCTTGACCAAAATAAACTATATTTGACCCTCCAAATCTTTCAGTTTCATTTAAAAGTTTCCTTTTGTTTAAGTGAAATTATTTGTGGGTCATTCTTTGGTAAAAGGTAAAAATAAAGAGATTAACAGTCAGAAATTGTATGGATTAGTTCACTAATATGTATTTTTGTTTGTTTCAAGTTTTTATTTAAATTCTAGTTAACCTATAGTATAATATTGGTTTCAGGAGTAGAATGCAGTGATTCATCATTTACATATAACACCCAATGCTCATCCCAACAAGTGCCCTCCTTAACGCCCATCACCCATTTAGCCCATCCCCCCAACACCTCCCCTCCTGTTATCTATAATTAAGGGTACTTTTTATGGTTTGCCTCCCTTTATTTTTTTCTTTCCCCTTCGTTCATCTGTCTGGCTCTTAAATTCCACACGAGTGAAATCCTATGGTATTTGTGTTTCTCAGACTTATTTTGTTTAGCAAATGGCAAGATTTCATATTTTTTTTATGGTAGAGTAATATTCCTTCCTTTCTTTATACCACATCTTCTTCATTAATCACTTGTTGTCTTTAAATGTCAAGAAGGATGTGAGATTTGCTAATATGCCTACATTGTGGAAAGCATTCCTGGTAGGAGAATGTGTAAAGTCTCTAAAAGCAGAAAATCACTTGGACCATTTGAGCACTGAAAAAGATCAATAGGGCTAGAGTCAAGTATTTGAGGATTAGATGTGTATGTGCTTAAAGGGCTATATAGAAGTCCAACTTGGGCGTTTTTGTGCTGTGATTAATTCGGGCTTTATCTGAAGGATATATAAGATCTATATTGTGATACAATAATGTTTCAACATATGGAGGTTATGGGATTTTGTTTATGATGCTACATCCACTTCAGTTTATTGTGCACATGATTCTCTGCCACGTAAGATAGGATATTTAGTGTTTGCTGCCTCAAAGAGTGACCTACAAACCTCAGAATTAAAAAAAAAAAGTCAAGTGCTTGGCCTTTGATTTTTCAAAAAGAAATTCTGAAAATGAGGAGAATTTATGCTAAGGCAAAGAAGCAATTTTCAGTGGCTTAGACTAGGAAGACCTCCTTTTTGTCTGTTTGGTGTAGTGGGAAGAGGTGATGTGAGCGATGTGTCCGATGTAGCACACACAGCAAGTGGGCCTGAACAGGTCCTGGCAATGGTCGCGGTAAAGAGCTCATAGTAATGACCTGTGTGTTCTGTGTTACTGTCCAGAGGCTGGATGAGAAGACAGATGTCTTGCCATCTGTCAGCTTTGACAGAAAATGGCCTTCACCTCATTGTTAGTTGACACTGTTACTGTTACTCCCTGATATGATCCCTGCATTAGTGGGACGTAGCATCTAAGCTATCTGAATGGAGATGAGCCCATGGAGAAAGGAAGGATGGAGCCCAGTTTGAGATTAATTTCTCTCACTTCAAAGAATTTGTCTTGTTATTTCATTCAGACCTTGGAAGGACACGTTGCTCATATCCCAGTGGCTTTCAAAAGAAAACAAAGCCAAGAAATACAGCCTTTTTATATCCTTAATGATAAGGCAGAGGTATCAGGGCAAGGTGGCTGGAAATCACTTTAATGTTCTATTTAATAACTGCTACCTATATATTTTTTCTAATCTTTACTATGGTCCATTTCTCTCAGAAAAATCGGAGTTAAGAAACAAGTTAATTCTCTATATATGTAGATTGTAAATTTGACATTTGAAATTATTGGCAATGACCTACATTTATTATAAAATTCATTGTTTATAGACAATAAAGAG
This sequence comes from Acinonyx jubatus, assembly GCF_027475565.1. Taxonomy (NCBI): domain Eukaryota; kingdom Metazoa; phylum Chordata; class Mammalia; order Carnivora; family Felidae; genus Acinonyx; species Acinonyx jubatus. Next base: position 24,608,438 of record NC_069385.1, read on the forward strand.
ATAAAACAAACTATACTATACAAAATACTTAAGAGAATATAAAGAAATACAGTATTTGTAGAGAATACTTAGTGATGTTCCTCTCTAAAATATGTGGCAGAATGACTTTTATTATACGTTTTTAAATGTTAAATAACCTTTCAAAAACTTTCCTAGAAAGAGCAAAGATTTCTCAGAACTGGTGTGTGAGTATATTTTAAAATGTCTATTATTGGCAGAACAAAAAGTTGGCAATCTATTTTAGTCCCACTGCCTTTAAAATGTTATCTGTTCATAAAACTGAAGTCTGAAGCTACTGAATCACTATATTAGACAAATAAGTTCCTTTTCTCTCCCTCTTCCTTCACCTCCTCCCCCTCCCCTAGTTACACACAGTGAAATGCAAAGACCTTAAGTGTAAAATACAATGTTGTTATGCACATAGCTTCATGTAATCCCACATACTAATCAGGTTGAAGAATATGCATGTCACCCCAGAAACTTTGTGTGCCTTGCATCACAATGATTTCCCAGCACAGCAACTGGCCACCACCATCCAGATTGTTTTGTTTTGTTTTTCATGATGGATTTAGTTCTGATACTAAATTCGGATAAATGGAGTAACATGTACCCATTTGATTTAGGTTTCTATCACTTAGCGTAAGTTTCGTTTTAATTTTTATGAATGTCATTGCATATATCCGTTTCTAATTTCCTTTTGTTGCTTAAGTGGTAGAGCACAGGAGGAATACACCATGATGGTTATTCACTTTCCTGTTGTTGGACATTAGTTTTTGTATTACTGGACTATTAAAAGTAAAGGTTTTCCCACATTATTATAAATATCTTTCTCTGAACATATATTTTTAGTTCTCTTGGTTACATACTGGCTAAAAGTAGAATTGCTAGGTAAGGGAGTAAGTGTATATTTGACAAGAAAGAGAGAGAGAGAGAGAAAGAGAGAGAGAGAAAGAGAGAGAGAGAAAGAGAGAGAAAGAGAAAGAGAGAAAGAGAGAGGGAAAGAGAGAGAGAGAAAGAAAGAAAAGAAAAGAAAGAAAAGAAAAGAAAAGAAAAAGGAGAAGAAAAGAAAAGAAAAGAAAAGAAAAGAAAAAAGAAAAGAAAAGAAAAGAAAAGAAAAGAAAAGAAAAGAAAAGAAAAGAAGCAAGCCAAACTGCCTTCCAAAGTGGTTACACAATTTACATTCTCAACAGCAGGTCATGAGTTTAAGATGCTCTAAGTCATTGCTGACATTTGGTGTTAATGTGTCTCTTCATTTTAACCATTCTAGTGTTTGTGATGATATCTAATTGTAGTATTAATTTGCATTTGCAATCAGTGATGGTGAGCAACTTGTTATGTATTTAATCATTATTCATAGATTCTCTTTTGTTAAGTATATACACTTTTGCCACATTTTATTTCTTTTAATTATGATTTGTAGGTTTTTGTATATTCTGTATGCGAGTCTCTTGTCAACTTTATATATTGCAAATAATTTTTTCCTCTTTACCTTGTCGTCTTTTAATGTCATTAGGTAAGGTTTTAATTCTGATAGTGTAATTTATCATAATTTCTTTCAAGATTTGTGCTTTTACCTATCTCAAGATCAGAAAGATATTATCCACATTTTCTTATAGAATCTTTAAAATTTAAGCATTAATGTTTTGGCCTATATCTACCTGGAATTAATTTTTTTATATGGTTAAATTAGGGAACAAGGTTTACTTATGGTTTTCTGTATATCAGTGCAGTTGTTCCAAAACTATTTAAGAAGACTCCCTTTTCCCTAGAGAATTACCTTTGCATGTTGTCTATACTTACGTATATCTTTTTCTGGAATCTCTACTCTTTTTTTTTGTTTTTAATCAGCTGCTGTATCTGTCCTTGTATCATTCCTACGTGGCCTCCATTACTTCCCTTTTATTACTTTTCCAACATTATTATTTTTGCTGGATAGTTTAAACTTTTCTAAGTCATTGAAATTTTATTTATTCTATTTTGGAATCACCTTTAACTTCTCAAACAATATGTAGGAATGGGACTGTTGTGCTTTCATAAATCTATGGGTAATTGATACCTTATAAATATTGAGCCTTCCAATACATTAAGATCATGTATAATTCCATGTATTTAGGTCTTCTTTATTTCTGTCAGCAATGGTCTTAGTTTCAGATTTTCTTAAATTTATTTCAAAATAGTTTCTATTTTAATCCTTTTGTATATACAATTTTCTTAATTATAATTACACCTTTAAAATGTAAGTAATAGAGAAGGCTGATTTTTTTTTTATTAATTCTGTATTCTTTGAACTTACTAAATTGTTAGCTTGTTAAATTGTTGACTGGGAATATAGTCTTATGTAAAATTCTTAATTTCCTGCATCTATACCTTCATTTGTTTTTTTATACTTCATGTACACTGAAGACTTTTAATACAATGTTCACTAGAAGTTGAATAGAAGTGGAGAGAGAAGATATCCGTGCCTTATTCTGTGTCCTTTTTTATCATCAAGTCTATTATCAACTGAGGTTATTAGTACCTTTATATCAATTTAGGAGGTTCTCCTTTAATCTTTCCTTGCAGAGGTTATTTTTAATGTACCAATTTTTGTCAAATGCATTTCCTTAATTGAGTGAGATAACCATGTATTTATTCCTTTATTCCTTTAATGCGGTAAATTACATTGACTGACTTTTTAACATGAAGACAGCCTTGCATTCCTAGAGTAGACCCCACTAGTCATGAGACATGTTTTTAACACTGATGTATTTGATTTGCTAATATCCTCTTAATGAATTTTCTGTCAATATATATTAGGAAGTGGTCTGCAACTTTTCTTGAGCCTTTTTTAGGTTTTGACATGAAGGTCAGGCTGGACTCATAAAATGGTTGTGAATTTTACTTCCTCCATTTTCTGAAAGATTATAAAATGTATAACATATAATGTTGTTGTCATTTCTTCCTTAAATACTTCATATAATTCAGTGTAATAGTGTGAGTTTGGGCTTCTCTTTGTGGGAAAGTTGTTAATAATTTAATAGATAAAGAGCTACTCGGATTTCCTATTTTTTTCTTCAGTTTTGACACGTTGTGTTTTCCAAAGAATCTGTTAACTTATGAACACTTTGTGCCAATAAATTTAATAACTGCTCCTTCTATCCTGTGTGTCTTACTATTTCCTCATATATTCCTAATATTGTATTTTGGGCCTTTTTTTTTCTCTAAAACTGTCTTCTAAAGATTTCTCAAATTAAGTTTGTTTTTTGAAATTATTATTTAACTCTGACTTTATCTCATGTTTATTCTTTTTTCTTGTCATGGATTTTGGATCTTTATTATTTACTTCCTTATGTTTACTTTGGGTTTAATTTTTTTCCACCTTTTTCTAATCTTGTAGATTAAATGGTAACATGATCCATTGATTATTAAACTTTTTTCCTTTTCAAATAATATTTAAGCTATATATTTCTATATATGTGCCACTTAGCAGTCTACAAATTGTGATGTTTTATTTTCATTATCCTCCCCTTCAAATTATTTTCTAATTTTCTCTTGATATCTCTTTGACCCATTGGTTATTTAGTAATATTACTGACTCTCCAAATATCTGGATCTTCTAATTGAATTCTACTTTGGTCTAAGGATATTATTTGCCATATTATAATCTTTTGAAATATATTTTCACATATGGTCTGGCAAGTGATCGATCTTGATCATTTTCTTTTTTCAAAATGTTTTTTTAAATGTTTATTTTTGAGAGAGAGAAAGAGAGACAGAGCATGAGGAGGGGAGGAGCAGAGAGAGAGAGGGAGACACAGAATCCAAAGCAGGTTCCAGGCTCTGAGCTGTCAGCACAGAGCCTGACACGGGGCTCGAACTCATGGACTGTGAGAGCTGAAGTCAGATGCTTAACTGTGCCCCATCTTGATAATTTTGAATGTGAACTAGAAATGAGTTTGTATTCTGTTATTCCAATCTTCTATATGCTTAATAAATTTTGTCTAGTGGCTCTATCATTTACAAAGTAAGGGTGGTTAAAATATCCAGCTATGTATGTGGGTTTGTCTATTTCCTTTTATTTCTGTCACTGTTTGCTTCATGTATTTTGACACTCTGTCATTAAGTGTGAAAATATTGTTATGTCTTAGTGTTGAATTGAACTTTTCATCATTATAAAATGTCCTCATTTCTCTCCAGTAATAGTCTCAAAGTCTATTTTGTCAGCAAACTATATAGCCACAGTAGCTTCCTTGTACTTAATGTTTACATACTAGATCTTTTTCTATCTTATTGTTTTTAGCATCTTTGTTTAGCATTTAAACTATATGACAAGCAACATGCAATTGTGTATTATTTTTATTTTCCTGTCTTGCAATGACTACCTTTCTAATTGGAGTGTTTGGTCTATTTACATAAAATATTACTAGGCTAGGTTTAATTTGAAAATATATTTGTAATCTATTTTTCCCATCTGTTTCCTTCTTCCACTATTTCTCTTTTCCTGCTTATTTTGCATTAGTTATTTTATAAAATTCCATTTTACCTCCTCATTTGCCTTGTTAGCTATATATTCTGTCCATTTAGTTCTTGTTCTCAAATGTGAACTTATTCTAAACTAATTAGGGGTGACAATGTGCCAACTCTTCTAAAATGTGCGAAACTTAAAACTGTAAAATCTCATTTTAGCTTCCATTACTTTTTTGTTATTGATGACAACTATTTTGTACCATCATGTATAATATCTATTATAAAATATTATTATGGATACATAACTTATATGTGCATACATAATTTGAGTTTCCAACTTGTATCATTTTTTTCAGCCTGAAGAATTATTTAAAAAAATCTAGCGGTGCATGTTTGCTGAGGATGACTGCTTTCAACTTTTATTTATCTAAAATATATCTCCTCTTAATTTTTGTAGGATACTTGTGATGGTTATAGATTTGAGTATTTTTTCTTCATTGTAAGATTATTCAAAATTATTTTAGCTTCCATTGTTTCTGATACATAGCCATCATTCATGTCACTGATGACATGTCTTTTATTTTCCCCTGGCTATTTAAATATTTTACTTTATCTTCCTCAGCATTGTAATATTTGTTTATGTAACTTTCTTTATAGTTGGGTTTCACTAAGATTTTTGGATCTGTAAAATAATTGCCTTTCACAGAACTGGGAATTTTCAACCAGTATTCAAATAATTTTTCTAGCCCATTATCTCTCTCCTTTAAGTCACTATTTATACATGTGGTCTAGCACCTGATGTCACTCATTGGTTGTTTTTCTACAATATGCTGAGACTCTAGTCATACCTTTAGTATAGTTTTCTTTCTTTAAATTGGATAATTTATTTTTGAGATTAGTCACACTGTCTCCAGTCACATACCAATGTTAATCAATCCAAAATATTATTAAAGACCTAGAAGACTTGAACACCTATCAAGAAAGTTGATTTAGTTAATATTTATAGGCATCCTACACCTAACAAAAACAAAGCATACTTTGCTTTCAAATACATATGTAACATGAACCAAAATTGATAGACCACATGTAGGATCATAAAATGTTTCTCAATAAATTGAAGAGGACTGAACTCAATCGAGGTATGTTCTCAGGCCACAACAGAACTGAATTATAAATCAATAACAAAACTATATATAAAATCTCTAATGCCTTACAATCAAGCAGCACACTTTTAAATTGCCAATGAATCAAAGAAATTACATATAAAATTAGAAAATTTCATGAAAAGACAACCCATCAATATTTACAAAATATAATTAAACCATTTTTATGAGTAATTACACCACTGAATGCTTAGAAAAAAATAGATAAGAAGGTCTCAAGTTTATGATAAGCTTTCATCTAGTAAGAAGAAATATTAAGTAGAAGTATAGAAATAATAAATATAAGACTGATAATAAAGTAAAAACTATAACTCAAAGTAAATAAAACTAAAATTTGTTCAAATAGATTAATTTAAAAAATGACAAGGTACAAATCAGGATGCCCTGTATATCCTATAGATACACATTGAATATTGTATCTTAAATATTGTACCCTTCTGTTCTAGAGTTTCTGTGTGGTTCGTTATTTCCATGTCTGAGTCAAATATTTACTCATTATGGTCACCTTTACCTTAAATCATTGAAACTCTTTATTGTGGCTGTTAAAAAATGATTTTAAAGCCACATTTCTCTGTTTCATTGGATATCTAATAAACCTTTATGTTTGGGTGGTTACATCTTAGAGACTCTATCACTTTTTTTTAAAGGGTTGAACCTTACTCTAACAGACTGTTAAAAAAATACTGAGATACTTTTCATTCTGTTGGGCTTGTGTTTATTTTTTGTTATGTATGTTTCTTTTTCCCCTTAGTTTTTAGTTGTGGTCTTTAGGGATGGACACGCTTCATACTTGTAAGATGAGCTTTTTTGATGTCTCAATTATTTGTGGTGTTCAGGGAGGCCCCTCCACTCTGGTTACTCCAGATTTCCAGTGTCCTAGAAATGCATGTGCTGTAGCATCTCTGTTCAGCTCCCAACCCCATGGAAACCATCTCTAAGACAGCCTTCTTGTTCTCCTTTGCCTTTAGCCAAGGACCAAGATAAATCTTCACTTAGACTTCTAAAGCTCCCTCCTGTGCAGTTCTTGTTTTCTCTTTTCCAGGATACTGTTCCACAAATTCTAGCCATTTTTGCAAGATAGAACTCCAGTAATTACCTCCTTTACCCAGATATACTTCTAGTCCACCTTCTTATAGAACAAAGGGAATGCCACTGTGCAAACACCTGGGGAGGCTCATCTTGTGCTTTTGCTTTCTCTCAAGTATTACAGTCTTGTGCTGACAGTTATTCAAAGCCTGGAAACAATTGTTTCATGCATGTTGTCCAGGTTCATAGTTGTTATGGCAGTAGGCACATCTGAACTCATTTTTTCTGTGATGGCCAGTGACAGTCAACATTTTTTTCAATAGTTGCTCACCATGCTGCTTATTACTTAGTAATAACTGCAACAAACCTGCATACAGTGCAGTTTACCCTCATTATAATGAAGGAGTTTTACGTGGGTTGGGACCATAATGTTAGATAATTTCATCATAATTGGAAGTATTCATATGTACCTTGTAGTTTGGGAGTCTGTTTAAAACATTTAAACTAGCTCTATTCTCAAGAAAAACTTCTTGTCAAAAATTTCTCTTCCTGTTTTACGACATTTAGAATTTTCTCAAACTCAAAGCCAACTTGGTGTTGGCTCATAGTTATTCTCTTGGCTTTATGTGGTGAATTTTATGAATAATTATATATTTTTAGCTCCCAACAGATACTCTTCCTATTTTCTTATTATAAAATATTTATTTATGGTTACAAGAGTAATGGCTTAAATATAAATATTATAGGCCATATTATAGTTTCATTTATTGAGTATCTATCACCATCTAGTCATTTTACTAAACACTTGGTATCTTATGCAAGTTTCTAAAACTTTGTGGCTAAATTATTCATCTATGAAACAAGGCTAAAAATAATTCCTACTTTATGGGGTTGTGAGGATTTAACAGCATAATTCATGCAAAGTCATTTAGATAGTGCTTGACACATACGTACACATGAATTATACATTATTATTATTATTATTATTATTATTATTATTTAACATTTATTATTTACATCTTACAACTCTTGGGAATAGCTACCTTCTTCATATCTCCATTATACATCATCCCCTGTGATTACATCCTCCATAAATCCTCCATCAAAACCTAGCAAATAATATCTGCCCATTTTAAACTCAGCCTATCTAAAAGTGAAACTATATTCTAGTCTTCATCCAAAAACAATACTTCTATTGCTTGATTTGTATGCAGTAATGCTTTATTTATATGATTTGAGTCCAGAGGATTTCTTCTGTTTTCCCTCATACCTTCTCATTCTCCATGCCAGTTAGACCCGTATTTTATATCAACTTTATTTTTCCTGTTAGCATTCTTGTTTAGACCTTAATGTCTTATTATTGGGCAAGGACAATGACTCCCTCTGTTTTCATAACTTCCCATCTCTTTCATTCATTACACTCCAGATGTGGGAGTTTTCCAGCCCTCCAAATTGTGTGTGTAGGTTATTAATGTATCCCCACTGACTAAAAGCTAGTGTCCATACTCCTTATCCTAGCATTTTATAGTCACAATACACAGAGTACGTTGAGCAGCTATTTACTACGTAATATAAAAATGAACATTTGTGAATATTTGTTACATGCCAGGTGTACTTATCACAGAAATCCAAGGAGATACAGACTTTTAATATCTTTATTTCATGTTGAAGGGAATAGAAGCCTAGACAGCCAGTGTACGTAATGTTTAATGGCATAGACTTTGAAGACTTACCTCAATGCCTTTATTTATAATATAGTGGAATATAATTATATCTATTTAATAAGGCTTTTGTGAGAAGTAAATTAGTGTATGCAATGTGTCTTGAATTGTGCCTGGCACACGGTAAGTTTTCAGTTAAGTGGCACTTCTTACTGTTTTTGGAGGTGTTAGTAACTGACCTAAATGGCAGGATTGAGATATGGAACCCAAGGAGCCTGGTACCAGAGCCCAAAGACCACCGTTATGCTCTACTGTCTACCTTGGAAGGCCTGCTAGACAGCATTCCAGGAGTTTTTCACGTATTTCCTCCCACATCTCCCTTCTTACCATTCAGCTAAGGCCTATTTAATTTGAGACCACAGTAAACTTGTCTTCTTTTTTATACATGGGTGCCAGTTTCTCAAATTGTTTTTAAACTTCAAGATTCTGCATACAATTCTTCCATGGAGGCTTTCCATAATACATTTTTCCATATTGCTACATAATTCACCTTCAATTTTGAATAATTATTCCAAAGAACATGTAGTCAATATTTAGGAGTTCCATTTCCATCTTTATAGTCCTTATTGATGTCTGTTATTTTGAATCCATAATACTATTTTAGTTGCTTTATGGATATACCACATTCAAACTAACAAGTTATTGTGTGCTTACATTTCTTTAAAATCCAATCCAAAATTTAAGTATATAAACATGTTGAAGAAAGTGACTTTTTGCTTCTACGGTACTTCGTACAGTGATGTCAATATATGTGGTAATTAGTAAATACCTAATTATATTTATTCAATAACTCAATTATAGTTATTCAGTATGCTCAAGTACATTAGGCTAAATTGATAATAAATTGATTAATATATCCCACAACATGAAATTCTTCTAAGAATTAATGTGTAACATTTTATAGATAATTCTGTTTAAAATATTTTAAATCAGATATACTTTATTACATTTTTTCTAAGCAAATGCAATGAAAGCAAATAGCATATTATGTACTTATATAGTAAAATAAAATATTGAATTTAAGAACCTATTCAGAAACCAAATCAAGTTTCTCCAGATAATGTTAACATTTCCTGAGTTACATACCAGAGATCTATTTTATCAGTGATTTTATTAAATATGCACACTCAAATATTACTATTTCATAACAGCTGATTTATATTGAATACCTAAGTTTTGTACCTTTGCCAAATCAAAATTTCCATTAGAGACATAACTTGCAAACTTCCTATTAGTGGAATACTTAATTTCTTTAACAATATTACTTATTATTGTGTAATTCCTAAGAAATGAAATGAAAATGAACAAACTATTTTCCCCTCCCCACTCCAAAGGAAGAAAAAATAGCTGTTTTGACTGCCCTACTTGGATACATCTCTTTATATATCAAATCCTTGGCAGCCCTTTTAAAAACTTCGTTCCCAGAGCTTGCTCATGCTGCCAACAAATACTTTCTCATCTTTGAAAAATAGAATTGTATTAAAGAATGTGATTTTTCAAATACTTAATAGAAAAAAAAATTAGAACTGTATGGCATGGATCCAAATTAGTGTTTTATAAAAGTTAACTCCTTTAGAAAAGAACACTGAAATTGTGCCAAACATGGACGAAAGCCTGTGTTGGAGTAGAGTTTCCACCAGGGTGAAAACCCTACTTTTCTTTTAAGCCTAAACTTTTAAAATACTCATTCTGAAACTTATGGCTAATAAAAAATAACCTTAACACTATTTCTTTTTGTAATAAAAGTATCAAAACAATAGAACATGGCCCAGATATCAGTTTTGAAGTGTCTTAAGGAATCAGTGAAGATAGGAAGTATGTACTAGATCTGTATGTATTGATATTCGGGTAAATAAAGACAGCAGGTCAGCAGATGGAAAAAATGTAAATATTTTCATCTCTTCATAAGGTTTATCTAGAATATTAATATGGAAAATGAAACAAATATCACGCATTTAATATATCTGAAGTTATCTGGAAGACTCCATCCTTTTTTCCCCCTCTGTTAGACATAATTTGCAATTAATGATTTAGCCAGTCACATTTTTATCTGGAAAGTTTTCCTAAGTGATTTCTAACATGTTAGATCCTCCAGGTATTCAAGTGAAGCACAGAAATGAAATGCAAAGAAATCTTTATTGCTGGGAATGAATAAAATCACAAATTGGGTTCATTTTAGCTTAAAATTTCTTGATCATTCATAAAATCCATTGTGCCATTGCTGTACCTGTAAGCTTCATGTGGAATCAGCACTATAAAAGATATGTAGAGGTTAGATGGCAAATTAATTATTAATTTTACAAGTACCTAGTTCCCAGTCCAGCCATCAAGTAATTTCTTTGCCATTATTCCAAACATTGGCAAATCAATAAGAATGTACGTTTTCCCCTAGTAATATTGCAGTAAAAACAGTGAAACGTAGGTTTGAACAACTGATATATTTCAAAATACTGAGAAAGCGAAACCAGATTAATAAGATACTAAAAATTATCCAAAAATTAGAAACGTAAAACCTACATTAGACAAAACAATTACAATTAAAACAGCTTCTTCAAAAAATGAAAGCAGAAGGAATTTACTAATTATACCACTTTATCAAGGAAAAAGAGCAAAAGCATAAGATCAACAAAATTTGAAATTTCAGAGGGGGAATAACACCGGTGTATTCTATCAAAATAAAATTCAAAGATAATCTGTTTGGGAGAGCTCGAGTGGCTCAGTCGGCTGAGGGTCTGAGTTGATTTTGGCTCAAGTCATAATCTCTCACGTTTTGTGGGTTCAAGCCTCCTGTGGGGCTCTGTGCTGGCAGAGTGGAGCCTGCATGGGCTTCTTTTTCTTTCTCCCTCTCTCTGCTCCTCCCCTGATGGCGAGCTACCTCTCTGTCTAAATAAGTAAACATTTAAACAAAAAAAAAAAAAAAAAAAAAAAAAGAGAGAGAGAGAACAACTTGTTTAATCTTGTACAAAATAATTTTTAAACTGTGAATGTTCTAGAAAAATGCAGATTACAAAAAAGGACCCCTGAAAACAAGGGACACGGTAAGCAGAGATATTACCTTGGAAGAAATTAAAAATCTTTGAATTAATTTAAAAATCACTTTATTTTTCAACTGGTCATGAATAATGGAGAGTTTGGAGTAGAAGGGAGATAAATTAAAACCCTTTAAATACTCTTTTAAATGTTTTTTTTTCCCACTAAAATCTAGTAACCATTTTAAAGTTGATTATCAAATGATAGCAAATACTAGCCAGTTATATTCCATCTTTCGAATCTAAAGTAGCAAACACTAGTAAACTTAAAGTAGTCAAACCTGATCATGGTTATAATTTTTAAGAACTCCAAAATGCTTTCTCTAGAAATGTAATTAACAAAATGCTTTCTTTAGAAAGTAACTTAACAAAATGCACCCATCAAAACCTATAAATATATTTTACTCCAATATTTCCACTTGAAATGAGCACATTTATGATGAAATATTAGCTTGAGACTTTTTTTCATAACAGCATTTAAAAAGTACTATTTAAAATGAGCAAAAACCTGAAATACCCAATAACAAACAGCAGAATGTCTGTTGAGTGTTCTATTTAGACAGTGGCATAGGCAGCCTTTAAAGTTTGTGTTCCCAGTGCATTTTTAATGACCTGGTAAAAGTCTCACTAGACAATTATGAGTAGAAAAAAGAACAATATGTCCATACGGACTGTGATACATACACATAATCTGAATTTTAAAAAATTGGGGAAAAACTTCTCTCTGATCATACTTAGACTTGGAAGATAATTATGGATGCTTACATTATATACTTATCAAGTTGTCTAAATGATCATAAGTTACTCTTAGAGTTGTTTTCTTATTCTAGGATTAATACTCAAAATGGCCATATAAACTAGAATAACCCACATGAGATGATAAACTACTAGACTTATCTATGGAAATTTATTTGTAAGGTTCCATGTGCCTACATTTAGCCAGTCAACAGTTTTACTTAAAAATTAAATCAGTTGTGTTAGTTAATTTATTTGGCCTTGATGCTAATTTTCTAAAAATTCATAAAATTATATGAAAGCAAGCATATATTATTTCATAGCTTTATCATACTGTGTTATGTTAGTTTCTCAGTGATATAAAGGAGAGCTATATTGAGACATTAAAGTGGCATCAAATAATTTTTCCAATTATGCAAAGTTTAATTTGCATATTTAATCCCAGTGGCTTAAAAATCACAAATATTCCTTTGAAGTATCTTTATAAACTTAAACTGAAAGTTGTTTAGTTGAATGGTGGACATTTATGTAAATATTTGATTAAGTTAAAAATGTACTTGAGACAACATTTTGGGGAAAAAATGTAATTTTTAAAAATTGAAGAAATATAGGTATAAAAAGGTACATAAATCATAATTACGTAACAAAATTATGAAGTGAGTTTGTCCATATAGGTCCATACAGAGTCAAGGAAAATAATTTTAGTGGCATACCAAAATCTTCATGACCCATGAAATTATTACTATCTATGCTTTCCTAAAGGTAATTCTGATTTCTAGCACCACAGATTAACAGGGTTTTAATCTTTATGCAAGTGCTATCATATAGGGTGTATAATTTTGTGTTTAGCTTCTTTTCCTCATAATTTGATGTTATCCATGGTATACACTAAGCTATGGATTATTATTTCATTGTGTAGAGTATTCCATATTATGAAAATACTGAAATTCACTAACAGTTCTAATGTTGATAGGTATCTGTCTTGCTATGTGTTGCTATGTATATTTTTCTAAGAGTATCCTTATTCGTGTTTCTTGGTGCGTGAGTCTAAGCATATGTATATGAAATTGTTGGGTCGTAAGGTATGCATTCATTCAAATTTAGTAGGAAATACCAAACATTTCAAAAGTGGCAGTATCAATTATAGTCTCTGTGTATGAGAGTCCCAGGTTATCCACACTTATCTACACTCGGTATCAGAGCACTCAAATTTTAGCTGTTCTTGTTGACTATAATTGTGTCTGTTTCTGGTATTAGTTTGTATTACGTTGAAACTAAGGGGATTGAGCGATTTTTTTTTTTTTTGCCAGTTATGAGGTTATCTGGTTAAGTCTTTTGCTCATTTTTACTATCTTTTAGTTGATGTGTAAGAGTTCTTCATATACTCTGGGTAGGGTTCTGTTTTCAGATATGAGTTGTGATTATCTTCACTCTTTGGATATTTTGTCACTCTTTTTCACTGTGTGTGTGTGTGTGTGTGTGTGTGTGTGTGTGTGTGTGTGAGAATCTTGATTTAATTGTCTTGGTGTCTCAATTTAACTCTCTTGTATCTCTGACTTTATGCAGAATTTATTTTTTAATAATTTGTCTAGCTTTTCTAGTTGTTCTCACCGGGGGAATTGATCTCCATTACCTTGTTAATCGCTACCAATATAAGTGTGTGTGTGTGTGTATGTGTGTGTGTATTTGAGTGTGTGTTTAAATATAATTCCCTTGATCTACCTGAATATTATATTATCCTAATAGTTCTTTCAATATCTAGCTTTCATGACCTATTCTGATCTTTACTACTTAACTAAATCATGGAAAATGTTGTCTTTTGAACAAATGAGACAAAGTAGAGAGATTAAGAACATCAAATGTATATCAATAAAGCCTAAAATACTAGTTAAGCTTAAGTATTTAACAATGCATTATAACATTACTTATAAATACTAGAATATTTTTAAAATATAACACTCAAGTTTCTATGTGTTAATTTTGGTACAAAACCCACTATACGATGTTTGCTATTCAAGAGAAAGTATTGTGATTACATAAGGTAAGTAAATCTATTTTCTTTTTTACTTTATGCCAATCCTTGTCCCTAATGATATTTAATTTTAATGAGCTGGATCTCTTTCAATGCCTGTCCTCAGTCCCTCTCCATTTCTCACATACCTCCAGATCAGGGGTTCTAGTGCAGGGGCTCTGATTAATGTCTTCAGTAATAACAATTTATGTTTAACGTTTCAAAGAAATTTCAATGTTGATTAAACATTTCGAAGGCTAACAATTATGTACCACAAGACGAAAGCCAACAGGAAATTATTAAAGCTTTGCTATGTGTTTACTGATTATTGGGAGAGGTTAATAGAGGAGAAGCAGAACTTTAGCAAGGTCTGACTGCAATCCCTAATAAAACCTAAAAATCATCTTAGGACCAAACTTCTGTGTATTTTAGAGATAAACTACGGCACTGTAGGTTTCTGAAAAAATCTTACTAAGGACTTGATAAGCTTCTGAAGGGATGTTAAATTGAGGACAGATCTTAAGTGGCAATTCTGAAATTTCTCAAAAGGGCATTCATATACAAGCCATCAATTTTTAAAATTATGAATATTATACATTTAAATGAAAACTGACAATGCTCATAGTGGCTGTGAAACTCCTAGTCAAATAATGCTAAACATTGCTGGTAATTATGGTATGTTACAAAATATGATAATATTCAGTGCCTCTTCACATAATTTGAGCCCACTATGAGCTATTTATCCTTGCTGTATTTTTTTAAATCTTTTAATATTTATTTTTGAGAGAGAGAGAGAGCGCGCAAGTGGGGGGGCTAGGGGGAGGGTAACAGAGAAAGACAGGGAGACACAGAATCCAAAGCAGGTTCCAGGCTCTGAGCTGTCAGCATAGATCCCAACACAGGACTCAAACCCACAAGGTCATGAGATCATGACCCAAGCAGAAGTCAGATGCTTAACCCACTGGGCCACCCAGGCACTCCTATCCTTGCTGTTTATAAAAGAAATGCAGAGCTGAACATATCAGTATGCTGTTTGCCCCCTCCTAAAAACACATATGCTCCACCCTATATCCTTTAGCTCAACTCAAAAACATCATATGTTGGATAATCCAAAACATAAATAGTTATTTTCAGGCTTTTACAGAGTGTCTGCAAAGGAAATCATTACGTTCAGGGTAAGAATTATGTGTTTTCAGTTGTAAAATTTGAAAAAGAAAATGAGGCAAAATCTACTTACATTTTCATGGAAGATGAATTCTATCCAGGGAACAGAAACATTTTAATTAGTTTCTCCAATATTGGTCCAATATTTCTAAGAAAAAAATATTGTTTCTGGACATTTTCAAAAAATAAAATTGATTATCAAACACACAACTTTCATATATAGAACAAGCCAACAACTTGATGATGAAAATTCTCAATCTGAAGTAACTGTTCAGCAGGCAGTTACTGATTTTACTTCAGCAATTTCTAATTCTATTTCTTCTTTCTAGTGAGCAGTAATCCCATTTAAAAGCAACTTGAATGTTTAAATGCTTTACTAACAATGGATATTAACAGGGGCAACATGGTAGATTATAGCTAATTGACAAAATTCTACACCCCCCAAACCTAATGAATTTATTTAAAAATTACTTAAAATAAGAAAAGAAAAGAAAAGCCATAACAGGAAAAGGAGCAGGCGAACACCAACCTTACATTTTTTAATGGGAATGTGGAATGATAGACCTTAGATTCAACATGAAAAAACAGAAGTTTAATGGGTAATATTTCTGACAAGTATTAACAGTGCACTTTGAGGAAAGAAAAGAATGGGACCCTGGAGAGTGTTATGGATTGATTTGAATCCCTCACAAATTCATATGTTGAAGTCTTACACCCCATTACCTCATAGTGTGGCCTTATTTAGAAAAAAAGGTCCTTGTGGATAGGTATAGTTAGTTAAAATGAAGTCCTACCAGAGTAGGATGGGTCCCTGTTTCACTGTGCTTGGTGTCCTTATAAGAAGGGGAAATAGGGCCCAAGTCTAAGTTTTCATGGTTTTTCCTGCCTGCCCCCTCCCCAGTGGCTAAGGGAGAATGTATATTATTAGGTAGGAGTAGCTGAAGTGATGGAATGAAATAATCTCTTTTAAAAGACCAGAAGTTCCCAGGACTTCCCAGTATTGGAGAAATAATGAAAGCCTGAAAGAAACAAAAATATGGAAATAGTTTTTAAAATCAATGGAGTTCTAAGGCTTCAGATTTCAGACCAACATCAGGAAAAGCTTGATGGTGGAATTAGCTTCACTAGGTGTTATGAAACTAAAAGCAAGTTAGTAAAACCTAATTAAATATGCTTTAAAATCATCCATCATGCAGGATTATAGTTAGGTGAATTTTAAGATGCTTTCCTGTCCATTGTTAAATTATTTAAGCAACAACCTAATTAAACCCCCTATTTGACAATAGAAAAAAATCCAGAGACCTTGCAAGGAACTTGGAGAAATAGATATGAGATTTGTACCATTTGGATCAGTTTTGTTAAATTCCAATAAGAGAGGAAAACAAAAGGAAGGATGGAGAAGAATGATATTCCTGTGAGAATATTTTGCTTTTGTTGGACTGAAGAAACTTGAATGATAAAACTCACAATAATAGAATGATAAAGAAAAAAAAAACATTTTAAATAAACCCTACCACTTAGATGTGGTGAAAAAGCAATATATTTGAGGAGTTTGTTGTCCCTCACAAAAGAGTTTATCAAGGATTATCATTTCATTCGTTTTCACTTGAATATACACATTTCTTTTAATACAATCTGATGTGTGGGAGTATTTTGAGCACTATTTTAATGAAGATTGGAATTTGTCAGATTAGCTTATCAAATTTCCTGGCTTTTCATACTTCTATTTTCTATGGGTGGTCACTGCCTTTATTTTTATTGGCAATAAACTTGCTGTTTCAAAGATATAAAGTACCAATTACTTGACATATTGTTTATTTGTAGGAAAATGAATTATGTGTAGTTTTGAAATTTATAGATCCACTAGTAATTAAATAGAAAAAATGAAATACCTGGGGAAATACTCCCTTTTAAAGAAAATATCAATCCCTCTTCTTATCCTATAAGTTGTTAGAAAAGTAATACAATAGAATATTTGCTATAAAATGCTCTACAGGATATAATCTTCTATTTTCATAAACAGTTTATTCTCTGTTTTCCTTAAATGCTTTTATAATTATTAGAGTATAAGTAAAGATAGTACCTTTATTCCTTAGGTTACTAGTACCATTGCCTTTTCATCCATTTAATTTTCTAACTGTGGCATCACTCTTGTTTGCCATGGAAATGACTCCATTGTCAAAATATGGTCGCATTCAACGTTGGTAGATTAACACAGTGATTCCTTATTCCACAGAGAAATATCTATTAAATTGTTGATGTATATGTCTCCAATACGTATCACTGAATAGATTTATAAGTGAAGGTTCACTTTAGCAAAGTGTTCGTATTCATGAAAGCTTTCAAAAGTAGAAAAAGAGGGTGGCAATTTCAACGCTGCTCTGCAGGTAACTGGAAGGCTGAGTCAGAGACTGGTTCCTGGATGAATGAGAACACACAAGGCTTGCTTTCCCCTTTTGCACACAAGGGTCACTAGTGGAGCATACCCAGAGATTTAGAATTAAGACTCCCTTGTATTTTCTCAATTCTCCACAAAGTTCCTAGGGGATCTGAATGGACTTGGAGCTGTGAAACATGGTGAAGAGTCAGAGGAATTTCTCATGATGAGGTGCACAGCCAGACACTTTGGACCTACTTCAGACTGCATTTTTCATGCATGCGTGGCAGCAGTGTTTAGACATGAATAGGCTGAGTTAGTTGTTCTCTTCCTTCCGGAAAATTAGCTTTGGAATATCCAACCAGCATTGAATCCATACACATTTCTTGGCATAAGAGGGCAATTACTTTTTAACTCCAGGAAGACAACATTGTCCTTTAAATTAAAGTAAAATAAAGATTTGAAATTAGGCATTGTAATGGAGCACGGCCCATAGCATAGTTCTATTAAGAGTTCCTACATTAGCAATGTAGGAGAAAAAGTCCCGAATGTTTTGAAAATAAACAAAAGCAAGTATCTTACCTCCTATAAATTTTAACATAAACAGAAAAATAAATGAGGCAATCGTTTAGTGATAGATACACATATCATCACGTTGTGTACTTTAAACTTGCTCTATGTCAATATCTCAAACCTGAAAATACATATTTTTAAATGAGGAAAATGAGGTATTTTTGCTCTTTTCCTCTTTTAGAAATCATTCACAGAAGAGCTTTTTTTTAAATTCTAGGTAGAAAATGAATTTTTTAATAAGATTAGAATTGAGGGGGACACCAGAAAGATATGTTCAGTTTTATCACTTGTTAAAGTTGCAAACTTAGTTTCAATATTGCTCCTTTGATGAAAAGTATTGAGAATGTGAGAAACAAAGACGAAGATAACAAGAATTTAGAAAATACTGTTAAACCCTCCTCTTCATTTTTCTTAATCAGATAAATTGTTGGTCTTCTGAAAGCACTCCCCCCTCCCCTTGACTTATGCTACATTTCTTTGTCTTTATAACCTACACACTTTTTCAGACAGGATTCAAGTATCTGGACTTATTCTCCAGTGACCTGGTTGCACTGTTTCTCCCAAGGTTATTCCTCTAGCCAGAGAGACCTCTGCTTGTTGATAACCTTACTTCTGGATCTTTTATTTTCTCTGGTTTCTCTGGTTTTTGTCTGACAGCTTTCACTTGTTCCCTCATCAGGGATAGAGAAAAATGTCTCTTGTATATTTGGGTTGATTTTTGCCATGAATTTTGCTGTGTTTAAGACTCCAAACTGAAGGGAGACATAGGGATGTTTGAAACAGGCTTATTTCAGATAATCATAAAACTGTTCATATTAATTGTCATTTTCATATGACCACATAAGCTAAAATGTGTTATATATCCAACGTATAAAGCATTGGAAAAATGTCTCAAGTGTGTTATTTTGGTTGTAGTTTTAACAATGTCTAAAGTGGAGTTTAGAAATTACATATTATTACCTAAGGCACAAACTTTATATCGAGGAGGTAAAGGCCTTTGATTTTTGCAAATAGAGTCTTATCATAAATAGATAATTTTGAATTCTTTCATGAGAAAAATAGGGTTTTATAGCTAATTAAGATTATGTTGTTTGACCTCAAGGACTTACAGATGATATTTAAATTGAAAATATGTAAAAGAGAACTAACTCTATATTCAGATAATGTTTAAGTATGGTCTGTTAATTATTCAAAATTCCATCATTTGGTATGTTTTTATTCATAAACATTACTTTTCTTATGTATGTCATATTTAATTATTCATTCATTTATTTTTAAACATTTAAAAATTTTTTCAATGTTTATTTGTTTTTGAGAGAGAGACAGAGTGTGAGCAGGGGAGGGGCAGAGAGAGTGGGAGAAAACAGAATCTGAAGCAGGCTCCAGGCTCCGAACTGTCAGCACAGAGCCCGACATGGGGCTTGAACTCACTAAATGATGGCATCAGGACCTGAGCTGAAGTCAGATGCTCAACTGACTGAGCCACCCAGGCATCCCTAAACATTTTTCATGTTTGTTTGTTTGTTTGTTTATGTATGTATGTACATATGTATTTATTTGTTTATTTTTGAGAGACAGAGAGAGACCAAGTGTGAGCAGTGGAGGGCCAAGAGACAGGGAAACACAGAATCCAAAGCAGGCTCCAAGCTCTGAGCTGTCAACACAGAGCCCAACATGGGTCTTGAACTCACTAAATGCAAGATCATGACCTGAGCGGATTCTGGACACTTAACTGATTGAGCCACCCAGGAGCCCCTATAGATGTCATATTTAAAGCAATACGTCCAAAATTAATTGAAGTGTAGAAATAGTGTTCTAGAAGCATATTTTTTTCCTATCAGTGAAATGGCTTAAAAGATTGAGTATCACTAATATTTTCAGGGTAATGTAGAGAGAATGAAAAGAACAGTCACAAAATTAGCCAACATTTTTGGAGATGTGAGGAAAAAACTTCAATGAAGGAGATTATTTAAAAGAACCTAGTAAGGAACAGAAAAAAAATGTACCAAAGAGAAAATAAACTTTTTTATGTCTTAAGCTTAGAATTTGTCTCTCCCCTGTTCTCAAACACTTGGCTAAGTAAAAGTCTACAGTAAAATTATTACTAATCTTCTGGCTTGGGTCCATTCCCAATATAACAAATGCTTTACTAGCTCCTCTGTCATTTATATCTGTACATATTATGATGAATATTCCACTTATGCAGTCTACTTGCCAAATTTTTAAGTTTGAATATTCTCACTTGTAAATCTAGTTTAATAGGAGAAATCAAACAAATTTTGTTGGTCATTGTAGAAGAAACTGTTCCACAGTATTCTGGTAACATTGATTTTTTTTTTATAGAAAAATCACTGAAATTTCAGGTAACAGAGACAAAACTTTAAAGTTATCCTATGTTCTAGGCCTAATAAGATAACATTATCTGCTGTCTCAGGCTCCATTAAGATCATCTTGAAACTTAAGGTGGGATTTTATTTAAGACAAAATATAAAGGTATATAACATGAGTGAATGCTACCCTTATCCATCTTGATTAAATAATTAGACATAGTATTTTTCCTTCATTAAAATTGGATTATTATCCCACATTAATGGTCTATTTTGAATGCAAGATTTATAGATAGGGCTTTATATATGAGGAAAAAGAGGCACTATAATAGTGTTGCAAACTTGGATTCTGAAGAGTGATTTGGATTGAATTGTAGCTTAGACTCTCCCAAATCCTGTGACCTTTAAAGAGGTTTTAAACTTTATTTCCATTTTCTTGTTTGTTACATTGCAATAAATGATGGTTCTACTTTATTGGCTTGCCATGATAAATTGAACGTAATAGGCCTATCCTACTAGTGCCTGACACATAATACACACTTGATACATTTTAGCAACTGTTATTGTTTCAAAATGAAGATTTGGGGTAAATTCAAAAGTGTTTTTGAAATGGACCCAAGACAGATCTCAGATAAATATTTCAAGTTCATAGTGAAGGTCTGCTTTCTATTGATTAGTTATATAGTTCTGTACTTTTTTTCCATTTGTTACCTAAAAATAGAAAACTTACTTCAGCAAATACCATAACTGCATTCTTCCCCAGTAACTTTCCTTTCAAATTGACCTAATCCAAAGTTCTGTTTTGTTTTTTTAATACCATATCCCAAGGGCAGTACTGATAACCATAAAGTTAGCTTTAGCTTTTTTCATCTACCCATCCAGTCATTTCATCCAGACCTATAACATTTTATTTTATTTCTCTTAAAGATTTATGTTATTTTTTAGAGAGAGTGCAAGCATGAGCCAGGGAGAGGGGCTGAGGGGGTGGGGGGGAGAAGGAGAGGGAGAGGAAGAGAGAGAGAGAATATCCCAAGCAGGCTCTATGCTCAGCGCGGAGCCCAATGTGGAGCTAGATCCCGCGAACCTGGGATCATGAACTAGCTGATGCTCAACTGAGTGAACCATTCAGATGTCCCAAGACCTATTTCCAAACAGGAAAATTTACTTGATACTTGATCTCCTGGAATTCAGGTACTCTGTGCTCTACTCCTGAAATTCTGTGTACTGAAATCCCATTCATGTCAAAAGCTCCTATCAGTCCCTGTTTTATATTATAGTGATTTTGTTTTGAAATCTTTTCATAGTGGCCTTGTCTCTATATATGCATATATTTCCATATCCTCTTCTTCACCTGATGTTTTATAGACTAACGGAAACTTAATTGGACCTACTTTTCATAGCTCAGAAAAGTCCTACACTATTCTATTTTTTCTCGATTCCTCCAACCCATGTTTATTCGTATTTCACCTGCACAGACAGGATCATATAACTGTGCACTGTCGTGTGGGACGTGATCCTGTGTGGCTTACTTAAAGTTTCCTTTTGTTCTGCAAATATATTGTGAACTTATATCTTCAACTCCCTTCTATCACATGTTTTATTTCAGATTCACTGTATGAGACAGGGAAGACCTCACTGGAGTTCTATATAAAATAAAATTCATTGTATGGATGATCTGTTACGTCTTTAACTACTTTTTGTACATATGAACTAATTATATACTAGATACTCATACTAGATACTTACTACTTTGCTTAAAGAAATGAAGGAAGATTGATTTAGAGAGGCATTTGGGGAGTAGAATTATTAGATACAGCTAAGAAAAGGCAGGAATCACGGATAGTATTTCTAAGGCTTCTGGTTTAGGTGACAATTGAATTACAAAGAAACATAGGGAGAAATGGATGCAGATTCTGGCCACGATAGAGCATTTTGATAAATTCTGGGATTTGTAGGTTTTGGTGGAGCTGTGACCGGCAAGGACATTCAAAGACCATCTTTGGCTTCTGGAGCTATGTACATGGACTGTGAGGAGCCTGGCCCAGCAGGAGGCACCGTTTTTGTAAAACACAATTACGCTCTGAATAGGGAGAGTAGCTGATGTCAGAGCTTTATTCCACTGATATTTCAGGCCCACGGCCAAGGTAGCATTCTTATGTAGATTGAGGCCTGAAATTGTGCAGTGAACCTGAAAGCAGTCCAAGAAGAGTGAGTGGGGCTCCTTTCAGAATAAGCCATGCCAGTTCAACTGCAGGGAGAAATTAACTCTGGACTCGGATCCTCTTTCTTAGTGAGGAAATGCTGATGAAAAGAACCCAATGCTGAGGTATAAATACACACTTACATGCACACATATGTGCATACACGGGACTATTCTCATCTATGGCAAAATTTCCTGTAGGTTATTTGTATTTTTAAAGTGGAAACATTTGGTAAGCAGAGAGAGTGCAGATTCTGGAAAGTTCATTTAGTAATTGAGGCTCAATCTGCATGGTTTTTGGCCCCCTAAAAACTAATTCTTTATTAGTGAAGAGGAAGGACTCTTGTCTCTGAAAAATAATAACATCTCACAATGTTGTGATAAATTTGCTTTTGGAAAAAAGCCCATCAAAAGAAGATTAAGTGTAGTGAGTTGGAGTCATGGTTTAAATATATGTAAGGAGCATAATCGTAAAATGTGTATGTATATATGTCAACACAACGAAACAAAACTTTATGAAGGTTGCCTCTAAGTGGAATTCCAAGTATTTTTAAAACTTCTCATTTTCTCTGTATTGCAAATTACTTTTTATATAAACATTATTTTATAACCATATAAGTTATATATATTTTTAGAAATGAATGATAGAAGATCAAATAACTTAGCATGCACATCTATTTCACAAAAATGTGAAAGATGGGCTGAGTTTTAATAGGCTCAATTCCCCAGGCAAACAGTACAGATGCATAGTTATACTTTTCAAATAATTTATCCTATGCTTACATATTTGAAAATCTTCAAATGTGTAAGTTACAATTCAGTTGTTTGCTTCGCTAACTCCTTCTGTTCAAATTTCTGAAATTCTTTCTTATGAGAAGTAATAGGTCATGATTCACCTGGATGGTTTTTGATAGTGTATACTCAAGTCAATACTAAATCTTATTTGAGCCCCATGGATGGATGGCTTTATTTATCCACAAGTACCACTTCAGAGTGGTTTGGATGCTAAATGAGTGGTTCATTTCTACTTGCTAAACTTTCATGAGTCAGTGAATGCCCCATTAACTCCTGTGGACATTATTACTCATTCTTCCTAGAATCAAAACTGAAATAGTCCATAGCTGCTTTTTATTTACAGTGTGGTGTTCATTAAGTTATGACTGTTATATTGTCTGCTGTAATCACTGGAAAATCTACTCCTATTCCCTTTGCCCCACTTTTTTTTTCTCCTTTGTCATTGTGGGTCTCCTGATAGGTTATTACCTGATACAAAGGTTAGGCTACTAAGGCACAAGAATGAGACAGTCTTTAAAATTTGATCTTTCAATACTTTATAATTGCCATATTTGACACATGTGAATTTCTACACATGTAAAAATTTTAAGTGATTTTTGCAATGGAAAAAACATGTCTTAAAGCTTTATTTCCAGACAGATAATAAATAGCAATTGTACTTTAAAGTATAGGTTTTAAATAACTTTTCTGTGTCAAATGAATAAAATAGAAGTAGAACTACTTAAAATTTTCAGTTAGAAAGAGAGCTATTTAAAAATTTAGGTTTACACATCAGACTTCATGTAAAAGACCCATGAAATGTTCCATATTGTCATTTATTTCATGAAATCTTATTTGATATATATTTAATTATAAACCACTAGTATGAGGTTTATAAAAACTAGTATTTAAGTAGTATTTATAGTCAAGAAGTTTAAAACTGATAGAAACTCAGTTCACCATTGATACAACTTTTTTCTAATAACTTTATATTTTATGCAGTAAAGCTATATAGAATATCAAGCATAATGTTGGGTTCCTAAGATATTAATGTAATGAAAATTATACTTAGCATGTATGTCTTTTTATGAAATGTATCATGAGTTATAAGTAAATATTATTTTTAAATGATTATAAAACAATAGTAAACTTTTACATCCAATTATACAAAGAACTGTAATGTATTAAAGCATAAAATGTATACAGGCTACATACACTGACCTCTATGCAATAAAGTATATGCAAATAACTAGAAAAATAAATGTCCTTAATAATCACTAACAACTCACAAAAATCCAGTGGGAAGGATTATTTAGGAAAAATGGCCATTGTGTAATTTTGTATCAAAACTAATGGACTAGATTTGAAAGTTTTTTCCATGCAAGCATTCAACTTTCAAATTCATCTATTCAAAAAGAATGAAGTAAATGAACTAAATATTCATATCAAGAAACTAAAAATACTATAATTAAATTATTCTAAGGAAAGCAAGTAGAAAGAATAAAGATAAAAGTATTTTGAAAAGGCTAATACTCTGATAAACCTTGCATTATTAACCAAGAACAAAAAAAGGATAAAAGAAAATGTATTAGTGATATGTAGGAGAATTAAACAGAGATAAATATTACATTAAAGAATACATGAATCAGTTAAAAGTATTTGATTGGAAATGACAGGAAAGTCATCTCAAAGTGGCTTAAGTATCTATTAGCACACAATAATTGAAAAATAGTGGGGTTGAGTTGATGAGAGGCATTTTAGGTTCATATTTTCTCATTTTCTCAGCTACACACATCTTCTGTATATTTCATTTGTTAAGGAGTTACCTCCTTGCCGTGCCATAGTTCTAGTAGCCACTTTAGCTGGTATCATCCTGTGTTCAAACCCTTT
Organism: Acinonyx jubatus; assembly: GCF_027475565.1. NCBI lineage: Eukaryota > Metazoa > Chordata > Mammalia > Carnivora > Felidae > Acinonyx > Acinonyx jubatus. The sequence goes on from NC_069385.1 coordinate 24,633,874, forward strand.
TAGAGGTGTACCTCTGCCATCCTTGTTGTCCAAGAAAAAAGTCTCACCATGTCTCACTGGATGTGACTGAGCCAAGTACCTATCACTGAATTAATCACTGGGTACAGTGTAACGACAAGCTTCCTTGCTTATATTTCAACTGCATGGGTTACTCTGGAAGTGGATTTGGAAGCAACCTTAAGCCCATTGATTAAGATTCAAGAAGGGTAATTTCTTAAATGCAAAATCAGGATGCTAATGTTAGTCAACAACAGAAAGGAAAATAAGTGCCAAGTGTTAAACAAATGTATGTTGTTTTTAATGTACGTGTTATAAAAATAATGTATTCATTCAGAAATACTGTTTAAGTGGTTACTATATACCAGGCATGTTATCAGGTTCCAGTAGTAACAAAAATCACAAGGCCCTTGCACAGTTCACATTACACTGGATTTAGTGTTACTTGGAAATTAACATTTCAATATGATTTAAAGGTAGGAAAACTTAAATTACCTAAATTGTCTTAGCAAGACTTCCCAATACCTTGCATAATTAAAAAAAATCCTTTCACAGCAAATATACTTCTCAAAAAGCATTATAGAGTTTGATCAATGTTAAAAATGATTTTCAAAGCTTATTTATTGCAGTATTGTATGCAGTAGCAAATTATTAGAAATATCCAAAAAGTCCATCAAGACAAGACTTGAAAATTTTTTACACTATGGAATAAGGTTCCATAAAACTATGAAAAATGTATTAAATTATGAGACCCTCCATGACATATTAAATAAAAAATAGGTTACCAAAGACTATAATTGTGAGATACTATCATAAAGGTTAAAGACTTGGGAAATATGTTTGGATGTACATGTGTATGTATAAAATATTACTGGGGGATGTGGAATGGACTGACAACATCGGTTGCCTTTGGGTCAGGAACCTAGGTATTTAAAAATCAGACCTAGGGGAATTTTTACTTTTTATTCTATTAAAGTTCTAAATATTGAAATATGTGAGTGTAAAGCTCCTTGTATAATAAAACCTTAAATATTTAATGTTACCAATCAAAAGTCTCAAGGTGGCTAAATAGGACACTTAATTTTCTTATTATAAGTGTATTCTTCTGGGATGTGAGAAGAAAGGATGAGCATATTAGGCCCAACCTAACCTCTCAGTTCTTTAAAGGCTCTGTTTCTAAATTAGTCATACAAGGGATTAGGGCTTCAAATATGGATGTTGGAAGGGCACAGTTCAGCCCATAAAAGAAAAAGAAAATACAAAGTATCTTTTTAAACAATTATAGATTTCGGAATTAAAATAATAAATTAAATCAGTATATTAAAATAGATATCCTCCTCATGCTGAATATATTCTAGGAATTAAGAGTAGTTTAAATTTACCTATTGCTGTTTCTTACATTAAGCCCCTTTCAGATATTAAATGTAAATGGAGTAAACTTAGAATAAGATTGTTTACATAGATTAAAATTACAACAATTTTCAAAGGCAACTAACTGTTATTTTCAAAAGACTCCTGTAAAGCATAAAGAATTGGCAAGGATGAAAGTAAAAGTATGGAGAAATATGTCACAAACTGACAGCTACTGTGGTTGTATAAAGACAAAAATACTTGGAAAAAAAAGCCTTAGAAGTGATACATAATGATAAATACCCATTTCAAAACAAGTTATAAAACTTCTAAACATGTATGTATCAAACTAAATAGATAAAATTTATAGAACTACAAGAAAAAACACATTTTTTCAATCACTGATCTCTGTGGGAAATAAATCACCAGCAATGTTACAAAAGGCTTGAACAACCGAGTTTATAAGCTTTGCTTAATGGCCATAAGTAGATTTCTACATCCAACATTATTCTCATGCACTTAAATACTCAAAAATCAATAGCAAACCAAATCACTTAATTATACAAATATCAAATATTAGCTATCACAAATTCCACATTCTCTGACAATAAATGGAGTTAAAAAAAAGCTGTATTATAAAATGCCCTATTAGAAATTTAAAAAGATCTTTGTACACAAGGGTCAAGGAAGAAATCAAAATAGAAATATCAAAATTTTGGAATAGAATGATTAAACAAATACATATTAAAAATTTGGAACCACAATAAAAGCAAAAGTTTCAAGTGAAATCTAAATCTGATACTATTATATTGAAAAGTTGGAAATTATCAGCTTAATGAACATCTTAAGAAGTTAGAAAAAGAAACACAACAAAAGGAGTATCAGTGAATAAACTGAAATAATACAAAAAATAAAGGTAGGATAAAATAATAAAATAAAAATTATAGCAAGGATCAGTGATAGAGAAAAGAAAACTAGAATGGACATAAAGCCAAATACAAATTTGAAAAGACTTACAGATGGGCTAAATGGGTGATGGGCATTAAGGAGGACACTTGTAATGAACACTGGGTGTTATATGAGTGATGAATCACTAAATTCTCCTGAAACCAATATTACACTATATGTTACACTAGAATATATATATATATATATATATATATATATATATATATATATATAATATATATAAATTACACTAGAATATATGTGTGTGTACATATATATATAAATTACACTACTATAATTTACATAAAAACTTAAAAAAATTACAAAACAGATGAATATAGTAAGATTGGCCAGAACACAAAATCCGAAAGAAATGAGCAAATATGTCATAAATAAAAATTTAAGCATAACTCAATGCTTGTATCCAGAGACCCAATTCCTGAAATAAGAAAAAGTGTTGAAAGTGACTCAGGACAAAATGTAGATCCTGAATGACTGTACATTTAAGAAATTGAAACACCACTTAGACACTTTGGCATAGAGAAGACACCAGGCCTTGAGATTTTTGAGCATTTTCCAACAAAATTTCAGAGGATAACTTATTACAGTCTTGTACAAAGTATTCTGGAGAATAGAGAGATAATTTTTCTCATATTTTATATAGGATCTCTATAACCTGGAAAAAAAAACTCTGTATATTCACATATATAAATATTTAAACTAGATTTAAATTTAGATATATTTATATATACACAAAAATAATTATATAGTTTTTATCTAGAAAGGTAGCTAGATTTCACTTCTGTATTTTTATTTTTATTAACATAAGGAAATTTATTGATCACCTTAAGCACTGGTGTCATCTTCTTTGAGAAGAAACTCAGTATTGTCAAAATAACTATTGTTATGAAGTTAATATATACAATCCTAGAAAATACAATCCTAATGTATGCATACTGAACAAAACCTGACACATGTCTTCTAAAGTTCTGTAGAAGAGGTCATTAGTAGCCATGAAAAATTTAAAAAGTAAAATTAAGAGAGCTCTAACAGCCAAAATGAAGCCATGTTTTTATGCTACAGTAAACTTTAAAAAATGAAATTATGTATGTACAGAAGTTGCATGTAATGGGAGTATGTAATATAAGAAAAAATTTACATTCCATACCAGTGGAGAGAAGGATAAATTATTCATAAATGAGTTGGATGAAATTAGGTATCAGAAATGATTTAAAAATTATAACAAAACTTCAAGAGGCTGAAATTGTGAATGAAAAAAAATACTGGGACCATGGTAAAAACATATAGCAAGCCATTAAATAAAATTGTGAGGTTAAAGAGTGCCTACATAATTTAGGGTATCCTTAGGAGCAATAAAGAAAAGATGTCTATAATTCACCTTTCAGAAAACATTTTTACTGCAAATTATACATAAAAGGTGACTTAAATAAAAAAATGAATTGATAGACAATATTTGCCTTATTTTTTGCCTTATATTTAATAAGTAAGTCTCCATAAGCAGAATATAAAGATAATCCCAATAAGTTTAAATATATATTTGATATTCCATTTCCTTTTTATATACTTTAAATACAGATTCTCAACAGTGATTAACTTAGAGGAAAAGAGAAGTATTGAAGAGTAGGTGTGAAAAGAGATGGTTGTGTTTTCTCTAGATGGACTGCATCTTGTCTAGTGAAGAGCTTCTGGTATCAGATGAAGTTTGAGAATTTTTTGAAGGTTAGATCTCAGGCATCCTATGTCAAGTGTGAAGCAGCCATGAGAGTTCGGTGTACATAGTGGTAGTTTATAGAGCTAAAAGTAGTAGTTACTCTGGGCAGAGGTGTGGTGATGAGGTTGGACCTAACCAGGAAAGTCTTCATGCTAAACACTCTGTAGATACATAAGAAATCAATGTATTTGAAATAGACAGGTGAAACTATTAAATTTGTGTTTTTGGAAAGATCATTTTGTCATGGAATTCTGAACATATAAAGACAAATTAGGGGTACCTGGGTGGCTCAGTCAGTTGAGTGTCCAAGTCTTGATTTCTGCACAGTTCATTATCCCAGAGTGGTGGGATCAAGCCCCACATCAAGATCCATGCTGAGCATGGTGCCTACTTGGTATTCTCTCCCTCTCTCCCTCTCTCCCTCTCTCCTCTCCCTCTCCCTCTCCTCTCCCTCTCCTCTCCTCTCCCTCTCCCTCTCCCTCTCCCTCTCCCTCTCCCTCTCTCTTCCTCCCTCCGTCTCTTCCCCCTCCCCTCCCTGCCTTTCCACATTCACATGTGCATGCTCCTCTCAAATAAAATGAAAAAAATTAAATGTGATCCTTCATCTCTGATATCTTGTTTCTGGCCCCAGTGCTGGTAGGAACTCACTATCTAAGTGACAGACAGATATGTAAACAAATTGCCACACAAAGCAGAAGTATTAAAGTATTTAGAAGCAAAGGACTGACTAGCAAACACATTTAGGGAAAGTATCATGGGAAAAATGACATTTTATTTGGGGGCATTCATATTTAGGTAGTGAGCTACCATTTTACTTGTGTATGAATCATAGAAATCCTTTATCAAGTAGCCATGGATCAAGAACATGAAAATATGAATATCCCATGGTGTCATGATTTAAAGCATTTTTTTAAGTTTTAATTATTTTTATAGAGAGAAAGTGTAAGCAGAGGAGGGACAGAGATAATCCCAAGCCGGCTCCTCACTGAGCACAGAGCTGGATGCGGGGCTCAAACTCACCAACTGGGAGGTCATGATCTGAGCCAAAACCAAGAGTTGGTCACTTAAAAGACTGAGCTACCCAGGCGCTCTGGTGATTTATGTTTTGATATGGACTTAATCCTCTTCTATTTATTATTTTGTTGGCATGGGTTTAGGTATACTATCTCCTAAATTTGTCTTAAGCATATTTAAAATCGTTGAGCAATGAAGCTATAACTCTAAGACTCAAAGATTGAATATTTGATAACATAAAATGACACTGGGGCACCTGGGTGGCTCAGTCAAGCCAGTAGCCAACTCTGGATTTCTGTTCAGGTTATGATCTCACAGTTCCTGAGAATGAGCCTTCTCTTGAGGTCTGTGCTGACAATACAGAACCTGCTTGGGATTCTCTCTCTCCCTCTCTTTCTGCCCCTTCCCGGCTCACATGTGCTCTCTCTTTCTCTCTCTTAAAATAAATAAACTTAAAAATAAAATAAAACCAAACTTATGCTATTTAGGAATAACTGAAAATGATCAGAGAAAGAAGACTGGCTCCTCATCATTTGTTTCTTTTAAAAACATAGTGTTTATTTGGGGACACCTGGGTGGCTCAGTCAGGTGTCCGACTCTTAATTTCAGCTCAAGTCATGATCTCATGGTTCATGGGTTCGAGCCCTGCATCAGGCTCCACGCTGATGGCATGGAGCCTGTTTGGGATTCTCTCTCCCCTTCTCTCTCTACCCCTCCCCCAGTCACTCTCTGTCTCTCTCAAAATAAATAAACTTAAAAAAATAAAAATAAAAACAGTGTTTATTTCCAATTAAGCCAAACTTAAAAATGGATATATATGGGATGGTTGTATTTATTGTTGGGGCATAGAAAATGTGCACAAAATTGGTTTTATTTACTATCTGCTAATCTTATTTTACATTAATATTAATCATTAATTTCGGTATGTGATATTAGAAATGCTGTATATTGAGGCAAAACTACAATTTTCTTGACATGTTTTAAGGCAGTGTTCTAGCTTTTATAAGCATCTGCCCCAAGAAAACTCCATGTAGGAAAATTTCAGACCTAAATAATAAAGGAATATTAAAATTACAGTGATCCAAATATAGTGTATGCAGGTTGTCTGGATATAAAACAATATATTGCATAATTTTAAAATATGGGTAATTAGAATATCAGCATTGAATATCAGAGATCTCAGTATAAAAGTCATTTCAAATGCATCGTCATTACATTGTTTTTGTATTTATAGAATAAGTGAAAGATGATGTATGAGACATAATAAAGGACATAGGAATACAGCATTTATTTCAGAAAGTAATAACGATTAATGGAACTCTCAAGATTATTTCCTTCTGGAGACAGAGATGCTTGCTGGAGAATGGGTCAGATATAAAAATAAAAAATAAAATTTTTTTTTATCTTTTCTGCAAGATTAAAATACTAAGTGGGATTCTTAAATATAATTTGTGCTTCCATAGTGGTCCCACATCACCTTCTATTTTGTATATTCAAACTGATCTAGTTCATGTTTTTATTATGTTTCCAGGTGAAAATATTATATTTCCTAGCTGGATCTCCTATAGTTATGCAGCAAAAATATAAAATTCCTGTTTTCTGTCAAAGATTGTATAATAGATTTTTTTAAAAAAATAAGTGCATGCACACATTTTTTAATGTGCAGAAAATTTGCATTCATTTGCACTTTGAAATTGTCATCCACTCACATTTTTTTCTACTTTTGTTACTTTTAAACTAATCTGCATAAAGCATGAAAGTTACCCAGCTGTTCAGTGGAATACATTATTTTCTGCTTTCAAAGAAAGTGCAAGTTATATTTTCTGTCCCTAATTTAGCACCCATTTTATTAAATTTCAAATTAAATGTAAATACCACATAAACCATTGGATGCTTAGAATGAGGAAAGTTGAGAAATTAAACTCAAGATGAGGACCTCAGAACTTTATGAAATATAATTGCATGATACATGCATACTTCTAACGTTAACATACTATTCCAAATATGTCACAAAAAAGTCATTAACTAGGATAGCAAATTTTGCAAAAAAAAAAAAATAAAAAGTAGAGTAGATACACATTTAGAAAAGTTTTTATGATTGTGTCTCGCAATTTAGGCCTACAGAGTCTTCATACTAATCAAATAAAGGAGCAGGCATGTAAACTAAATGTAATTGAACAAGTGAGTTCTAGATTATAAGCCAATTTTCATCAATTAACTATGTTAGGCATCTGTGTTGTAACTCTTGACAAGTAAAAAGCTTTTAACTTCTGACACATTTCTTTCAATTTCAGCATCTAAGAGGGAAAAAAAAGTCATAGTTAAATATATTTTTAAACTTTATTTTACTAAGTTGAAATACTACATTTCCAAATGGATGGAAAAAAGTGCTTTTCAGGTCTCTTCATATTCACTTTATATTGTAAACTAATTTTCATCTTAAAATATTCTTTTGGAAAGTCTCAACCATTCTGAATTGAAAGTAGTCAACAATTTTGTGCCAATTTTTTAATGGACAGTTTTATATGTAAATGATTATTCCCTAGAGTCATAAGTGAATATAAAAGACAAAATTATGATTAAGAGTAATGTTCACTTCTAAAATTTTGCTACAGGAAACAGATAAGAAAAAGGACAGTTTCTTGCGGGCTTTTTGGCCCAGTCCTCAGGGATAACATACAAAATTTTGTTTGAAAATTGAAATCTGAAATACTGGTAAATTTAGCTAATCTGTCAGGTTCTTTAAAAAGATAAAATTTGGGTGCAGTCATTTATTTTGGAAGAAATTTCAGACTGAAAATTTATAGTTCATAAGATTTATAAAACTTTATAATCTACTCCCCATTGGAAGAATTATTAGGCAGTTCTCATGGGTTGATTTTGGTGTGCCACATAAAAGTGCTTTAAGAAAATTATAAATGTGTGTGTTTAAAAAATTTAGTAAACGGTATCAGATGTGTAAATATCTAAAGAATACTATATTTCAGAGCCAACATATCAGAAAAAAAAATGAATCTAATGATGAAAAGGTTTAAGCAATTAGATTTGGTGAATGCTTTCTCTAGTAGATTTGATATTTAAAATACATAAAATATAAAATATATAGAAAGAAAAATACAGACAGAGATACAGAGAATAAAAGAGATGGATCCTCAAAAAATTACACAAGAATAGACAAGAATTCACTCTGTATCAAAGAGTACCACTTATGTTGCCTCTTTTGGTGTTTTAAATAAAATTCTTCCCTGCTTCATGGAAATTTATTTATTTATTCTAGTTAACTTTTTAAGTTTTGTTTTTGTAATAATTTAACTTAAAGTTTTGGAATTGCTATATTTTTCCAAGTTTCACCAATTATGTTTTGCTCATATACGTATTTTTATGTATATTATATATTTAAAACAGTTTGAGAACAGGTTGGAGATACTAAGACCTTTTTCTCCTAGATATGTCTGTATTTTCAAGAACAAGTATATGATCTCACATAAGCACAACTCAATTATAAAACTTAGGAACTCTAACACTGATAGATTTAATTGATGCAATCATATCCACAATCATTGTTTTGGCAATGGATATTTGTGGATATTTTCCCCAGATGAGTCAATTAATGGAGATACATTTTATTTTGAAGTCATCAGTTTAGTCTCTCTCTAGAGGTAGGAAGTTCCTCACCTTTTATTTGTCTTCTTCATCTTGATATTGCATGGTCAAGCTATTCTGTAAAATATTCATCAAATGGTGTGCCTGTTGTTTCTTCATAATTACTTTAGTCAGTCATTTCTGCATGAATACTGCAAAAACAAAATTGTCTTTCTTGCTGCTGCTGATTAGGCATGTAGGCCTGTGATGCTAATATATTACAGTATCGGTGACTTTTACTTCAATGACTTGGTTCAGTGTTTGCCACTGTAAAATCAAATCTTTGAATCCTTAATAATATAAAATAAAAGTTCTTATTTACAATAGAATGCCAGTAAATAAATAGGGGAGAAATAAGAGTTAGAAAATCATCATTTATGTCTAAAAGAGTGATTGAATCAATCTCAGAGTATCTCGCAAACTGCTCACAAATTGAAGTAATAAGCTCATAAATCCAAAAGATTAAGAATAAGACATGGATCAGGATCATAGCTCCTATATTTAAAATTTTACCAAAGGTTTTAACCATTGTAATAAGGCAATAAAAAACTAAAAGCCATAAGGATTGCAAAGAAATAAAACTAATTTTCTTCCAAGATGGTGCGACTGTTAAGGAAGATCCTAAGGAATCCATAAAACAACTAGTGATCTGGATATTTTCTTTGAAGTGTCTATTCAAGCTCTTTGCCCACATGTTATTTGGCTTGATTACCCCTCTTTTGGTTTTGGCTGTTCTTTATTCTGGATACAAGTCTTTCATAAGATACATGAAAATTTTTAATATGGTATATGAGTAGTGTTTTACTCTCCCATAACAATGTTTTAGGAAGAACAGAAGTTCTCAATTTTTTATGAGTTGCAACTTATCAGTTCATTATTTTTTGTATCATGGTTTGACATCATATTTAATAAGTATTTGCTTATCAAACTCACTCAAGAAGAAATGATGTGATTGCATTTACTGATAAATTCTATAAGAGTGGCTGATAAATTGTCCATAATACTATTAGAGGGGATACAGTTGAGTGGGTATGTTAGTGATTTCATTTTTGCCATGCAATGTTTGAGATATGTTTGTTACTTCTGGGCTAGCATAATCAAAGAGCACAGCTGAATATTGGAATTTGAAATTTAGTCAAAGGCATAAGGTAATAATATATATTTTGGAAGTCACAGAGGTATAAAAGATGACTCAAGAAGAATTTTTTTAAAGAAAACAGGCTAAAATCTTTGGAATTACCATAATTTAAGGTACAGATGGAAGAAGGCGTCTAAATAAGAAATGATAAGGATGGGGGGAAAAGCTAGGATCAAGTCATGGCACAAATTCCAAGGAAGGAAAAAAGCTGAAAATATAAGAAAGTATTGAACATGTAAAATGCTGTAAAGAGTCAATAAAATAATGAAATAGAAGAATTATTGGAAAAGTTACAAAGTCTCTGATGACTTGAACCAGAGCAGTTTAGTTAAGGAGAAGGAGCAGACACCAGATACTCCCAGGTTAAAAAGAAATCTGAGAAATGATATGGAGGCAGATGCATAGAGTACATTTCAAGATACTTGAATTTAAAAGAAGTAAATGGGATTATCACCAGCTCTTCTTGAAAGAGAGTTTTATATATATTTAAATGCTGAATGGGAAGGAAGAAAAGAACAGTATGAGGATTTACAGAGAACAGCATGTTGGAGGAGGCTACAGAGCCCAGGATCTAGAATGTTGTTGGTAAGAATTAGTTTACTAAGGAGCATTAAAGTAATCTGGAAAGAAGGAAGAAATGAGGGGTAGCTTCAGATAAGTTAATAGGCACAGGACTGGCAAATGGAGTGGTAAAGCCCGGCACGAAAGGGGATTAGAGAACAGAGAGTGGTGTTGGGGCACAGCTTTGGGGAAGGAAGGCCATTAAAATTACAGGATTAGTGGGGCACCTGGGTGGCTCAGTTGGCTAAGATCTTGATTGAATAACTCTTGATTTCACTCAGGTCATGATCTCACGGTTTCATCAGTTCAAGTCCCACATCAGGTTCTGCGCAGGCAGCTCAAAGCCTGCTTGGGATTCTCTCTCACCCTCTCTCTCTGCCCCTTCCCCACTCACTCTGTCTCTCTCTCAAAATAAATAAATAAAACTTAAAAAATTTTTAAAAAAGTATTGACATGGTACTGAATATAGTGTGTGGAATTGAATATAGAAGTAAAAAAAAAAATGTTCGGGGGCCTAGGTGGCTCAGTCGGTTAAGCGTCCGACTTCGGCTCAGGTCAAGATCTCATGGTTCATGAGTTCAAGCCCCGCATCGGGTTCTGTGCTGTCAGCTCAGAGCCTGAAGCCTGCTTTGGAGTCTCTGTCTCTGTCCCTGTCTCTGTCTCTCCCCCTCCCCCACTCTCACTCTGTCTCTCAAAAATAAATAAATGTTAAAAAATCTTTTTTTAAAGAAGTAAAAAAAAACATGCTGCTGAATGATGATTAGGATCCAGCTGACATTGGCAAACTTATAAGATGATTAGGGTCCAGCTGCCATTGACAGACTCCACGACATAGAGTCTTTTGGTTTTGTTCAGTAGCCTTGAAGACTTAAAGTCCTAAGTGGTGAGGAGAGATGAGGGAAGTTACAAAGAGGTAGAACAATGTAATAAAAATTACTGCTCCATTTTCTTTTTCTTTTCATGACTGTAAAATAGGCTAATGTGATGGTCATAAATTTGAATAACTGACTAAAGCAATGGATAACTTTTAGTAAGAGGTTATTATAATTATATACTATGCTATACCCTTGGCAATTTTAGGCTGGCAGTGTGTAGGACCATACTTCTTATACTATTGACTCTAAAATTTCTTTCCACATGATCCCTAACATGCTTCTTCCTTCTTTCTACCGAACCATCTTCTGCAAGGTAGACCATGCTTGCCATATTTGTACCCATAGGCCTGAGTGGTGAATGGGTTGGCTGAATTTTGGCTGCTTTAGGACATGGAGTTGAGGAACTAGAACTTGGATGTGTGGACTTGGGTGCCCACATTTAGGCACATGCTCTCTGGGCCTTTCCTGGTATAGGAGTAGAGCAAAGTGTGGGGAGAACTGTGGGACAGGTCATGGGGCCAAGGGCCTAAATTTGTACTCTTGTGCCACATGCCCCAAAATGGTAAGGGTTATTCTAATATGTTCAGTTAGAGTTTGTCCCAGAGAGTTGGACACCTGAGCTCCCACTCCTATCCAGTACGCAATGCTATTTTTTGAAACCTTCACAATGAGCTAGAACTTACTTTGTGTTTATTTTGGAGGCATTGATCACATTCCAGTGGTGATATTAAACAAAGTAATAAAACAAAGCATAATGTCCAGAAAATTTTTAATAGGATTGTAAGGGATACTTGACTATAAAGAAGAAGCGCATTTAGACTGCAAAAGGGAAAATATTCTATAGTGTATCTGGCCTTGTTTGTACTTAATGGGAATTCAGATGTGTCTACGTGAACCTGATGTGATATTAGGATTGGTTGATTTATACTCAGCAATTTGCATTATTTGGTGTCCATGTGTTTTAGATGATTGGGAAGAAAGAAGTAGGATTGCCTGGGGAGAAATGAAATAATATGTGTAATGAACCACAAGTGATGGTATGGTGAATCCTAGCCAGCCTTAGGGACAGTGGACTGGTATTTCATGCTCCTGAGAAGAGACACTGAATAATTATTCCTTTTAGAGATCGACTTTACCAGAAGACTGTTGAAGTCTTGTCACTATAGTCCCAAAGGGGCATCCCTCTATTAGTGAAAAGCATTATGTGCAAAGGGCAGAGAAAATTTATTTTTATGTAGATTTACCACTATGGCTACCACCACCACCACCACTTTGTAAATTTGCTGGTTCAGAATGCAGAGGGAAGTCGTTTTTCCATAGAAGTGACAGTGAGGGACTTGGCAAGCTAAGGCCGGGAGATGGCAACCTCTAGAATAGGTTGGTGAACAAACAAGCATGGGGGAGAACAGCAGCACCTGGGCACAGGATTTGCGCATGGAAACATGTCACCTCTGTCTTAAAGACTTCTCTCAATATGTTGAGTGAGAGTTTTTTAATAAAAGTAAAATCCCCTGCTTTATAAATGGGAGCTCGGAAGCCAGTAGATTTTTCTTGTTGTTAATGTGACTCTACTATTACTCAAAAACCATGAGATAGGTTCGTTTTGCTGATGAGGGACTGGATCTAGTCTGTATTGCTCTAGAAAACAGGGCTGGCACCAAATCATGGATATTGTAAAAGGTGCATTTTGGTAAAAATGGCACCTTGTTTTCTAATTATTAGAGCTGTTGTAAAAAGGTCATTAATAGAAAACGAATCAAGCAGATGCAAGAAAACCACTTGGCAAGGGATTTTATACAGGGAGGCCAAATGAAAACACAGATAAGTATTAATGCTTTTTATAAAGTGCTTTGATATTAATAGTAGGGAATTTTAAGTTCTATGTTCTTAACACTTTAAAAGAGAATAAGAAGGTGGACACAGCAAGAATTCTGGGGATGTAAGCATATTTAAGTGGACTTGTTTTAACAATTCAATTTTGTAGAACTTTGTTAAAGTGTCGATTTAAAAACTATTTTCTAAAATGTTAGCTCACTCAGGAGCATCAGGAAAAGACATAACTACAGTATTTTGGGAACATTTTGTTCCTTTTTTGGAAGGATGCCAGTGTCTCTATTCATATAATATCTTTCTTCATAAATCCTAATAACAGTCATTCAAGAGAGTACAAAGGCAGTATATTATCCTTATAGCACATCTGCAACCCCCTGACTCATACGTGCATATACACCAAGTACAAAATAGTTGAAATTTCACTAGAAAAGCATGTGTTTTCTAAATAGAGCGATGGGTAAATGGTGGTAAATGAATGTTTGTACATTATATGTACTTAAGGGTTAATATTTGAAGAGGTAGCAGGTCCCTTAAGCAGAGATTTCATTAATCAAAGCATGTCCATCTAATAACAAGGTTGGCATTTAACCTACATTTTCTTTTAAGAGTCTCCTTAGTTTTCCTAGTTGCCTTCTTTGATACGGTCTCCTAGGAGTCTATACATGTGCATCAACCTATATTACACAGGGTGACATAGTGTGAATACATGTGCATGTACAGGATTGGGGGAACTGGAATGGGATGAGGCAAAAAGAAGGCTTCCATTCTCTGTGATTAGGAATTCAGTCTGATGCCTGGAGAACCTATTAAAGTTGATAGATTTCTCTTTTCTAGAAGAAAAGATAAAACTACTTAAAATGAAATACTTTTATTTGAAAATGAGAGCTTCTCTCTATATATGTAGATAATAAACCAACTTCTTTCTTTTCTGATATTCTTCTTAACCCATTGCCTTTACTTTTATTATAAAAGAAGGAAAAACTAAAATGTAGGATTGTTTGCAAAACCAAATTTTTGTTCTAATATCAAAGTCTTACAAGTCAAAGAAGTATGTAGAAATTACCCTGTCCTTGTCATAATTATCCAAATGGCATTAGAAAAAAAATAAGAGTTTTTCTTCATAAGTGAAATTATGTTCTATTTTATTCCAAGGTTTCATGGAAAGCTTTGCATGTGTGAGTCAGCTCCTCAAAGCAAATCTCATTTACAATTCATGACATCTTTTCATCCCAATTATTTAGTTTCATTTCCTTTGTGTTTTAGTTCTTTTAACTTTTAGAATTACATTCATTTTAGCCAAAATTGCTATAATTTTATTCTCCCTTTGCCGAAAATCCACCATGTACATGAGAAGACTTGATTAACCTTGTTTTCTCTTGTGAAGTTGTAAAACTCAAATATGGATCAAGGTTATTAGTCTACCATGGAGGGAATACAGCAAAAATGTCCTACAGCTAACATATTTGCGCATTGTATCACTGGTATTCAGATTAATTTTCACAACCGTTCCTTTCAAATTGTTATATCAACAATTTGACAATTCGAACATTTACAATCCTATTTTATTTCCTATAAACATGTCTGGAAACTGATTCTAATTTTTCCCTATTTTTGTTGGTTATTGTTAGGCATTACTTCTCTTTATTTTATGGCACTGATTTTGAATTACTACATACATTTCCATCCTCAGTTGTGAGTAGCAAGGTAAGTTTTAATATTGTTAGGTTTTTAATGTTGGGTTTTTCCAAGGCTATATTTATTTTTGTATTTTAAAAATTATTTTTATTATTACTTTTTATTTGAAGTAGTTTAAGATTCATGAGAAGTTGCACAAATAGTAGAGAAGTTTCCTGTGTACCTGTCACCCACAGTACCTTTACATAATCACAGTACATTATAAAACCCAGGGAATCGATATTGGCACAATACTATTACTTGAGTACAGATTTTATATGGATTTCACCAGTTTTAACATGCTCTCTCTTAAAAATTTGTTGATGTATGGTTTTATGAAATTTTATCATATCTAGATTTTGGTGAACAATCACCATACTCAGGGCACAGAACGATTCCATCACCACAAAGAAATTACCTCATATTCTGCCGTATTAGTCATACTGTTCCCCAACCCTTGACAAAGTGGGTGAAGGGGAGAGGAAGATACAAGCCTGTATTTAAAAAGGAGTTTGAACCACACATATGCTTAAGAAACTAAAATGGCTGCTATTTGCCTCTTGGATCGTAAATAAGCTCTGCTTAAGTATGTATCCCCCTTTCCCTCCAGCCTGTCTAATATGTTCCTCATCCTTTTTAATCAGACCAACACTTTATGTTCCTGTGTGCATATGGCAGGTCTCTCCTTCCCTGGATAATTGCCTGATTCCCTCTTGTTCATTTCTAAAATTACTAACTCAAGTATCTGATTCTCTCACCACAACTTCTTCTTCCAATTCCCTTGTTCAACCAACCCACAGGGTCATTGTTGGATTTAGAAATGCTGTCCTCTCCAATGACCCATCCATTTTGTTGCAGTAAAACACCTTTTTCATTGATTCATTCTCCTCTTTATACAGTGGAGACATAATTGTTCATGATATCGATAAAATTCTTTTAATACTTTATTTTCCCTTTGTATACCTGTTACCAAAAAGCCTACCATCTCTTCTTGCCTTTGAACTGCCAAGCATGGCTGGAGAAACTTGCAACGTGGCACATCTAGATCAGTATAAATTCATGATCACCAACCTCAAACTCAACTCTTGTCCATCTTTTCTTCTTGTTCTTGTTCTTTTTCTTTCTTTTTTTTTTTTTTGAGTTTACTTATTTAAACAATCTCTACACCCAACATGGGGCTCAAACTCACGACCCAAAGATCGAGAGCCATGTTCTCCACTGACTGAGCTAGCCAGATGCCCCCAATTTTTTGTTTTTTGATAAACTTTATTTCTTAGTCATTTGAAGAATGTAAACTTCAAACTGCTTATGATCTCTTCTCACCTCCAACTCCCTCTTCACCATATCTTACTCCTCAAAGGCAAATTATTTTTCTGCTTCCCAAAGAAAGTAAAAGGTACCACTCCGGAGCTTTCTCATCTTTCATTACCAGATCCCTTGACTTGCCCACACATTCTTTATTTAAATGACTTGTCTTGTTCATATCTCCACTTGGATGCTTCATAGGCATCCCCCTGCCCCCCACACACAAATTATTCAAGATCAGTCTTGTAATCAAACACTCCTGCCTTCATTCAGACTGCCTTTATTTTCCCTACTCAGATGAAAACAACATCTGTCTGAAACTTTGGAATCATCTTTGACTTCTTCCTCTTTCTTACCCCAATTTTTAATTCATAACCAAGTCTTGTAGATTTAAGTATTTGCAATACCTTCAAATATTTCAATATTTGAAATTCAATATTGAATTTCAATATTATACACCTTCCACATTACAAGTTTCACAAATGCAGAGAATACAGGAATACCTTTTTTCTTTTGCATTTCAAAGCACTCATTGTCCCTATATGTGTTCATTAGCTATACATTTTTTCAAGAGACTTATCTTTTTAATAGTTTATCTTCCTAAATTATTTCTTAAATTTCTCCTGCACCATCTAAGATGTATATTTACATAGTTGGTATTTAACAAATTCTTGGCTTGGCCTAAAAGCAATAACAAATAAGATGTTAATGTGCTTATCATCATAATTATGAGTTTTCCATTAGATATGATGCTTCTTTGATATTTGTAATACAACAAAGAATTTATGTGTGTTAACTTCAAATATAAATAACCATATCAGGCTACTCATGATTTTCATTTATATCACTAATATGTATCAGTGATAATATTTAGGACTGGCTAAAGGTGGCCTCCTGCTTGAGACTTTGTCATTCGTTTCAGCATTTTTCAGATATTTTCATATCTTCTTTATATTGCACAAATACATTATCTCAAATCTCAGCAGCTAAATGCACATTGTAAATTAAGAGATTTTCCTTTAAATAAATGATTAGTTCAGAATAAATCTTGACTTTAAAGGAACGTATGGCTTTAGTTCAAAGCAAAAGGGTTTTACAAACTGCGTTCCACTCTACTTTCATGGGAGATATTAGCAAAGCAAATGGAATGCCACATTTCTAATTGACCTTATTGTGAACACAAGTATGTGAGGAGTTTTCTACTTTAAATATCAAAATGAAGATTGGGGAATATTGTGAATGCCACCAAAACACTTAGAACTAATAAAAATATATTTTTTACAAAGTAATATAAACACATTTAGGCCACTTGAAAATTATTTGTGAGAGTGGAGAAGAAAGTATTTCCCATACTCTAGCTCAATCATCTGTATTTCTGCATACACTTCACGTCTTTTTTCTAGGAAAACATTATACAGTAGGTTAATCATAATGTTTCTGTTATTTTGCACACTGCTCTTTTTATATATTGTATAGTTATAAGGTTTACATTTTACTTCCTACAAAATATAAAATTAGTTGTCATTTGTAATCCTTTATATTGTATCATGATTACATAATTTACAGAATGTTCTGAGCACACTCAGTGTCTCAGAACTGACTGAGTTGAACAAGTACTTTTAAGTGACCATTAAAAAGTTCAGTTTCATAGGAACACCTGGGTGACTCAGTCGGTTAAGTGTCTGACTCTTGGTTTCAACTCAGGTTATTGTCTCACTGCTGGTGAGTTTGAGCCCAGAATTGGGCTCCATGCTGACAGTGCGGAGCCTGCTTGGGATTTTCAATCTCTCCCCCTCTCTCTCTCTCTGCCCATCTCCTGCTCATGATCTCTCTCTGTCTTTCAAAATAAATAAATAAACTTTTTTTTAAAGTTAAATTTTATAGATTTCTTCTACAGGAAAATAGTAGATAGTCAATTGTAATATAAGAAATATATGTTCCATATTATAAAGGGGGTTATATTCCTAGGGTGTCATCACAATGATAAAAACAGGTAGAAATCTTAAGCCCCAAAATGTTTACTTTAATGTAATTAACCACTTGAAACAATGCCAGCTTTATAATGAATAATATCAATATGGATCTGTTTTTGAATTTCCATCTCTCCTTAACAAACTCCCTAAAGATTCTTACAAATACTCTTTGTATTTTTTTAATGATTCTTTTTGACAGAGAAAGAGAGAGACAGAGTGTGAGTGGGGGAGGGGCAGAGAGAGAGGGATACACAAAATCTGAAGCAGGCTCCAGGCTCCAAGCTGTCAGCACAGAGTCCAACGTGCGACTCGACCCCACGGACTGCGAGATCATGACCTGAGCCACCCACCAGGCACCCCTACCCTTTGTAATTTACCTTCTAATCTGTTACATGGACATGATGAAGGGTGAAGTAAAAATACTTCATTTAAAAGATAAAGAATAGTTGAAAATTAAAAAAAAAAAAAGATAAACAGTAGTTGGCTTATTCCTTAGTCAGCCATCTACCCCTCTAAAATCATAGTGCATTTGACTTCAGCTACTACCTTCTGTTGCAAAAGGAATTAGAAACTAAACTCTTTGTTTACATTTTTATGTGTTTGTGAAAATATATTGAGTGAAGTAAGATTAAATGAAGTAGAGCTGACTTTAGAAAAAAAAGATTATTTGTATGTGTTTTCCCTCTTTTTGTTTTGTTTCATCTACCTTTTCAAGAATAGATAGGCAATAACAAAATAAAAAGACATAATTTATTTCACCATTCTCTAGGCTTGATCCAGTTTCATGTAGTATCTATTTTTCAAAAGGTTTTTTTTCTAGCTTTATTGATTAGAAAATTGACAAAATTGTAAGATACTTAAAGTATACAATGTGATGACTTGATCTATATATATATACACTGTGAACGATTTTCTTCCATGAAATTAATTAACACATTCATCATCTCATATATTTGCTTTTTTTTTTTTTTTGGTGAGAATATTTTTTAGTCTTAGCATATGCCAGTATTATCAACTATAATCGCCATGTTTTACATTAGATCCTCAGACCTTCTTCACCTTATAACTGAAAGTTTATACCCCTTTACCAACCTCTTCCTCTTTCTCCAGTCCCCCAGCCCCTGGCAACCGTTTTTCTATTCTGTTTCTATGAGTTTAATTTATTTTTTAGACTGCATATAAGTGATATGATATAGTATTTCTTTCTTGATCTGATTTATTTCACTTAATATAATGCCTTCTAGGTTTATCCATGTTGTTGCAAATGATAAATCTTCTTTTTTAAAGCTGATTAATATTCAATAGGGTATGTGTGTTAAAATGCTTCATATACATCACATTTTCTTGATCCATTCATCTGTTGACAAAGCCTTAGCTGTTGTGACTAATGCTGGGGTGAGCATGGAAGGACAGATAATGGTTTTGTTTTCTTTAAGTATACCCAGAAGCAGAATTGCTGGATCATATGGTAGCTCTATTAATTTCTTGAGGAGCCTCTAAACAATTTTCCATAGTGACCGTAATAGCTGATATACACCCCCCCAACAGTGTACAAGCACTCTTTTTTCTCCACATCCTCACCAATATTTGTTATCTCTTATCTTTTTTTTTATAATAGCCATCAACAGATGTGAAGGGATATCTCATTATGCTTTTGATTTGCTTTCCCTGATGATTAGTGATGATGAGCACCTTTTCATCTACCTGTCGGTCATTTGTGTGTCATCTTTGGAAAAATGTCTATTCAAGTCCATTAATTGTTATGGAGCTGTATGAACTTCTTGCATATTTTGGTTATTAACCCCTTCTTGAATATGTTCTTTGAAAATATTTCCTTCCATTGCATATGTTGCTTTGTCATTTGGTTAAGGTTTCCTTTGTTGTACAGAGCTTTTCAGTGTGATGTGGGCCCACCTGTTTATTTTTGCTTTTGTTGTCTTCGCTCTGGTGTCAAATTAAAAAAAAAAAAATCATCATCGCTAATGTTTGTAAAGGAAATTACTTTTTTTCTTCTAGGAGTTTTAAGATCTCAGGCCTTAAATTTAAGTCTTTAATCCATTTTGAGTTGATTTCTGTGTATGGTGTAAGATAGGGATCCCCCTTCATTCTTTTGCATATGGCTAATAGAATTCCTAGTACCATTTATTGAAGAGACCATTCTTTCCCAATTCTATATTCTTGGGTCTTTTGTTGAGAATTAGTTTACCATATATGCATGGGCTTATTTGGGGGCACTCTTTCTGTCCCATTGATCTCTGTATCTGTTTTTATGCCAATAGTGTACTATTTTGATTATGTAGCTTTGTTATATAGCTTAAAATCAAGAAATGTGATGCCTCCAGCTTTGATTCATTTTTCAAGATTGCTTTGACTATTCATGGTCTTTTGTGGTTCCATACAAATTTTTTTTGGTTTTATTTTTTTCTAATGTAAAAAATGCCATTGGATTTTTTATACAAATTGCACTGAATCTTAGATTGCTTTTGGTAAGTGGGGCATTTTAATAATATTCTTCAAATCCACTCACATGGAATGAATATCTTCCCATTTATTGGTGTCTCTTCTATTTCTTCCATTAATATCTTATAGTGTTCAATGTATAGGCACATTGGCTTTATGTTTATGCACTTCACAGATACTGTTTTTATACATTAAAGGTTTGTGGTGACCCTGTGTTGAACAAGTTGGTTGGCACCACTTTGTTCCAAAAGCATGTCCTCACTTCCTGTCTCTGTCATATTTTGGTAATTCTCACAATATTTAAACTTTGTCATTTTAATTTTCAAGGTGATCTTCGATTACTGATCTTTGATGTTACTGGTTATAATTATTTTCAGGTACCATGTATCCTGCTCTATATGATGGCAAACTTAATAAAATGTGTGTATTTTGACTCTTCCATTGACTGGCCATTTTCCATCTCACTTCCTCTCCTCAGTCATCTATATTCCCTAATATACAGCAATATTTGAAATCAGCTCAATAATCCTACAGTGACCTCTAAATATTTAAGTGAAAAGAGTTCACTTATCTTTCAGTTTCAATCAAAAGGCAGAAATTATTAAGCTTAGTGAGAAAGACATGTTAAAATCTAAGATAGGGTACACTCTTATGCCAAACAATAAGCCACCTTGTGAATGCGAAGGAAATTGTTCTTGAAGGAGATTAAAAATGTCAGTCTGATGAACACATGAGTGATAAGAAGGTGAAATCGCCTTATCCCTAATAGGGAGAAAATTTCGGTGGTCTGGATAGAAGATCAAACCGGCCACAACATTCCCATAAGCCAAAGCATAACCCAGAACAAGTTTCTAACTTTAAATCTGTGAAGTCTGAGAATGGTGAGGAAACTGCAGAAGAGAAGTTTGAAGCCATTTGAAGCCAAGAGAGGTTGGTTCATGAGGCTTAAGGAAAGAAGCCATCTCCAAAACACCAATTGCAAGGTGAAGCAAGTGCTGATGTAGAAGCTACAAGTAGTCAGAAGATGTACCTAAGATAATTAGTGAAGTTTGCTGCACTAAACAATAGTATTTCAATGTAGATGAAATAACCTGATATTGGGTCCTAACTCTGGGTCTGGACTTCTCTCTCATCCAGCAAGAGAACAGATGAAGGATTAAAATGTGAGAGAGGTTAATGTCCAGGAGGAGACCAGAGCCCTGAGTAAGCATCCTTGCTTCATTTTTATTAGGATCAGAAGGCTTACAAGTGTGATGGATGTGCACAAAGAGATAGTGAAACCGTGAATGTTAATTCATGGGTGTGAGGGAAAGGAGATTTTGAAGATATGTGGTGTTAGGGGTTTGGGTCAATACAATCAAAGTCCTGGTGTTGGGCAGATGGGTGTTTACTGCAGGCATGAGGTGCCATGTTTGTTTGTCTTAGCTTAAGGGACAAGACAGAGCATGCTACCTCAGGGTCAACAAGGCATCTTTCTTTTGCTAATTAGCTCTGCTCAAGGCAACTTCACCCAGCTGTGGTCTATCTATTTACCTGTTTACCTATTTTGGTCCTTTCTTCCTGTGAAAGCAGCTTTCTGCTATTGTATCAAGTTGGGAGGTATTTCTGCCCTGAATACCTAACGTTATTTACCTAATTTTGGACATGTTCATCCTGTGGCTTTCTATATCTTTATGCTTTGTTAACCCATCGGTGCAAGCTCAGGGAATTCCTAAGCTTATTACCCACATATTGGAAGATGATGTCATCTAGAACTTTCATAGCTAGAGAGGACAAATCAGAGCTTGGCTTCAGAGCTTCAAAGGACAGGCTAGGGGCGCCTGGGTGGCGCAGTCAGTTAAGCGTCCGACTTCAGCCAGGTCACGATCTCGTGGTCCATGAGTTCGAGCCCCGCGTCGGGCTCTGGGTTGATGGCTCAGAGCCTGGAGCCTGTTTCCGATTCTGTGTCTCCCTCTCTCTCTGCCCCTCCCCCGTTCATGCTCTGTCTCTCTCTGTCCCAAAAATAAATAAACGTTGAAAAAAAGATTTTAAAAAAAATAAGTAAATTTAAAAAAAAAAAAAAGGACAGGCTAACTTTCCTGTTAGGGACTAATTCAGTTGGTGACTTGAAGTCAAAGCCAGTGCTCATTTACTATTCTGAAAATCATAGAGCCCTTAATAATTATGCTACATCTACTCTGCCTGTGCTGTGTAAATGGAAGAAAAACCCCTGCATGTTAGCACATCTGTTTACAACATGGCTTACCAGATATTAAGCTTATTATTGAAACCTGCTCAGGAAAAAAAAAAAAAAAAAAAAAACCTTTCCAAATCCTACTGCTCATTGACAGCACACCTGATCACTTAAAAGTTCTGATGAAGATGCACAATGAGATTAATGTTGTTTTCATGTCTACTAACACAACATCCATTCTGCAGGCCATGAATCAAGAAGTAATTTTGACTTTGAAGTCTTATTATCGAAGAAATGCCTTTGTTAGGCTGTAGCTGACATGGATGGTAATTCCTCTGATGGATCTGGGCAAAATCAATGGAAAATCTTCGGGAAAAGATTCACCATTCTAGATGCCATTAAGAACATCTGTAATTCATGAGAAGAGGTCAATATATCTACATTCCCAGGAGCTTGGAAGAAGTTGGTTTTAACACTCATGGATGACTTTGAGGGGTTCAAGTGGAGAAAATAATTGCAGATATAGTAGAAATAGCAAGAGTACTAGAGTTAGAAGTAGAGCCTGGAGGCACCTGGGTGACTCAGTCAGTTTAGCATCCAACTTCGGCTCAGGTCATGATCTCACAGCTCATGAGTTCAAGCCCTGTGTTGGGCTCTGTGCTGACAGCTCAGAGCCTGGAGCCTGCTTTGGATCCTGTGTATCCCTCTCTCTCTGATCCTCCCCTGCTCACACCCTGTCTCTCTCTTTCTCAAAAATAAACAAACATTAAAATTTTTAAAAAAGAAGAAGTAGAGCCTGAGGATGTGACTGAATTGCTGCAATATCAGGATGAAACTTGAATAAACACTTGCTTCTTATGGTTGAGCTGAGAAAGTGGTTTCTTGGGATAGCATCTTCACTAGGAGTACCTTCTGTGAAGATTGTTGAAATGACAGCAAAGGATTTAGACTACTACATAAACTTAATTCATAAAGCAGTGTCAGGGTTTGAGAGGATTGACTCCCATTTTGAAAGAAGTTTTATGTGGGTAAAATGCTATCCAACAGCAAGGCATGCTATGGAGAAATCCTTCATGAAAGAAAGAGTCATTCACTATGGCATACTTCACTGTTCTATTTTATTTTTTATTTTTATTTTTTTATTTTTATTTTTATTTTTTTTAATATATGAAGTTTATTGTCAAACTGGTTTCCATACAACACCCAGTGCTCATCCCAAAAGGTGCCCTCCTCAATACCCATCACCTACCCTCCCCTCCCTCCCACCCCCCATCAGCTCTCAGTTTGTTTTCAGTTTTTAAGAGTCTTTTATGCTTTGGCTCTCTCCCACTCTAACCTCTTTTTTTTTTTTTTGCCTTCCCCTCCCCCATGGGTTCTGTTAAGTTTCTCAGAATCCACATAAGAGTGAAAACATATGGTATCTGTCTTTCTCTGTATGGCTTATTTCACTTAGCATCACACTCTCCAGTTCCATCCAAGTTGCTACAAAGGGCCATATTTCATTCTTTCTCATTGCCAAGTAGCACTCCATTGTGTATATAAACCACAATTTCTTTATCCATTCATCAGTTGATGGACATTTAGGCTCTTTCCATAATGTGGCTATTGTTGAGAGTGCTGCTATAAACATTGGGGTACAAGTGCCCCTATGCATCAGTACTCCTGTATCCCTTGGGTAAATTCCTAGCAGTGCTATTGCTGGGTCATAGGGTAGGTCTATTTTTAATTTTTTGAGGAAACTCCACACAGTTTTCCAGAGTGGCTGCACCAATTTGCATTCCCACCAACAGTGCAAGAGGGTTCCCGTTTCTCCACATCCTCTCCATCATCTATAGTCTCCTGATTTGTTCATTTTGGCCACTCTGACTGGCGTGAGGTGGTTTCTGAGTGTGGTTTGGATTTGCATTTCCCTGATGAGGAGCGACGTTGAGCATCTTTTCATGTGCCTGTTGGCCATCCAGATGTCCTCTTTAGAGAAGTGTCTATTCATGTTTTCTGCCCATTTCTTCACTGGGTTATTTGTTTTTCGGGTGTGGAGTTTGGTGAGCTCTTTATAGATTTTGGATACTAGTCCTTTGTCCGATATGTCATTTGCAAATATCTTTTCCCATTCTGTTGGTTGCCTTTTAGTTTTGTTGGTTGTTTCCTTTGCTGTGCAGAAGCTTTTTATCTTCATAAGGTCCCAGTAGTTCATTTTTGCTTTTAATTCCCTTGCCTTTGGGGATGTGTCGAGTAAGAAATTGCTACGGCTCAGGTCAGAGAGGTCTTTTCCTGCTTTCTCCTCTATGGTTTTGATGGTTTCCTGTCTCACATTCAGGTCCTTTATCCATTTTGAGTTTATTTTTGTGAATGGTGTGTGAAAGTGGTCTATTTTCAATCTTCTGCATGTTGCTGTCCAGTTCTCCCAGCACCATTTGTTAAAGAGACTGTCTTTTTTCCATTGGATATTCTTTCCTGCTTTGTCAAACATGAGTTGGCCATATGTTTGTAGGCCTAGTTCTGGAGTTTCTATTCTATTCCATTGGTCTATGTGTCTGTTTTTGTGCCAACACCATGCTGTCTTGATGATTACAGCTTTGTAGTAGAGGCTAAATTCTGGGATTGTGATGCCTCCTTCTTTGGTCTTCTTCTTCAAAATTACTTTGGCTATTCGGGGCCTTTTGTGGTTCCATATGAATTTTAGGATTGCTTGTTCTAGTTTCGAGAAGAATGCTGGTTCAATTTTGATTGGGATTGCATTGAATGTGTAGATAGCTTTGGGTAGTATTGACATTTTGACAATATTTATTCTTCCAATCCATGAGCACAGAATGTTTTTCCATTTCTTTATATCCTCTTCAATTTCCTTCATAAGCTTTCTATGGTTTGGAGCATACAGATTTTGTACATCTTTGGTTAGATTTATACCTAGGTATTTTATGCTTCTTGGTGCAATTGTGAATGGGATCAGTTTCTTTATTTGTCTTTCTGTTGCTTCATTGTTAGTGTATAAGAATGCAACTGATTTCTGTACATTGATTTAGTATCCTGCAACTTTGCTAAATTCATGTATCAGTTCTAGCAGACTTCTGGTGGAGTCTATCAGATTTTCTATATATAATATCATGTCATCTGAAAAAACTGAAAGCTTGACTTCATCTTTGCCAATTTTGATGCCTTTGATTTCCTTTTGTTGTCTGATTGCTGAGGCTAGAACTTCCAACACTATGTTAAACAACAGCGGTGAGAGTGGACATCCCTGTCGTGTTCCTGATCTCAGGGAAAAAGCTCTGATTTTTTCCCCATTGAGGATGATGTTAGCTGTGGGCTTTTCATAAATGGCTTTTATGATCCTTAAGTATGTTCCTTCTATCCCGACTTTCTCAAGGGTTTTTATTAAGAAAGGGTGCTGAATTTTGAAAAGGCCTTTTCTGCATCAATTGACAGGATCATATGGTTCTTATCTTTTCTTTTATTAATGTGATGTATCACATTGATTGATTTGCGAATGTTGAACCAGCCCTGCATCCCAGGAATGAATCCCACTTGATCATGGTGAATAATTCTTTTTATATGCTGTTGAATTCGATTTGCTAGTATCTTATTGAGAATTTTTGCATCCATATTCATCAGGGATATTGGCCTGTAGTTCTCTTTTTTTACTGGGTCTCTGTCTGGTTGAGGAATCAAAGTAATACTGGCTTCATAGAATGGGTCTGGAAGTTTTCCTTCCCTTTCTATTTTTTGGAATAGCTTGAGAAGGATAGGTATTATCTCTGCTTTAAACGTCTGGTAGAACTCCCTTGGGAAGCCATCTGGTTCTGGACACTTATTTGTTGGGAGATTTTTGATGACTGATTCAATTTCTTCGCTGGTTATGGGTCTGTTCAAGCTTTCTATTTCCTCCTGATTGAGTTTTGGAAGCTTGTGGGTGTTTCGGAATTTGTTCATTTCTTCCAGGTTGTCCAGTTTGTTGGCATATAATTTTTCATAGTATTCCCTGATAATTGCTTGTATCTCTGAGGGATTGGTTGTAATAATTCCATTTTCATTCATGATTTTATCTATTTGGGTCATCTCCCTTTTCTTTTTGAGAATCCTGGCTAGAGGCTTATCAATTTTGTTTATTTTTTCAAAAAACCAACTCTTGGTTTCGTTGACCTGCTCTACAGTTTTTTTAGATTCTATATTGTTTATTTCTGCTCTGATCTTTATTATTTCTCTTCTTCTGCTGGATTTAGGCTGCCTTTGCTGTTCTGCTTCTATTTCCTTTAGGTGTGCTGTTAGATTTTGTATTTGGGATTTTTCTTGTTTCTTGAAATAGGCCTGGATTGCAATGTATTTTCCTCTCAGGACTGCCTTTGCTGCATACCAAAGCGTTTGTATTGTTGTATTTTCATTTTCGTTTGTTTCCATATATTTTTAAATTTCTTCTCTAATTGCCTGGTTGACCCATTCATTCTTTAGTAGGGTGTTCTTTAACCTCCATGCTTCTGAAGGTTTTCCAGACTTTTTCCTGTGGTTGATTTCAAGCTTCATAGCATTGTGGTCTGCAAGTATGCATGGTATGATTTCAGTTCTTGTATACTTATGAAGGGCTGCTTTGTGACCCAGTATGTGATCTATCTTGGAGAATGTTCCATGTGCACTCGAGAAGAAAGTATATTCTGTTGCTTTGGGATGCAGAGTTCTAAATATATCTGTCAAGTCCATCTGATCCAATGTATCATTCAGGGCCCTTGTTTCTTTATTGACCGTGTGTCTAGATGATCTATCCATTTCTGTAAGTGGAGTGTTAAAGTCCCCTGCAATTACCCCATTCTTATCAATAAGGTTGCTTATGTTTGTGAGTAATTGTTTTATATATTTGGGGGCTCCTGTATTCGGTGAATAGACATTGATAATTGTTAGCTCTTCCTGATAGATAGACGCTGTGATTATTATATAATGCCCTTCTTCATCTCTTGTTACAGCCTTTAATTTAAACTCTAGTTTGTCTGATATAAGTATGGCTACTCCGGCTTTCTTTTGACTTCCAGTGGCATGATAAATAGTTCTCCATCCCCTCTCTCAATCTGAAGGTGTCCTCAGGTCTAAAATGAGTCTCTTGTAGACAGCAAATAAATGGGTCTTGTTTTTTTATCCATTCTGATACCCTATGTCTTTTGGTTGGCACATTTAGTCCATTTACATTCAGTGTTATTATAGAAAGATATGGGTTTAGAGTCATTGTGATGTCTGTAGGTTTCATGCTTGTAGCGATGTCTCTGGTACTTTGTGTCACATGTTCCCCCTTAGGATCTCTTGTAGGGGTGGTTTAGTGGTGACGAATTCCTTCAGTTTTTGTTTGTTTGGGAAAACCTTTATCTCTCCTGCTATTCTAAATGACAGACTTGCTGGATAAAGGATTCTCGGCTGCATATTTTTTCTGTTCAACACATTGAAGATCTCCTGCCATTACTTTCTGGTCTGCCAACTTTCAGTAGAGAGATTGGTCACAAGTCTTATAGGTCTCCCTTTATATGTTAGAGCACGTTTATCCCTCGCTGCTTTCAGAATTTTCTCTTTATCCTTGTATTTTGCCAGTTTCACTAAGATATGTCGTGCAGAAGATCGATTCAAGTTACGTCTGAAGGGATTTCTCTGTGCCTCTAGGATTTCAATGCCTTTTTCCTTCCCCAGATCCGGGAAGTTCTCAGCTATTATTTCTTCAAGTACACCTTCAGCACCTTTCCCTCTCTCTTCCTCCTCTGGAATACCAATTATGCGTAGATTATTTCTCTTTAGTGCATCACTTAGTTCTCTAATTTTCCCCTCATACTCCTGGATATTTTTATCTCTCTTTTTCTCAGCTTACTCTTTTTCCATAATTTTATCTTCTAGTTCACCTATTCTCTCCTCTGCCTCTTCAATCCGAGCCGTAGTTGTCTCCATTTTATTTTGCAGTTCATTAATAGCATTTTTTAGCTCCTCCTGGCTGTTCCTTAGTCCCTTGATCTCTGTAGCAAGAGATTCTCTGCTGTCCTCTATACTGTTTTCTAGCCCAGCGATTAATTTTATGACTATTATTCTACATTCACTTTCTTTTTTATTGTTTAAATCATTTTTGATCAGTTCGTTAGCTGTTGTTATTTCCTGGACATTTTTCTGAGGGGAATTCTTCCGTTTCGTCATTTTGGATAGTCCCTGGAGTGGTGCAGGACTGCGTGGCCCTTTCCCTGTGCTGTCTTGAATAACTTGCGTTGGTGGGCGGGGCCGCAGTCAGACCTGATGTCTGCCCCCAGCCTACTGTTGGGGCCACAGTCAGACTGGTATGTGCCTTCTCTCCCCCTCTCCTAAGGGCGGGATTCACTGTGGGGTGGTGTGGCCCGTCTGGGCTACTTGCACACTGCCAGGCTTGTGGTGCTGGGGATCTGGCATATTAGCTGGGGTGGATTGGCAAGGTGCACAGGAGTGGGAGGGGCAGGCTCAGCTCACTTTTCCTTTGGAGATCTGCTTTGGGAGGGGCCCTGAGGCACCAGGAGGGAGTCAGACCCACTGGAGGGATGGATCCGCAGAAGCACAGCATTGGGTGTTTGCGAGGTGCAAGCAAGTTCCCTGGCAGGAACTGGTTCCCTTTGGGATTTTGGCTGGGGGATGGGCGAGGGAGATGGTGCTGGCGAGTGCCTTTGTTCCCAGCCAAGCTGAGCTCTGTCGTCCTGGGCTCAACAACTCTCCCTCCCATTGTTTTCCAGCCCTCCCGCTCTGCTCTCCGAGCAGAGCTGTTAGCTTATAACCTTCCAGATGTCAAGTTCCGCTTGCTGTCGGAACACACTCCGTCTGGCCCCTCCGCTTTTGCCAGCCAGACTAGGGGGCTCTGCTTGGCCTGCAGTCCGCCCCTCCACCCTGGCTCCCTCCCGCCAGTCCGTGGAGCGCGCACCGCCTAGCTGCCCTTCCTACCCTCTTCCGTGGGCCTCTCGTCTGCGCTTGGCTCGGGAGACTCCGTTCTGCTACTCTTCTGGTGGTTTTCTGTGTTATTTAGGCAGGTGTAGGTGGAATCTAAGTGATCAGCAGGACATGCGGTGAGTCCAGCGTCCTCCTATGCTGCCATCTTCCCAGGATCCCTCACTGTTCTATTTTAAAAAGTTGTCATGGCCATCCCAGTCTTCAGCAATCAACACCCTGATCAATTAGAAGCCATCCATATCAAGGCAAGACCCTCCACCATCAAGGAGAGGGTGACTGGCTGAGACCTCATATAATGGCTAGCATTTTTTAAACAAAATACTTTTAAAGGCATATACAATGTTTTAGACATAATGCTATTGCACCCTAATAGACTACTGTATAGGGTTAATATAACTTTTATATTCACTGGGAAACAAAAATAATAATTTGACTCAATTTATTGTGAAATATGCTTTATTGTGGTAGTCTGGAACTGAAACTGCAGTATCTCCATGCTATGCCTGTATGGATTTTTCACCTCTTAAATTTATTTCTAAATATTTTTTTCATGTTATTGTAAATGAGATTGTTTTCTTACTTTTTCTTTCTGATAGTTTGTTAGTGTCTAGAAATGCAACTGATTTCTGGTGTTGATTTTGTATCCTGCAACTTAACCAAAGTCACTTATTCTGACAATTTTTTGGTGGTTATCTTTAGGGTTTTCCATATATAATAGGTCATCTGCAATAGAGACAGTTTTACTTCTTCCCTTTCTGATTTGGTTGCTTTGTATTTCTTTTATTTGTTTAATTGCTCTGGCTAGGACTTCAGGTAGTAGGTTGAATAAGAATGACATCTTTGTCTTGTTTGTGATCTTAGGGGAAAAGCTTTCAGCTTTTCGCTGTTGAGTAAGATGTTAGCTATGGGCTAGTCATATATGGCCTTTGTTATTGTTGAAGTATGTTACCTCAAACCAAATTTGTTAATTTTTATCATGAAAGGATGTCGAATTTTGTCCATTTGTTTCTGCATCTGTTGAAACTATTGTATGATTTTTATCTTTCATCTTGTCAATCTCATATATCATACTGATTTTGTGTATGTTCAACCATTCTTAGGTCCCTGGAATAAATCCCATTTGATAATGGCATATGATATTTTTAATCTACTATTATAAACTCAGTTTACTAATATTTTGTTGAGGATTTTTGCATCTGTGTTTGTCAGGGATATCGGTGTATAATTTTCTTGTAGTGTCTTTTTCTGACTTGGTATCAAGGTAATGGTATCAAAGTTGGAGTTGTTCCTTCATTTTCTTTCTTCTTTCTTTTTCTTTTTTTTTTTTTTTTTGAAATTGAACTTTGATAATTGATTCTTCTGGAAATGTTTGGTAATATTCACCAGTAAATTCATTTCGGCTAGGACTTTATTTTTGCTGGCAGGTTTTTGATTACTGATTCAGTTTTCTTGCTAGTAATTGGTCTATTTTTTTCCTATCTCTTCATGCTTCAGTTGTGGTAGGTTGTATAGTTCTGGGAATTTATCCACTTCTTCTAAGTCTCCATTTTTTGGTTTAAAATTGCTTATAATAATCTCTTATCCTTTGTATTTCGATGGTGGTATCAGTTGTAATGTCTCTGCTTTCATTTCTGATTTTATTGGAGTCCTTTATTTCTTGGTGAGTCTTGCTAAAGGTTTGTCTATTTTGTCTTAAAAAACAGTTCTTAGTGTTCTGACTATTCTGAGTTTATTATGGAAAGGATGTGTTAGGTTTAAAAGGGTGAGAAAACTTAGTTTAGAAGTTGTAAAATGTGCAACTAAAAATTTTATACAGATTTCTATAAACACAGATGAGGCACTCTATCTACATATTTTCCTGGAAAACACTTTTGTAAACACTTTATTTTAGAATTTTTAATTTAAATGAAGTTATAAAGATAGTATATAATTCCTGTATACTCTGCACAAAGATGCCCCTATTAAAATCTTCTATGGGTATGCTATATTTATTAAAATTAACAAGATCAACATATTAGTAACTGAAAATTATATGCTATTAAAAAAATCCTTATTTTTGCCTATTTTTTACTGTACCAAAATCTCATCTGGACTACTAAAATACATTTACTTAACATGTCTCCTTTTTCTTTTGCTGCCTGTTACCTTTTTCAGACTTTCCATGTTTTGGGTGACCTGGAGAGTTTTGAGGAGTATACTGGTCAGGGATTGTATCGAAATTTTGTCAATTGAGATTTGTCTGCTACTTTGCTCACAATTAGACTGAGGTTACGTGTTCTGGAGGGAAGACTACAGAGGTAAAGGGCTGTTCTCATTACATCATGTTGTCAACAGGATTGAACAAGTCATGGATATATTTATCACCGTTGATGCTAACTCCGATCAACTGGCTGAGGTAGTGCTTGTAGTTTTCTTCACTACAACATATCCTTTTTTCCCCCCTGTCTTTACACGCTGCACTCTTTGGAAGGAAGTCATTATTAGCAGCCAAAATTAAGTAGTGGAGAGTTATGTTCAATCTGTTTAGGCCAAGATGTATGTGTTCTTGCCTCGTGTTTTGGTCTGTTTTTAGGTGTGGACATGATAGGACTGTTATGTCTTCATAGGTAATTGATGCCTTTATCACTATAAAATGTCCTTGAAAACTGATAAAACTCTGTGTTCTGAAATCTGCTTTGTCTGAAATTAATACAGCTACTCCACCATTCTTTTGGCTAGTTTTAGTGTCACCAGCTAGACCCCCTAAGACCTGACCTTTACTGTCTGCCTGCTTATACTCAGTAACTTTTGTTTTACATTTCTCCTTAAGTCCTTCTTTTCTATTTATTTCTTAATTCAGGCAAATGAAACCCAAAACCATACCTCAGGTGATAGAGACTGTCCTGACAAGACCTCTTGCTGACAAAGACCACCCAGACCCTATGAGCTAAATTTCTAACTTGAGCTTGTGCCAGTGGACCATGGAGTGATCTACTGGAATGACCTACTTACATTTACCTCATTATAATACTAAAATCTCCACCCAAGGAGGAGCCTCAGGCTCATTTACCTAATATACAATGTATGTATAGGCCTTCAGGAGCACGCATGGTCTTATTATGCCTGTCTCCACATATGATGACAATGTTTCCCTATGTAAATATTCATTCTAACCCCAAATAAAAGGAAATCATTCAACCCCAAATCTCAGGGAGTCATGACTTTGGAAGCTATTCCTCATGATCTCCTTACTTGTTGCAAATAAAATTTGCTTTGTGTGACAACTCACCTAGTATAGTTTCTGGGACTCACCGAGGAGAGAACTCAGGTTGGTTTGGTTATATTACTGTGTTATATCTTTCTCCATTCCTTTATTTTTGACTTTTGATTTTAAAAGGGCTTTCTTGCATAACACATATAGTTTGATTATGTTTTGTTAACCACTCTGATAATTAGTGTATTTAGACAATTAACATTTTAAGTGATTATTGATATGGATGAATGTTTACTATGTTTTAAGTGTTTTTAATTAATTGGATTTAATTTAGTTTATTTTTGTTTTTTCCGCATATCGTGGCTGTGGTTTTCTCTTGGCCTTTGGCTTTTTATAGTTTGAATATGATATTGTTTCTTGTGGCTGCTATAAAAATTACATAAACTTTGTGGCTTAAAACAATAAAAAAATTATTTTCTCACTATTGTGGAGTCTAAAATCTCCAAATCAGTATTACTTACTGATCTAAAAGTCAAGGTAGCAGTAGGGCAGTAAAGAAGGTTCTAGAATCTAGAAAGGATAATCTGTCCCCTGTTTCTTCCAGCTCTGTCAGTGCCAAAATTCCTTGATTTTTGATTTTATCACTTCAATCTCTGCCATGGTGGTCACCCTGCTTTCTTCTCTTCTGTCTGTGTCCGTTCTACCTCCTCACCTGTTTTACAAGATTACATAGGATTGTGTTTAAGGTCCAGACATTCCCATCAATAGTGCATGAGGATTCCTTTTCCTCCTCATCCTCACCAACACTTGTTACGTCTTGTATTGTTTATTTTTAAACCATTCTGACAAGTGTAAGGTGATATTTCATTGTGGTTTTGATTTGCATTTTCCTGATAATTAATGATCCTGGACATCTTTTCATGTGTCTGTTGGCCATCGATCTGTCTTCTTTAGGAAAGTGTCCATATATTCTGCCCATTTTAATTGGATTATTAGATTTTTTGGTGTTGAGTTGTATAAGTTCTTTATAAATTTTGGATATTAATCCCTTATTGTATATATCATTTGCCAATATCTTATCCAATTCAGTAGGTTGACTTTTCATTTGGTTGACAGTTTTCTTCACTGTGCAAAAGCTTTTTATTTTGGTATAGTCCCAAAAGTTTAATTTTGCTTTTGTTTGCTTTGCCAAGGAGACATATCTAGAAAAATGTGATTGTCAAAAGATTTGACTTTCTATGACTGTCAAAGAGATCACTACCTATGTTTTCTTCTAGGAATTTTAGGATTTCAGGTATCACATTTATGCTCGGAATCCATTTTGAGTTTGTTTTTGTGTCTGGTGTAAGAAAGCGGCCAGTTTCATTCCTTTGCATGCACTTGTCCAGTTTCCCAGAACCATTTATTGAAGTGTCTTTTCCCCATATTCCCGCCTACTTTGTCAAAGATTATTTGACCATAAAACCGTGGGTTTATTTCTGGACTGTCTATTCCATTCTATTGATCTGTGTCTATTTTTGTGCAAGTACCATACTGTTTGATTACTACAGCTTTGTAGTATGTCTTGAAATCTGGAATTTGCAACTTTGCTCTTCTTTCTCGAGATTCTTTTGGCCATTTAGAATTTTTTGTGGTCCCGTATAAATTTGGGGATTATTTTTTCTGTCTCTGTGAAAAATGTTGGTATTGCATTTAATATGTAGATTGCTCTGGGTACATTGGACATTTTGTGTCATTGTCAATTTCCTTCATCATTGCTTTATAGGTTTCAGAGTACAAATCTTTCACTTCCTTGGCTAATTTTATTTGAGAGACTTTATTATTTTAGGTGCAATTATAAAAGGGATTGTTTTCTTAATTTCTCTTCCTGATACTTTATTATTAGTGCATAAAAATGCAACTTATTTCTGTATATTAATTTTGTATCCTGTGACTTTACTGAATTCATTTATCAGTTGCAGTAGTTTTTTGGTGGGGTCTTTTGGATTTTCCTTGTGTAGTATCATGCCTTCTACAAAGAGTGAAAGTTTTAGTTCTTCCTTACCAATTTGGATGCCTTTTATTTCTTGTTTGACTGCTGTGGCTAGGACTTCCAGTATTATGTTGAATAAAACTTATGAGAGTGGACATCCTTGTCTTATTTCTGATCCTAAAGGAAAAGCTCTCAGCTTTTCACCATTTAAGTTTTGCATATATGGCCTTTATTATGTTGAAGTAAACGCCTCTAAGCCTACTTTGCTGAGGGTTTTTGTTTCGTTTTATTTTGTTTATCATGAATGGGTGTCGTACTTTGTCAAATGCCTTTTCTGCGTCTATTGAGATGATCATATGGTTTTTATCCTTGCTCTTGTTAGTGTATTATTTTGATTGAGTTACGATTATTAAACCAGCCTTGTGTCCCTGGAATAAGTCCCACTTGATCATGTTGAATGATATTTTTAATGTATTGTTGGATTTGTTTTGCAACATTATGTTGAAGAGTTTTGCATCTATGTTCATTGAAGATATTGGCCTGTAGTTTTCTTTCTTGTGGTATCTTTATCTGGTTTTGGTGTTAGGGTAATGCTGGCCTCATAGAATGAATTTGCAAGCTTTTTTTCCTCTTCTATTTTTGAAATAGTTTGAAAAGAATAGGTATTAGTTTTCTTTTTAAGTGTTTGATAAATTCACCTATGAAGCCATCTGGTTCTAGAATTTTGTTTAGTGGAGTTTTTTGATTGTTGATTAAACATTATTGCAATATTCACTATGTTCAAGTATTCTATTTCTTCGAGACTCAGTTTTGGAAGATTATGTTTCTAGGTATTTATCTTTTCTTTTGAGTTGATCAATTTGTTGGCATATAATTTTTCATAATATTATAATTCTTTGTGTTTCTATGGTGTTGTTATTTCTCCTTTTATTTCTAATTCTATTTGAGTCTTTGATTTTTTTTTATGAGTTTGGCTAAAGGTTTATCAATTTTGTTGATCCTTTCAAAGAACCAGCTTCTGGTTTCATTGATCTGTTCTTTTGTTTGTTATTCTCTATTTCATTCATTTCTGCTCTAATCTTTATTATTTCCTTCCTTCTACATTGGGCTTTATTTGTTGTTCTTTTTCTAGCTCCCCTAGGCATAAGTTTAAGTTGTTTATTTTAGGTTTTTCTTCTGTAGGTAGTCCTGTATTGCTGTAATCTACATTCTTAGAACAGTTCTTACTGCACCCCAAAAACTTTGGTCAGTTTTGTTTTCATTTTCCTTGTATGAATTTTCTGATTTCCTCTTTGATTTCTTGGTTGACTCATTCATTGTTTAGTAGCATGTTATTTAGTCTTCAAGTATTTTGTGTTCTTTTCAGACTTTTTCTTGTGATTTATTTCTGGTTTCATACTGTTATGGTCAGAACACATGCATGCTATGATTTCAGTCATTTTGAATTTATTGAGACTTGTTTGTGGCCTAACATGTGATCGCTTGTGGATAATAGTCCATGTGCACTTGAAAAAACATGTGAATTTTGCAGTTTTTGCGTGGAATGTTCTGAATATATCTATTAGGTCCACCTGGTCCATTGCATCATTCAAAGCCACTGTTGTTGATTTTTTGTGTTTGGATGATCTATCCATTGATGTAAGTGGGGTGTTAACGTCACCTACTATTACTGTAGGTGCATAAATTCTCTGGTTGGATTGGTCCTTTTATCATTATGTAG